>NC_090445.1:1092754477-1093379477 GCF_031143425.1 Pleurodeles waltl
CGAACAATTGAGCTAAAACAAGAAGTCACACATGGCCTGAGGGACTCAAAATGTTTCTACCCAGACAGACTTGCTAGTCTTCCTTTCAGGCCCCTCATGGGTGTCTGCTGGTGACCAGAGAAGCACATATTGAGAGGCCTTGAAGTGCACGGATCGATAGGTCCTCTATCCTTTAGGGGCCAAGGAGGCCTCTACAGTAGAGCATGTCTTACCTACAAGGGTTAGATAATGTGTTACCTTAGAGAGGACCCCAAGTGCTTGGCCTGTCACATAACCCAAGCGTTTGTGTGCCCTGCCACTCAAACTCAAGCGTTTACATGTCCCATCATCCAAACCTTTATGTGCCATATCATCTGTCCTACGTTACCTGAACATATGGTAGGGGGGAAGTCTCCTTTGTTTCTACACAGAAGATCAGAAAATAATCCAGCAGAGTGGAAGGATTCCATGTGGGTGAAAGCAGCTTTGTATAGGGAGCACATTGGCTATTCTTTGTAAGCAGGAAAAGGATGCCTTCACGCCTGGCACACTTTTTTGGTAGTAACTGAATTGACTAAACTTAATTGTTCCTTGTTCCAGGGAAAATCAATTAACTCAGTCGGTCAAGTTTACACAGGTGTCTGTTAACTCAAACTCTGTTACATTTGTTCAATCATCTTATTTGGCAGCCTGAGCCGAGAGCATTATGATACATTGGGCAAATACAATGGAATATCGTTCTGCACCCTAGTGTGGGTCTGTAAACTAGTATGGGTGAGAAAAATTGTCAGAGTTAAGTAAGACGCATCACCCTACAGTAGTCCCAATCCACACCTCACTACGAAGTGCTGAATTGAGCGCTGAGACTGCTCTTTTCAATCTCGAGCCACTTGTTTGCAGGGCTGAGGACTTCTAGTCACATGCTGGGAAGTACCATCTATGCACCAATGTTTTTTGTGTGGAACTAATTTCTGCATCACAGTTTGGCATAAGCGCTGCTTATGCCACCTGCTGCATGATTACAACAGCAAACCTGCAAGCCAAAAGCCATGCACAGCAAACTGGACAGCTTCATAATGGGCCATCCAAAATGCATATTTTGGCCTTATTAAAGGGTATAATGTGCGTACAAATGATAGAACAGTGTTTCCCAATCTGTGGTCCGGGGGCCCCTGGAGGTTTGCAAAGCCTCTTCAGAGGGTCCGCAACTGCTTACAAAATTAAATGTTAACAGATTAGCTCCTAAACTTTCAGTAATGACTTGGTGGGGGTCCCCAGATTCCAATAATAATTCATTGTGAGGTCCTTGGGTTCCAGTAATGATAACGTGGGGGTCCACAGAAGTCAAAAGTTTGGGAACCACTGTGCTAGAAAGTAATACAACGGTCATGTAATCTGACAGACATTTGACACTGACTGTGCTGGACAGATCCCTGCCTGCCTTTGGAACCTGTCTCCTCTGGAGTTAGTGTGGTTGAAAGCCAACAATATGTTTTTGAAATCTTTTACATGTGGGCTAACATATTTTGCCACTGATTAACACCTGTCATGACTTTCCAATAGTGATGTCCTTCTTTGAAATAAATTAAGTTGGTTTCTTTGGTCTCTGTTTCGAACCTTGGACGGCAGAGCAGCTTTCCAGTTTGGCTCATCCTGTGTCATACTTGTTAGTCAGTAGGGCTATCCCAGGGTACTTTCCAGTCCTTGGCTGAGGCCCTAAACTGCAAAGCTAGCACTCTAGTTCATTGTCAACCATAGTAATTTGCCTTACACTGCAGAGCTATCACTGTAGTTCATGTCCACCCCAGTTTTGTGCCTTACAGTGGAGAGCTACTACCACTCTAGCTCACGTCCACTACAGTATTGTGCTTTGCACAGCAGAGCTAATACTCTAATTATGTTCTTGTTATGTTAGACAGGTTTGCAGAATGCACTGTCACCTGCTAGGGAATCCTATAGCTCAGTGGTTTCCAACCTGTGGGCCGGGGACCCCTGGGGGTCCGCGAAGCCTCCTCAGGGGGTCCGCGAATGCTTAAAAAAATTAATAATATTAGGTCCCAGCTATCAGTAATGACTGACTGGTGGTCCCTGGGTTCCAATAATGATTGAGTGGGGGTCCCCGGGCTCCAGTATTGATAAAATGGGGGTCCACAGAAGTCAAAAGGTTGGGAACCACTGCTATAGCTGATCAGATGTGTGTCTAGGGATGCACATAGGGCCTAGTGGGACTACTCGAAAAGAAAGGTTTCAGCTTCTTGCAGACTTCAAGAAGGGGGAGGCTGTTGTGTGTAGTGGAAGGCTGTTCCACACTTTATGAGCAATGTAGGAGAAGGATTGACTGCTGGATCTGGCTTTCCGTATGCGTGGTATCTGTGCACCTGATCACATCAGCCCCAGTTTTGTGTCTTACACTGCAGAGCAGTTGCTCACACATCAGCTCCAGCGCTTGGCGTAGTCAGCTATTACTTAGGTTTGTTCAGATACCTCTTATTCCTTGAACTGCTGAAATATTGTTTTCGTTAGACCACTCCCCTCCAGCTCTCGGTCTTATTCTTTAGACAGAAGACTTACTCCACCATCTAACTTACACAGTGAATCTATCCCTGGTGTGTGCATTAGCTTTGGGCTTTAACTTTCGGACTACTGAGCTGTTCCTCCTGATCGTATAGGCTTTAATTGGGTGCTTGTGCAATTTGTTGTTCACAGGGCTCGCGACGATTTTAGTAATCTAACTTGGATATGACTTGGATGTGCTATTGAGTGAGAGGGTATGCTGCTCAGAATATATGAGATGAAATTCTTCATTTGCTGCTTTTTCATCGAAATTTCTCTGATTGCTTCAGCCTCGTTGCCAACCAACTTTCAACAGAGGATCATTTAAGGCCAGATTGCAAGACTGGAGACCTAGTTTAAATGGAGTACCCGTGCCCCTCTCCCCCCCCCCCCCCCCCCCCCCCACTAAAAACCTGAGCCAGATATGAAATATGCCCTGTTGCTCATTTACATTGATGGAAACGCCTTGATTGGCTGTTGACCTGAACCATAGACGTGCAGAGTTTCTTCACCTAGAACTTTGCAAAACCAATTTATGAAGGATTCGATCCACCTACTCCCTTGCAAGAGAGTGAGTGCATCAGCTTGTCAGCCCTAGCACAAGCGTCTTCCTGGTGACTGTGCAGTATCTGGCCAGCTGGTTACTCACTGCAGCCCCAGTAATGCGCGGTGCACTGCATTTCCTATCCCAAGACATGTACAAAGTTGGATTTGATCTGCTGCTTGGAAAGCTGCCTTTTGCGCCAGGAAGTTCTGTTCCATGCTGCTCTAAAAAGAATGAAAAAACCAGTGGAAAAGTATCTGGGAATCTGTTCAAGTCCATGTTCCTTTCCAGTGTAAACAGAAGAAAGAAGTAAGCAGACGAATTACTGATTTTTTTATTTTATTTAATATTCAATTGGGTGAATCATAAGTACATTTGTGTAAGTCTCATAGAGCTTGCTTGTTTCCAGTGTCTGACAGAGCTGGGACTCAGGCGTTATTTAGAATAAACGTGAGTGTTAGCCTAGAGATTTAATGGATGTATCTGAGCTCTGGGGCAGCAGCAGGAATAGCATTCGGAAACACCAGGCCAGGGAGTGATCATCATCTCTACGGGGCCCTTCAATCAGTTTTGACTGGTGATTTCATCATCTGTTTCAGACATTGCACTCTCCTTGTGTCCGCTGCTCCCCGTCGACCCGATTGTATTCTCTGTTTTTTAATCTCGATGTTACCTGTGCATCTTGTTTTATTCACCTCTTCTGATGCACTCAACTGATGTCATAATCTGGTGTTTAGTCTTCTGCCTGCCTGTGTTTATTTCGTCATATGTCCTGGTGTCTGCTTTCTTTGTAGGTGTTTTCTGATTTCATAATCTCTTTTGGTGTCTTCAGGCTTTCAGTGCTTGCCCTGATTACATCATCAGTTGTGTGTCTCAAGGGTTCCTGTGTCTGCTGTTTTATCATCAGTTGTGTGTCTTTATGGTCGCACGTGTCTGCTGATTTTATCATCTGTTGATTTTACCAAATGTTGTTGTGTCTTCAGGTTGTCTCTTTCTGCGGTGTTCCTCAACAGTTAGTTTTTCTAGCTCTCTTTCTGATTCGGTACCAGCGACACTTTTAGTATCTCTATTTTACCCGTGCCTGTTCTTTTCCAGCTGTTGTGGTGCTAGCACAGAACCTGTTAGGCTGTCCTTAAACTGCCTTTGTTTTACGATTTCAATGAATGTTGTGGCGATTCTTTGCTCAATGTCTGCTGATTTCATAATGTGTTTTGGTGTCTGCGAGCTCCCAGTGTCTGCTGGTGTTATTATCGGTTCTTGTGGCTTTATCACCAGTGTTAGAGATCATCTTCAGTCGTGGTGTCTTCTGGCTCTTTCTTGGTAAAGGTCATCACTGGATCTGTGCAACTAGTGACTTCATCATTCATCCTTAAATCTTCATCCCCCCTCTATCTTCTGGTTTCATCCGTGTTTCTGTCCTAGGGCTCGCTGGTTAATCTGATTTTATAGTCTGTCAGCTGGATGTTACCTCTATCTGCTTATTCTAGCTTTAATTATTCTGATATTTTTAAGTTCTCTTTAGTACATGATTGATCTGCAGCCCATTAGGATTACTTGTCATTTGTTTTTCCTGTGTCCCCCATGCTCGCCTTCGGAATTGTTTGCCACTTCATTGTCCCACTTTCACAATTTCTCTTCCATTACATTTTTCTTGGCCTGATTATTTCCAGAAACACCTAAACAACTCATGTTATTGTGAAATCTCTTTGAAGAAGGATCGTCTTTATCATGTGATTTTCTATAGTCACAAGTATAATCAGACTATTTTTACATCACTGTCAGGTGGATCTGCTTCGTTTTCGGACCCTCAGGTTTGTTGGATACAACAGGAGAGGATGTAGCTCAGCGGTCAAAGCAACCGCCTCAGGAGCTGGAGATCCTGGTTCGATTCTCTGCATTGGCACATCTTGTGATGCTGGGCAAATCACTTAATCTCTTCGTGCCCCTATGAACAGCGCCTTGAGACCCTCATGGGTGATAATGATAAGCCGTGCTATATAAATCTACATTTCATTTCATGACTGGCTGGCTCTAAACCCCCCCACACACACACACACATGCATCTGGTGACAGCATCTGTCAAAATAAACCTTACAAAGGATCCATCCTCTGAACTGTTTTATTGATCAGTAAGAGAATTAATGCCTAATCTCACTTTCTTTTTCCACCCTATTTTACCACCTCCTCACCATCTACCTAGCCACTCCTGCCTCCCCCAATGGATGGCCTACCATCGACTCCAAGTAGGCATTTAGGCCTTACTAGTCTGTCTTTACACACAAAACAGGTTTCCCCAAAAAGGCCTTTGTATTGCTGCTGTGAGAGCACTCAGTCTACAATAGGAGTCTACCTTAATGGCAGATTCCCCAATAATACGCTTTCCACCAAGACATTTGCAGCAGGAGGTTGTCACATACAAGGCATATTGGGTTTCTTCCTTTTGTGTCTAAAATACGATAACCTTCCCTGTCAAATTCTGCACCCTGGTCAATGAGCAGAGGCAGGCCTTCCAGGCTGAACACTGCAAGGAGGTGATAAATAGCGACATTCTGGGTGCAGATGCTTCATGCTTTAATAGGTATTCATTGAACAGGGATCAATTTTGCTCTGCCGTCTCCATTTGGTGTAACCCGGCCTTGTAGTTTATCTTTTGTGGACGTTTTAATAGACTGCCTGTCTTCTTGTAGGACTTTTTCTTTCAACGTGCAGCTGTGTTATTTCTTCTTGCAGAACCTTGACTCCTGTAGGCTGTATTTTTTTTCCTGTTTCCAAATGGGTGTTGCTCTGCTCGAGTCAGTTCCTACAAGCTTTAGGCTAATGGAGGTGGAGCAACGTTCTATGGTAATAAGCTTCACCATCTTGGATTGTAGTGCCACTGATCTTTGCATCCAAAATGGTCTCCCTAGTATGTGATGGGGCTAGGTTCCTGTTGCTAAATGGTCAACCACTGCACATCAGTTTTCAGACTGCCACCTCAGAATCTGGATTCCTTGGGCTACGCCAGCCTGAAGAAATAGTTGGATGATTAAATTTGGGTGGCATTACCTGTCCCCCTGCAACTGTTTCTTGGTCAGGCAACCTCAGGGCATTAATTGGCCTGGCCACACCATGCCACTTCCAGGTAATCTCTAATGTTTGCTGCTATAGTTTTCCTATCTGTAGTTGTATCTTTTGTGTTTGTTTGGTAAGACGTACAGTTTCCTGCATTCATACACTCTATTTGTAGTGCTGTGTCTTTAAAGCCCCCCAAACTGTCATTTTTATGTAGGCCATAAACCTTTCAAAGATCAGAAACCCACCTTGTAGCCAAAGTGGCCTCCAGATTGTATTACTTCTTCATGCCACCTTGTTAGGGGCGCTTCTGTGAGTGACAACACACTTAGACATTCTGTGTGTGTTGCTACCAGCCCTTGGGCCCACCCTCTTGGTATACCATGGATGACAAGGGTAGCCCGTACAAAAACCAGGATTCCCATAAAGGATTCATTAAAGGACACCAAAATTACTGGTGAGTTGTAAATAGCCGTAAAGGCGAATATATCTTAATCTCTGGATTTTTCATTGTGTGGTCCATTGGCCCATTTGGAGTGCTTTCCCACTGCAACCCAGCTAGTCTTGAATATCCCATAGTTTATTTAAACGGCAGTTTTCAGATCTGGCACACTCCTGCTTCTTTCCACAGCAACACATCATAAGTCTGTATTGTTACGTAAAATATGAATCCATATTCCACAGTTCAGTGTAACACTGCCTAAACTTTATGGGTCCAGTCTTAGACCTATATCCTAAGCTGCCACTTGAAGATCATGCACAGGAGATGTCAAGGAGGTGACACCACCAGCCGTGGTGTTCGTGTCCGGCAGTTTATCAAGAATGTCAGGACCTAACTTGTTCATCCAGATGGCTCAGTTTGTTGGGTCTGGTTTCCATCATGTCGCACCTGTTTGGGTCTTCGGGGGCAAAAGCGCTGGTGGCAGTGAATTGGCCAACTTTGCTAACACTTGGCAGAGTGTCTCTAAAGGCCAACCAATCCCTACTTTCTGACGTTGCTACGTAGGGGCTTACATCATGCCACATGTCACATGTCGCCTTCAGATGCACATTGGCCTTTCACTCGAGGGCCAGGGAAGGATGCTGATCGCATTAGCCCCCAGTCCGAGAGGGAGGGGCTGTGAGGCAGGAGGCTCCTCTGCTCGAAAAACTCGTCTAAATGGAAAACACATTGTCTTCATTATGTGCCAGGATTGAATGAACACTGCTGCCATGGCAACAGCCATCTGAGGCCTGGCTGATTCCAGGCCAGTGAATGGGGTGGGGGCAATGGAGAGTGGTGGGGGGCTATAATTGCTATTCATCCTGGCCAGGATGCTGGTTATAAACTGTTCGGAACATGAGCTTGACTCTAACTGGAAGCTTGGCCTAGACTTCAAACTTTTAACATCTAATCTTGACTGCTCAGAGAGGAACATGAAAGAACATGGCGAGGCGTGGGTAGGGAGTAGGTTTTTTGGGACGTGTGTTTCAACCGTCACGTTTACCATTTAAACCATCTTCTTTCACACCTCTTTACGACCCATCCGACGGCCTGTATTCAAATTCTCATTTGTCCCTCCGCAGCCTCCAGTCTAAGCCTTTCTTCTGATAATTATCATCAACTTTTTTATTTGTTCTTCTGTTTTTTTAATACTGTCTAGAGGTTCTGATTCTGTTTTTAGATTTTTTTAAAAATTGTTGTTAGTCTGCATTTTTGGCGCCAATCACCTTTCTCTTTTTTCCATTTCAGTTGTGACATACATTTTCGTATAGTCTTGCACTCTTTCGTTCGTCCTCTTTCCATCTCTCCTTTCTCTGCATTCCTTTGCTTTATTTTGTCCTTCCCTTCGTTCTTCCTTCCTTCCTGCCACAGAATCACCTATCGAAACGCAACATATTCACCCACACTTACTCCCTCGCCGTTTCTCTTCTCTTTTGCTTTTTCTCTCTCTCGTGCTCTATTGCTTGCTCTCATTTTGTGTCAGTCTTTCTGTTCTCACATACATTTACGCAGATTCTTAGTTACCTCGATCAAGTCACTGCTGTAAGGGGGGCGCTGAATTGAGGAAGCTAGAAGTAACACTTGCAGGCTCGATCAGGGTTGCTGTGCAAGATGGGGCTTGGAAGATGGGGTTGTTTTGGTATATCCGATGCCCATCACGGGCACTATTTCTTTGCAGACTCTCTTTTGTGACTCATCCTCTATAAACACTGACCAACAAGGAATTTTTTTAATGTCCTCTCAATACCTCAAAAGCTGCGAGACCAGGGGCAGCGTTAGACGTATGAAGTTGACGCTGCCAAGCACATTGTTGTGTAGGAAGTTCCACTGCAGTGCACTGGGGCCCTGTTGCACTTTCCTGTGTGTCAGCCCATCAGACCTCTCTTCACATGCCTTGTGCTGCACACATTGCACCCATTACTTGGATAGATGATAACCGAGGAATGATCTGTACTGCAAGAGGCAGAGCTAAATACAGAGAAAGCTCTTGAAGAAACCAAAAACATGCAACCATTCACTTGTGGGCGGTGGGCTTGGTGATCTTAATGATTTGGGGGGGGCGCTATTGCACTTTCGCATGTTCGCATTTCTGATCTCTTGCAGGAAAAAATTCCACCATGTGGCGATTCGCAGAATTTGTCAGTTACTCTGCGTTACAATAGTAACACACATTTGCCAAATCCTGCCAATTTGTCAGCCGTGCAACACCTGTTGCCAAGCTCCATGTTAGCAAGAGCTAGAACTTTGAAAATGTAAGAAAATAGTGTCTGCTTATGTCTCCATTATTCAGCTTGCTTCTCTCCTCTGCATTCATGAGTACCTAGAACTTTAACATCCTGGTGAGCCTGACTTGTACTGAATAGCTGTTAAGACTACTGTTAGGCTATGTTTCAGATATTAAAGTTGCAGGAACCCCCTACAGAATCAAAGGTGAGATGATTTTGTTCCCTACTGCCCAAGGTGCTGGTATGTAGTCTGTGATTTAAGGCCATCTCTCCAAAGCCACTTTGACTCTATTGGTAGTTAAGGTGAGTAATAGTTGCGTATCTCATGTGCGATGGTGCTGAGTTTGAGCCAAAATAGAATCGATGAATTGGTTTTCCTAAAAAATAAAAAAATAGGTCTGTCCCCAACAATTATTGCTTTAAAAGGAAGTCCTTTGTAATAGACTCCCAGGAATAAGTTTCGTACAAGTTAGAAAGAGCATGTTATTACCTAATAGAAGACAATGTAAAATGCAAAGAAAACTCCTATGGATTTACTGACTTGGTCTGTGTTTTTTGGGTTGTGTTGTGTTTTGATCCCTGGTACGTTTTGGTGAAACTGTTTTCATAGTCTGTAACGAGCCAAAGCATTCCCGTGAGAATTAAACACCAAGTGCAACTTCGGGGCTGACCTTGACTTTTAACACAGTACATCAGGTGTCCCCGGGATATGGTGACCTACTACTGCTGCTACAGCGACGTAGATCACGATGTCACTGGCAGGGTCTGCGTTTCACGCTCCCCTGAGGATGTAGGTATCCTAACACCGTATTTCTTGAATTTAGCCAAAGTTGATTCAAGAACTGGGCAGTCACTAGGCTGTAGGTGGCATTTGTTCGCCAGAAGGATTATCCCTCCTTCTGGGGAATAGATGCCATCTACAGCCAAGTGACTGGACTCACAGGCAGCTGCTTGAATCCACCTAGTGACTTGTTGGCCTGCAGCGAGGCACTGGATGGAGCCAAAGCCCACGCTATGCATATCTTACAGAATTGCTAACCATAGGTCACTTAGACAGGTACGCTTTGACACCTGACCAAAAAATGCAGCTCCGGGGCACAGAGAGACTGAGCTAACCCTTGAATAGTGTATTACTTAAAATAATTGTCTTTTGAATTTCTAGTTCCGATTGGAAATTTCAAATACGGATGACTTGCGGATGGTGTTGCAGCACCCCCATTAAACCTGAATGAGTTTAGATGAACTGTAAATAGCAGGGGCCCTTCGAATTTTGTTATTCTCGTTGCATTTGTTGGGTTTTCAAAGACAGGCTATTACATATTCCCTGGGGCTTTAGTGAGGTGACTTTATTTGCCAGCATCCCCACTCAAAAATGTGTTATAGCACCACTGTGACCTACTTAAACGTTTGGGTGTCTGTTGTCTGGTGAAGGGGGATCCCTGAACCCTCAGAGGTTAGTATCTTGGGAACCTTCAGTGCTAGACTCAATACCAACTTACGAGAACCCATGAGTGCACTCCCTCTTGGTGACTGGAATGAGGGATTCTCCATAACTCAGTCCATAGTTGATGGCGCGGACCCAGATTGGACAACGTTAGAGTCAGGCTTGCAATGCTGTTGTCAACCACTGGATTGGGGGTGTAGGGTGGGGCTTGCTGGTTACTGTATATTTGCACAAACTGGCAGGAACAGTGGATTGCGCCACAGTGAAAATATTAAAAACACAGATTGCAGCCATAGTCAGAGGTGATCTACCTGTTCTAAATGTCATGCTGGACCGAGAGGCTGTGGATGTGACCAGAAAGGGAGGGAAGCTCTGTATTACATAAGGTTCCCTGGTTGGAGCAGGGAGTGAGATTACACGCTGGGTTGCATCTCTAGGGATGTTCACCTGCATGTGCCTCGCTTCTGGTAAGACTTGTGCCGCGCTTCTGGTGAGACTGTTGGTTCTCATTGTCTTCTTGCTATGGTGGTCATAGGAGACTAACCGGGAATAGTCTTAGGTTCCTCTAGTAGCCTCCTTTCACTGTCAGGGGTCGCCTGTGCTCCGAAAAGAGCGCACGACAGCCAGACCGTTGCAGCGGTCGGGGTTGCAGCGCATCTCCTTATGCTTTCTTCCTGCTTAGCAGAGACAGGCAAGTTGCAGGTCCAGCGCCCAGTAAGGCAAGAAGACTGTGAAGAACTGACCAAAAGGAGCGAGTAAAAATACATTCAATACAGGAGTACCTTTTCGGATGTCAGCTGATTGGAGGTAGAAACCTTTCATAGGCTGTGTCCTTGCTCGAGTTACGAGAACCAAGTAAGACTGGAGAGGAATGTGCATTCCAAGTCCAAGCCAGACATGAACAACCCAGACCATAAGGCATTCCTTCCTCGCAAGTGCTGGAGAGGGTTGGCTGGGACGATAGTTGTGTGGATTCTGTCCATCCCAACCAGACGGGGAAGAGAGTAGGTGAGTGCGCCACATGGAGGGTCCACTCCAGTTTTCATAGGCATAACAAGGCCCTTTATAAAGGACTCAATTATTGAGACACGCTTTCTACCACACACTCAAGAGCCAGGAAGGGGAACCACATTGCTGAGGCTGCGTGGTTTGTCTGTGAGGAATTGAGTAGTCTTTGGACTTGAAAAACAGCAAAACGTCTGTAAATCCGTGGTCCCTTGTTGCCATTTGTAAGGGGGTAAGTAAGGCGCTCGCTTGGAGATGCCAACAGGTGGCATTTGTGGGATCTCCCATCTCTCAGCAGCAGCCCGGGGATCTGCTAGGGAGAACTAGAGATGGTGTACTGGTTGCTGCTTAGATTAGAGGCCGCTTGTTGCACAAAGACCGAAGAACATTTGAAGGAACACTTTGAAACAAGCAGAGGTGGACACCCGTGACCAGTAGACTCACATCCATACAGTGGCTCAGAAGGTAATTATGCCTGACGCAAAGGCCTGTGGAAGAAGAAAGTGAAAAGGCCCCAAATTCGGTGATTAATCTGGTGACCTGGATTTTAATGTAGTGTACCAATTCGATCACATTGTGCGGTCCTGGCACTTCACTTTTAGATTTTGTGCATAGTCTCAACTCACATTAAACATGTAAAGACATGGGCACCGCTCCAGCATTTATTTATTTCTTAGGACCCAGGGTCACAAATTGTCAGATGAAATATCAGAGAGAGTCCAGCCAACAACATCTCGTAATAGATAAGTTTTAGAGCAAAATAAATGGAGGTTTGTAAACCTACTTGTGAAGATGTCGGCATTATGAGCACAAGGGAAAAACATCAATGATGCCAATCCTGGCTTCGAGGTTCATGTCTTTGTCTGATCCTGGACACATCCTTGTATTTTCCCTCTGCCACCTTGTGTGCTAAAATGGGAAGCACTTAGAAGCAGACTGAATGGCGGCGTGAAGCGCTATACAACACACTGCCTTACGTACTTCACGAATGTCGAGCCCTTCAAGTCTGCACTCTGGCCGTTTCTGTGCAACATTCTTGCCGGTCGGCTGGATTCGTGTTACCGGATTCCTCAAGGAAACCCGCTGGAGGTGCAGAATGAAAAGCCTTTTTGCCTTATTTTTAGCAGTGAGTGGGACGGAGCCGAGCCGTGCTGCGACGCGCCCGGCAGAGCAGCCTATTATCTGAGGCTGCCAGGTGCTCAAGGTGAAAAGAAATGCAACAGAGAAGCCGAGTCTCCACGAACACCGGGGCGGCTCTGTCTTTGTCAAAACACATTTTTTTCAATCCTCGGTTTATCTGCTCCGGAATGAGATTTATGGCGAACAAATGTTTCGTGAGCTCGCAAGTGCAATAACAGGACTGAGCCCCCCCACTTAAACGGACAGCAGAGGCTGCCCTGCCTGGCGTCAGGCCGAGCAATACTTCTTCCAAGAGCCCCCTCCGCAGGCGCAGCCTTCATATGAAAATATTGCCAATTTTTGTGGTGCTCACCAGAAACCGAATCCTCCATTGGCTCTTAAAATGTTAATTTATATTGTTGTAGGAACATGTTCGGACTGGCCTGCAGGGCGATCGGGCAGTGTCCGGTGGGCTGGTCTGACAGACAAGTGTGTGGGTTGTTTTTATTTTAATTTTAGCAGTGGTGGGCCAGTTTTATGGCGAGGTGGGCTTGTTTTTTATTGTTCATTTCCATGGTATCACCACTTTATAAGCTACTTTACTAATGGGGGCCACTTTTATTTTTGGTCCCGGGCCTATTTTTTTTGTCCCAGTCCGACCATGTTTAGGAACTTTCGACTAGTATACGACACCCTGATTATCTCTGCAGTGGGTGCACAACCCACTGAGCTAGTTGCCTTACCGGATTCATTCCTGCGCTGGACTACTCATGCACTGCCTGGCAGGGAACTCGTTAACACAATCTTAATTCGAATGCACTTGTTTCAGAATCTTACTAAAAGGTGTTTTGTTTTTTTAAAACGAGAGCATTGTGTGGACGGGGATGAACGATGGATTACCAGACATTCCACATACACCTGTTCATTGAAATACGTACAGCCAGTGCTTTAAATTGAGGTATAGAAGTGCAGGTACTCACTGTTTGGAGTACCTATTTGCTCCTGAGAAGTGCCAGTACTCTCCCATTAAATGTATACTCACAGTCCTGAGGCACTCTCACTTCCAAATTGAAGAAGTGCAGGTACTCCGTACCGGACAGTACCTGCCCATTTAAAGCACTACATAAAGCACAGGTAACAAAGTGTTTGGCACCAGCAGAAAGAGTGTGTTGCTGAGAATCGAGGCGCTGGCACAATCGTTGGGCACCATTGGAGATGCTCGCTCGTGGCTTGAAGACTTTCTGCCATCAAATGTTTGCCACTAGAAAAAAAGCTGCTAGCTAGCCCAAGTTAACCACCACCTGAAACTTTGAGCCTTGGTAGCGAGTACTAAGAGTAGAATGGCACTATCGGAAGGAGAGCACTGCCAGCCAATGTTACCCAGCTGCAGGGAGCCCGAGGATGGCTAGCAGTAATCTGCCAGTGGCAGGAAGAGCGCGTTGGCAGTAAAAGTGATTAACAGTGGCTGAGGTTAATTCAAGCAGTCAATCCATCTCTTTTTTTGTATTCTTTAGTATGTCCCCCTAGGTGTGATGGGTATGCCCAGTTGTGGGGCTAGGCCATGATGGATAGGGTGACCAGATTATGAGAAGCAAAAACTGGGACAGGTCAAACATTAAAGTAGGACTAAAGCTTTTAGTCTTACTTCTATATCCGCCCCCCTTCCCACTCTGTCTCTCTGCTGGGAGCTAGCAGCAACCTCATGTGCTGCCTGGAAGAAACAGATGCACTAATCAAATTATTCCCGAGCTGCTTGTGAAAGGGTCCCAAAAACCAGGACAGTCCGGAGAAAAACAGGACATCTGGTCACCCTAATACTTGGAACCAATCTGTACCCAGCTGGGGAACCCTTAACTAGGGCAAAACCGGTGCTGGGTTTCTTGTGTTCTGGTTCAGGGAGGATCTGGCCTGTCAGTTCTGGCTGCACTGTTCCTTTTGTAGTAGGGTCAGGACTTACTTGCATATGGCTGGGTCCAAACTGAGGTGGCATGGTTCATAAAATAATGATGGATTGGAATGCAGCCTTCAGTGATTACCAGTGGCTAAGATTAATTAAAGCATTCTGTCCATTAGTTTTTATACATGCTATAAAAGTTCGGCACTATAAGAAAGCATGTTCTGTTTGCAATACGCCTTCACTAGAAGAAATGCTGAGCACCAGCTGTGCCTAGCCTGGCTCTGGTTGGAAAGGCTTCATAGCGCTGCTGAAATTTGCTAGGAAATGGGCACTGCTGCAGGAATCTTGGCAGTGCCCGAGCAGCGAAGCAGGGATATGAGAAGTGGCTCGGGGACATGTGCACACCGACATCTGCCAAGGAAATGCTTGCTTTGTACAAGCCAGGCTTTGGGCGTAGCCATAGGAAGCTCGCTGCTAGCCCAGGAGGTAGTCACAGTTTAGGGCACGTTTGACGCAGGTCAGAGGTATGAGAAGCTCAGGGCTATCCCGAATGTTTTTCATGACTATAAAAAGCTATGCTTCAGTTAGAAGGCTGATCACGGGTACTAATGTAATGATATCTAAATAGCGCTTTTCAGACAAATTCCGAGCGCAATGAAACGCAGCACTGGCTGGTAAACTAATCGCTCGAAGCTTGGTGCTAGCTGGTTAGCAGTCGCACCCGGTGTCGGCGCGCTTCGGCAGAAACCCTGGGCATGGCTAGTAAAAGATTGTGTGTGGCTTGAAGGCTAATTGCTGCTCGACGAAGGTCGCCTTCAGCTGCAATAGTAATAAGTGCACGGGGTAGCCGGGCTCAGACTGGAACACTGCAGGCCATTGATAACCTGAGCCGGGGCAGCGCTAGGCTCATGACGTCTGCTGTCTTGCGAGCGCAGCTGCCTCCCTGTCTGCCCTGGGAGGCCCCCGAGAGCTGGTGCTGCAGACACCGGTGCCATCAGTCATCCAGCGTGGCACCACCCTGCCACGGGGTTATCCACTGAGCAAAGACAGGCCAAGCGCCTCCGCTCCGCCAAGCACCACCAGCGCCTCGTAATTTACACGCGCGGAGCAAGTTAAAAAAAATATATATGTCCGCACAAGGCCCTCGCCGAGCGCCCTCAGACAAATCACTCGTTGGGATATTGTGAGGCGCTTGCTGTGGCATCCGTGGCGGCAAGGTGCCTTTGTGGGGGATCGGGTGTCTGGGGAGGGGCGCAGATAAGGCTCATCGCTAATAATAGAAAACATGTTATCCTGGGAGGCCGGTTCTGAAGATGGGATCTGTCATATTTTAATTAGCCTGCCTTCGGTATTTTATATGGTCTGCACATAGCCAGTGTCGGGAGGCAGGCCTAATGAGGCGCCCGCTGCCTCTGTAAAACGAGGCGCTCTCTTCAGTTTGTGGTGTGCCGCTTGTAAAGTCATGTGCTTAGAGCACTTCTCGAGTGCCCCCTGCCTCAGAGGCGCTGCAGTCACAGATAAATCCCCCGGGGTATGCGCGCCGCATCCTCTGGCGCGACTGCAGCAACTCTTTGGAAGGCCCGTGTGCCGGGAGGGGGACACACTGCACAACACCGGGGATGCAGTCTTGCACGCGCCAGTAAATGGTGCAAGCCTCACCAGGGTCACAAAGCTTCACCCGCCTTGAACGGCCTTTTGCACTGGAATGAGTTCCTGAAACATTTTCTGGGTTGCCTGCTGGTACGCGCCAGTTCGATGGATTTGGAGATGGTCAAGGGTTGTTGGGTTTCACTCAACTACCTTGGATACTGCATCCATTGCCGGCCCAACAGGGTAAATCGAAGAGAGGGCAAAGTGCTTTCAATGCCCCCACTGGTGTTTCTAGAATTTGGAAGCACTACACCTTGTGTGGAAAGTAGAGAATCGTCACTCCCGCCTCTGCCCTTCAGAGCCCCCCAGTCGATGTTCCGAAGCCCAAAGCTGATTTGTCGACATGAGCCTAGTGCCTCACTCACTCCCGGGAAAGAGCTGTACTTAATGAGCTGACAAAGTATGACACAGTGTCAACGTGTTGAGAATCCAGGCCTAAGCCGCAAGCAGGGCTGCCAGGCACGCGCAAGAAGCCGCCATCGCGGGGGATTGGCACATGTACCCCCCCAGGCTGCTGCAGCCAAAGCACAGGGAATATCTCATCTTGCACCATGTACTCCTTGCCTCCCTCGAGAGCTTTTAGGAGTCCCTTCCATGCACTTTACCCACAGGTGTAATTAAGGCTTATTTTTATAGGGATGAAGTATGCTAAGTGATTGCGAACAAGAATTCTGCAAATGCACGCAAACTCGTTTTGTAGAAATAATAGCTGCCTTTTCTGTATTTTATTTTGCCTAGTCTATGTTGGATCTGTGCAGGTCTGCTCTTCTTCCCCACTGCCAAAAACGAATACACTTGTTAACTGTAATGCTGTACATTTGTATACATTGAAAGATTTGCACCTTGCCAACTATTTATGTTTATAATTTCCCATGAACACATTTGCAGAAGTGACTTGGGTTATGCGCTCTACTCACGCTAAATGTCATTGGTGGTGGCATTGTTGATAACACGCTTGTTGCACTTGATAGCACTATCAGAAAAGGTACATTAATGTCTTACAATCTGTTGCTGGAAAAGCTTCACATCCGAATGCTAAATTTATCTGAGGTCACCAACAGTTTGATCAAAAGTGCAATATATGAACTTTTTGCTCTTGAGTTCAAACTTTTGCTTTAATTCTGAAATACACCACCACAACTTCATCCCTACTCGAGAGGTCAGAAATTGACTTGGACTAGAGAAAACTAGATGATTATTCCCATGTAGCAGTGAATTGGAATCCAGTGACTTGTACTGTCGACATGAGAACTACTTGCATGAACCACCATGTGCCAGACTCGAGAGGAATACAATGCAAAATAGCCTTGAATAATACCAGTGATTTTCATACCTGTTGCCCTTTGAGTCACAGAAGTGGCTTGCATTCGCTTGCACTTTGATGACTGCTGCTGATGTGTTGAATATATCTTTTTTGCTTTCTCATTGTGGCTTATATAAAAAAGTGTTTAATAGAGTGGAGTTTATTTTAGCCATACACTGGGGTGGATTACTTTAATTGTTGAACAGTAGGCCAGTTCGCCTGTTACTTCTGTAGCAACCTGCACCCTTTGCCATTTTCTGCTTTCCCCTTATCCTCTCTCTCTCTAATTTTACCTCTCATGACATTGTCCTTCTTTGGCCAGTAAGGTGTTTCAGGTCTAACTAGTCTGACTTAGAATAAATGGTATAAAGATCCCAAATGGTTGACTTCTTTTGAAGTCTTACAGAGTAACCTTCCTAGTGAGTAGGTTCCCCTTAGTCTGTGGGCATTGAATAGAAATAGTTGTAGTATAAACATTTTCCTGTACCTAAAGGGGAGAGACAAAACACATTACCCTCCTGTTATGAAAGCACTGTGTGAATCCCAGTTATTCAGCTTGCGTCCATGCTGGGTGTGTGTTTGTTAAATCTTAGATAAGTCCCCTGCGGGCCTGAAAGTGCATCAGGGACTATGTCTTTCCATGGTAGGACATACCCTTCTTAGATGACTTAGGGGGTCATTATGAGTTTGGCAGGTGGAAAAGGCCGTACGCCAAACTCCTGCGGTCAGGTTGACGCCAGTGTGGACACCTTCCCGCGGGCCCCAGTAGGAGTTCCCCACTGGGTCAGCGGACGGAAACAGTGTTTCCGCCCGCTGGCCCAGCGAGGATCAGCTTACAACATTGGCGCCTGCTCATAATTAAGCCGGGCGGCAATGTTGCGGTGCGCAGGGTGCACCAGCACCCATCTTGCAGTTCACTGTCTGCAATGCAGACAGAGAATTGCATGACAGGGCTGGCCATGGGGCCCCTGCACTGCCCATACCAAGTGCATGGGCAGTGAAGGGGCCCCCCCAGGACCCCAGCACCCCTTCCCCGCCAGCCTTTATATGGCGGTGCTAAAGCAATGTAAAAGCTGGCGGAGAGGGGGTTTGTAATCCCCAGGGTAGAGCTGCATGTAGCGCTGCCATGGCAGTCCGACCATGGCACCACCACCACAATTGTAAGTTGGCAGTCAGACCGGCACCGCTGGGCTCAGATCTGTAGAATACTTAAATTTACTCCATCAGCGGATATTGTGTGGGTTCGTCAGAGCAATCCTAGCATGGAGTGCTCAAGCAGGTGGCCTGACCCGCAAAAAGATCCTTTCCCCCAACCCAAGAAGCTACGGAAGTGCTCCGGGATCACACACCTTGTCCGCCAAAGAAACCATGAATGCTGCAGAAGAACAAGGACTGCTCATAGTGCAGGAGTGACTCCTGGACCTTACACAGACTTTATGAGCATCAAATAATAAATGTGAGTGAGCCTTTGCCTGCCAAACACCAGACATGTGCCCCATTAGGCTATGGCCTCCTGTCCACTGTAATGTGGTATCAAAGTTTCTGCTGTTAACTGCGGCTACTCTGATGCAGAAACTTCAAAACATTGTGGTCCTTTTTGATTACTCCACCTTCCGTTGCCTCGGTGCATCCCCCACACCACATAATATTCCTCGGTGCGTCTTGAGCCTAGAATACACTGCTCTAGTCCTTTCTACATACACAAAGATATTCTGCAGTCTCTGTTTGAGTGATGACGCTGGCGACTGTGAGGGACAAGGTTAGGGACCAGCTCGAATGCAATTAAATATTCCGTCCTGAATCTTTCATTTCAGAGTCAATTTGACACTTTCATGAGCATGAGATCACCGAATTTGTAGCCTGCGCACTGAAGACGCCTTTCTGCATCTTGGACAGTCCCAGCTCACAGTCACCCTGTGAACTTGGCGGTTCTCTGTCCATTAGCTTTGAGTATCTCTGTATGTTTTTTCAGCTAGAAGAAGGGGTAGCGTGGCGCATAAAAGATAAATTGATAACAACTAAACACTGTAGGGAGGCAGTGAGGAGAGGAGGGAGCTTGTTGTGCCACCAGGGGAGTTAGGGCGTGATCCTTATGCTCGCTTTGCGTGAAAGCCATTGTGCTCAGGTGTGAAAGGGTGCCCATAGGATAAACTGTACCTAGGCGAGCAAACGGTGCTTAGGATGGCTTACACCATGAGCCTCAAGAGAGTATGATTGTAAACAGATGTGCAATGAAGACAACCAAAACAGCTACAGAGAATAGATTAAATGCTAGACAATTACTGTTCCAGGGTGTAGGAGCTTGAGTTTTGTTAGGGGTAAAACCAGCCTCTTCATTTACAGCAGCATTGGGAACAGTGGGCCGCCAGAGGCAGGTCAGGGGCTTCCTGGGATTATGCCAATTTCATGGCAGCTTGTATCGGAACCTAGAAAGCAAGGGGTAGGAACAAAATATATATTGATGGTAACTGCTGAGCTGAGCCCAGTAGCCTGATCGGTTGTCATGAATTAGATTTTTTTGGGATATTAACTTGTCGGGAGTAAGGTGTTGATCATTCAGAAGGTGATCACTATTGCACGTGCAGGTAGGAATCCACCAAGAAGCCGCATATTTTTATAGGAATGTACCTATAAGCAGGAAGTTTAGCAGGTGTCCTTGGATCCAAATTCTGAACGGGCACAGTTGTCAACTACCAGGTAGTGGCCAATTAAAAGTCTTAAAAGCGCCCAGTTTGATCCTCAGCCCCTCCCATTCAAACGAGACACTTATTCCTGCACGGGTTTACACTCATCCGGAATTTATTTGCAAAATGCATTAAAACACAAACAGTTTCAAGATAAAATTTTGATACAATATTCATGCTGGTTTTAATGTATTCAAACTAAAATAATACCAATAAAAACCCATCGAATTAAGCAGACTGAGCGTCAACAGAAATAATTACAAGGACTTAGCATACTAGAAATAAAGCCAATTTCCATACCTCCAACTTTTATACGGGAGAAACCGACCACATCCCTGGTGGGGTAATCTCAGGACAGCGCTCCCTTCCCCACCACCAAAAGAACCTACACCAGACCCCACCTCCACCACATTGCCAGGGAGCTCTAACGTCGACAGCATGGTCAGACGTCCGCACACCGCCAGAGGGCACTTTAGACCATGACCTCCGCCTCTAGTAACAAGACTGACACGGAATGAAAATGCTCAGTCATGCTACTGCTAACAAGGTCTGATTCACTTTTCAACTTGTTGCCCATAAATTCCAAGGAAAAAATAATTCCCCCACCACAAAGGGTAGCCAGGACCTTTGCCTTGCCTACCTCAACTAATTTGTAGCTAAGACATACACTTTACTCAAACTTTAAGAAGAAACCACTATGCAGTGGAGACCTGATGGGTCCGGTGTCAATTGGATTCCTTGATGTACAGGTTTAGTGGCAATTAGTTGATTTTTCAGGCTACGATAATTAGGTGATGTCGGACATTAAGGAATTACTTGCTTTCTGTGCAAAATCAACAACCTCCCTGACTCGCATTCTACCTAAATAACAACAGTTGTTTGTATATGCCACATCAAAATAGAAAGTAGGGGTCAGGTCCATGGTGTTGGAAGAAAAGACCAAACAACCCCTGGTTGCTCCATTCCGGACCTGACATCATCATCCCATGCAGAACTTCCTGGTGCATCTCTTCCCCAAGGACGCCACCTAAAGACACACTTGACCTAGAAGTGAGCAGCATGTCCAGGAAGTAGATGGATACATGTGCATGCCCCTCTGGGTAAGGCCACAGCATTAAGGAAACAGGATGTGCACAGAGTAAGGACACCACCAGCCTAATGTCGCTTCCGAAGGTAGGATACAGTCTCTCAGAAGCTGAGTTAGATGCTGCCTTCATGTGTCATCGAATAAGGGGACAGAAGTTCTCTGTCTCCATGCATTACCCAATAAGGGAGAACGGCTATGCATCTCCGGCAGTACCAATAAAGACATAGCAGTTCTTTTTAGACATATAGTAACTCAGACCTAGTGGTATTTTACACCGAATATTAAAGTGGGTCCCTATTGGGCTCTATATTCCTATCCTCAACTTTAGTGGGAATGAATGTAATAAATTTTGAGGTATTTCATGTCAGAGACTTAGTCCCCTTTATATTACACATGATTTACTGAATCATGCACTCCATTAGCGTGTTAGCTTTTAGCAAGATGTTGCATTTTTGTATTTTTTTTGTACATTTTATTATTCTGCACAGTGCATACTGGAACTGAGTCGCCTCCAGGTGTTTGTAACGGCCACGAATGAGGGCTATGGAGTTGAGGCTGAAGCCAGTGCGAGATTCTTCAAGTGCCTGTCAGTGGGCCAAAAGGGGTTGGTGTAGACAATCATCCAAACCTTGGCTTCTCTGCAGAGCGCCCACAGACAACGATTGACAAAGTCACTAGTCTAGAGCAATGTTAGGTGTATGTCAGCAGTTGTCCTGTTATATCTGGATGTAATAAGCTCGGAGAGCCACCAAAATACCAGTCGGGTGGCAGTCTGTGGGAATCACAGAAATGTCAATTATGTTTTTAAGCCACTCTTATTACTACACAAACCACGCCCCTTTTACGGGGCCTCGCTTTTCCAATCCCACTTGAAGCCCTGAATTAATCCTAAAGCAGGAGCTCTGTACTGAAGGGTGTTTGGAACAAGAGTGTTGCTGCCCGATTAGCAAACACAATCTAAACATTACAGCCCTGTGCAACCCATGTCTTCCCTGTGCAACCCATGTCTTCCCTGTGCAACCCATGTCTTCCCTTAGTTTGAGCACAGGAGGTGGTATGGATAGTTTACCGGAAGCAAGGATGCGTGAGTGGTGAGCTGGGTTGGCAAAGGCTGTCTCCCTTCCTTACTCGGGCCTCTACAGTCGCGAGTGACTTCTACGTAATCGAGGTCCCCAGCTGAGTCATATTTTAGATTGGCTGCACTGGCGGCGGCGGAGATGGCGTCCTGGATGCCTGTGATCGCTGAAAGTGGGTGGTGTTGCCCTTCTCTAGGGTGCAGCCCCATAGTTTTATGTGTAATCTCGAACGCCAGCCTCCGAGCGGCCTGGCACAACCCCCTGGATCAGGCCTACTGCTCAGTTCTGTGCCGCGTTTTTGCACTCGAGAGACGACTAATGAATTACAGCGTGATTATACAGCACACCCTTAATTAACTTGGTAATTAATATGCAACAGCCACTTACGCTAAAGCGCTGCCTATAGGAGTTGGAAGCAGTCGTAAATCATGGGCCGGGCATGGATACCCTCATTATATTTATTTATTTGGGATTCAACGGCATTTCCAGCTGTTGGTGTCACCACTGATGGTAGCTCACAAGATGGAAACCCAGCCAGAGAGAGTATGGCTTTGCCACATGTAATCATCTGTGGATGTGGAAAGTATGGTATACAGCTGACCTGCAATGATTCCTCAATGTCAACATCATAAATGTCAGGGTTATCTACTTTTTATTGGGATGTAGCACCTAAAACAACTTTAGTTATTAAAGGGAATGTGAGAAAAGAATGTTATTGTTTTTCAGAAAACAATTCCTTGCTGTCTGACAACACTTAATTAGTCAATAGACCCGCCAGGTTTCCAAGTGTTCTTAGAGAATGAATATAATGTACATGTTAGGTACTGTTTTTTGACTTGTCAAAAACGATCGTATCAAGATGAGTGGTGGCCCAGTCGACTCATACATTCTCTACAGTGATAGCGCTATGATCTCCTGGTCACAGGTTCAAATCGCACCCTACCAACTCAGTCTTGCGTCTTTCTGAGGTTGATCAAATGATTACCATTGAGTTGGGAAATAAAGAACAGGCGTTAAATGTCAATAGCATTCTTGAAATACTCCAGTTATGTCGTTTTGTTCACTTAAATTTCATAAATTTCATCACGATACAGTAGGGCAGAGTCAGATGCACGAGAGTTTAAGGGTCATGGCTGAATCTCACTCATGCTGATCCAAGATCGTAATGACTTACTCTACCCAGCCTTTCAGAGGTGAGGTGCCAGGTCCTCTTAATCTTTAGTAAAGCTCCTACGTTTGCACAAGCCATGCCAGCCTTTCAAAAGCACATCTGTCAAGAGACCGACCCTTGCCAGCACTGCTGGCCTTTAACAGACGATCCTGGCATCCCCGTCTTGATAGCTTGTGGCATTCCTTGCATGTCTTAGGCTCTGCTACAGGGGTGTATGCCATTCAGAGATAAGCCATGCATGACACCTTCAGCCAGTCTAGTCCCATTAGCCAAAAGCAGAGTGTCTTCTCGTACATGCAGTTTTGCTCCCCCCAATAAGGGTGTGTTCCCTACACTTCTGCATGTGAAGTGATGTTTGCTAATAAGCTGAATGCTGTTAAAGGTTTTTAACTTAATTTGGGCCAGGTATGTGACTCACTGTGCCACAGCTGCACCAACCTTTCAGATCCATGTTAGGGAGAGGCCTACATGCAGCATTAAATTGCTACAAGTCAAACATATATTGCCGAGGTAACTACCAGGGTTAGTAAAATAATACACAAATGGTCATGCTGAGCATGGTGTCTCCAGGATTAGGTCCTTGGAATGGGTTGATTCTTTCTCAGCACATGAAAAGCAAATATACAGTGAAGAGGTGAGAATTGTGTCTAAGAACTAACTGCAGGATTTCACGAGGTTCAAAGGGAGGCTGTGACTTGGAAATTAATGTACTCTCCACGTTGGTTGCCTTAAGAGGTTAAGTATCCTTATAGCAGTTGCGAGTAAATGATGAGATTCGGGTAAGGAAACATTTTTTAGGCACAATTATAATCATGGCACTCAGTTTTATGGTATCTATTTTCTAAACATTTCAGTCTATATTTATCCATATTCATTTTTTGTGGCATTGTATTAGTATCTATCCATATGTAGTTTGTGGTTTGTGAATAAGTGGAGTTAAAATTGGTGCATTGCCACATTTATTTAACTGACAAACATGCACACATACTTGATGCCTGTCGGGTTTTAGCAAATTCAGCAGCCAAATATAGGAAAAAACAGCACCCACAGGTAAATATCAACAATTCACTACAAATATATTTAAACCTATGCCTGCATCTAAAGATTTATTAGCCTCATGCTATCTGCTCATCTGTTGTCTTGAAATTCACACAGACAGCATGGAAAGTCACTCCATAGAAGCACATTTTTCAGTATATTTCACTTTTAAAATAAATACAGACTGGAAACACATTGTTTTCTGTCTGTATCTGTAAAAATCAGTAAAAACAGAAAACTGGGAACCAATAGTTAAATTACTACTAGTACTGAGCATTTGTGAAGCACCAGGGCCAGACTGGGAGAGAAATTGCGCCCCATTAGAGGATCAGATAGTCAATAAGAGGTCCAGTTTTCCAAACTGGATATTTTTTGGACTTGTAAAGACCCTCTACAGAGTTACCATAAACCTAATTGCCCCTTCTTGAATAGCATTGATTACTGTCCAACTGCAACTCAATGGTGCTCATTCTATTAGACCTGAAAAGGTGAACAGGTAAGTTGATCTTGTTAGGTTTCAAAACGTGACCTGCAGGTAACCAAGAACCCTGCAGCTGCTTAACTCATTCAGCTGTCTCGCCAGCTTCAATGACATGTTATATGGGATCACCTGCGGCCTAGCCAATGGCTGACTCGGTGTGGGTTCTACGTTTTCTTCCTGGATCTCAGTTAATAAATCATTTTATTATCATTCTGTGTATTGTGGAAGGAGAGAATATTAAAACACTCCGAGGTGCAGATGAGTGCTTTGATGAACGTCATTTACAGTCAAAGTGACTGCGCCTGTAGTAGTCAACACCTAAAAAAAAAACACATTTTTTTTCCTCTTTTCTGTATCCATCATCTCGAGTGAGGAATAATGATCTGCGGGTGAATACAGACGTCTCAAGCTTTAGAACGATTACTACAGATCAGTAACATCTTTTGTTATGACCATCAACCCATTGTCAGGACGACCCCAGTAGTTTCAGTTTGAACATAGCTAAATTAGGTTTAAATTGCACCGTCTATGCAGACTCTACCCATCCTATTGCTAAGGCTGTGCTGATCGGAGAGCAGCATGACGTTTGATCATGTTACTTTGCTTCAGATTTCATGATCTCCTCAGCTGTCTACTTAGTTATTGCTGTGTTGCACAGTCACCTCCGCAATGTGTTTTTTCTTTCTTCATTGTGGTAGTTGTATGAAGTGAGGCTTAGATATGCAAAGCATGGTGCCTTGAAAATGTATATCCTGTTTAAGGGATATCTAGCCTTTCCAACTTGATGTTTGCGTATGGAAAGAAACGTAATTGATATGAATATACTTGTTATCTACTGAGTGAGTTGTGCAATTTAAGTATTTAAGTATTTCATTGAATGGGACCAATCTGGGTGTGTGGAGTGATGATCCTGTTAATTTGCTATGCAAAGACGGTTGACATTAGTATTTGGTAACTGACGAAGAGCTTTGTTATTCACCTGGGATCTACAGACATGGCGAGAGTCCAGTTCACTTTGTCAGTGCAAAAGAGGTAAGAAAATGTTCACTTCTGGGGCAAGGAAGTAAGCTGCTTGCCTGACCCCTGGATACAATCAGTTGTTCTTGCTCGCCCACCGGATCCATCCCTTTCATCCACTGTTGGTCCTACACTCAGGTACATTCCATGATCTCTGGACCTGAGCGTGCAGAAGACCTTGGACTTATCACTGGCTTCTTTTGCGGAGGTACTTGTGGTCCTAAAGGCAGGTCTATAGAAGGCAGACCAATCAGACACTAGTGAAAAACCTCTTCCCAGCTTGTGACCTGCTAGAGGAAGATAGGACGCAAGTAGCTGCACTTTACACAAAGTCCATCATGGTGCTTATTCAGTTTAGCTCTTCAGAACACTGGCTCAGGGCTTTCAGTTTGCATTTGGTTCTTAGGTGACGGCGGGCCGCCAACTCCAGTCAAATGTTTCTTTCAAAATCTGGGCAACAGCTTTGGAGACGTGGGTTCTTTTGTTTTCAGGATGTAGTTTAGGGAATGGGCAGGAGCCTTGCAGCTTCTGTCTGAAGACCAGGTAAACAGCTTATTCCTGTAGGGGATGGTCATGCAGGGTATAAAGGGACACATCTGGATCCAATCTCACCTTTTGCCCCTCAATCCACCTCGATCCCCATTGACTGCTGCATGTGACCACTGCATGTGACCACTGCTAACAAGAACCATGCTTCCAACCCACCCATTCGTGCATTTTAGTTGATGAAGTGTCTTTTTTTGGGGCTGTAGTACTACGGAGTGTTTGCTTGGTTTGATGAAGTAGGAGCACTTTACGTATCCCTTCTTAGCTTTGAACATCGAAATGTATAGTTCTGTTAAGAGTAATAAATTGTAACAATTTCACAAAGTTTGGCCATTGAGGTTCAGAGTTATCTAAGTCACAGGGAGCTGTTGGCCCTAACTCTTTCCAAACAATCTGTACAGTGCACAGGACGGTGGGATGGGTTGATGCTTCTTGTATAGTGCCCAGGTTGCCTTTCACCCCAAAAAACAGGTATATGTGTTGATTTCATCACGAATTTTTAGATGCCAGATGTGTTCAATATTATCAGTTTCATTATTATGCAGTATTCTGTGAATTATCAGTGCTAATCAGGACACTCAGGAGCTTTTGTGGGGTCCAGGTCAAAAAGTAGCTGGGCCCAACTTTGGCTTTCACCTTTTAAACAGAAGCAAAATGCTTTCTGAGGGAAGAGTAGAGGTGAATTTGTTACCCCCTTTTCCCACCCTTCCTTTAGGTGCCTTGTCATACAATGAGCAGGCCAGGCCATCTTTTTATTTATTTATTATAGAAATCAGTTTTGGAGCTGGAGACTGGGGCTTTTAAAAGTAGGAAGCCCACAGCAAAGCACCCCAACTGCCTACCCCTTGTGGTATCTCTAATGCTATCCTCCAATTTTAATTTGTAACTCTAACGTATGTGCAATTTAACTTGTAATACATTGGGATCAATATGTATCCACGTATGAGATTTGTCTGTATTCTTCTGACGGGGTCAAAAGCCTTGCAGAGTCCAGTGCCCAAACCATGGTCAGCCAGCTGGGACTTTGGAATACAATTCGAGTTAAATGGGCGGCCCTGTAGGGGTGACCGTGGTCACGTGCTTCTATCGCAGCTGAGTGAATTCTCTTAAATGTATGAGCCCCCTCCTCCCACAGACACACACGAAAAGGAGGCCCAATGTAGGACTTAATGCAGTGGAAGTCCATAGAACTCTTACCCGAAGTCCATAAAAAAGGCTATACCCCGTAATGTAATGCAACTACTACTAACCAGAAAGACTTACAAAAGCAGTTGCTCTCTGTTGATGAAATGAGGGGCGTTGACTGCTGTCTAGTGCATACGAATTCATAGTGCATATGCACGGACAACTAGTGCAGATGGTTTCTTAGTTTCAAAAAGATCAGCTGAAATACGGGGAGCCTACAAGGTAAAAATCACACATGTGCTGTCACATGAAGTACTTGGCCGGTGTCGCGCTCTTTTCACTATTATCTGACAAAATGCGTCAATACGTTAGTGGAGGTATCCCCTTTTCAAACCTACATCACCGTCCAAGAGTGTTCATTTCCTTTCACATAACCAGGTTCACCCTGATAAAACGCCTAAATTAAACCGCAATTTTAGTCAGAAGGTAAGCTGTTGTGTTCGCTCCAGTCCATCTGGACTAGGAGCGCCCGTCACTTTTGGTACTGCAGTGGACTGGCCACTACGGTAGGCGAGCCCCACTCGCACGTGCAGGTCGCTGAGCTTCAGCGACACGTTGCACTTGGCGCGAGGCGCGCTCGCGATCTCCCCCCGCACCTCTTTGTGCGTCCTCTGCGCTCCTCCGCGCCGAGCTGCGCCCCCGCCCGCCCTCCCCGCAGCCGCCGCCGGTGGCTTTTGTAATCAGGCTGCAGATGCGGCCTCTGATTGGCGCCTCGCCCCGCTGCTCCGGCTCCCCGAGGAGTCCAGCGGGGCTGCCTATGCCGGCTGTCGGCCCATTATTTTCTGTCCACGAGATGTGAGCGCTCGGCGCACGCGCGGGGGCGCGAGTGACGCGTTGAGGCGAGATCCGGCCCGTTGTTGTGACAGGCTCCGAGCTTCTAGTATTGGGGCGCCAACGGAAGAGTGGGTTTGTTATTTGGAGGATTAGCACTGATGTTGGGCTCTCCCGTGCCCTGGATCTGACAATACTGCTTCTGTGTGCCCCTTGAGAGCCTGCAGATCTCGGCCTGGGGTGATTCCAGGTTTGACGAGGAACAGTCGGTGAAGGCCTCGCTCGCAGATCGATTGGCCTCGCTGACCTCTAGCACCAGCCTTCCCCCCAACTCCCCTGTGTGATGAGTACGTGTGCGTCCCAGAGATGCCTCGTCTGGTGATCTTTTGCACGAGTTTTGTGGAATAAAGCTTTATTAACCTACTTACCGTGACTAGTGCCCCTGATTTGGTGAATCGTTGATCTCCTGGGTTAAGCACCCTGCATCCAGAGGTGATATGTCCTCTTACTAGAAGGACGCCATATCTGGCAGGTTATTATTTTGTGGAGTTCTTTGTCCCTGGTGTGTGGTTGAGTGTTTGCATGCTTGTGTTTGTAGCAAGGGTTGGTTCTTCAATGTATGGTTGTGGTGGGCTGAAGATTGCTTGAACTCCATCTGTAATGTGCTGCCAGGGAGGAAATCATGTGCTCTGTATTTGTTCTGAAGCAAAAAGTGCAGATGATAGACAGAATGCTGAACAATGCAAACATTCACCCCCATTCACAAAGATCTGGGTTTAATCTATCGTTTTTTGGCCCACCACGCCGCCCCAGTTTGGGCCCAGCCATAATATACAAAGAAGAATTGACCCTGCTCCTTATGGGGACAGTCCAACCCAAACTGCCAAGCCAGGTCCTTCCAGGACCAGAAACAAGCATCTTGGGACAGGTTTCAGGGTATCGCCCCTCATCACCCAGGCTAGCTTGCATAGACTAAATCGAGATCTCTGTGACTTGGGGAGAATGTTTGCATTATTTAGCAATCCGTCCGTCATCTGCTCTGTTTTGCATGTATTTGTTCTGAGGCATTCTTGCTGGCATCTCACACCTACCGGCATCCCCCCAATGACAGTATTTCACAACAGCCGGCTTCTGACACCTGCAGGCACCACTAAACCTGGTAGCACCTCACAAGTCAACACCTCATATCCACCCGTATATGAAACCTAGGATCTCACTCTTAGAGGCATACCACACTATATAGTTGCCCTCTCACACTTGCCGGCCTCTCACAGTTAACAGCCTCTCACAGTTTGAAGCCTCTTTTACCTGCCTGCATCTCACATCCGTTGGCTTCTCACAACTGTCTACTGCCAGCATGTCTGTCTGCCTCAGTTACATGGTAGCCTCTGTCATCTAGTGGCCATTTCTGATTTAATTGGCTTTTCTAAAGTGAGAAAGCACCATAAAGGATGCCCTGACTCCAGTCTGTCTAGATCATAGGGCAAGAAACTAGGTCCTGGTAGAAAAGTGGCAAGTTGTAAGAGCTATGGAGAACATTGGATTGTTTTCTTGTAGGTGTAAAGTGAAGAAATGTTTTACCAAAAGATGTTTGAAGCAACAGCCACCCGCTTTGGCCTTACGGATGTGAGAGATAAGTGGGCGGGCATAAGAAGATCTCAAGGGTCTTGTTGAATGATAGAGGTGAAATTTGGAGGATTGAGTGGTCCATTTGCCCATAGTACCCAATGACCGAGATATACGCTCTTCAAGATAGATGTTTGGTGATGAAGCACCAATGAAGAGTTCATAGTTGAGTAGTCACCTGAAGGACAGGAGTTAGTGATTTATCACATTTTGCACAGTTTGATGCCTGGCCACAATATGTCCAGGAACAAATAGACAAAAAGAATTGATGTAGTCCACATAAGAGAGGATAATGGGCTTGGGTAACTGTTTTATGGCAACAGAAGGAAGATGAAGGCAGATCTTGCATCCCACTCTGGTATAACAAAGTGCATATATGTGACTTTATTAATCTAGTGGTAAATAAAAAAGACCGATCATAAATAAATTCCAGATTAGAAGTGGTTTCACTCTTTCGCCTGAACCCTCACTCAGCAGTGGAGCCCCGGCTATCACTACTAATGTTTTGTCCATTGTTCCTGTGAGGCACGTGATCCAAATGCAGTCGCTCCCCTACCTCCACTGGCCTGCATAACAGAATGACATTATGAATTTGAAACAGTAGCAGTTTTTTCATGGTCTTAATCTGAATGATTGGGCTCAGGAGAATACCAGTGGGCAATGTCTGTGTGCCCTACTGCCTATCAAAGACATTTGCAGTTGACAAATGGGTGGATATGGCTAGCCATGTGGTGAAAGAGCCCTCTAAGCCCTATTTCTTGCCCACCTCTCTCAGGTGGAAATCAGTTATGAAAGTAGTCCCTCTCTATTTATTATTGTGCGTCAAATGGGCAGACTTTATTTATTATGTAATAAGAATAGTCATTCCACGACCATAGGGAAAGACTGCTTTCCGACACAGCCATTCGAAGATAACAAATCTTGCCACCGAAAGCACTGAGCACGCCTGTAGATGTTAGTCTGTTGCCACAGGCATGGTATGCTCTATTATCATTCTTTTTTGTGCCTCCATCTCATGAGGAAACACATCGGCAAAGCATTCTCTAAGGGCAGATATGCACACAGCCTTCCTGCTCTTTTCCCTGCCTTTTCTTTTTTAACTCTAAAATGGACGTGCTCTATGTTCTGGTCATGTCTTTTTGCATCTTTAAAATTGTATGCATGTATTTATATCTATGTATGTAATACTAGTGGTGGGCGATCCAACAAATTAGCCAAGGGTCAACTCTGGCTCTAAAAGCCCGTGCACGAGCAGAGCTCTGTAAATATTTGCCATGTAAATCATGCAACATACGTCAAGGTAGAGTATAATAAGTTGTTTTCAAAATGCAAGAAACTGTATTTCTTTAACACACACAGAAGACTTTCACCTTGGTACATCAGATTATGTGTGTAATGTTTATTAAAATTAGAGTTTTTAAACATGAACTGGGAAACTTTCCTACCACCGACCTGGTGACAATCGTGTTAGTGAAGTAAGAAGCAAGTCACTTGTCATGTGTAAAATAACCTGTCCTAGATTCTTATTCTAGGTGACAACTTTTAGGCTACAAAATCAAACTCAAGGAAAGAGTTTTTGGAGAACACTCTCATAACTCCAGTATTTAAAGGTGCTGTCATATGTTAATGAACAAAAAAGGATGCTTGTTGAAATGAAGTACTTGCCTAAAATCCCGCAACTTGGTCAAGCAGGGAAGCTGGAATCAATTCCAGACACTCCAGTTTCATGCTGTGCAACCGATCCATTTAATTGGCATCTCTTTCTGCTATCATGGGTTAATGCTTTGTGCTTAATTCTTGAAAGATCCGATTAAATGTTGGCCAACAAACCGAATCCACATTATATTTTGGGCAGTTTTACATAGCGTGAACCTTGCACAAGGACACAAACGGCACCTTGCACAAGGACACAAACGGCACTTCATAAAAGGTATAGACTAAGTTACATCCTTTATTTTTTTTATTTTTTGCAGCACATGGAGATTGTCAGAATTCACAGGGTAATAATGATCGGAGGCTGGGATTCAAACCAACTCATCATCATACATGGCCGGCTGCTGACGCCACCAGGCCGCTTCGTCTGCCAAGAAATTCGTGCTCCTTTTGGGTTCAGTGTCCCCAGAGGACCTCTAGCTGAGCCAGAGACAGGCATTTGGCTCGAGCCAGGCTTGGGCTTCCGACAACCATAGACATAGATGACCATAGACATCTTTGCAGAATTGGATACACTTGTATCCACTGACACTAATAAAACCTTGACTTTCGCCGTCAAATCGTTGATGAAAATCCTGCCAATACAGTCGAGAGCCTTCCTGAATTCGTGATGCTTATTTTCAGTCAGCATCCTGACAACTGACATTTCTTTATTTTGTTTTTGGGGAAAAAATGAAATCCATAATAGGAAATGTGAACCCTGTGACCAAAGGGTGGTCTCCGGAATTATTTCCCACTCGCAGGACTCGTGCAGTGACTTCCCATCCCCCGCCCCCACCCACCCTGCTGTCACCGTGTCTGACTGAGGCCTACTTGGTGCGCCTCAGTCACACAGGATGACTGCCCCTGCTTAGTGCTCCGCCCCCAGCTCTGGAGCTCCGAGGGATGCCTCATCAGTAAGCAACAGGGCAGGCAGGCAGTGTCAGCTCCCGGGCTCCCTGTTAGGCGGCAGCAGAGGATTTGTAGGGGCTTGAACGGGCTTAGAGGAAGAACAGAGCGAGCATCCTTCTGGGGACCGGAGCTTGGTGCCGGGGTCGGGCGGGGAAGGGAGCCCTCTGCCGGGGAAGCCTGGACCTCGCTTGGCTCTCTCCAGCGCGCCGGATCAGCGTCGTAGCTTTGTGCGAAAGACTCGTGGGAAATGCTTAATCCGCCTGCACCTTGCTGGCAGACGCTGATCCCAGAGCCTGGCTCTTGCTTTAAAGTCGTCGGGACGGGCACAGTGCCAGCCCTGGAGGCCTCCGTCAATCTGGGCGCTCGCCCGCGCAGAGTTGGCGGCCTCGGCCCTCACGGACGAGTCGAGTTTGGTTTCCCAAGGAAGGACGGGAACTGAAACCAGTGGGGCCCCAGGTTCATAGGCCGCCAAGTTCGTGTACTGGATTGTCACCAGAGCGAACTCCTCCTTCTAAAAACATGCGTCATACGTGTATTTTTCAAAGTTACCTCAGCTGTGCCAGATTTGTAGGCTTCGGGCCTACGATTACTAGTCAACCCCTTTCCTTCCTGTGTACTCGGCGAGTGGCTCCCTGCTGTGACCGCGCATGGACCGACAGATACTGGTACAAGTCGAGGCCTTCGCCTCCAACAGCTGGTCATTCATACAGTAAACGACCATACCGCTATAGAGACATCTCTGGCCATCACCCAGGATATGACATGGGCCAGCTGCAGTGATGGGTGTGTGGTTCTTAGGTCATAGGTTGGAATCCTGGCATGGACTCTAGGATGAGTACATGTAAGTTTTGTGAAAACACTGTAATGTATACTAAGCACCAAGGAGGGTATAGAACAGCGCCGACCGATATACTGGTCATTACATACGCGCCATTTCCCTGTACTTTCTGTTTTTTCCCAATGTAGCCATGAAGAAGTCATCTGTCATGCGAGACAACCTGAATGTTGGTCAGAGTGAAGGATTTATAATATAGGTATTGAACTACTTGAGAAACTTGAGTTCTGCTCCCTGCTTGTGAGGGTGTTTGCATAGCACTGATATTCCTTAACTAAGTCAACAGCAATAGGTGCATTGAAAACTGTACAGTGAGACTGAGAGCACGTCGTGTCACTATGAGAAAAGTGTGATGAAGTTATTCAAGAAAGTAATGAGGTAACTGTCACTCGAGCCAATGGTAGCCAGGGATGAGCCACCTAAGCTGCCGGCTGCCTGATTAGTCAACAAGAGCCGAGAGAAGTCATCATCTGATGCTAGGATATTTCCTGGTTCGCCCAACTTTATGTCCCAGTAGTCCAGGAAAATGTATCTTCAGTCTGATAGGCCACTTCCCAGGTGAGCAGCCGCCTGTCTGTCCAGAGGTATAACGAGGTGCCTTTACTTTTGTCCCAGGACCTGCTGTTAAGACTCCCGGGTGTCGGTCCCCTGCCCCTCCTCTCCACCCCATGGGTTCTTTCATTCTTGTTCTGACTTGCGATTGTTTTCTGCACTGAAGTCTTTGGGTATTTCTGTAAGCGTCTGAGAAGCAAAAGTATCGCATGAAGCCAAAACACAGACAAAAGCCAGAGCAAACATGAAAATAAACGGAGACAATTCCACTAAAGCCACATACCCAGGTCCCAGCACAACATCCCTCCTTGTGGTGTCCTCGAGCACTTAAGAAAGGAGCTTAGAAACGGTCTCTTCAAGGAGCCACGAAGAAGGAACCGTCCAGGGGACATAGTTTCAGAGGCAAACCCCATGCAAACCCATCCATGCACCAGGTCAATAATTCGTCCAGCCCACCCACCCGTGCACGCTCAAGACGTCGTCTGTCCCGCTATGATGTACACTGCTGTATTTCACCCCCGTTACATTTGCACTGTATGTGCCAGTAGAGTAACCCGCAGTTCCCTGGGTGACAACGTTTTTGTAGAAAGATAGGCTCAGCCAAATGTATACAAACGAGGTCTGTTTTATTAGAGACCTGCAGCATCGCTACTCTATCTCACCTGAAGATGGTGCAGTAGTGACACCCTGTGGTCGCTCCTAGAGTATCACATGGAAATAAGGCTTCTTTATTCTCGACTGGTTGGATACTTTGCTACCGGCCTTTGGTACGGTTGAGCTTGATTGAAAAGGGGAACTGAGCACCCGTGTCCCAGCTTTGGAGCCTGAAAGCACTCCGGCTGGTTTATTTTTTGTCTTAGTAGTTGCAGAGTACTCTGTAAGGACCCTACAAATTCTCCACAAAACCCGATGTCTATGGAGATCGAACCTCGCATACCATTTGCACTTCCTCAGACCTGACGGTCTTTCGTAGTCACCCGACTGCTCAGGGATGTCGTACTCCAAGAAACTCTTAAACGAACATGATTACGTGGCCTTCCCTATGCAGACGCAGGAAATCTGTTCAAAAACAAACATGAAAAGGGTGCAAGTTTCAAATGCATCTCAGATGAGCTCAATCTATTGTTAAGTTGTTATAAACACACACTAACACCAACAAAAGTTTCGGAGATTCACCTGTATCCAGTTATTGCTTTTTTTTTATTTAGCAGTAGCTTTTCTGGTAATACCTTGGTGCATTCTTAATCAGTTCTTTTTTCACCATCTGTCGTTCCAGTACACCATCTCCTCAGTGTAGCTGAACTAGGACGTGTTACACTAAAACAAGCTAGGATGTAGCTTCCATCGGTGCGGCAGGTGCAGTCGCACTTAGACGTGAAGGCACTTACCTTAACTATTGCTGTATTTTATCACGAGGCTCATGTTCATCCTTGCACATTGCCCATGATACACTAGCAACGCCACTAAGAATGAGGGACCTGTCGGTCATAAAGTGTGTCTGGGTGTCTGTTTTGTTTTCCTTGGCTTTTGGAAGAGTAGAGCGCACTATAAGTGTTTGTGAGGCATTCATTGTTAGGATCTCATCTCCCTTTTATGATTTCCATTCTAAACACCATAGTTTGTATGGCTTTTTCTAGGTGCTGAAGCTGTGGTATGTCACCCAGTGGACCAAGGGACCTACATACATATCTCACGTGGATTCCAGTTGCATGGCCTGGGAGAGAAAGTTGAACTTTCAAAGCCTCTCTGACTCTGCTGAGTAGCTTTGTCAAGTAGTCAAAAGCCTAGCTCCTAGGAGGTGGTGATAATACTAAGTCAGAGAATAACTACATTATTCCATCGACAAAAAAATTATACATGCTCGATGAGGGTGACAATTTGAATGGAAATTACACCTTAATATCCATCTTAAAGTTACAGTGGAGTAGAGCAAAAGAAAAGCGGCTGTAGTTTCCAGCCTAACTCGTTAAGCGATGCTTTAAAGTACAACTTTGAGACATACGTTCCGTTCTGCATTACGGAGACCCTTGCAAAGCACATTTTCCTGGTTCACATTTGGCAGACTACCTCTCTTTGGAAACAGTGGATGAATGTTTCCTTATAAGCAGGGCCAAGTAAAGTACGAGATTCAAGCATCTGCTGCGTTTTCTGCATAATTTTGGATTAGCCACATAATCCACCATCTGCTGCATAATTGTCAGTCTTTAAAAAACAAGAGTTGTTTCTAGTTCAGATAGATCAGGGCCTGTATTATGCAAGGGTTGCACTATCCCTGTTTTGCCACAACACACTTTCAAGTAGGTGCATCAGATGCAAACAAGGACAGTGCATCCTATTACAATCAATGCACTGCCCCAAACCCGTGCCTGCCCTGGGCAGCCCATTTTATGAAATACAGACCATGCTGTCAACACTTCAAAGATGGAACAGAAATCCCCCTGCAGGTGGGTACATTGAGTGATTGCACTGCTTGGAGGGGGTCCATGGGACTTTCTTTATGCTCTCCAGAGGGGATGCGCTCAGGGGTTGTAGTGACGAGGGGAGGTCTATTTCCTTGTAAACTGGTTTGGATCATAAAATCTTCGGACCCACGTGCTACTGCTAGCCTACAGAAAGTTATCATGCCTTCAAAAACTTAAAATGGCTAACTTCAGAAACACAGGTGGTGGTTGGAATATGGTTTTGACTGGTGTTGGCAGCTGCTTAACATTTGACTAACGATTTTAATGCAGAAAATGCCAAAGAGGTTGGCACTCTTCCTGCTCGGCATGAGTAGCAGTATGCTTGAAATGGTCTGGAAAGATAGACATTTGAGGTGGGCAGCCTGGCTGGTGGTGTGTTGGCTCTCTGAAAAGTAGCAGTTTTCCTACTAAAGACAGTAACCTATCCAGCGTTCTGTAAGTGGCGTTTTTCGTGTCAAGAGTGATCACTGAAGTTATGTTTTTCCCTACTTAAAACGGCTGCCGCTGCTTGGGAGCCTCTGGAAGAAGATGGCGCCACGTGAGACACCCGAGGGGTGGCACTGCGCATTTCATTGGCGCTGGGGAGCTCCCCCAGTGCAGAGGCCTCCCGTGTGTGTGTCAGTGATAAGCACGCCTCGGTGATAGTTTGTGCAGCTCCGCCAAGGCCTCTACCCTTGCAGTGCGGGTGCTCTCTGCCTGTGCGCGTGACTGGCCCTGTGGCACCGGTTCAAAGCCGGGATCTGTAAACACGGCGAGGCCTCCTTCCTGGATCCTTTGTTTGTTGGCAAGTGCTCTGCTTCCTCCGGTCCCAGGGAGCCGCGCGGTCGGTGCGGTTTTGTTTCTCAGGGTGGACCCGTGTACAAGTGGAGGTCACGGGAGGTGGTGAGCCCGGCCGTGCCCTGCTAACGGAAGTTGGTGCTTTCGTGGGACACTAGTGACCAGTTACCCACGCCTGATCCAGCCGTGTCTGCCGTCCATGGCCTCAAACTGTAGCTTTACCGTTGCACCTTAACCACTTTTTAAGGGCTTTGAATGGGCGCCTGCATTTATCACCTCGGTCAGTGCACCTCAACCCTGGCATTTTAAGTTGTGTTACCTCTGCCAGTAATCAGGGTCGTAACGTAATCCCCCCTCCACACACACCTTTTTGCCCAAGGCCTATGAATGAATGTCTGTTAATATATTGGAGGCTGAAAGGCCCCTCATCACATTCTGTAGGGGGTGGGGGATGAGGTGTGGGGCATTATTTTGTGCTGCGCCATCAGCCTGACCCAGGGCTGACGCCATTGTCCTCCAGTGAGTGGACCCCATTTACTCACACTGCGCGGCCACTACTCCACTGGGGGACGTCGCGCTAGAGCCTTCGTACCTCGGACTCGGTATTGTTTAGAAAGCACAGCCCCATATCTGGCGCGGAGAGAAGAGCTCACCGCTGACTTGCAACACCCCATTTGCCGCTGGATAAACCTGAATTCCAGGCTAGCCGAGTGCTCCTACTGTACCTTTCTCTGGAAAGGGACTGTGTGCCCTGCGACTCCTCCACGTGCAGGAGCCTGGAGGGGTGATGGAAAAACATGGCAACTGGAGTCACACATGACCCTGGGACAGTGGCGTAACAAGGGCACAGTGCGCCCTAATGCAAGCGAGGAGACTGCCCCCCTCCCGGTTTAGGGGAGTAGAAAAGGGGCCCGGTGGCACTGCGTCTGCTGCACCCTTGAGAGATTCACCACTGCCGGCGGTGGTGGGGTCCATCAGTCATTGTCTGGGGTGGTAAAGCCACTGATCAACGAGAGAGAATGCAGAGTTCTCGTGTTTCCTAGGACCATGTGTAAGAAGCTCCTCCAGTCCATGCTTTTGCTTTGCATTCCGGTACACGTAGTCCTGATTTTATAACGCAATAAATAAGAGTACAGGTGCCAAATTACAGCGCTGAAACGGGTAGACTTGATGAGCTTCTCATAGGTGAACCTGGGCACTGCAAATGTGTTTTCAGCAGGTAGTGAAATATGCCATTCGCATAGCTCTCCCTTGTCTTCCTGATTTATAGTGACTGCCTTGACTTCCCAGAGGGACAGCCTGACATGTGGAGGAATTCTTAGATTTCCTGTCAGGCTGACAACACTAGAGGTTCTGACTGAACTGAGAAAGATTCAGTGACATGTCAGGTGAAACCTTACACATAATTTTCTTCAACGGCCAATGAAAACTATAATATCTTCTCACCCTCTGGGCAGTCCCTATTGCACAATGAATTTATTAATAATTGTTCAGTTAATTAAAACCTTACATGCTAAAACAGTATATTAAATACAAAAGCAAAGAAGGTGATAAGAACCGTAATAGGCCACGTGCCAAGTCAAGGTGAGGGTTTAAAAGCATATTCGATCATATCTCCTCTAGGATGTGCAAAATGTCCGAAACTACTGCGGAAGCTATTATGTCAGCTAATTATGCATTCCAGTGAGCACCGATCTCCAATATGCAATTGCGGTAAAAGTTCTTTAGTAGCGCAACGCAACGCAACGTGCTTAAAAGATCAATTCTTGAAGAGTGCAAGGAGGGATGGATGCGCGTGTTACCCACGGGGGTGCACTCGAATTATATCAGGGTATGTAGTAACTGCTCTCCTAACTGATTAAACGTCAAGAAGGTGGATTACTTGCGTGAGCGCCTTCATGCCAAGCGACCCCCTCTTTAGGCCCTTTCTACGCTGTAATACTGGGTCCTGTGGCAGACCGTGTAAGGCTTCGGCTGAGAATTCGATCACGACTTTATTTTCGTCTGACCTTGCTGCACTGGCCATCACGCGGAGTGATACAGTGACAGGGACACAGGTCGCCCACGAGCACCTGCATGTGCCAGGACTACTGGCGCTTCATCAGCCCCCACCTCTCCCTTGTGTTGCTAGCTGGGCACACCGAGGTGATCTTTTTTCCTCAAAACTGTGTTCAGGGATGTGGGGTTGATCGTGTAAATTGATTGCTGTTTCTAAATCAACTATCGGTGTTACAATTTATTATCACATAGATTTTTTTTTACTGCCTCCACTCCCAGAAATTGAAGTTCGTCAGCCAAAGTTTAGCACAGGAGGAAAAATAAAATGACATTTAGACATTGCTGTGAACAATATGTCAACTTCAGATGGAGTCAAAGTCAGATAGATGAGCCACATTACTTAGTTCAATACTTGTGACAGCCTAGAGCATCCCCTTAAAACCCAAACGTTTCTTCTCAAGCACGTTTGGGTGGCAATGTGGTGTATCCATGTTTTTGGCTGCTTTGATGAAAGACCATACACTGGCTGAAAATAATTTTTTTTGTTATAAACCTACCACAGGTCGTGTTCTTGTGCGGGTATGAATAGCATCTTATAAGGGCGACACCTGTACATCAGGTTCTCCAAGCTCTCAAAGTAACTGTAGAAAAACCCACAGACATTTCTGGTCACAATTCAACTACTTTTCCAAATTTACAGGAATGCTGTTTCTTTCCTTGAGATGCCATTAATTCAACTCTTTGTTACCAGCACTTTTTTCTACATTTGCCAAAAAGGATTTCTGCATTTCGTGAGATTCTTATTGATGAGGTTTCCTTGCTACTTTAACGTTGCGATTTTTTGGTTCACTGTCACAGGTATGGGCTACTGTAGTACAGTGGTTTTTCAAGAAGAGAACACAGCGTAAGAAAGTGACAAGCCTCATCACCGTAAACTTCCTCCATAACTTCTGCCTCCAGTATTGTAGTGTCGTTTTGTGATTAGCTTAATGTAAATATGTAAATCAGTGTGCTGCCATCTCTCTGGCCCTTGATATATTGTTTTGGCTCATTGGCCTTCCCTAGGAGGTGGCTCTATGGTGCGTAATCATTAGATCTAAATCGGACCCATAGGAGTTGCTTGTCTTCACCTTGGTGGCTGTCACAGTCTCCACATATAGGAACTGTTTCCCTATCCTCAGAATGGCGCTGGGCCACCTCCGACATGTGCCTCTGTTAGAGACAGGCAAACAGTTCATGTATGCAGTGTCCAAAGAGGCCACCAAGTTTGGGAAAGCCACGGTAGAATGACTCCTGATGGGCTGATTTTGGTGCAGCACCCTCATCTATCGATAAATATTTTTCTTCCTCTCACATTTTGAGATCAGGTAGCTGTAAATGGTGTTTCTTGGCCATATGCAGTAAATAAACAAAATAAGTACCAGCACACAAGTGTAAGTAGACGCCTATGACTGCAGTGGAGTTAGAATGAGGGGAGTTAGAAGGTGCTGCAACAAACTAATGTAAAATTAAGAGTTCAGTTGCAGGAAGACCAATACATGGCCCCGTACAATTCCTTTTCACCTGGCAGTATTTATTGTGTTTTCAAAGACCTGCTATCAAATAGATCCAACATCTAGACATATTGCTATTTGCATGTATTGTGAATATAGTAGAAATACCTTTTTTATTAAGATTTTTAACACATCAACAACAAGGAAAAAGTTTATTGCGACATGTATAAACTGTCCCTCGTTATACCCGCAAAACCTTATGGTAAATATGGAAGGAAGAAAGGTAAAAGCAACTCGTTTCAGTCTACGAACTTCATAGTCACCAAAAGGCAAAACCTGAGAGCACAACTTTTGCTGAAGGGTGTGTGTGTGTGTGTATGTCTCCCAAATGGAATTTTACTGACTATGCCTGAATATATGGGATATGATGGAGATATGCCCCACAGGAAAAATGCAGTTTATTGGAAAGCAAGAAACTATAAGTCCTGAAGAAGTTAGAAGAGAACAAAACACGTTGGCTCTGGCTGCAAATTATGTCTGGAAACATATTTGCCAATAAAGGATGGCTTATTAACAACAATTTTAGATCCATGTGAAGTTTTAAAAAAAAAAATATTATGGTACATAATTGAATGTGATATGTTTATCATCCATTATGTGCTAGACCATATTTTGTATATTGGTTGATTTTTTCCAATCAAGAGGAATGTGTAATGGCTGCCTTCCTCGGTCCATAGTGCACCAAATGTGAATTGGAATAGCTAACACTGGTGATACTGATAAGAGCGGTGTTATTCTTATGAGGCCTCGGCCATTTTTTGCAAATCTTCCTGTGGTTGTTTCTGTTTATTTAGATGCATATATGGACCATTTAAATGGAGTACGTGCCAATTATAATTTGAATTAACTAAGCAAATGGTTTTTGTCATATATTTGCCAAAATGAATTTCAAAACATATCACTGTACCTTCCACATCATCCCGATTTTCCCACTCATATGTATGTCTATTTCGTATTTACTGTTGTTTTCTTATTCCTAAATCTTTGGTGGGGTTAAGTTAAAGGCCAGCACCCCCGCTCTAAAAATAGTTCCAGCACCTCTGTAAGTTTCTATAGTGCCTCCATGAACTAAACGTCCAGCTCAAGGCCTCTGTTTCTGGTGAAGAGACTGGCACTGGTCATCAAGCATGGGTTGAACACTGAATCTCTCTTATGATGAAATGAATAAAACATAGAGCACACTTTACTGAAAGGTGTCCTATTTTGGGACCTTGAGTCATCCCTCCTACTGATACCACCTAATAGCTGAAATCTCCTAAGAGCTCTGGGTACTCCCTTTCACTTCACCTATGCGGTGCTCCCCTCAGTAAGGCTTGACATCCTACTACAGACACCTCTCACTGGTACAAAAAAAGGACAAATTCATTTTAATTATTGTTGCTCCTTGTGTAGTACGGATTAGAGCAAACGTATTTGGTATAAACTACATTTTTGCATCACACCAAACTACCACAAAATTGTGCTATTTATGCAAAAATAGATACTCTTCACATAATAAAGGTCAGACCTAGTTTGGACCGAGATCAGTTTACTCAAGACCTAATCTGGAAGTGGTTATTCATGGGCCAGGTTTTTTTGTAAAGAAAATTTCAATGTATATCTTCAGCAATATTTCCAAAATGCTTTATTTTTGCTCCTGAGGAAGACCACATTTGTTATCGAAGTTATTTAGTGCAAGAGCATACATCTTTACATCTGCACAAAGAGACGCTCACTGGCACAACACAGTGAACCAGAGATACAAAGTTACACACGTAGCCACACTTGCAATGATACCGAGGGGCACACACCGTCATGCAAGCCCAAAACGGGTACATACAGAAACATGGACACACATACTCATAAACACGCATACATAAATAAACAGCTGCCTGATGCTGGCAGGAACAGATAAATGCAAAAAACAGATGATGGACGCAATGCAGAGCAAATCAAATCAAACATTCACCCCCAGTCAAGATCTGGGTTTAATCCATCCGTTTTTTTTTTTTTACTTGCCATGCTATTCCAGTTTGGACCCAGCTATATGCAAATCAGTCTTGACCCTGTTCCCCAGAACAGGGTAGAAACAGATAGAGATCGCCAGGCGCACAGTCATAGACGTATACAAGCATTCATCTACCAATGCAGACATATCTACCGCAGACAGCCACATCACACCACCACACATGCCACAGACCTAGCGACACCCAAACATGCTGAGACTGCCAGGTGAGTACCTGCAGATAAAGGTAGCCGAGAGCGAAAGCCAGATGCACCCATGAACACTTTGAGGCACACTCATGCACCTAGAGCATAGGCTCTTCTAGAAGCAGGGAATGGAGATCTCGAAGGCTGAACCTTCCCATGAATACCAGCATATGCCTGAGAGGGCAGCTAGGACTGGACCAAGGGCGTGTGGGAGGGGTAAGTGGCAGACTTGCTGTCTCACACAGTGCCACCATGCGTCGTCACTTGATAGCTGCTCCCCTCATGCGGTCACCCGACAGAGAACAGCTATCACCCGGTGGCAGGGAAGGTGAACTGGACACCCCTGAACCGAGTGGATCTCAAGCTCGTCTTTGCAGGCTTTAAGCAGTTGATGTCCATTGAGGGGCATGACAGCACTGCAGGGCATCGGCTGCAGCCTCACCTAACCTTTGTGGGGGAGCATTGGGGCGCCAGAGGCAGGATGGCTCCCAGCCAGTTCTTACATGAACCCACTCTCCTCGGCCTGTATTATCCTCACTGTGGTGATTTTTTTAAAGTTGTCAGGTCTCAAGTGGGGCCATTAAGGGTGACGGTGAGGTGTTCCAGGCAATTCTTTGTGTGGTTGGAGGTGGGAGGCGGGCTTGCTAGCTACCTAGAATGCTTTATGCAGCATGACGGTGGCTCAGGGCAGGAGTGAATGATAGCCACACAGGGGACCGCATGCCTGTTCTACCTGTTTCTGAATCCCCCACCTTGCATCAGCGAGAACAGTTTCTCACTGTCCCTCAGGGCCTCCGGGACAGACAATATTTATTTTCAGCTACGAGTAGGATGCACTTGAGGTAGCTACCCATAGTTTAAAGAAACACATGGAGTTGTGAGCCATCAGCCCTCATAGCTTGGAACACCCATTACCTACAGACTACATGTGCACACATGCAGAAGCTGTCACACACTCTCTCTACTCCATAACAACCAGCGACCCATGACTGGAATGAGGTGCAGGATTCCTCGTCACTCTGCCCATCACACACGGCGAGGCTCAGATAGTGTGTATTTACTCGGGATGAACCTGTGCACGTATATGGCCACCTGTGTACACATCTGGGTTGTTGCTACTCAATATAACTTATGTGATTGGAACGTGTGCTTACCTGTGTACATCTGTGTCTTGAGGTTTGCTTGTGACCTGTGTGTGTATTTGTGTTTGTGTTTGTTTTGTAGATTTTTTTTTAAACATAAGTGTCTGTGTGTTGTGGACCTGTGTGTAATTATCTTGTGCTGTAGCATGTTGGTAAGCCCAGTTGGCGTATCATGAGCGAACCCTTCAAAGTCTAGTGCATACGCACACAAACACACACTTTTACACAATTGGTGACATCGTTTCTCCCTTCAACTTCCAATTTCCTCATTCAGTTGAATTTCACTCTTGAGGGACATTAAAGGTAAAGAGCCTAGAAGCAAATCTCTGCAGTTAGCCGCTATGAAATGTAAGCTTTCTTATCTGCTAAGTTATTGTCTTTTAACGCTGTACAACTGAGTAATGCCATCAGCTAGCAGTAGAACCATATGAAAATGACCATGTAAAGTTGATTAATCGACTGTTGCACTACTAGGCCAGACTTTGTATTTTATTCTGTCTCTTTTCCATTTTCTGGTAGGTTGGCGATGTTAATGGCTTCAAGGTAGAGGCCAGGAGGAGACGGTCAGGATGAATTCTATGGATAGGCACATACAGCAGACCAACGACAGGCTGCAGTGCATAAAACAGGTATGTATCCCTCCGCCGGCTCCGATCATGCTGCTTGTGTCATATGAGTCTCATCTTAAGAATTATGCAGCCTCTGCTACTGTATTGATTTGTGCCATGGTGTGGAGCATCTGTCCCTTTCTGCCTCACCTGTGGTCCTCCGGTGTGTGCATGTTCACATCCTAGAGCATCACTGGCGAGGACTACTGGTATAACCAAGTCACCTTTTCGGCCGCTCACCTTTAGATTGTCTGCTGGCCAGTGCTTAATTTGTAAATAAAAACGTGTGGGCTCCCAAAACCCTCCTCTTAAACACGAGGCTGCTGCAATTAAATGTGGGAACATGGAATACTGAGGCGGCGTAATCCTGAAGCCATCTCGGACATGCTATAAAGGTTTCTCTTATACACTAGATACTTTAGGGTCTTTCATACATTGCATGCAGCCAGGACCTCTCTTCCACTCTGCACACAGCATTTAGCCAAGATTGTGACACTCACCGTGTACACCCAATGTCGCTACCCCAGGGCATCTCACACATGCAATACACAGGTCTTTATTATACACTGCATACTTTTAGGTGTTACCGTCATGACCCAAAGACATCAGAGTGCTTTAAAACGCACATAATACTGAGTTACATCGGGTCACAATAATAATAATTGAACTAGGACCTTCACGTCAATCTAAGTATACAGGAATTACCACAGGAGGCAGTTACAACAATAGGGCAGAGGACATGAACAGCTAAAGTAAGGTGAATTAACCAAGAGGTCCATCAAACAGGAGGAGCTTGAGGTCCTTTTTGAAAATTGCTAGGCAGGTGGTTAGAGGGAGTGAGGGAGGCAGAGAGTTCCAGATTCTAGTGGTGCTGCCAGAGAAAGACTGATTCATGTATTGTTCACGTCTGAAGGTGGGGGGATCCGGGAGCAGGGATTGGGCATTTCTGGAACCCTTATTTTCTCTGGAGATTTTCAGTTTCCTGTTTAAATAGGAGGGGGAGGAGGAGTGCAGCGCTCTGTGGGTGATGTAAGCAATTTTTAATTGGGCCCACGCTTCAATGGGGAGCCCAAATTACTTGAGACCTACAAGGAAGCGTGCTGCAGCAAGTTGTGTTGCTCTCTCAGTGGGCTACGGTGAACTTTAGGAATGCCTGGTTTACTGGCACTCTCTATATACACCTAATGTCCTGTCCCAGGGCCTCTCACAAATGCTATCTACAAGCCTCTCTTACAGACCGCATACTTTCAGGGCCTCTCACACATTGCAGGGAGCCAGGGCCTCTCTCACACTTCATGCAGTTGCCCGTCCCCAGCCCGAGGCTCTCTTTTACAAGGCACCATTCTTTCCCCATCACGCGGCGCTGCGTGTATATATTTAAATGCTCCTCTTCATTCGCCACTCCTATGTGTACTAGAGACGGGTTACGAGGTGCCAAGAGTCCTGGAATCCGCGGTCGGCTTGCGGCCCGCATGGATGGGCACGTGATGCCCGCTGCGGTCCGGTTCCAGGCCGTGTAGTGCTCTCTCACTACCTCTCCTTTGTTGACGGTGACGCACGCACTGCCGACGCTTCGGCGCGAGGGATTGTCGCCGGTTCACTTTCTGTGGTGACAAACTCTTGCGCAATCGTCGCCGTCACAAGGGTGGGAAAAACAAACTCGACAAGGTCATTCGATAGAGGAGTTTTTTTTTTTTTTTACCGCAGGCCGGCCTGCGTGTGTCAGCCAGAGGTGCTCAGAGTGCCTTGGCTCAGATATGCAGTACATTTCCACAGCAACTAGTCCTTTGTTTGTGACGGAGCTCGGGGTACCCCGAGAGGGTTAAAAGGTGGGGACGACAGGAAAATGATACCGCCGTTGGGAAAGGTTGCCGCTTTACAGACTTTTCTACTGTCTGGCCTACTCGACTGGCAGAGGAGCAGGACGCGCCGTGTCCTTCGGTGCCAGGCCTGTTAGGTGGTTTAAACCAGTTGGGCTGTTTAAAGCCATCTGAGGACATGAAGGATATTGAACGCGTTTTTAATATAAAATATTGTATTCTCATTTAAATATATCAACCCCTCAAACGTATATGGTATAGGTTGTATTACATAAGTACATAATGGCTACTTTATATATACATGCAAATGATTACAAGTGCACGGTAGGATGTACTTAATTAGCCATGTCCTTATGAATTAGGACCCGGAGAAATCTGGAAATCACCCCACCATTGACCCCAAAACGTTCATGAAATCGCATAGCTCTGTTAATAGCTTTCGCAAACAGTGTACTCCTTCCTATCTCCAGAGGCCCCCTCAAACATAGCCAGCGAGTGAGGTGGGAGGAATGAGGCCATGCCCTTAAGACTCCAGGTGGGAATCTATTTGCCCAAGTGCATTCTCTGCTGGTAACGGGTCAAGGGCCACTAACATAAGCCATGTTCAGGCACTCCGCGGGAAGTTCATCAGTAGGTTTGGATACAGACACCAAGCTATTAGGACCCTTGGCAGCACGAAGATGGTCACTGGAGGCAGCGAGGGATTAGTGATGTCTTCTGCATCGGATATAAAAGTCCCTGTTTTATTATGGATGTGAGGGGCAATTCGTGTTCCATCGTTCTGCAATGCCTACCAGTAAATTAATTTACCGCCTTTATCCTAGATTCGTATATATGACCTTCTGCAGCGATCAAGATCGTAGTCCACACATCGATACTTTATTGGCGTGAGCAGGACAGTAACTTCTACCTGTCAGGGGGGCCTGGCATCTCGGTGTGCTGGAGCCACTTTACCCTATTTGGCCATTTGTGTTTGTTGTGCAGGGGCACCTCATTTATCCCTGGCCATTGTTAGAATGCCTGATAGTGGCTCCTCCTATTCTGGATTTTTAACACACTTATACATTATGTGTACCCTGAATGCCTTGAAGCTCTTACCATCTAAATTTCGGGCTCTAATAAATCGTTTGAGCCCTGATGATGATCCTGCTATCCAAATATCTACTGTTATTACTGACCCTATTTGCACTGGTGACCAATTTGTAATGGGACGTGCTGTTCTTGCTTTGGCACTTTGACCAACACACGTTTTACCCAAAATAGAGCACCAAACACATTTTGTCACTTTCACCCACTGCTCCATTGTTAATAAGTTTTATTTTCCTTTATTCATAAATTTATTTTTGTTACAAATGAATAACCATTCGATTATTAAGATTGCGGGTATTGTGTGTCCAGGGACAACTCTTCGGATGTTCTGATGTAATATGACTACCCAAGGTCTCTGACAACTCTCGGGATCCCTTGTATTTGTGCTTCCTGTTCCATCCAGGCATGCTGACCTATGGTAGACTAATAGTGTTACCAAATGTCACCTTAAGTGAGGGGAAATGTGGTTACTGGTGGGCATGACAAGGTAGAGGTCAGTGGTTGATTATAGTGTTGGGAGTCTGTGATGTGCTCCTGGCTAAACCCTACACCCAAGCTGTATACAAGTGCACTAAACTACATGTTAAGCTATTTTTTTTGTGTGTTGCAGTAAGAGGTGCACTAATTATGTTGACATGTTGCCGAGGGAGATTACCTGGTTGCTTGCCCACTACCAGTAGCACGTTGCGGATAACTCTGATGTGCACGCTCTGAGCGAGGTCTTAAAGTACTTTCTTGTTCATTCCTCGGATTGTGGGAGCTCCATCCTAAGAACACAATTACTTATGAAATGGCATCCTCTTGTAGCCTACTCTTACACCTGCATCTGAGTGAGCCCTTCCCCTGAAGGTGTTCTGTGTGATACAGGCTCGATATTTTTTCTGTTGAGCTTTACAGTGTGTTGTGTGTTTCTGTTAGTGGAGTGGTACGAATTATATACAGCTTGGGAACTACAGAACTGTCAATACTACGTTTGTATTTTGTGTTCACTTAAAAGGTGGCTGCATCCTCAGTCAGCCACTAATTGATAGAATGAATGGCTGCTGGTCTTGGCCAGGTGTACAGGTCAATCATTCAAGGTTTAAATGTTTAGCTATTAACTTTTATCCTCACTCCCTTCCCGTAAAAAAAAAAAAAACATATTTTCCCAATTCGCCAAATTAAAGCCGTATAGGAAAGTTGTTGTAAGTGAATTTTATTAGCCTGGTGTGGTGAAATTTGACTGGTGGTGGTGGTGAAGTGTATGCTTAACTTTGTGAAATGTTTCTGTGGTTATATTTGATATTCCTTCACACTGCAGCATTTGTAAATGTTATACAAGTATATTTAGGGTTGACCTGCAGTAACAAAACACTACAGCACTTCTGGTTCCACGTACTCTGTCTGGGCCCGGGCAGCGAGGAGGCTGCTCATTGTAGGCAGAGGTGCGTGGTGAGGCCCTGCGGTTTCTAGCACATGGTTGTGGCGGGTTATGTCTCTTGGAGGTCAGAGTCCTGGCAAGGCGTTTGTCTCGATTGCCGGCTAAGGATGCGGTGAGTATTTTGGGTTCAGGCCATGGGAATAGTGCTCCGCTCAGTTCCAGGAGTGGGAAGAGAGCTCCTCTTGCTGCTTGAAAGAGAGCGAGCTCACCTTAGCGCCAGCCCACTGAGGGGGTGCTTACCTCTGTTCGGGTCGTCTGCACGCTTCCTATCCACTGTTACGGCGTTTGTCATGGTCGCAGGCCACACAGATAGTGTTTATTTTGTAGAAGAACGACTGCCGGTGCGCATAAAAATAGGCGGGCTGAATGCTAAGGCTGCGAAATGTTGAATCCATCTCCGGTATCTCTAATCCACAACCTGAAACTGCTGCCCCCTTCCCTGCGATCTCTTTCTGTGCCCGTTTTTCGTCTTTCTCTTTTCCAGTCTGTGTTTTTTCCCCACTCTTGCTACCAGTCATTGTCTTATGAGCTGAAATATGTGTCGGTCCACAAAAGTGCTGGTGGGCCCACCGGCTGGTAGTCAGCACCGCACTCGGAGGTTGCTCGTCTCCGTTCCGGTCTGGAGGGGGGTGCGTGTTCGATTAGTGAGAGTCTGAGGGCGGTGCTCGTCTCTGCTTCGAACCATGAGACAGGCGCTTATCTCCTTACTCGGTTCGGTGGGAATGCTTGCCTGACCTCGGGCGCTGCACGGCGCTTTTCTGAGGTCCAAGCAGGTGAGAGTGTGTTGCTTGATCTCAGGCAAGGTGGGGGTAGCTGTCGAGATTCCAGGCTGAAAGGAGGGTGTTTGCCGGGGCCTTAAGTGGGCTGGGATCCTCTGGGTCTCCGTCGCTGTAGTAATTAAAACGGACCCTGGAATGGATCCCGATCAGGTCTTATGTCCGTGTACTTAATTGCCAAAAACGTTGATCCCGTTTCCGAGCAGTAAATTGTAAACATGTTAAAGTGATCCTTTTGAGAGATTTAGTTCCTTTTTATATTTCACGTCCCACTTAATCATACATTTCCCAGTTGTCTTGGCTATTTCCAGAATGTTGTATTTTTGTTTTTCTGTTTTTTGAAGGCTGTCACTCTTATACAGTACATACTTTGAACTAAGTTGCCTCCACAGTTTATACCGGGCCAGGTCTGAGAGCTCTGGAGATAAGGTTGAAGGCAGTGGGTCAGAACGGTGTTTCAGAATTGGTGGCCATCCATTCCTTGGCCTCTGTGTAGGGCACACAGAGAAAAGGTCACTTACTCCAATTGCAGTGATGATGCTATGCAACTGATTATGAAGGAGGTACACGGTTGTCACATTAATGACAAAACGAAAATGAAACAAAACGAAGTGCTTACAGGTGAGTGGGTGTGTTTGGCAGGTGATCAAGTGAAAGAGATGTGAGGAAGTGCATTCAGGAGATAGTGAAGAGGAAACATAAATTATAAGACATGCAGATGAACAATATGTGGAAAGAAAAAGGCATATATGTTTAATATTGAGTGACTATAACAGGGGTGATTGAGAAACTCTGAAGAGCACTACTCCCACAATCCCCAGTAGCGTTTATTTCACTCTCACATTGAAACGTTTTAAATACTTTTGTTGTTACGCATTTATCGTAAACGGTTAATAACCATTGACAAACCAGTAGTCCTGGCTAGTTTTAAGAGTATATGTCAGTTGTGTTATATATCTGGATGCAATAATAGAAAACTCAGAGGAGCTAAAATACACATCCGGTGGGGCACACTGTGGGAGTCACAGAAATATAGTTTAGGTGTTAAAGCAACCCCCTTAATTACATAGGTCATGTCTTTAGAGACACCCCACACACTCTTTTCATCCCATTTAAAGCCCGGGTGTTTGCGCCCTCCCCGCCCATTTTTTAAAGTTTTTTTTTAGGTCGAGCGTGCAAGTGCTCGGACGTTTTGTAATTTATCTGTGGGTTTTTAACAACTCCCAACCGTACGCCCATCACTATCAATCGTTCATGGACTTGCCTTCCAAAAATCCTTTGTTTTCGTTGGTAAATGCTTTATGTTGGTCCTTCCTTGGGGAAGTTTTGTTACTGCCTTGGCCATCAACCCTGTTACATGGAAAATTGCACTTTTGCTGATAACTTTGACTGCGAGTGAACTTCTTTTTCCTTTTCTGTCTTTCCTTGGCGCTCATGGTGGCTGTGGCGCTTTGAATCAGCTTGCTTATGCCAACTGTTTTACTTTTTATTTTCAGTTTGTGTGGCAAGACAACTCCAGTTAAGAATTTACAAGGCTAATAGCTCTAACTCGTGCAAACGCGAGTCCCATTGCAGTGCAAATGCTTGTTTAATGTGCACTGATGAGTCACACACAAGGTTCCAGCCTCCTCTCTGGTTCCAGAGCTCAGGGCCTGGAAGTAATTATTCCTCTGCAGCACTTTCCAAGGCGGGCCACTACAGGCCTCTGGCCCTGTCCCACATTCTTCCGCCTTGCAAGCAAGACATGTTTTTTCCACTCTGCCTCGCGCTGCTGTTAAAGTGAAGTTCTTAACCCCTCTTGTCTGTTCAAGACATCTCTAAGGCGGACAGTCAATGTGATCTTGGGTGCGTCCACGCAGCTGATGCTGTGTAGGATAGTGTCGATTTGTGTTCTTTCCTTTAAACCTTTACACTGCTGTATAACTAGCCCACCTTCGTGCGCAGCTAGGCCAGCGAACAATACATCTCTTCTTCCCGCTTAAGGGCCTAGAGTCTTACTTCCAAACGCAGTACTTTAAGAGTTCTTACCCTGTCTGCATTAGCACAGTGGCCATAAAGGGGTATACTTTAGATGTGCGGCATGTTTAGTGTGTAGTCTAAGGAAAATGAACCCCGGTCTTCAGGCCAAGGCCGAGGTTGTCTGATTCTCTCTGTCTGGAAACGACGAGTACCTTCATTTTTGACAACCACAGGGAAGCATTTGGTATTGTGTATCCAGTGCAGTGGTTGTTTTACTGTATTGTTATAGTTATCTAGCGCTTACATTGTGTTTCTCGGAAGTATTAATTATTATATGAGTAATAATATTATTGTTATTGTTTTTGTTACTGTTATCATTTGGGCCTTTCAATGCACATTTCACAACCTAAATTGTCTCTCGGGGTTAAAGATTAAAACAAAACAAAAAACTGGTGCTCAGAAAAGAATAAAAGGCCTAATACACCCTATCTGGGCTCAAACATGTGACTTGCACGCACACTCATGTTAACCAAAGGCTCAACTCATTTATTGTAGTCTGTGTTAGGAACATTTTGAAAATTATTTAGATCTTCCTGTGAGACAAAGCAGACCAGCACTGTAGATTCTGCACGTAAAAAATATTTTCATGTTTTGTGCAGTACTTGGATCTTTCATGCTGTGCAGCGCTGGTACGTAAAAGCCATATATATACATATATATGCACTGTCCACTGCATACCAGCCTGCACAACACACACCTCAAAGGCACTCTTAATCCCAAAGCAACTGAGTGGAAGGGAGATTTCAGTTTGTGTTACAGGGTGTATGTAGAACCCTGTGGCTGGAGGTGGCACTCAGGCCTTCATTTCGAGTCTGGCGGTCCTTGGACCACCAGACTTGTGGAGGCAGTCTTACTGCTGCCATGCCGGCGGTAAAGACCACCATATTACAACTTCAGCGGTTTGGCTGAAGCCAAACCACTGAAGCGCTGCCTGTACTGCTAGGGCGATGGGACCGCCGGGCCGGAGGTGAGCACCCCTGGCCATGCGGTAGTCGCAACTCCGCCATCGGCATTGCGACTCAGCAGAGCGCCAACATTTTCATGGCAGTCGCACTGCCACGAAAATGCTGGAAGTCAGGTGCCCAGTGACCGGAATCTCCATTGCTGTCGCTGCAGACCATCCTCCACACAACCACACACCTACATTCACGCACCCCCACTCACCCACGCATTCACTTGCAAACACCCCCAAACACTCGCAACCAAATACTCACTCAGATACACCCATTCACTCGCACTCACGTACTCGAACATACACATCCACTCGCATGCACGCACACAGACATGCGCATGTACTCACGTGTATGCACTCAAACTTACACCCCGCCCCCCCCCATTCACACAAACATACACGCAGTCACACACATACAGACCCCCCCCATCGCATACATGCACTTACACACACAGACATGCCCCCGCATTCACACAAACATACACACACTTACACACGCACCCACCCTCTTCCCCCAAACCTGCATTCATACACACACGCAGACACCACTCACTTTCACACAGCAATCCCCCTCACCTCCACCTCCCCTCTTTTGGACGATCAACTTAACTGCTTTGGTCAGGTGGTCTTCCGGGAGGGGATGGGTCCCGGCGCTTTCCACCGCCGGCCTGCACTGCCATGCAGGAAACCGCTGTGCCGTATTACTTGTCGTAAAAGGCAGGCGGAGTCCTGTTGGTGCCGGTAGTGGAAACCGCCTCTATTATGGCATAGGCCAAGCCGGGGGTGTTGTATTTCTGCCCAAAATCGGACCGAAATCAGCACGACGTTGTAATATGGTGGTTTTCAGACCACCAGCACTGGCGGTCTTTTGACACCCACGGCTTCGGCGGTCTTACGAAAAGACTGCCGAAGTCGAAATGAGCACCTCAGTGTCTGTGGCTCAGACTGGACTGTGCATGCACCCCTGAAGCTGAATAAGGTGCAATTTGTACATCTTTATGTATATATAAAAAAATAATTGTTATTCCACATGATGATCATTTCTTGTCAGAGAATGGCTGGAAGCCCTCAGCCGGGACATAGTTACCGGCTTTTATGAGGGTGGTGAGGCAATGATGCCTTAACGTCCTGTGTCTGGAAGCAAGGGGCAGCCTTTGGAGGTTACGGGTGCTTGGCGTTGCAGTGCATTCTGTTGTGACATCCACAGTGGCAGTGTGGAGGCCTATGATGGGAGTGACAGCAGAGTGCCCAGTGGTTGTGGTGGTGTACTCATACTAGGTAGCAAGTAGACCTGTGGTGGCAGACGAGAGGGCAGTGTTGGAAGGGAAGGAGGCAGTGATTGCAGCAGAGAGTCCAGCCGTGGGCTGTGGATGTAGTGTCTGGGCCCGTTGTGTTTGAGTAGAGAAATGTGGGTGTAGTTTAAGAGGTCTTCAAAGGTCATGAAGGCAGGAGAGAGGCCTCTGGTGTGAATGGGGGCTGGCAGTAATAGTTGAACACACATTGGTAATGGAGTACCCTTTGGTGACGCTGGCGAAGTCTTTGGTGGAACTTGGTAGCTTGAGGTGCTACAGGAACTAGAAAGGGCTGTGGAGTTGGTGCACCATGGATAGGTTGCATTGAAGAAGCCTAAGATGGTAGTAGGTGGGGCAGTGCAAAGCCGGCAATGATGAAAACTGTAACAACAATAAAAATGGGCAGTGTAGAGACTTTTGCTGTCCATTGAGTGTTGGACATACCCATAACTGTGTCATGTTTGTAGAATCTGAGCTGTTTGTCACAAGAAAAAGGAAAACTGGTCTTACCTGTTTACAAAAACTAAGCAGAACGAAACGAACTTTTGTAAGGGGAAGAGGAGATGAGGTGGAAAATGCTCATAAAATGAAAAGTTATGCAGGACACAAGTGGCATAAGAGAGATGTGTTTTATATTTCGGAGCGACATGGTGTATTGACTAAGCATTTTATGGGACAGAAGATATATATATACGTTTAGGGGCTCTATGTGATAGTAACAGTGTGTTGTAAACCGAGAACCTTAGATACTACAGGTAATATGTAGAACAGAATTGTTCAGTGTTGGCCGAAGATATCAAAATCCACACCATATCTTAAAAGACATGCAGGAGATACATTCAAATGCAATGAACAAATTAGTAGTAATTTACTTAGCTTTGGTTTAAAAATATGGCCTAGATTAACCCCTTGTAATCAATCATGACAATTCTGAACTATGTTCTAGTAAAGGGACTGTAGCAACATCCACATTTTAGCCTCACTTGCTACTTAATAATATATTTTTGTGAGAAACCATTCACTTTCTTCACCTGCGCCTTTTACTTCTGTAGTTGCTCTTAATCCCCATGCACAAAACTCTGCCCAAGCACCAGGCAACATGACTCGCACTTCAGAACAGACACCTAAATAATATACAGGAAAGAGAACCTAGAAGAGGTTCAAGCTTAAAGCTATTGTTACAGGTAAGTATGTTTCTTCTCGGGTTTCACATCAATTGATCCTCCCACGCTTAAGGTTTCTTCCCTGGCTTCGCTAGTCACCACCCTCAACTTACAAACAAATACACCACAACCAGCAATGGACCTTTGCCTCAAAAGTGATGTTTTGAACTGTGCAGTGCCCCTGCCTACTCCTTTACTATCCCAAATTATTTATACATTCTTCTGCATAAATTTGTGACCGAGATGCTGGTGAGCAACATCATTGCGAAGAACAAGGATCTCACTTTGCGGAGTAGAAATCCCACTGGGGTCGGGGAGGACTTTGGTGTTCCACACTTCTCTGAACTGCTGATATTCCCACTGCTTTTAGCTGCGGTAAATAGGTTGTGCTTAGTACTAGACATTGGGTATCATTAGACTTTGATTGATCTAGCTATGTTCATTTAACCTTGATTCTGAGACATAAAACAAGGGTGGGATGGATGTCTGTTGTTGATCACCATTGGTCATTAATCTTCTTCTCCTATTTCAGCACTTACAGAATCCCGCCAACTTCCAAAATGCGGCCACAGAGCTACTCGATTGGTGTGGGGATCCCCGAGCCTTCCAGAGACCCTTTGAGCAGAGCCTGATGGGCTGTTTAACGGTAGGTGCACTGTTTGTGGTGGTTTGTACCTCCACCCACTGCCATGTCCAGGTATTGCCACCAGCACTGGTGAGGGTATTGATGACATACCTGCTTCACAGCCAGGTCAGGTCCCGCTTCCAAACTACCCTGAAGAGGTTCATCAGATCAGATCAGGTCTTCAGGAAGCGAGGCAAAGAGATGGCACTGTGCCTCTGTTAAGAGGCGGAGCTAGGCCCTTTTCAGGATGAGTGAGAGCTGTGACAGAGAGGAACCAGGCCTCTGGAGACATGTGCCTCAGTCAGAGCCCAGCAGAGTATGCTTCGATCAAAGTGTGGAGTGAAGTGTTTGGAGGTTTGCTTTTTGTCGAGGGATTGTAAGTTCTGTGCCTCTGTTGGTGGCGAGGAGTGAAAAGCAAGAAAGGTTATCAATAGCGTTGCAGAGAAGCAAACTGAGCACCTGTATGCAAAAATACATGTTGATATTAAAAAGTGTTTTGTTAGGGAGTTCGGCACCTCTGCTGCTTCTTAGTTCTTGAGTGACACATTGCACCATTTCCTGAAGCCAAGTAACACATCATTGCATAACTGTGGCAAGAATGTGCTGCTCCCAGAAAGACTGGAACAACCTGTCTTTTCAAGTTCCTAGAAGAGATGCCTAAAAATAGTCTGAAAAAAGCCAAAAGCTGTGTTATTCTGTAAATTCTGTAGCAGGTGAATCACTGCCTTTCCAGCTCTGAAACAAACTAACCATGGACAGTTTAGTGGTGAATGGTAAAAGGTAGTAGCCAGCTGCATGGTGTGAGAGTTTCGAAAGGCCCTGGCGTTTTTCCATTTTCTGGAACGTTGCTGGGCATTGCTGCACCCGGCATGCATTGCTGCCTGTATTACCTTGCACCGCTGCAAAAGGTTTGAATAATGGAACAAAATCAAACTATCAAATTAATGTTTAAAGATCCTTCTCTCATTAGCACATCGCGAAGCCACAATAAACTGATGCAGTAAGACTGGAATTATTGGTACCTTATGGTGTACTAATGCCTTATTCGCATGGAAGCCACGTTTAGCTGCAGGCAGCTAAGGCAGGTCTTACTTCTTTGTGATTGGCCACGTTCTGCTCTGTTTTTGTCCAACGCATTAATGATATGGAGAAGCCTCCTTCACTCAGAAAGGCTTTCCATCTACTTGCCTGGAGCCCTATCGTAATCCCCATGCAGTTTTCCCTCCTAGTTGACTGTCTGTCTCTGTCCTTTCTCTCTGTCTAGCTATCTCTCCATCTCTCTTAATTTTCTGTCCCCACTACCAAATCCCCTTTATCCTCTTCTGGTAGACTTTCTCCAGCTCTTGTTTCCAGGCCTTGTTGACACAGTAGTTGATGCAGGCCTTAATAGGGTGGTCCCAGATCCCCATATTTAATACAATATCTGGTCTTAATCTTGTTTCTTGTGATTGAGCTTTTTAACAGAGCCAGTGTTCATGTTGCCACAGCACCTTGTCTAACCTTCAGATACTCTATCTCGTTTTCTCTGGTGGTGATACGCCTGTGCTGGGTTCCCTTAAATTTGTGCTTTTGACAGGGGTGGCTGGTAACCTTTGAAACTGGTGGGGCGACCAAAGTGCTCCCCGCTTCCAAAAAAAATAAAACATCCCTTCCCTCCAAAAGCCCATAATAATATAAAAAAAAAAACCTTCCTTCAAAAGCCCAAAATATATCACCCACCTCCCGCCAAAAGCTCATAATAAAACAACCTCTCCCCCCAGAATCCCAAAATAAAACTACACTAACATTTAAAATAAATAAAATCAAAATAAATGGTACTTACCCACTGCTGCATGTTGTCTTCGGTGTTCGGAAACTGAAGTCTGCGATGGAGCTCCCTTGACCAATCCAGACGCTGATCTCAAGCTATTAACCAGAATGAGAGAAGCACCAGGATTGGATGGAGCACTTTGGCAGGACGCTTCTTCAGGCCCTGGAGACCTGTGCTTGCCCTCCACCCACCTGTCTAAAACATCTCGGGATGGGGAGCGTCAAAGTGTGCATTTCAGGCTGGCCATCGCAAGACAGCCAGCCAAACTGACATGCGCACTTTAAAGCTTCTGGACAGCCACTGCTCTTGTCCTCAATGCTGCCAATGGGCAGCAGAGGACACACCCTCTTGCCTCGGGGGATACTGCGGCACACACATCAGAAAAATAAAATGGCAATGAAATGATTTCATTGCCATTTTATTTTTACACGCACAGCTCTCTCCCCAGACTTTGTGGAGAAACTGCCACTGGCTTTTGAGCACATACAGGTTTGTTACTTTGGACACTGTTTGCACTACTGGATACCTTAAACCTTCTTGCTAACCTACCTAAGCTAACTAGTTTACCTCTTTAAGCAGTGAGCCACAGATGACCTGTTGTCGTCTCACTATAGATGGCTTCCTCCCATGAGCCAGCATGAAGTCAAATTTATTTTGTCATGATTTCAATCTTAATTTCTTATTGCTAGAACATCCGATTCCAAGACTGTCAAGACTGAGACCTACTATTCAGATATTAAGCCCCAAGTTTTTAAGGGGTTATGTTTTTCTACGTCTTAGATGTTGTTGACAGCGGCTGACTCTTTCCCATTGAGTCTGAAACTTAGTGGAAAAGTTTTAGGCCTACAATGGGTATGTGCTTTTGCATAACGAGTTCAGGAGATGGTGCCAAGTATTACAGATTACATGAAGATGCAGTTTATAGAATCTCTTCAATTTTGTTGCTGTATCCCAAAACAAGTACAGCGTTTGCTAGTATTGCACTTTGCTTGTACTTGGTAGCCCTCTGACTCTTGTTATTACTGCCTTTATAACCTGTGGATATTTGTAGCAGCAAGCAGTCACCAAAGTAGCTATTCCCCTAACCTGTCCTTTACCCAGTATTGTTCAGGGTGGCTCGCACTGCAGAATGCATGGTAGACCTTAATGATTGCTTGTTTTCCTGCTCTTTCAGAGAAAGTGTTTTGTGTTAAAAAAAAAAAAAGCCTGAGCCTAAAAGAGATATAGTATGTGTCCCAGGATGGTGTGATTCTCACCATTTAACCCCCTCTGCAAAAAATAGCCGAAAATAAGCTGGGCGATAGGATAGCAGTCCCATTATCTCTATTGCCAAAAAGCATGCGAGATGTAAACATGCTCCAGTTATGTTATGTTTCTGGCTGCTTGTATAATGCTGCATTCACCAGTTACTTGTCCTTTGTGCAGACTTCAGTCTACATGTGTGTTGTATCCATGACAACGTTCTCAAAAGTTGTTGTTTCATTCCCAAACCTAATTTCATGTGGGAGGGTTGATTGGAGGATGCACATTATCCATACAGAAGTGTTCCTTAGAGTAGGATTTTGACCTTCCAGCCTGACACATCTGTATGCCTATTGGGTTGTCTCGGTGGTGTGGGTCATAGTGGGGATTGGGTCATGTAGTCCTTTACCTAACCTATGTCAGCTACTCTAAGCCTGACGTTAGTTCGGTCCCAATTGATCTCTTGGATGATGGCATGTTTTCCTACTTTTCTGACCATGAGTGAATTTAATGGGAGCCTGTATCCCTTGTTTTAGCAAGGTGGTCATGTCATGTTTCAGAATGTACGATGTTGGGATTATGGTTCATGAAAGTTAGATGTGTTGAGAATTTTATGCCTGAGTGCCAGCTGTTTGCATGAATTTGAACTAAGATCTACAGCTACTGAAGCTGCGACCATGACACAGGTGATTCCCATCAATTGTTCTCACTTGTGTCTAGCAGTGACTAAAAAACATTCTGCTCCTCCTGCAGAGTTTGTAAAGTTTTGCCAACTCTGTCTTCTGCTTGGAGTGCAGAGTTTCAGCACAGTTCTGTCAACTGCTGCATGGCGGAATGTTTCTTGCACCCCATATGCCAATGTTAAGTTAGCGAGCAAGAATTTGCATCCCCTACCTTGATTTTCAGGCACTAGTACACCCAGTGACATTTCTGAGCGTGAGTGGTTGCGACCGTTTGCATTGAAAAAGCTGCTGCTCAAGTGGAAAATCTACTCCGGCGGCAGAAAGAAGCAGCACCATCTGGCACACTGGATGGTTCCATTTGCACTGATTTTGCAGAGCCGGACAAGCTTCTGGTGCTAAAAATCAGTGTCAGCAGCGCAACGTGCCCGAATTCCGCCAGATTGTGGAACTCCGCAGGATCTCAGAGTTTTTGTGCAACTCCACAGAATTCTATGGAGGGAAACTCTGCAGGTTCCTTCCAGCCCTTGTTGTGTCCTAATTCATGGTCCCAGTGTTGCAGTTCCTACTGGTCATCCTTAGCTCACTGTGAAACAGGAATTTACAGTCACTCGAATTGAGTTACCTCATGAGTTCTTTAATCAAGCAGCTGTGTCATACGGCATAGTGTTGTAGGCAGGGCTTTATGCGCCACTAAATCTGCTAGTGCTCGGCACCAGAGTTAAAAAAACAGAATGGACGTTGAACCTGATCTATACCAAGTCTTTTGTTCTTGCATTTCACTCACTGGGAAAAACACAAACTTACCCTGGATGGGAAAAAAAGTTATTATATTTTCAAAAACTGTTGCACAGATAAGACAAATGATTAGTTTGGGCAAACATAATGTTTTCTTTTAACAAGTCCTGTTGGCATTTAACAAGCATACCCATTTTTCATCGTTCTGTAACATTTTTGTGTGATGTACAGATGTGCCTTGCCTCGCAGATCCTTATATTCTACAGTTTGTTGGTCTTGAATGGGTGCAAGAGGCTTAGATGGCTGTCCCTTCTCTTGCTTGAAGCATTTAGGAGGCATGAACATTGCACTCTGCAACCCTTTACTTTCTTACTGCCAGTTAGTGGTAGTGCAAACTGCATCTCCATTGGCCCCTCTCAGCACTTGTTGGGAGGCAGGCAGCATGTGAGATCAAGTGCTGCAGGCTCAGGCAGTAGTCAGATGTCAATACATGTGCACATCCCAGAGGTACAGTGAACGTTTCCTAGTGTGGGAGCGTTGCACCATATTTCCAGTGGTATAGCAATGCTGGTGTCCATTCAGACCCTCAAAGATTTCGGGATTTGCAAAAAATTGCAAATTTGGTTGTTTTGTAAGAAGCCTGCACTTTTTACAAAAGTGCCTGTGAAATTTGACGAAAATAAATGCTCCCTGGGCTCCCCACACGCCCTGTGGTCAGTGATCTCAAAACTTGATAAAAATGATTGCCCCCATGGGCCCACCACCCACAGGGCACGCTGGGGGCATTAGTTTATATCACGATTTGGACTCACGACCCACACACACACGGCCCAGGGGGCATTTATTTCTTTGAGTGATTAGGACCCGCTGCCCACAGTGCATGCAGCGGTCCCAGGGGACATTTATTTTTATCAAGTTTGGTGCACAGCAGTGGGCCCAAAATTTGATAAAACTAAATCCCCCCTGGGTACGTCACGTGCCCCATGGACGGCACGCCTTAATCATTTTAGAAAAGAAATGCTCTATGGGGCCGTTGTGTGCCCCGTGGATGGTGGACCCACAACTTAATAAAAATTACTGCATCCCCCCTCCAACCCGGGACCCACGACCCACAGGGCACCCAGATGACATTAGCTTTAATCAAGCTTTGGGCCCATGAGGTATGTGGAAGGCCGAAGGGGCGTTTTTTTATAATTAGCGCACGCCTCCCATGGGGCATGGGGCAGGCACAGGGGGCATTCATTTTTTTAAATAAGTATTTAAATGATTAGGGCCCACAACCCAGGGGGCACGTGGTGGGTCGAGAGGCAATCATTTTTATAAAAAAAAAGTGCCACAAAAAATGCCAAAATTTGTGCTGCTAAATTTGCTTATCTGTGCCACAATATCCTGGAGGGGGGTCCAGTGGGAACCAAATCTATTTCTTTATCGACCTATCTATCTATCTTTTCTATCTTTTTTGCAAGGAGCAAACCATGCTTTATATTTCCTACAGTTGGTGAGTAGTGATATTCCTATTCCTAACTTAACTTAAAATCTCCTGTCTATGCACTAAGCATCTCGTGTATAAAGTACGAATTTTCCTGTTTGAAGTGAAGTGTCTTAAGTGATATAATTGGTTACATAGACCCCACCTTTTGAAAGAGAGTTCTATTTGTGCTTTTGTGGCACGCCTCTTTTAGAGATCTCCCCATCCTCTTAAAACACTGATGATGTAGTTGGTCTTATTTCAGGCCCCATTCTATAAAGAAGGCTGCAGTGGTTCCTGTCTGCTTGCTAAGTGTAGTTGACAAAGAGAGTTCTATTTCAGGGCAACAAGGAGAACTCTATAGTCTAAGAGCAAGGGGAGAGCATAGTCTGAACTGTTCTCCAAGCAGCGCTACCCTTTAGAGGATGAAGGGTGGGAAGTTAGGAGCTTGAGAAATCCTGGCAGCCACCCAGGGCAATAAAGAGCTAGCATGGGCTCTATGGACAAGTAGCACTGTTGTATCCGGAACTGTGAATCTTATTCAAATATGAGAAGTTTGGCTGGCCTTTTGCGAGCCAGTAAGGGGAGGAAATGTGCTATCTCACTTACCCCTCCCTCTGTACCACAGTCACCCAAAGGAGGTTTGGAGGGGATTTGATGCTCAGGCTAGAGATTTAAGAACATCTGGGACAGGAGTGGGGGCCAAATAGCGGCTGACCATTCCTACATTGGGACAAAAGCCAGGCGCCATCTGGAATGTCCCACCACAGAAGCAGCCTTGCCTGGGGTCTGTACTCAGCGGCGGCTCCTCCACAATGGCGGAGGAGCGTCGCCACTGTGGATAAGAGCCAGCAGCTGAGAAATAAAACAATATTTTGTTTTATTTTTCAGCTGCTGGCTCAGCTGAGCCAGCATGTGAAGGAAGGGGCTTGGCCATGGGAGGCAGGAGGGGGGAGGAGGAAAGGAATGCACTAAGTGCGCATGTTAGTTTCGCCAGCCGTCTTACACTGGCCAAACTGACATGCGCACTTACGTTTCTCAAACCCGGCTGTGCTACACAGCCAGGTTGGAGAAACTGCACAGATTCCAATGCAGTGTCTGAGTGGCAGACCAAGCCCCTCAGACCAATCCTGATGAGGCTCTCATGGTAGGTATAACATAAGAGCAGCACCAGGATTGCATGGGGGAGCGTGCACTGGTGTCCCAAGGGCTGCTGGGACACCATTAGAAGAGGAGAGCGAGGCTGTTGGCAGCGTCGGGAAAGGTAAGTTTATTTCTTATTTATCCCCCTCAACGCCTCCCTTGAGATTTGCGGCGGCCGCTCCTGTCTGCACTCTCTTCCCGCGCAGCTGCCGCCATCCCTGCTCGCGCCAGCACTACATTCCCTCCATCACCCACCTCGCGCAGCCACAGATGGCGGGAGGAAGGAGTCGGCGTGCGTGCTTTGGCCCAGGCGCGTTTCCCGCGTGCCGCCTGAGATGTTAGTGTGTTTTTTTCTTTTTTTGTATTTTTGGAGGGGGGAACGTGTACGGCGCCGCATGTTGTGTAAGCGTATTTTAAAGCGTTCGCCATCTGAGCCGCATTAGCATGTCTGATCATTAAAATGCACTCCCAGAGCCGCTCGATTCCGGAGCCTTTCCATTTCGAAGATTGGATGCTTAAACAAAAAAAGACCTGCAAGAGCGCTATTAATCTTCCCTCCAATTTGGAAATTATCCGCCTCTGAAGCCGCAACGTTGTATGGCCTAATCCATAATATTTCTCCTTGATAATGACAATCGGAGTCTTTGTTGTTAATTAAGAAAAGTGGATGTTGGAAAACAGTCGGGAGTAATTAAATTGCCATCGCTGCGCGGGTTAGTTTACCTCCGAGTGCTAATGAAAGGTGTCACTTGGTGAGATGGCGCAGCTGCATTCTTTGGATGCAGCTTGCGTACAAGTGGCCACGATTACCAGCCCTGGTGCATGTTAATCAGCCGCCCAAGCCTCGGTCCATGCAAGGCCCGTATGACACTCGGTCGGTTAAAGGTGCGGCCATGACAGCTGAATGACGTGAATGTTGACCACGTTGTGGGTTCATTTCTCATCTCAAGCTGCATGCACTCCTGAATGATGAATACCACCTATCTGTTCTGCTTTGCTCCTTCACATCACTGTGGTAGTGGGGCACAACCTTATAGACCAGTCTGTGGCATGTACATCTCCCCAGATTTGCTTGCTGTATGCTTGGCGAAAGGGCATATGGCATCATTATCTTGACGACCCGTGGGGGCAGGGTATTTCTGTGGGCGTCTTGTCACCTTTGTATGCAAGGCTCAGCTAAACATATAGCAGTAACCCAGCTCTTGTGTAGCCCCAAAGGGCTAAATATTTCCAAGGAAGATCGTGGCACTGTGAGGTGTTCAGCATGTGATGTCTGTAGCCAGTCACTGCATTATTGATAGTAATCTTCTGTGTAAAGGCTCAGGTTCGTGATATGAAGACTGCGGAGTCCAGCGTCCTGCAGTGAGGGATGGAGCTGTGCATGACAAACACAGTGCGTTTAGTGTTGGGGCATTGGTGAGTCGACGTATGGCAAGTCACTCCAGCCATGCCTACAGCCAACACACAAAATTCAACTTTTTTCGTGAACAAGAGTCTGCTTTGAGCCCAACCACTGGATCGTAGAATTAGGCGCACCAGATAATCTAGAAGAGCATCAACTGCAAAACTATAGTTACAGGTATGTAACTTGCTTCACGTTCAGACCCCACCATCGTCTGAATTGAGTTCCTCAGTTTTGTGAAATCCTGTGTAGGATACGGCCTCTTTAGTGCAGGCCTTTGCAGCAGTAGCATGTTAGCTAATGCGTGGCAGACGCTTGTCTAATAGGGTGTAAGCTACTAGATGTAGACACATGCAATGTAAGATGTAGCCTCTGAGTACAGGCACGTGCAAGAGCATGATTTAGCCTACTGTGTGCAGACACTGGCAGAGTGGTAGATATACTGGTGAACTCAGCCATGTGTAGTATAGAATTTGAGCTCTTCAGTCCAGACACACGGTGTAAGCCTTGGTTGTACAGAGTGAGTAGACACATAAGGAAAAAGTTGTTACATTCTGTTGTGTAGGGCGTAATGTCACAGTTTCGGTACTAAGTGCGGACATGTTAAGTATAGGATGTAAGTTATACCTTAGTGATACCTCGGGTGCAGGGCAGTACCTCTTCAGTGCATATATTCAGTGTAGTAGAGTACAACTGATCACAAAGACACCTAAGCTTAAAATCATGGAGTACAAAAATTAAATGACCAGAAGACAAATCTTTTGAAGCTACCCCCAGAAACGGACACAACATCCCTCTTGCACATCGGAAAAAGGTGCTGAAAATTAAGTTGTTCAAGTAACACCTCATTCAACACGGGTATGTAAAAACCCATCTACTTCTCCCAGAGATACACCTTGAATGAAAACTCAAGCCACGTTTGTACACAATCATGAATTATTCCCTCATTTTCTATTATACACAAAGGGCCAGATGTACCAAACGGTTTTACCCATTCTGTGTCTATGGGAAAATGTGTTTGTACATATGGCCCAAAGTTCCCTTGCTCTCTCGCTATGTTTCTCGCACTATGTAAGCATCTGGTGTAAGTTGTAGCATGTGCATGCACACGGTAGGTGTAAATTGTTAAATACAGAACGTGTGAGTAGGTTATAGTTTCTTTCTTTGCACAAGTATTCAGTGTGGGGGTGTACGATTTTGTGTACATGTATTCACAGTGTGGAACAAACTCTCTTTGAACACACACTTTGCCATTGCTCTCCATCTAATTTTTCTATCTCTCGCTAGGTTGTAAGCAGAGTAGCGGCACAACAAGGCTTCGATCTAGACCTGGGGTACCGGCTACTTGCTGTATGTGCTGCCAACAGAGACAAATTCACTCCAAAATCTGCTGGTAGGAAACGCACTGATTTTTTTTTTTTTGTGTGAACATTGTTGCTCTCTTTCCACATGACCATTCAGCGATGGTTCATTTCACCCTTTTTGAGATGCATACCGTAGTAGCATGTGAAAATACAAATTAAAAAGACAACTTTTACAATAACAAATACTCCAAAATACAGACTTCAAAAATGTCGGAGAGCGAGAGAGGTTGCATCTCTGAATTTGCTACATTTCAAAATTATTCTAGGAAGATATTTGTGTACTTAGGAGATTTAGCAGTCTATAATTTAGAGCCTGTTTTACAAAAGTTGTTTTTGCAGCATATATTCGCATTGAACCACATGCTGTTGTTGTTTGCAGGGTACTGTACAAATTGCTCAAGTGGCAGAAAGTTAGGTGCATTATGCTCCTAAGAATTGTATGGCAGGGGCGCTGTTTTTCAGTTTCATTGTTCTGCAGCCTCCTTTGCAGGCTCTCTTGAAATAGTGAAGTTATGCTGGGGGTTGTATGTTTTTATCAGTGTTGGTGCATTAGTTGCAATCAGTGGACATGATGTGCAAAGTAAAAGTTGAAGAGATTCATTTAGATTGGGCATCTGGAGAAAATGAAGACGCAATGAGTTACTTTAAGCAAAACAAAAGTATTCCTCTTTAGTTGTAGTTTGTTTAAGTTGCCCTGCAAGGAAAGCATGCTGAAATTGGAGCCCAGACTGATTCTGTGTTTGCATCACGCGTGGGTGGAGTTTATTGACGATTATTTCAGCTAGGTATCCATGCTGCTTTGGTGATTTTATGCCACCAGTTCTTGCTGAAGCGAACATTGGTGCCTGTTTCACATAGAAACATTTCTTCCCTCTGAAAGCTTAATTAGACTTGCACTGTCGAGTTTAGTAGTAAATCTGAATACCAGTCCCCGCCCAGATAGAGGACATCATCAGCTAGACAAAGGACAGCCGTCTCACTAAAAGTATCACAGGGCAGGCTAAGTTTTTTGTTTACTTCTTTTGTGATAGAAGATGGAGTATTTGTTTTTGCATAGACGATATACCCAGCCTAACACGCATCGCTTTGTTTATTGCGGCACAACATACATGCTATGCACTGTATTTTAAAATGACCTCCTTAGTTTGGGTTTGTAAGCAGGGCACAAACAAAACTCTGTTTTCGAGGGGTTTTGGTGTGGTTGCAGGATTCTGTAATCGACAAACACATTATATGGACCTCCTAACAAAGTGATCACGTGGGAGCACTAGAAACATGGTCAGCACCAGTGAGGTAACAACCAGAACATGCAATACAGCAAGCTAGTACAGTACTTTCAACCTCCGCGCACACACAGAAACTGAACGCTGTACATCAGTCACTCTTTGCCTTCCTAGAAGAGCTATGCGGTCTCATATCTCAGAAGAACACACACCCATTCCATACACAAGACCAGTGGCAGCCGGTAATTTTAAGATGGAAGATGGAAGGGGGGAGGGGTAGATGGTTATACACAAACACATACACTTCACTCACACCAATTCATTCACACACGCTCTCATGTCCATTCACAACACTCACTAACAAATACACATACATTCATAGACGCAGGCACTAAACATAAAAAATAAAAAAACTTACCTCAGCAGCTCTGGCAGGGAAGCCTCGCAGGTCCCAGGAGGAATGGGACTGCTGCCTTCCCTTATTGGCTGGCCTAAGGTCAGTCAGTGACGGAAGGCAGCAGTCCCAGCTTGTCACAGAGTGGAATGGAGTCAATGAGATTGCTGGCACCACCCCACTCTATGACGAGAAGTCACTAATGGACACTCGGCCCTGGGCGCTTCAGGGCTTAAAACTGAAGTGCTCAGGTCTGAAGCAGTCGGTGACATTCCCTCTCGTCACGAGGGGGGGCCCTCGAGGCACCTTTCCCCGGCCAAAGAGTCCACGCCCAGAGGCCTGTGACTTCTTTAGCCCAGCAAAGTTCAGCTCAGGCAGTCAGGAGTCTGCACATTTAGCGCATGCCCAACTCCAGGCTTCCTGACCTGAACCAGAAAGAGTATCTGTCAGGCAGACTTTTGTTTAGCCTGACAAGTCAGAAAAAAGGTAAAGGTGCGTTGCCCCTCATCCTGTATGGACGGGCCGCTGCAGCACAAGACACACATAGTATGAGGGCACCAGAAGCAAAACCCTATTCGAATATCACACCTACACTAACTTAATTAGAACCATACATCCAAAAGCAGCATAGCTCACAGCTCCAGACAGCCTGCAGCACTAAGCAACTGTACTAGTTGAAGATGTGTGGTTTATTAGTAACAAGATGATAACTTAATATACAGCCTAGTTAACACACCTGAGGCTCCGGAGTCCGAGGTCATACATTTTGTTGTTTTTCGATTTTAAAGATTCACTTCTATCACTCACTGAAAAAAGTGTGGTATGCAATTATCGTGTTCCCAAAGACAGTGAATTTTATAACTTGAAATGCACAGCTATACACCTTAAAAGCAACGGTGATGACATAAAGCACACAGCAGTGGTTTATGCTGTCAGTTTTGAAAGGGGCTGAAGTGCACTAAAAGACGATCAGAGCTGTGATCAGGAAAGAGGGGGCGAGTTTGAGTCGCAAAAATCGCAGGCATCAGCAGATCTCTTTGTTTCGAGATCAGATGGCTTGCCTCGTCGTTACAAAAAAATTGTTTGTGCATGAGAGAAAGATAGTCCAGTTGGATAATAGGGCTGCAGCTTAGATACGAATTGGATCTACATGTCTTCCGGCTGCATTTTACCATTGCTACCCGGGTTCTATCGCCTTGAGGAGGATGATAGTTATGAATATAGTAACAGAGCTTTTTGCAGCGCTAGCAGAAACTAGAATATAAAATAATGTAGTATTTTTTCTAGTCTAGGACTGTTGCAGGATATGTTGATAAATGGTCCAGTTGATGGTCTTAGATCCCATCATTGGTACTAGGCAATACACAGTCAATTAAGTTCTCAAAGGTATTTATGTGAATGAATGAAACTAAAATATGCAAGTGCACACAGGTAGAAAGGGATAAAAACCCATTCCTGATTCACAGGCTCAGGACTGGTGGGATGTAGCCCTTTTCTATCGCATTTACTCACATGGAAATTCCACCAGTATGGTGGCATTTTCGTTTGAGCAGATCAGCTTTTGTGGCCAGTATGCTGGTGGTACTGGGGGTCCACTTGGAAAATGTTGTAAACAACAACAAACTTACGAGGTTCTGGGTGTTAACAATTTGTTTTTGCCAGTAGTTTCCCATCCGGAAAATGATCTGTACATAAGGTCTTGGCAAGGAATCCGTCTGTTTTCAGAGTGGAAATGGGAAGAAATGCCTCGAAATTAATGTGTCTGTTCGCATTTTTTTTTTAGCAAAATATGTTTCAATCAAGAAACTAACACCCATTAAGAAAGAGAAAATATACCTTGGTATTGTATTTCACCATGACTAAAAATGGTACATGTGCCTCTCTGTAAATATGCATTCAGTACTCATAGAAATTGGTGACAACTTGCCACACCCAAATGTGCTCCTAGAATTGTGTTTTTTTAAATCCTTAAAGTGTTCCAGGTAACTTCAAACAGAAGTAAGTCAGTACATTTCTGACTTTCATTTTCCAGGATGATTGAACCAGATAAAACGTGCTTTCTGAAATGACCCTCCTGTACCGTTGCCGAGAGCAGTTAATCTAACATGCATGTGTACCTGTCTTTCCTACCACTTCTGTGCTCTTGGAATCTCGGTACCCTTTATGGTTCTAGGTACCCTCAGGATGAAGAGGGTTCTCTTGAGTTTGTAAGTTTGTGTTCCGTGTTACTTATCGGTGAGAGGTACACAAAATAAACTTAAAGCCGCCTAAGGACGTTTAAATGGTTTAGTAAATTATTTTAAGTAGAGTTTCACTTTGCAGTACTTAATGACCCTTCAACTGAGATCTCAGATTTACTAAAAGGCATCAATGTGGGGGGTGTTGCTTTTTTTGTTCCTATCACCCATTTTATTTACAGCAGCAGTGGCCAGGTTTTTTTTGGGGGGGTCAGAAGAAAACAAGTAAACATTTTGAATACAGTTTAACAATAACATTTTACTCAAAGTCATTTCAGTGGATCATCTGCCTGCAGTTTCCAGATTTTTATTGATAAACGTCATCTAAAATAGCCCAGTGAGAATAACGAGATGCTGTGTTTGACATCGGATAGGCGGAAGGGGAGCACCAAGAACACTGATAAAGAGGAGAGCCACTGCTTTGGACTAGGGGTTGATGTAGTCTGATTTAAGCAGTCTCCCCTCCTCGAGAACCAATAATCCGTAGGCCTGCGCTGACACCTACTGGAGATATAGTGCATAATAGCCCTGCCGACAGCAGCCTGAGACTTTCCTTGCAGGTACACTAATTGCTCTGGGTTTCTGCCGACAGCAGCACTGATAAATTAACACCCTTTTGCCTTTCCTGTACTTATCGAAGTTGCATGGTAGTGTCACACTTCCTTTTCACACTATCCTAGAAATGCAGTTTGCTTACAGCGTTTGCACACAGCAGACTTGTCGTGCCTAATAAACTACGTCTACTTGTGGTGTATAACTGCTTGATGAAAAGGCCAGTGAGGTCTCACGGCTCGCAATCATAACGTGTTACAGATATCAAGGTTTCCTTCTAATAAGATTATGCGTTGATTTGTTTAAAAAAAAAAAAAATATATATATATATATATATATATATATATATGTATATATATATATATGTATATATTGTACGATTTGCACGTTTTTATTAGAAGTGGGACCCCCAGCTTTTAACCCCTACTTCTTTCCTCCTCCTGCTGTTGTGTATATTTTTTTTTTTAGTAATAGCCCGTTGCCCGGGCAACACACTTGCATTTCAACGGAGAATTATTAGCATCTTTTGTTTTGAAATAGAGCAGTTCGTGGTTTTCAGCTCAAATTCGGACTTTTACCAGTCAGTTATGTGATTCTATAAGGGATTACTAGGTGCTACTTTTGTGATTTGTGTGGTGTGTATTTCATTTGTAACACCCCCGCTTGCTTAGGAGGTGAAATGGTGTCTTCAAGCTAAATGCTATGCTAAAATTGATTCTCCACTGCTGAGTGTCATGGGATTGACACTCACCACACCTGACACTGTAGGTCAGTGGTTCCCAACCTTTTGACTTCTGTGGACCTCCACTTTATTATTACTGGATCCCAGCTACCCCACTGAATAATTATTAGAATCTGACGACCCCCACTGGGTCCTGAAAGCTGGGGGACCTAATCTGTTAAAATTATTTAATTTTACAAGCAGCCACGGACCACGTGGCGAGGCTTTGCGGGCCCCCTCGTGTTCCCATACCACAGGTTGGGAATCATTGCTGTAGGTTGTTACTTATGCTTCAGAAGGCCATGGAATTATAACCCCCTCAGTATGTGTGGCATGATTGACACCGGACTGGGACTGACCACTGAGCTGCTTAGATGAGTGGGATTGATACCCATATGACTGAGAGATCCAGGAATAATACCACCTAACTGAGTGCTTTGGTATTGATTCTAGTTTCCCCAAATGCCCGGACACTGATTACTGTTAGGTCGAGTGATATGGTTTTGACACGTATGTAGCCAAATGCTCATGCATCTATAGCGATCTGTGATTGATATTCTTCAGTGACTACTTTTGGATTAAAAACTCCCTCAAAAAATGTTCTGGTAACACTGTGACTTGGACGGAGTACTTGGGAAAAGTCAAAAGCTGTAGGTTGGCTACACTCTTGCACAAGTAGTATGGCAATTGTTTTTCTTTGCAGTTGATCTCCATCTCTCTGTATGGTTAGAGATTAATTGACAGTCTTGATTGATAACCATGTGGTGGACTACTTGAGACTGATTCCAAATTAGCTGAGTCCTTCACAATTACTATCTACCTGAGAGAGATATCCCTCTCGCAGGACGCTTTTGAGTCAATATCCATTCAAGATTGATACCCTTTCTTGCGAATTGCTGTGGTGATGGACCTCAATATGGTAGTATAGTATTTTGAGTTATGTCACTTGAGCAGATACCAGGAGATGTTTGAGAGGTTTTTGTTCATTTAACATGTTTGATGGGACTCTGGCAATGGTGCATCAACCTGTTGGCTCATTTGATTTAAAGCTTCCCTAGAAATACAATGCAATACTGAGCAATAAATCTCTTCTAAGCACTGTGAAGACAAGCATTTTCAATGCAATGGGTCTCGCGTTTGTTCGAGTTAGAGCTATTAGCGTTGTAAAGCCAAAAAAAATTGCGCTATGTAAGTTGCAGCGCAATTGCGCTGTGTGTAAAATAAACAGATAAAGTAGTCCGGACTCCAGGCTGAAAACATCAAGCCTCGTATGTTTTTGGTACTTTACCGGTTCCTGTGTAGGTGGGCTAAACACCAGAAAAGGCATGACAAATGCATGCCTTTCAGGAATGAAAGAAAGTGGATTTTAAAGGCAAGCCCACAAGCCCACGAACCAATGTAAGTGACTGACGTGGCATGGGTGTGATTTCAAGCCCTAAGACAGATTACAGAATGGACGGAGCACTTTGTGCTCGCCCATAAAAACTACCTCTGGTTCTTCCACCCTAATATTTTTGCATGGGTAAAATTAGGTACCGCCAATGAACAAAAAGCCAGATTTGCTTTCACGTGATCATGAGTTTCCAATTTATTTACAAAAAGCAGCCTTGCAGTACTCTGCATAGATACATGTAACAACCATGTCTATGCCTTAACAGTTATTGACTTCATTATGAGTTAGCTTGGTTAATATTCCTACCTTGAGAAGTTCTGCCTCACTTTAACGCAGTATTAACATTGTTTGTGCACCAAAAAAGTGGATTAATTAGCACTTGTCAAGCACTGAAAATTGTAGAAGTTGCACTTCATTGCATCGAAAACCAAATGTCTAAAACTCAACACTGAGAAAACAGTATTGGTGTAATTTGGCATGGACATATCTCTCTCATGTCCTCGTTCCGGTGGCCAACAGAGCAGGGCCTGCCTCCTATAGCATCAACCTTGGCCAAGAGCCTAGGGATCCTGATTGACATTCAAATCTCAATGACCACCCAAGACAACTCAGTTGTATCCACCTGCTTTCACACCCTGAAGTTCCTCAGGAAGGTGTTTAGATGGCCCTCCCAGGGCACCTGGGGGGTCCGTCATGCATGCCCATACTACCAGCAGATTGGACTATGGTAACACCCTCTTCGTCTGCATCACCATTCAACTCACAAGAGGCTCCAAGTTACACAGGTCACAGAAACTAGGCTCACTCTCAAACTTTCACCCCACACGCACATATACAAACATCTCAAGACCTCCACGTGCTGCCCATTCACAAATATGCCCTCATCAAGCGTCTCGCACACCTATGGGGCACTTCACAAGCAAGGGCGGCCACACCTCAACCAGTTCCACATACCAGCCCGACACCTGTGCTCAGCATGCCTTCTCCATGCCCAAGTCCTCCACAGCCCATGGATGCACCCTTTCCTACCTGGCCCACAAAGTCTCGGACGACCTCCCATCTATATCAGAGCTAGCAGCAACATCTTAGAATTCCACAAGAAACTGAAAACATGGCTTATCCAATAGGGTCCTAGTACTGCTGGACAGCACCTTCTTCAGGTGTCAGGATACCTTCACGGCTAACATGTGCACCATACAAATCAGCATAACATAACATTGATGATTTAGCTTGCTTACACCATTATAGATGAGCTAAATAGATGCAAGTGAGCTGTCTAGTCCTAACTCAGCCATAATTGATCCATTTGCACAGAAATATAGGCAGCTCCAGATGTGTTAGGCCCTACTGGTTGTCAGTTATAGGGTGTAGCTTGAACCCTTGCATAACTAGCTCAGGACTCTGGTCTGGACATACCTTTAACCCTTAGTGAGATGCACTCCGACAACACGAAAATAATGGATGAGTCTACTCGATCTTGACACTAACCACTGGAAATTTCTCTTGATCGCTATCCATGCTTCTCTTGTGATTATTTAGATGAGCTGTAAAGACAGTCCCCAAACCTTTGTGTAAAGTGAGGTACTTCATATACCGATGGAGAGCATCTGTGCTCATCAACCTCTTGGTTCTACCTGGCAAGTTCAAATCAGTGCTCCAACCGTTGGAATGATAATCTAACATTTCATGGTTAGGAAATATATTAATGTTCTCTCGGAAGGAAAGGAAAACACGGCAGTAAACACGAGACGCTAAGAGAGCAGGAAGAATAGTGGATGAGTGTACCTTCCAATGTAAAACACATCCCTTCCCTTAACAAAACCATGTCATTACTAAACAATACTGTGAGGAAAAAGCAAACAATAGAATGATAAAACGTAGGCGAAGCGCAAAGTATTAATTGTGAACTAGGCTTCATGAAGTCTTCCCCATTCTGCTCATGATTTTTACTCTATCCTCAGTGATTTCATCTTCACCCCTTCAGTTTAGATGAAATGGTAACTTTGGGCTGGGCTATGCCAGACTCATTATTGGGAACCACCTGGAGACTTTAATTGACTCCAAACTATATGCACAACTTGGAACCCATCTTTAGAGGGGCACCGCCCCCCTTCTCCCTGGTGGCTGAGCTTTACTTGGGTAATTCCCACATGTTGATCCGGAGAGCACTTGATGATCATGCCAACTCTTCTGACGTTTCAGCATTCGCCATTCTGGGTTACTACACAGCACTTCTTCTTCACCTTGACCACATTAATAGGAGATACCTACACCGATTTCGTATGATTGCAATGGCAGAGTAGTTTGATCCTGATAATATCACCTGTTCTGATATCACATTTTTCAACATTATACCATTTATCATAAAGCCTCTTTGTGGTGAGTTATTTGAACAGAACGATCGTACGTGCATCACCAACAATTTCATGGGAGGAAATTTAAGATCGTTAACTGCCTCTTCTGTCACATTGGGCACACTGGAGACACAGGTTGTTTACCTTAAGGAAGGGAAACAGACTTATCTAAATGCTGAAGTGGAAACTTTCTGTAGGCCTACAACCTTTTACTTAAAAGTGTGTATACACCGGTCAATTTGCCACTGTCCTTAAGGTAACAAATACTAAGTTTGCACTGTGGATTATACAGTGCAGATATTCTTCGCTTGGAGTGATGTGTAGATAAATTCCTTCTTTTCTTATTATGCCATCTGTACACCATTGTGATTAGCACGATTTTCTGGGAAACCTTCCGTGCTGAAGTCATCTAATAAAAAGTTCAAAAGTGGTAATGTAATCTTTTCTGCACGTCTGACTTGTGGCCCTTTCGATTGATAGTCACATGAAATTTGCTTTAATGCTAATAGACTGAAGAAAACATTAACTGGTCCAACTACACCGACTGCCAGCTTATACCATGTGACATCATACCAAGGAACCTGATGCAAGTGCAACAGTGTGTTGGACGCATTCTTACATTGTCTTTCATAGCACATACTTCACATTGCCTGGGGCAGTTAGCAGTATATTCAGCACTAATGCCAGGCCACTCATTTTTACCAGGCATGCCCATATGACTGTGATGCCCACTTTTCAAGATCACAGGTCTTATGCTCTCAGCAGGAATACAATTGTCATCACTAGGTTGCCTACCTGGCTCACCTTGCGTGCCACTTGTCACAAAAACATGATTGACTGTATAGGGACCTGCCCGAAGGCAGACCATTGGATAAATACTTTGTAACCTCTGTTAGAATGAGATATGTTTTCCACAAATGCCGATTCCTGCTCAGTTGTGCCCCACAATGTCTGTACGACAACTTCATGGACTGCTCAGGAACCTGAAACTTTTCATCTCCATTCTGTCTCTTGTTGTGGCTAGAAGATGCCAGGTAAGAGTGATCAACAGTCAGCCATATAGTTATTTTTGCCAACTTCACATTTCACCTCGAAATTATATTCTTGAAGCCTAGAGCATAAAAGAGCAATGTGAGCTGGAGCTGACAGCCCCCTCTAGACGGGAATATGGCCACCAAGGGTTTGTGGTCTGTTCAGAGAATTAATTTGTTTCCCCATAAATAATGCTTAAAATGATTCCAGGCCCATAGGCAAGCCAACAGTTCTCCCTCAGCGATAGCATATCTTCTTTAAGTGTCAGACAAGGTCCTGGAGGCATACGCAGCATTTCACCCATCACACTTACACAGTGTGAAAGAACGATACCCTAGCTATATGAGCTGGCATCCACTACAGGTATGCCAGCTTTAGCTTAAACTGATTTCAACTTTTGGAATTTTTGACTGTTTCAAAAGCTGCCAACTTTTGCTCACCCCAGACAAAATTTTGACCTGTATGCATCAGCTCCGCAGATGTTCCATCTTGCCAGAACAATCCTCTACATGTGTACTATAATACCCAGCAAATGGTGCCAGTTTCTCTTTTGAATCAGGAGCACGTGCCAACCTGGTGGATTCCAACAGAGCTTCTCTCTGAAGACTGCCCTCGCAGGAAATGATAACAGACCTAATCGTCTACTTTAGCTTACAAAAAAGAACATTTATTGAAAGATAACACCAGACTCTTTTTTGACAATCATGAACACACTTCTGCAAGATTAAAACATGGAACATATTTGGTGTATACTAAGGTGTCGTCTTGAATACATTCAACATATGGATCAAAGTCCTGGCACATGTAAAACATGGCTCTCCGGATGTCTGAGGAAGCCGATGCCAAGGCATCTCCTGTAAGCAAAACAACCAAAAAGGAGTGATAAAAGTAATCAATGATCTGGAATCTGACGTCTTCTCTACCTGATGGTGTTTTGTAAGATTAGGTTTGAAAATCACTATTGCCAGTTAAAATAGGGAAATCAACTTATTGATATTTAAGTACAATGTAATTTTCAGGGCTATCACATCTACTCAGTGGTGTAATTTTCCTTTTTTTTTTTCTTTTGCAAAACTTCAAGCGGTGAGCAGTTAGCTCATTCTAATTGCGTCATGGTACCAGGGCAACCATCTCCTTCAACTCCAACTGCAGCTGTTACTTACACTATTAAGTACCCCTCTAAACGTCTGTTTGACTGAAATAGAGTTTTCTTTTAAGACAGTTTTTTGGTGAAAACCTTGCCGTTTCTGTAAAGGGATTCTAAATACTTCAGAAAAACAGTTTACAAATATTTTGCATCAATCTTCTTCTACTGCCAACACCGGATCCAGATGACACAGGTTCAGTATGAGCAGTCCTTTGTGTACCACACAGATATTAATTAATCCATGCCACTCCCTTTAATTTCTTCTTCTGAAGTAAAGTACCCATTAGTTTCAATTATACTACTGTCAAGTGACACTCCCATAACATCACTCTCCTGCAACTCATTCACTGCCTTACTTCATATTTCATTTATTAATTCTTTAGGAGTGATGGTGTTGTGTGATCCAGAATAAGCCATGAGTTCTAAGTTCTTACCTTACGGGTTGGTTGTACACCTTGGGGGACTAAATCATCACCTTTAGATACAATGTTCAACCTTCTTACACCAATGACTCCGTTATCCATTTTGCTGTACTCCTCTTGCATAAGGCGGTTAGTTTCACCCACCTGTGCCACCCTGGCCTACTGAATTTCTTGCCATTCTTCCACACCTTAGTAAAATGCCCCAATCCTTGTTGCCAGCCCTCTTTGCATGAAGTCACTTGGATCACACTACCACAACAGTTACAGCATTTGCCTTACTTTTTCCTTTCTCCACTTCCCTCACTTATCATGTCCTGTTTACTGACACTACAAATCAATTTCACTACTTTTCTTCTCTATACTATCTTCATTTACTACCTTCACCCACACTATAGATTCAGTGACTTTAGCTTTATTCCATGTAATGTAGGATCCCCTAAATTCCACAACTGCTTTTGAATTAAAATCTTTTGGAGGTGGTATTTACCATGAGTTGGTCCCTAATCATCCCATCCACCCCTTGGCCAAAACTGATGGAATTAAGCCATGAGACCTTCATGGGACAAGGAATTTACGAGTTGCTATAGAGTCTACACTCCTCTCTCATTGGTCTAACATTACTTTTGTTCTATCGGTAGATTTAACCTAACCACAGTGTTGAGAACGTGATGCAGTCTGGACATCATTAGAGTCCATCTATGGTGCTGAACTCTGGCATGATAACACTGACCATTTGCTTTAAGAGAAGGTTGTTCTGCCTAACGGACAGACTAAGCAGCAGCCTAACCAGTCCCCAAACTGCAGAATTCCTCCTAAGAGTAACAGTTACATTGTGTACGATGTGTGTGGAACTTTGTTGTCGTTTTACATAACCCTAACTTAACATTAATATTCGAATATATAATAAATGTGCTATACAATGTTTGACTCCACTTTCATGACACCTCCCCTGAGCAAAACCTTGACTGCTCGGATAATCAAGGAAGCTTTACAGGTAAAGGTTTCCATCTCAAAGGAAGTACCCGATACCTTGGTCTGTAGAGAACACATGAATTAATAACTCAACAAGTCCTTACTCTGTGGCAGAAGCACTTGTACACTGCAGATAGTTTTGGTAGGGAGTAGGCCCTGTATGAGATCAGTACATAAACACTTTCTGTGCATCATGTCACTGGCGTATACCATGTTTTTGCTCTACAGAACTGACAGAGAAATAACGTGGTTGTGTTGTTTGGAGGGTAGATGTCATGTTCTGCAGTGCGAGACTGGTAAAAGCCCGTGAAGTTATGCATGTTTTCTTCTTCCTGGCCTTCACACACGATAACTGTGCACCTGCTGGTAGGTGGAAGTGCCCAGACGGCTTTTGTAGCTCCATCCTCTGTGGCTGAAGTGTCTGGCCAGAATTCCACCAATAGTTGCTATTCAGATCTATTCTAAGCGCGGCGTTTGGTGCTCAGGTTATTTCACTGTAGCACTTGAACCCCTCTATAGCATCCCAGGGCTGTAATAACACAACCCCCCTTCCATGAGCATCTGGGCTCTGCCACGTTACGCAGCGGCCCCAGTCTTCTAAACTTCTGAGAATCCCGTGTGTGTACCTCCCGGAAGTAGTCCTATTTCGATGCTTCTACTCAATCGTGGAGGGAGGGATAGAAACGACCTAAATTTTTATGAAGATCGGGATAGTTTACTATTTTTTCTTTGTCCTTGTAATGTCTGCAAAGAATGACACTGAAAATATGTGAATGCATGCCCACAGCGTTTCTACGTGCTCAGTAGAAACGGTGGCACTTTAAGTCAGGTAGCTTCAACGTGCGAAACATATTCGGACCGTGGGCCTGGGTGGAGTGCTGCGGGCAGATGTTCGTGACCTCTAGACAGACAGGAAAACTCTCGACCGTTTCAAACTTTTTCATAGGGTGTCCCAGTGGAACGGAGAGACTGTCTGGACTCAAATTCTCCCCTTGTCAAGTTTCAAATCACGGTCGCGGTCTTTTTGACAACCGTAGTTTGCATTTTGGAATTCGTGGGGCGTTGAGAAACGCAGAAATACGGGACTGCAGGTCCCAGAACACAATGTGCTGTTAACATGAAAGGAAAGGCTTAGCTAAAGGTGTCACAGAATACACGCCCCATTCACCGTCTTTGGCATGCATTGCCTCTCCCATCTGCCTGACTCTCCATCTATACCAGAGGTCTCCAAACTTTTTAATGCCGCGCCCCCCCAGTTGAAAAATACAAATCACTGGGCCCCCCTTCAGAATGTTTCACAAATACTTTATAAAGATGGCAATGTTTAAATATGTCTTGATATATTTAAACAGTGCAGGTAAGTACTGTTGCCATTTTAAAAATGCAATAACATGTTTCTGCTTAAAACAAAACACTGTTATCTGTGAAATGCTTCTTTTGGCCAGAGCCTGGCGCCCCCCACGGGACCACTTGAGGCCCCCCCCCCTAGGGGGGCTCGCCCCCCTGTTTGAAGACCCCTGGTCTATATCTTGTGCCCTCTGCCATTATGTAACTCGGCTTCATTTTACAATCTCACCTTTCCCACTCTCTCTGCAATGCCTGTTCCCTGTCCTCGCATCACCCTTGTCTCTCTTGTTGCCTTCTCAAGCGCGCAAGCACACTCTCTCGACATGTTGTAATCTACATCTGTGGGCTTGCAACACGCCCTTCACTCATTCGTTCCTTGGCATACCTTTCACAATTCCCTTGATTTCATTGGTAAACGATTTGTTTGTCCTGCCTTGAGGCTGCTTTGTACCTGCCTTGGAGACTCACCCTGTTGCATGGATTAATGCACAATCGGCCATATTCCTTAGTGTGGCACAAAACTTTTTAAGTCGAGTGTGCAAGCGCTTTGAGCTGTTGTAAGTATTGTGTACTTTTAACCATGCCCACCTCACGCCCATCATTTTCACCCGCTCGTGGGCTTGCCTTTCAAAATTCCTTTGCAATCATTGGTAAATGCTTTACGTTTGCCATGCCTTCGGGCAGTTTGGTTACTGCTTTGGACACCGACCATGTTACATGGATAATTGCAAGATTGCCAATATAGTTGACTGTCGGCAAACTTCTGTTTCCTTTTGTGTCTCTCCTTCATGCTCTTGAGTATGGCGGCCATGCTGCTTTGAATCAACTCGCTTATGTTTTACTTTTAATTTTCAATTTATGTTGCAAGAAAAGTCCAGTTAGGAATTTACAACGCCAATACCAGTAATTGGAGCAAATGCAAGACCCATTGCACTGCAAATGCTTATTTCTTTTGCCTCGTCGCTTTGAGCTGCATGGCCGTATGTTGTTTCTTCCTCTTCTTTGTTTTGGGCAAGCTGCTGTTTCTTTGTTGTGTCTGCGCACAAAGGCTGCAAGCTGGAGTGGGGGTACTTTTAAATTTATTTAAAATATATTTTTAAAAAGGACCATTTAGGGCTAACTTGATTGGATAAGCGCTCTACGTGAGAATGTGGTTTCATATAGCGCAAACATGATCAAAGGAGTGCTCTACACGACTACGTGAAGTTTCATATAGTGCGACCTCTATCTGAGGAGCCCTTTACATGAGTATCACTTTACAAGTTTAGCAGTTGAAAAATATTCAAACTGGAGCCTTTAACGCAGAAACTAAACACAGAAATCCTCAAAGCGGTTCTCCTGGCACAGCCATTACTACAATAGTCACTGCATTTGGGAAACTCGCCCCATAATGCTTTGCGGGGTATTTCTTTTTCACAACATTTTGCCCATAACTCAGCCTGTGATGTTCCTATGACAATGGGACCACCACCAAACCGTTCAGCATGACACACTCTTTCTGTCTAGGTCCGTTGGGAGGAACCCGAAAATAGTAACCTCTCCCACTATCCAATGTATTTTTAAGCTATCTCATGGCTGGACCTTTTGTTTTACATCTGGGAGTAGTTTGTGTTTTAAGGGCCTTGTTTGTAACAGTATTGCTGTAGGCCTTCTAGGCCAAAAAATGTGTAATTCACTACGCCCTCTAGGGCTTACATATATGGTTACACTGCATTACTTTCTGACATTCTGATTTAATGCTGTTATGCCCTCTAGGGGCTGACTATATGGTAACATGACTATGTATCTTACACATGCTATTTTTATAATGGTGTCCTCTAGGGGCTGTTCTGAGCATTACAATCATGATACTACAATATTCACTGCACTCAAAAACTTGCCCCATAATGCTTTGCAGGCATTCCTTTTACAAAACATTGATGTCCATAATTCACCGGGGACCCCAAAATAATAATATTAAAAAATAAAATAGTAATGGCAAATTTTTCATTATTTGCTGCAGATAGAGGAAGAAGGTAAATGTAAGTGCTTTAGTTACACACAGGACCACTGGCATTATGTGGCAGAGATGATCAAATTAGGGGACAGGGTTGACCAATATAACTAAAGCAAATGCGAGACCTTTTGCATTGCAAATGCTTGTTTCACTTGAATTCCATGACTCATGACGGCTTAACGATCAGCGCTAAATATTCTTTTTCCCATCCCTTGCGCATGCGCCCACTCCCCTCACTACCTCAGTGTCCATTGCCCCTCCATGCTCAGTCCTCTTCCTCAGCTCACCCCTCCGTTACAGACGTCTTTTTTACAACAGCCCTGTGTCAGAGGGAGAAGTGAATTTCCCAGGGCTACACAGTTTACACTGGTAAGGCAGCTGGATTGCATGGCAAACACTGTAGCTATGGATTACACAGGGGATGGGGGGGTGATACCTACTACGCAGCATTGCAGCAGCAATGCTCGGTAGATGTGGCCTACCTTTCTACTCCTTGCAGCACTTTCAAGATAGCAGATATTCCAAGCCCCCGAATCTGAATAGAGTCTCCGGCAGTGAGTTTCTGCTCTTGCATGGATGCAAATAGTAGTTTTTACGGATGGTGCAAATTTCTTGCAAAACTCTTGGTTTCTGTGTGTGTTTTTTTCAGCTTTCACATTCTTAGCGTGAGGCCCGGCTTTCATTGGACAAATGTCGCTGCAGCTGCATGTATTTCTCTGCGTATGTCCTGTAATAAAGAGGGGTTTGAGTGGCCTGGGTGTCTCTGGTTGTCAGACCCGGTAGTAATTAAAAACAGACATTGATTCGGGTCTCTTTCGGGCCCTGTGTTAATGTCCTTCAATGTAACTGCAAAACACTGGTCGAATACTGAACATTTAAAGAACAAAAAACGGAATGTCAGCAGTTTAGTTCCCATTTATATATCACGTTTTACTTAAACTTTCATTCACTAAGGTGTAAGCTACTTCCAGGATGTGTTTCTATATTTGTTTTACTATTCTATTTCTCTTGTATGTGCATTCTTTTCTTGCGTTGCCTCGAGGTGTTTATATCTGAAAACACGAGTAAGAGCCCTGGAGATGAGGTTGAAGCAGTGCACTTTTTTCACTGTGCCTGTCAGTGGGTCAAAAAGGTGTTCAGATCCATGGTCATCCAATCCTTGGCCTCTCTGCAGAGCGCACAGAGCAGTGCTGACGTATTCCAGTTACAGTTCTGATTCTGTGCAAATGTGTGTGAAGGAGGCACACAGTTGTGACAATAGTGACAAGACAAAAGTAAAAGAAAATGTAGTGCTTTGAGGTGAGTGGGTGCATTGTATAAGTTTGGGTAGTTGGGGGAAAAAAAAGATGCGAGTATGTGCATCCTAGACAAAATGACAAGGGATGCTGAAGAGGAAAGAGATGTGTGAAATATGCAGATGGACAATCTGTGAAGAGAAAAAGGACATACTTGTCTAAAATTGATTGAAGATAATGGGAACAATTTGGATACTCTGAAGGTCACTAAACCGTCCATAATATTTAATTCAGTCTCAGCATTTCAAAATTGAAACATTTTGAATATTAAATGTTTGCAACAAAATCACTGTTGTTACTAATTTATCATAAACAGCTAACAACCACTGACAAAGCCAATAGCAGTGGCTGGTTTTAGCGTGTACCAGTTGTTGTCATATATATAGATAGAATAACAGGAAGCTCAAGGAGGAACTAAAATATCGGTTGTGTTGCACACTATGCGACTCGTAGGAGTTTAGTTAACTTGTTTAGGGCGCCCCCTATTACCGTGGTAATCATTTGTAAATCGATTTCTGTCGCACTACCGTTTCCGTCCGCTGTAAGTAACAGGCGCAAGTATTGTTTAATCGTACCCAATTTGTGCAACGCTGTTATTTGGCCACCAGTGCCCAGTGTACCATTACTTTACGTCACTTCGTCGAGGTGGATTAGAGTCCCATCAAACTGAGATATTTTGCGAACGCTGGTGCTTTTCCTTTCATCGGAAATGGTAGCGTGACTAGCTCGCCACCATCAACGCAGGCCTTGCAGAGAAGTAGCGCCATTCACATGTCAGAAGTAGCGCCACTCACATGTCAGAAGTAGCGCCATTCACATGTCAGAGACGGGGCCTGGCGCGTTACTGCTTCGCCTTAGACTCCCGGGGCTGTTTAGAGCCCTCGACCCGACCGGGTGGCGGGATCTCCTCATTCTCACCTGTCAGTCCCGAGAGCCACTTGCTCCAGAGAGCGCTGTCTCCCTGCTTACTGCCCCCTCGCGACCTTGCGCTTCCTAGAGCTCTGGCTGTCCTTGCTTTGCGACGGTACAGAAGGTCAAGAGACTCTGGGCCTCTGCGGATTGCTGCTGGCCTGGCACCGACAGCAGCACATGCGGCTGGTTAGGAATGCATTGACCCCCCGTCCCCCCCGAGCCCCCCCGTCCCCCTCCCAGGCCTCCCTTCAGTGGGGGAGGGGGCTTAAGCAAGCAGGGTGGCCTTCAAATGCGAGGCAGGGAATGAGAAGGAGGGGGGAGGGTCGGGTCGTTTTGTTCGAAAGCTGCTTGGCATTTCTTCCTTCCTTACTGGAGTCAGTCTCTTGCCTGTTAAGGTTACCCCACCCCTCCCCCGCTAACTCCCAGGACTTCCCAACCGCCCCCTAAAAAAGATTGTGCTGGTAGTTGCAGGCGAGGTCTGTGAGGTGTGAGAGAAAAGTAAATGCTAATGCCTTGTTTGTTTATATAGCGTTAAATAAAGGGCTTCTAAGCGCTTCCAATTTTACCTACTGAGGGAGGCGAACAGGCAAACGCGCGTATTGCCACATGTTTGTGCTATGGTTCAGTTTACGCCTCTAGCTATCCCTGGGGTGTTGGCCACACACGGCACTACTCATGTCTGCTTTACGTAGGAGTTCATTGGTCCAGGATATTAACAGGAAAGTCACTAGTGGGAATGCCAGGAAAATAAATATTAAGCAAGAGTTAGGGTTTCGCTGTAAATCTCGTCTCTGCACATGTTTTCTTGGAAGCATCCACACACTGTGTTCCTTTAAATATGTTCCTTTTGGAGAATACTTTCACTCGTTGTAAATTCTAGCTTGGGGGCTCTTGCCAGAATCCGTGAGTGATTTGGGGGGAGATAGAACAATAATCCAAACATCAAGGTTTCCATATTTTAAACTGTTCTGACCGAGCTCTGAAAATGAGGGCAAGGGTGTCGGGCAGAGATGTTTCTGGGCCTTGATTGTTTAGTAAGGTTGAGGAATCGCATCATTATTTCCCTGAACCTACCTTGGACAGTCCACGGCATTGCTGTTTGGTACTAACGAACCACCGAGTATCACTGAGGCCTTGGACATTACTGGCGGTAGTATTCTCTGGCAGACTTTAGTATCTGCTTTCACACGTGCGAAGGGGGCGCGGCCGCGAGGGGTGAGATCTGGTGTGTGGCCTGTCCATGGAGATGGTGGGGAGGGTCTTAACTGCAGACACCCCCTCCTAAAAACAAATTACTGGATTTTGAGGCTTCCACCAAATGAGTTTCAAACCTTGTCTTTACAGGGGTTTCGAGCTCACCTGTATACACAGTGAGATGTCAGCTACTCACAGGTGAAGGGGGCCGATGTTGCATGACACACGGTTGCACCTGGCACCGTGTGAGTTTATACGTTTGAGTTTCATAGACTGCTTTAAAGGGGTCCATATTCCATCTCCTAATACAAACATATGGGGTTTAATAAAAAAAAGTAGCACTCTCTGACGCCAGTCACTAGATGGGTATTTATGTCCAGAGCATGTGATTCTTCAACCTTTCTCCTATCCCTACAGTACTTTTCAGGTGAAACGTAAAGAAAATAAATTTAGAACATTGCCTAAGTCAGCTCAGCACAGTCGTGAGCAAATAGAAACTGCCCTGTTTTGTTCTCTATTCTCTAAAAAGGAGGTAAATCCCCAAAGAGCGGGCTTCTTTTCTTCCAGTTGGGGTGAATCTCTTTACAAGTTGAAGGTGCTCTACAGTAGTGAAAGTGGCAGTGAGTTCCAGTGGGATCACCAGGCCTTGATGCATCCAGTTGAGAACGTCACCCCAAGCACAGAGGCTTAGAGAATGAATATTTGAATCTCAAATTTATGTGTTTTGATCCCTAGAAAAATGTGTTTAGCCGAATGGTTTCTGAAGAGTTAAAAGGACTAGAACGACAAGCACAGTCAGTTTTAAATATCATTTTATTGTAGTTTCTAGGCCGTGATACCTTTTTGTTTTACCATCGTAAGGTACAAAGATGGCGTAGGTTTCTTTTTCCTTGGAAAAAGCTGTATCCCTAAAGGGCTTTTGCTAAATATCTTAATATTAAAAGCACTGTAAATGACAGGAGGTCGATCAAACTCAGGATATTCTACTGATAAAAGGCTGACTCGCCACTGCCGAGATTTAGAACCTGAAATACACACTGCACAGGAGGTTGGTTAACATTTAGCTGTATTATAGCTTCAAAAAGGTCTCCATGGACAGAATTCCTATGTAGTCGACACACATCTTGCCCAAGTAACTTGTGAACATAATAGCATCCCTATTTCTCCTGCATTGATGACACCCAAAAGTCTCCTGCACTTTTTTAAACCGACTAAGTGTTGTGTGAAAACTGTTATAAAATAACTGTTAATTGTCAAAATGACGTTTTTTTAGTTTATGATTTAACTATTAAACAGTATAGTGTGGATTATACATAGAAAACTGGGATAAGCTAAGCATCCATTTTAGTTCATTTTTAGTTTCCATTTTGACACAGAGACCCCATGCTTCTCAAACAGTGGCACTGAATAACAACACTTTGTTCAGCATACATTTCCAAAGGGCTAGCCTTGCGCCTGAAAATGCTTCAAGACCATCTGCAAATTCTATTTTCCCTTCTGGAGATGTGACCTCTAGTGGTAGGCAGAGCAATCAAATGTAATTTCAGAATTAAACAAAGCACTTTAGAAGTGACCCGCAGGACTGAGCAAAAATCTCTTGAAATGGCCTCTAAAATGAGGCAGAGGGAAGTGGATGAGGCCTCCAGTACTTCACAGATATAGTACTTCAAAGGACACTTCTATAAGGGTGAGCAGTCCTTCAGATGGGGCTTTCCGAATTACCCAAGCTACTTAAGATAGAACCTCCAGAAGTAATTGTCATTTATTGGTTACCCAGCTGGAGTTCATGAGGGCCCTTCTCCACTTCTCCGACCTTTAAACCGAACACCACACCCTCCATCGAGCTTCAACACCCTAGGATTTCTGTTCCGTAAAAGCTTCATTTTGCACTTGGCTGCATTGTGCCTAAAGTGGAACATCATGCCACATTCAACCACATTACATAAAGCAGGCCTCTTTGTGTTGGTCTCTTGGGGGTACCGACCACAGGATAGACCTGGTACCATCTGCGCAGAGGCTCCTCTTAACCACCTGCCCTATTGTTTTGAACTTCTTGTTGTTTGGTTGTTGTTGAAGTGAAGGCTGGGCCGAGGGAAGACTAGGAGTAATATGATACCCCCTGAGCATGGCTGCCTCACCTGAGGCAGTGTACAGGGGTTTCAACACGCCACCAGGAGCAGCCTGTGGTTTGTGTTGGTGCGCACACAGGGCCTGGAGAAGTTGCTGCCTGGTGGAAGAGATGCATCAAGTGTGTTGGAGATCCAGTGTCACACATTCACGTAGGCGAGGTTTAAGGGCCGCCTCTGAAAAAGTCAACAACCGTCAACGTGTTACACAAAAACCCCTCATTGATGATTGACAACTTTATTGACATTGATTTACAGGCTCATATTTTATAAAAAGTGTTTCAATAATCTACATATATATGCACAAACATGCATACATGGGTGACTTGTCAGTCATCTTTATCCAGGAGTCTCTCCAGGTTCCTTTCGATTTTTACTTCTACCTACCACAATCTACAACATGGTGCAGTGGCTCACCTCACCTCAGGCTTTGTCTTAATTTACTGTGAGTGATAGCATTTACTTTGCCATTGCACATGTACACATCCATTTAAAAACAGTAAACTGCAGTGCTTCATTCACTTTTTTTTTTTTTTTATACAAACCTGCATTCCACCTTTAGAGGCCCATATTTTTACATTTCAAATGTCAATTGCATACGTTTGCAAGGAAAGAAGTAAATAAACATAATCGTTGCAGACTTTCCGTGACCTAGACCTGCCGTTTTGCCAGGCTAGTTTATGTCTAGTATCGTTTCCGGCAATCTGTTGTTGTCATTGATGCCGGTCTTGGAGAGCATTTTAAGCAAATTGTGGGGGTTTTCGTAGGGAGGTGAGGGGTGGATTTTACCTACTGACCAATGTGAATTGTGCAGTGTATCATCGATTAGTTGTGGATTTCCCCCAAAAGTGGTTTTCTGCAGAGCGAATTATAATATTTTTTTTAAATAAGGATCCTAATATTGCAGTTATTATTTATTCTAAGTAAAGCAAAAAACAGATTGTTATATTACTCAGTCTAATGGTGCTCAGTTTATCAATCTTAGAAGGAGGAAAGTATATGGATAAGGATATGTGGATTCAATATGTTGGCCACAGGTGACTGCAGATGTTAACGGCGAGCGTTTAACTCACCTATGCATCTTGAGATATCTTGAGAGGATCACTATTGTATACGACTATAATGTATTTAATTTGAAGTAGGGCGAGAACAGTACAGTATTGAAACATTACATCTAACCCTTGGGAGTCTAGCCACTGGTACTCGACCATCAGCATGCCGGTTTTGTTTTCTTAGCCAATAAAATCATTCAGTGATTTGAGCCCCCAATGCAATGATTTTTTTGTAAATTGCAAGTCACAAGTTTGAATCTCATCAGGCTTGAGTCTGCCTTTTCATCTTTTTAACTCTATAACTCCACCTATTATTACTAAACCACTTAAAGAGTATTCTGTGATGTGCATAGAATAAACAACTGCTGCTAGGAGAGGAAGTGTTCAAGAAGTCCATACCCCGTCCAGGTGCCCAAGGTGCAAGCAAAGGCTTTGGAATGATGGGCATGGGATGGTGCAGCAGTCAAGTAATTAAGTGATTAGGTGCTTGATGGGGTCTACAATGCATTGTCAAAAAAAAAAAAAACAAGCATTTACAGTACAACGGGTCTCGCATTTCATCGAGTTAGAGCTATTAATGTTGTAAACTCCTAACCTGACTTTTCATGCAACATTAATTGATGGGGAAAAAAACGAGCGCGATCGCGCTGTGAAATGAGAAAAAGTAGTCCAAAAACCATACGGAAAACACAGAGCCTCGTATGTTTTTAGTAGTTGGTGTGCTCGAGGAGTGCTAAACAACGGAAAAGGCATGACGTATGCATGCCTTTCTCTAATGAAAGCAAGCCGATTTTAAAAGGCAAGGCCATGAACCAAAGAAAGTGGCTGACGTAACATGGGCGTGGTTAGAAGCCCAAAGAGAGATTACAGCAGGATCAGAGCGCTTTGCGCTCAAGTCTAAAAAGAGTTGGCCATACCAGTGCTGTAAATGGGCTGGTACTGTCCAGTACTGAGTACCTGCGCTTCTTTAATTTGAAAGGGAGAGTATCTGTGATTCGTACCACTGCGGCAGTACATTTAACGGAAGGGTACCAGCATTTCTCAGGAGGGAACAGTTACTCTAAATAGTGAGTACCTGCACTTCTATATTTGAATTTAAAGCACTGGACCATACTGTATAAACTGCAAATCCCTGATCCCCAAAAAGTTTTTTGAGGTATTGATCTTGGACGCATCCACTAACATTTGAACATTATTTTAAAAATGGCTGAGCGAGGTAGGAGATTCACAAAAGGACATGTTAAAAACATTATTTTCAAAATGGCTGAGCGAGGTAGAAGATCCACAAAAGGACATGTTAAATGGGGGCAATGAACATGAAAGATGTGCCCTCAGACTTTGTACCAGAGGTCAAATCAGAAGCAAGATCACAAAGGCCTTTAGTGTCACACCAGGTCAGTCCATTTTAGTGGCATTTTTCTGTGTACTCCGCCCTAGGTTAAATACAGCTCATAGCACAAGGGAGTCCTTTCAGGGCCTCAGTCTTGGACTGTTAGTGCCAGGGATGCTCTATGTCACATTTTTTGCCATTTCAAATAGCACAAACTCGACCCGAAGGTATTGAAGTGCTTTACATGAGCAACAGTTACATTACACAATTACACCTTCTTTACTGTTTAAAATGTGTGCGTAGATAATTGTGTACAATGGGTGTGTGTGTATGCATATGTATAAATATGTAGACACAACTATAACCTACATATACTTTAAAACACACATACCTACCATCACACAAAAATGGACAGTTTAACACATTGGGGTTTCATGTTTTTGTTTTTACACCAACACAGTGAGGGGCTATGTTGGGTGGAAGCTGGGTAGGCAATGGGATGTTGGGGTCTTATTGTAGTTAGCCAGAAGTATCTCTGAGATAGACTGGTGGGTGGTTGGGATCTCTTTCTGAGTAGCTAGGTGGGTCACTGGGATTTCCTTAGCGGTTTGGCGGTTGTGGTTCCGTTGTGGACTTTTGAGGTTGGTGCTATAATTGATGTTAACTGGATGAGTGCTGCACAGCTCTTTTTGTGGTACGGATAGTAGCTATATTCCAGGGTGTAACCCAAGTACTAAAGCGATCTCTCTGGTAGTGACTCGATGGTATTTTTGCATGGTAGTCAGATGGAAGCCATAGGTCTAAGTGTGGGTAGCCATGTAGTTGTGATGTCTGCTGTGTGATCTGGGCGTTATTGATATTTTTTTTGTGTTCCTGTTTTGGCAATTGGGGGTCTCTTTTAGCGTGGGTGAATGGATGGCTGCTGACGTCCTCCTGAAGGCTCCAGTGCAGGTATCCACAGTCAGCCAGTGTGTTTGTAAAGAACTAGTAGTTTAATGACATTTAATAGACCAGAGCTCCCTTGCAGTAGATGGTGATGCTCATGAGATGAATAGCCCTGTTGTCTATTAATCTCTGATTAGGAGCTCATTATTGTTCAGAGAGAGACATGCTGAACATTCGAGGGGACAGCATCCATGAGCTATTAATATTCCAAACTTTGGCCATGACCCTGGGTCTAAGAAGCGCACAAGAAAGCCCCGGAAAGCAGTACATACACTTAAATCTCTGAAAGGATGAGCGATATTACCAGAAACCTCTTCTTTTAATCCACCGTTTTGTAGCTGTTATGATATTGGCTGCCCTCTTGCTGCCCACTCTTTCTAAATATGGTGGCAAAATCTGTAGGCGAGTTTCCCATATTAAATAGACTAGTTATTGGATTGTATGAACTATATTGAGGTTGATAATTTCTACCAACAAACATATTGTATCAACTACAGAACCTACCACTACAGCTTCAAGATTGGTAAATATTTACTATTGTTAACTCAATCTCTTTGTACCTACACTTAATCTTGTATGTAGGTAGTTAGGCTGATGCTGTGGATGTAATTTTTGTGTCATGTTGTATAATGCATGCAATATAATGGGACATCCCTGTGTCACTTTGAATGCTAATTTTCCATCTTACAGACCTAATTACATAACATTCCAGATAACTTTAGACGAATGCTAGATATGCTTCCATTCATTTCGTTTTGGTGGAACACCGAAGTGGACAATACTAGTCTGACAAGTCTAAACCAGTGAGTATTAATTATGGTGAATTACCAAAACACTTATATCAAGAAAATCTGAATACTTTTGACAACTACATGGCCCCGATCCAGTTAGGAATTCTGACTCAAGGAGGACAGGAAAAAATCCATAGAATTCCTAAAATATTGGCAACAGTTCGAACAACACATAAATAAGTGGACACATTTGTTTATTTGCTTTTACCTCTACTCTGACAAGGAAGCAGGGGAGGGCACCGGACTGGGTATAGGATGACAGTTCGAAGGAAAACGAGCAGGGAAGCTAAGAGACCGATATGGCAGCGATTAATGGGGGCTTAGAGGTGAATGTTTTGGTGTGGTATGCAGGTTGATGTTGTATGGCTTAAATATTTGCAGTGGCTACCACTGGAAGTCAGGATTAGATTCAAGTTAGCCTGTTTACAAAGCTGTTAATCTCTGACATCATTGTTCCCTTCACTACCCTAAACTTACCAGGGAAAAGAAGAAGGCGGAGAAGTCTCCAAAACCTAATTTTAAAAACTTAAGACATAACTCAAAAAGTGCCTAGGCGACTATTTGTAGGCAACACTCTAGAGCTCTCTCCCGGTTGAGTTGAGATGTTCAGAGACATGTCTCCAATCTCAACTGAAAACTTTTTTTCTTCAAACTACATCTGGAGCACTTTCTAGTTGGCAGTATTTTCTTCTTGCTCCACTCTGCTCAATGTTTTGAGATAAATCTTCTTCTGTTGTCCTCTTCTCTACACACCCTTGCTTCTTTCCTACTTCCTGGTCTCTTGTTCTGCATTACCTTCCTCCTGATGTGGCATGTTGTGGTTTTGCTGTGTTGATGTACATAATCGTACATACTTAAACGATTGTTTACTTTTGTTATACGCAATATACTATGCATTATGTTGTTATTTTTAAGGTGTGCACTCTATACAAATGCATAAATAAATAGTGAAATTCAATGCAGTGTACATTTCACCTATATAGGCATGCTGTTTTGGCCAGAGGCATCAAAAGGCTGTCTGAAACTTCCAAACATCCCGGTTTTCTATACAAGAGGGTGATGTGGCATGTTTTGTGTGGAACACCATTACCCCAGTGGATGATGTGCCATATCTTAACTGAAAGCAGAGTACTGGAGTCACTTAGAGGGAACCTATTTAATTGACCCTTCTAATAACGGAAGTAATGGAAGCACGCACCAACATGTTAAATGTCATTAACTGTATGGGCAGTGATTTGTATGTTTAACAAGGTTTATTTGTGGTATCTTCTGTCCTATACCTTTTATGGATAATTTGACCTTTGAGAAGAAAAAGATGTAGCATCGCTAAATTTCTTCCTGTAGCATCAGCCAGTGTTTGTATGCCTGTTACTTTGCTTGTCTTTGATAATCCAGTTTACCTTCAGGGAGTCTTCTGCAAACATAAAATATATCTGAGTACACGAAAAAATGGTGCTTAATGCCTCACCTTCTCATCGCCCCTCCCTCTGTGCTTCCACTCCTCTGGCTTGCAGGATATTTAATCAGGCCTACTGCCCTTTCAAGGCTCACTTGGGTAGTGACATCTAGCCCTGGCCACTAGTGTGCTTGTCATGCAACTGACTCTGCTCCATCCCTACCTCCTACCTCAAAACCTCGCAGGTTTTCGTGCACCTCACTTTGGCTCTAGCAAGAAGCACTTTAGCACACAGATCTTTGTTTATAATTAGGGCTCCTGGTTTTATGGTATTTATCTTTTTAACATTTCCATCTGTATTTATCCATATTTATTTTTGGTCATTTTATCAGTATTTATCTGTATTTATTATATGTTCTGTGAATAAATAATGGTGTAAAATGGTATATTTCCACATTTATTTAACTAATAAACTTGCGCTTATACTTTGACGCCTGTTGTGTTTTAGCAAATTAAGTAGCCACATTTAGAACAAGCCACCCAGAGGTAAATATTAACATTATACTACAAATGCATGTTGACATATGTTGCAGTGTAAGGAAATATTGTTTTATTTTTAACTCTCTATGCCATCAATCTGCCCAGTGGTTGGCTTGGAACAGATGAAAACAGTATAGAAAGTAGCTCAAAAGAAACTGTTTCATATCTATTTATTTTTTCAAAATGAAAAAATACAGAAAAATCTCTTTGTTTTCTGCCTGTAATTATCTGCAAAAATCAGTAAAAACAGAAATAAGGAGCCTTATTTATAATCTGAAGCTCAGACAGAGTACACAGATGGTTTCAGTCATCATGGCTCAAGGCCCCAGAAGAAACCCTCGCCTTGGAGAGAATCTCATGCAGTTGCTCCTTTCTCTTCGTCTAGGCCACAAGGGTCGTTCTTTAGTTGCAGCAAACGTGGTCTTGGAATTTATACTGCGGCTGGGCTATGGACCCCGGCACGCTGCCTGGGCGATGAGGGCGTGCTGAAGCATAACATGCCCAGACCGCAGAGAGGCACCGGGGCCCTATCCTCGAAAGGATCTGTGTGTCAGGTCAACACCTGCAAGATTAGAAAGCTCTCCGCCCCACACGCATAATAACCGGCCGTGCCCGCTAAGAGCTTAGCAGGCTTCCTGCACAACACGTCTGGAGCTGGAAAACAGCACCCATATCATGTCAGCGGTCAAGGCAAACACCAGTGTCACTCCGGCAGGCCGCACGTCAGCGTCGTTGCGTCACTCTCCGACGTCAAGGCCTTTCAGTCTGTCCAGTGGGTGGTTCAAACCAACCAACTTCAAAAACGACCCCAGGAGCACGTGCCAGGGAATATTGCATTGAATTGAGAGACTTTGGCCCGTACGTAGGTGTCCATAATAATTCCTTGTTATGGGTGGTTTCCGGCCTTGCCCAGTGGATTGTCTCTTCAAGAAGAGACGAACGGTTCCAGTGTGAGGAGAGTGCGCTGCTGCTATGGTTGAGAAGTTGCACAGACACTGAGGCACTGAGTTTGCAACTCCTTCCAGGCCAGCCTTTGAATGCTCGCCACTTTACTATTCCCTCAAAGGCCGATTGGAAGGCTTTGCGCTGCTTTGCAGCTGAAAGGCGGCGGCATTTTCACTTGATCTTCCGTGTCTGTTTGGGAGAAGAAAGCAGGTGAGTGCTTCCCACTCTCCACAGCGGTGCCAGGAGCTCCTTCCCCACGTTTAAATAGGTCAAAACTCTGGCAGAAGCGTCCTTTGAAGGTGCACGCTGCTTTTGAATGTACGAAGTCCAATGTGGCCACAGCTTTGAAATGTGGCTCTGAGCGCACCGAGACGACTAGAGGCTTACTTAAGAAAGCTTCTTGTTCAGTGCCCGGCCAGTCGCTTGCTTCCTGCCCTGACAGCCGTGCGGATGTTTTCATTTGTGGAATATAGTTCATCAGTGTGCCATCCCACCCCTGCTTATGTTGGCCATTAGTATTAGACACAAAAAGTCTTCTGATTTGATTATTTGCTATCAACCAGCATACTTTTATAATTATATTTTCTTTTTAACTTTCACTTCGGACCTGATTTTTACCTCTTGTAAAGGCTGTAAATAACAGTTGTATTCATCACCAAATTATATGTACATAATTTACTGACCTAGGTATGGTGGCTGCCTGAATCTGCCTTGTTAGGCTGCAAACTCGTGATTTGCAGATGCCAGTGGCTATCATACACACGTCAAGCCATCTTGCAATGGTGGTGGAGTCTGGTTCATAGTGCAGATAGCAGCATAGCACCCGAGGTGCATATAAAATCATGGGAGTTCTGAGTTGGGTGTGTTAAGAGAAAGAGTGAAAAGATTTCGCAACTTTACCATCTGAATTATAATTCCTGTTAATTTACATATGCAGACCTGGGGCTATGATGAGCTTGGATCCCGTGGACAGACTGCATGGCAAGGGTCTTGGAGAACATGGCAAAGAACATAAGGGACTGGGGCCACACGTTGGTCAGCATAGGGCTCTTGGGGCACACTGTAGCCAATCTGAGAAGCTTGGTACATATGACAGGCAGTGCTAAGAACTTAAATCACATGGAAACACTGACACATTGTATAAGAAGCTTGGGGCATACAAATACACTAATATATTAACCTCATGGAGAGCGTGCCAGCAGTTGTGGCACATTGATAGAGTGCGTAATGTGTTTGGGGAAATGTGCCATCAATGCGTGGATATGGTGGCACGTAGACAAGGCCAAGTTAAGGTGCTTAGGTCACATAGATGTGAGGTCTGAGGAACTGGGAGAATTAAGCGAATGTGAGAAGCTTGAAATGTACCAGGTGTGAGGAGCGGGTTGCATGTTACAAGAGTGTGCAGGTTGTTGAGGGCAGCATGAGAATGTGGGACGTGTAGATAATCGGGGCTTTGGACAGGTGGTGTGCGGAGTTGCTGCACACGTGCAGACAGTATCAGGAACCTGGAGCACAGGTCGTGTTGCGGACCTTGATGAAGAGTCCATATAAGGAGCTTGGAGCAAAAGGAAAGCATGTGAAAAGCTTGTGTCACATGGATGGACAAAGAAGCTCCTGATATGGATTTGAGGAGTTTGTACATTGAAAGACTATAAGGAGTCAGCAAGGGGAATTACTGGGTGTGGGCCTATTTACTCACAGTTGGGCTCTCCCACTATCAGGCTTTCGTCCTTCACACTAATACTAGTGGTCCTGAACTGTCCGGTTCAGACCGGGGTAACTCACTCTCTGGTGTGCTGTTGCTCACTTACAGGACTATCCTTGTTCCCTCATTTTCATGTGGGCAGCTTGACTCTGGCCTAGGGATGCCCATTACAACTTGAGGACACACAGGTTTGTGTTTAGCCTCGAGTCACTCCCTTCCAGTACTAGAGACATCCACTCCTGAGCATAGTTCACCCATGTTTAAAATTGGCCTCGCAACTCATGCAAGGCTTGTGGACCCTCACTGCCAGGTTTCACATAGGGTGGTCTAGGTTTGTTCTGATGTTGCTTCCTCTCAGGCTTGAGATTTCAGATCAGTTTTTTGCACGCAGCCATCAAAGGCCTGAGACTGCTTACACTTTCTCTTTTTGAAGATGGGGGATAAACATTACAACCGTGCCTGTGCTATTTTACCATACACCAGATTGCACATAGGGGCAGTGGAAACGTCTCTGTCGTACCATTAATTACAGGCATTCCCATAGGTTGTCTGAAGTGTGTGTATCTGTCAGAGGTGAAGACATGGCAGTGTTCCTAAAACATAAGCTCTGTTTTTTTACCATGGGCAAAAGCGCTGGCGCTACCAACACTCCCACCTGGGCCTTGCATTTGCCAGTGGTGGAAGTGGATGATCGGGGTTGTACCTCAGCACTGTGGACAGAGTGCTGGACGTGGAGGTGACGCAAGTGGGGTCTCCCATTACTCAGGACAGGGTGGTGTATGTACATCCATATGCCTCTGTCATTGAAGAAAGCAGGGGGTAAATAAAGGGCTGTTTTCTTCAGTATGCTGTATGGATGATGGAGGGGTAAGCGTAAGTGGTGTTCCTGGGGTTTCCACAATACAAGAATGTGGGGGATTGAAGAGTTCATTCTCTGGAGTCTAGCAGTACTTGGAATGGCAGATCGTAAGGAGCATGTCTATGGAGTCTAGAAGTAAGAGTGTGTGCATGTTGATCCTGTACTCTGGGGAGACGTGGGACATAGAGAGCTAACCCAGGGAGATTTCAGTATTGAGAATAGTAGAGATGCAAGGTTCTGGGTGTCCCCATAACATGAGTAAAGTGGTAAATGTGAATTAGGTGCCTGTGCAATATGGTAACTGGTAAGAGCAGGATGCACTTCCATTGCTGAAGAGAGAGTGGTGTTGTGGAGAGGTCTTCTTGTGGCGCCTAGGGTTGTCTCCTGTAATATATCTCATTTAATTCCTAATGTGATTCTTAAAGTTCTTAAGTATAGGGGTGTGCTTGCATGGTGTCTGGCACTGAAGCACTTAATGTTCAGATGTTAGCCAGAGAGGCAGCCACAATGGGCATCTTGCAATTGTTCCATTTTTCCAAATGTTTCGGCATATAAATTATCCCCAAAAAATGTTTCTTTCATGTTTTAAACCCTTTGTCTTTCACAAGATACTCTTTAACCCCTTATCCCATCTTCTGTCCCATTTTGGATATTCTGCATTCATTCTCTCCCTTCCTGTCCATCACTTTCCTTCTTTGTTATTCTTTATTGCTTGAAGCATACTTAATATAGTCTAAACACTTTACAACCAACCAGTAGACCCTAATATAAGGGCAGATATCCAGACCCCTGTCGCAGACGTACAGTCTTGCAAACCTATCACCTATGAAAGTTCCACTGTTTAGCAATGCTTTCACTTGGTAGTCCAAATCCCAGAGGTCACTGAGGCCCCGGTTATCATGTGCCACTGTACAGATTTAGACTTTACCAGCAAAGAAGCACTCTTAGTGTCTTTCTTTTAACCCCAAGGAGTAATCACTGGCGGACTGTGGGTGACTGGTTGGTGGCAGTGTGATTAGGAGTAGGAAAACAGACAAGCTTTTTGTTCCCTGTTGGTAAAATCTAGCAGAACCGTCTGTGTAAAACCTATTACCGTCACTCCTTGTACTACTATATATACAGGGAAGGATGCGTGGGGTCATATACCCCTACTGCAAAGCCCCATCCCTCTCTCTTCTATGTACCGTATAGCTAGTGGTTAGAAGAATTATGTTGGTAGACTGCATGGAGGTGAACTGCTTTTAAGTAATAAGTGTCTGACAGGTTACTTTCCAACTAAACATTTTGTTCCACCACGTCCCTTTCTTGATTCTTCAGGGAGCCCCCAATCCTACATCATGATCTGGCTTTGCCAAGCTACATGTTGGTCGAAAGAGACTGTGATCTCCCTGGTAGGCTGTATGGGTGTCCACAAACACCAAGGTTCCACCAGTGGATGCACTAGAATCACTGACAAGCATTTGATGTCTCCAAGTTTCTTGGTGCTGAATGCTACAAAAACACACCAAAGGGTACAACAGGCAAAACACATTTTTGTCTCTGTTTGGTGATTCATGAGGTTGTGGCCCTTGAGGTTTTCTCTGCAGCGAAACCCCTAATCAACCAGTCACCTGGAACACCAAAACATTTTAGCCCTGGCCAACCATTTATGAAATGGGCCAGTGAAGTCACCATGACCCAAGGGCAACTAGGAATGAAAGTTCACCCTTAGCTGAAGAGTTCACAGTTGCAGACTTCCTCTGCCTCCCGAGATTTGTTGGGGCTCCAGGACTTTGGGAACCATTAAAAAGGTTTTGAATGCACCCCCCTGCTCGTAAGCTACACTTCCTCCATAAACCTTAATCATCCCCATCTCTCCTCGATTGGACAAAACTCGGGCGCAGAAACCAATTCGGTTGTGCCATTGGGAACTCAGAGAAGACTGTTGTGCTGGTCTGGGTGCTCACATACAGCTACTCTGCCACACATCAATTGAAAACGTTCATCATTGCCACTTGTATTTTTCAACTTGTGAGGATCGTGGAAAGTTACTTGCCCAAAATAAAAATAACCACCCAAAAATAACATTAGCAAATGAAGATTCTTAGTAATTACTTAACCCTGTTGTCATTTCAGTATCTAGATTTACCAGGGGATGTAATGTTAGAACTATAATTTTAAACCATTTAATTGACTGCCGTTCTGATAATAAATATAAAAGTGACTCCTGAGTCCTAAGGACCTGCGAAAGGCTTTTAGCTTTGGACACATAAACTAACATCAGGTTCAATTTCGTCCCCATAGATTAGCATTGAGTTACGTTTGGGTCATGCATAATTAACGTTGCCAACAAAAATACAATATCTAGGGCCATTGTGAAGTGAAAAATGGCAGTACCAGAATATCACTGTTCTGGGCTCATTCTTCTTTCCTCAGACAGTGCCCTATCGCATGCCCGGTTTTCATCGTCCATTCCCCTTCACCAATCTGAAGGACACGAATGGCAGCATACAAGAGATCAAGACAAACATGTGATGACATGTTGCTAGTCCCAGTGGTGCTCTGTTTCTGAACGTGGGAAAATGTCTGATCGGAAGAGCCCATTGGAGGACATGCCATCTAGCAAATGTGTGTTCAAAGTGACCCGACCAAGATCACGCTAATGCAGGAATTAAATGTTTCATACTGGAATAGCAAAGCGAATCTTGTTATCATCCCTGTGCTTTAGTACGCTGGTTCTTTTAGACTACTCATGCTATGGCATCTGCTCTGGGCAGAAGTGGCCTAAAGATCCCCAGCATCTGACGACAGGTGTCCACAGATCAACACTTTACATCACATGATTTATTTGTGGCTAGGTTCAAGCTATACAAACTCTACTACATCGAAACATACATTGTAGTGTTGTTCTTAATGGTCAGTCCAGGGAATCACTGGTACCATGCCTTGGGCTGTTGCCACATAACTGAAGCTGAGTATTCAGAGAATTGGCTCTTAATGGGTCTTCTGTTTGGCCTGTATATAGACCAGTTGCTGGAGTTTATGAATGGATTCCTGCAGAGTGCACTGAACAAGTTGAGCAGGAAATGCTGGGATCACACCCATATCACCTGTCCAAATTCATAGAGCTTAGTGTATATGTCTGTCCTCTGCCAACGATTTATTAATAAGCCTGCAGAACCTCTATCAGGTTCCCCTTGAGTCCCCAAACTCTCTGACAGGTTCCTACATGAGCTTTTATACCCTCATTAAGGTGCCTGCTTAAATCTGCCCCCCCCCCCCCAAAGAGTTAGTCTGCTATGTAATTCTTCACCACTTGCAGCTGCTGCTTTATTTTCTCCTCATCTGTCAGGCTGCTGCATAAGCCTCCACCTCCATCACTTTCCAGCCTCAGAATCCACACATCACCCAAGTTTTGATGTAAGTCACAACCTCTTCCGGCATGTTTCTGCGTGATCCTCCTCCCATCTTACAGGTTCCTGCATGGCTGTCCACCGAGGATTGCAGATTGCTGAAGGAGCTTCCACCTTTTCTGGCAGATTCTTCTGTGAGTCCCCACCCCTCATAAGTTCTTTTATATGTTTTCACCTCCCCTCTCAGGTTGCTGTGTGAGCCTCCGTCTCTCCTGAGGGTCTCTGCTTGAGCTTCCACCTCTTGCAGTTTCCTGAGTAAGAATCCACTCTTCTCGCAGGTTCCTGGTTGAAATGTCATTTCTTTCATGGTTCCTGTATGAGCAAATGCCTAGTCTTGCAGGTTCTTGAGTAAAGATCCAGCTCTTCTTGCTGGTTCCAGCTGGGTCTCCACATGTTCTTGAAGATACGTGCATGAAATTCCATCCATCTAGTAGAGTTCAGTGTGGCACAATAGTTAGAGCGGCAGACCCTGATGCAGAGATCTGGCCCGGGACCAGGGTTCAATTCCCACCTTGGTGGGTCTTGGGCTCAATTCCCTTGGACCAGATAATTATCGCCTCTGTGCCTAATCTAATTAATGGGTCTCACTCTGTAACTCTGGGCAATAGTTTGCTTAATCTCCACAATGGCCCTCACAGCGCTTGGATGCCTGGCTTCACCCTGGGGCTGTCCTGGATTGGGTGCCTCACAGGGAAAAGCCAGGAGGGGTTCCACATCGGTATGTGTACAGCGCCTTGAGACCCTAACGGGTGAGTAGTGCGCTATACAAGTGCAAAGTTTACAGTTTTACAGTTTACAATGTGAGCCTCTTCTGTGATCCCTCCTAGCTTAGAACTAGGGCATGTGGTGAATAAGTGTGCCATTAATAATATTTTACCTAGTTAAGTCTTTCCTTTGTTCACACCAGTTGTCAACATTTCTTCAGAAAGCTGTTCTGGCTGTCTGTGTGCTTCTAAAATGTTGCAGTTTATGTTTTGGCGGTGTGCCAGCCAGCCAAGGATGTCTGTGTCATCTTGCAGGCAAAATAAAGGCGTCACTTTACTAATGAATTGTACAAGATATGGTGTTAGACTGAGGTGCGACAAGAAGTCTCTGCGTGTAGCAAGCCCTGTATACACGTGCCAAGCAAAAGATACGAGCATGTAACAGGCTGAGCATCCACGAACAAAAAGCCCAGGAGTCAACGTAGTTCAGCCGGCATGGGCAAGTCTCATGCCTATATTAAACGAGTCTGACTTTAATGTTCAGGAGATCAGGCGCCATTATGTAAGGAAGCCGCATGAAAACAGCTAGTGGGGAATCGCAGAATTCTCAGCGCAGATTCTTGCATCTTGGGCATTTGGCCGTCTGCTTTATTCTTCACCCACATGCAAGATAGTGGTGCCGGCAGTTTCTGACCATTGGCTTTGCCATGAATGCCGGAGGGGCGGTATCCGTGGGTGGTTACATCCATGTGGCTGCACCCTATTTTTGGAAAAGAAGTATCTTTCGCGAATTTTAGTCCTGCCTAAGAGACTTGGTTACGTTTGTCTTGCAAAGCTGTGGTCCCTGACCAGTACCAAACTGGCCTGAGCATGGTTTTGTCAAACTCTTGTATGCCGGAGTCACAAGCAGTGACAAAGTCAGCCTTTCGTAGGTCAGTCTGTCTTTGGTTGAAGCATTGATGCGAAGACCACTCCCGTTTCCATTTGCTTGCAGTCCAAGAGTGAATTCCAGGGAGAAGGCATGACCGTTTACCTGAAATTAATTTCTCTTGAACATCAGAATTTCATGACGATTAAACTGGACGGATGATGGATCAGCCTGGGAACCCTGTATTCTAGCAATTTCGAGCACTCTCTAAAATCTGTCTGGCCTAGGATTGCCACCATTTCACAAGAGATTTGATATTTCTAAGTGTGAGGTGACGTTCACATCGACTAGAAGCTATAAATAACCCTTTTCGTTTTCAGTTCATTGACAAGCCATTATTGCCTCTGTATTCTTGGACGTAGCTCTTTCAAGCACCTTCTTGTTTGTTGACATAAATCACGGGCATGCCATTTTGTCATACAGTGGTGTGGAGTCTCTGTGGTTTATGCCCACATAGACATACATGAGTAATCTTGTAAATGCATAGCTTATTATCCGTTTCAGTGTGTCTGACATCCACATTTTGCATACATTGCTTCAGGAGTTGTTAGCCTCTCCGAGGATGCCACCAGATTTACTACTCTTGAGTACTTATCAGTGAGGACAAGAGGATGAAGCCCACTGTCAAGTGGCAACAGAAAAGCATTTAAGACCTGTCGGACATTGCAAAGGTTCATCATTTAAGGACCTGCTTGTTTTCTGAAAGAAAGATTGAATCCTTTTTTTCCAATTCCCAGACATCGAACATCATAACTTTCACCTTTTCTTTAATTGATTTTTGTGGCACTTACTACTCGGCTACTTTATTGTAAAACACCATTACTTTATTTCCAAGGGCTTTTCATATGAACTGTGAATGTCTTGTAGCAAAAAAACATTCGATGTTAACAGTTCCTCATTATGTGCTTGAAACATTTAAATTGTTCTGTCTTCACACTTTCTGGATATTTCTTCAAGTCATTAACTTTCTTCCTTCTGTGCTGTGTCAGCAATTTGCAAATCACTTGTAGAGTGATATTTTCACTTGGCTGTTCTCCAGTATGTTTATTGTTATTGCTGATGAATTTAACTGTTGGTACCACAAGGTGATGTATTCCTCTGCTGGAAAAGGATGGGTAATCGTTCAACACAAAAGATATCTAGATACATTATCAGCGAGATTATACACCCTTCCAAGTTTGTGAATTACACTGAAGTCCTATTTTTAGAGCCAGCCTCCCCATCATCAGTTGTAAGTAGAATTTATATTTCTACGTGAATTGCTTGATGTCCCACCATGGTGATGAACGGTTTACTGTACAAAAGTAGGTGTTTGCAGGCTCTCTCCACAGCCGAACTTCCCAAGTACAGATTAGAATAATTAAGTCCCGTATCAGCTAGCTCCTGCTTGCAAATGGCATTACTTTTCTTACTCTCTACTGACAGGGCTTTTGTTGTGCAAGAGTGACTCCTAACTCTGTTGGGCTGACCTCCGTCCTGGGTTCAGTGTGGTCAAGGTCAAAATACATCTCGCAATCTTCTGATGACAGCCCATCCTTAATGCTATGAAATTACTTTTGGCATACAGAGGTCCTTTCAAGTACCTTGATTTGAAATGTAAAATGTCTCAGAAGAGCTCCCACTGTGGCAAACTCACTGATGGTCAAGTAACCAGTATCTTGCCATCTGGTGGAGCAATCTGAGCTCAACTATTCCTGGCGGTGTGGCCACATTTTTTTATGCTTTAACTTCCTCTTACACCTGGATGCATTTTCTGTTCAGAGATGATGTGGATGAGAATGTGAGTTTTAATCTATCAGGCTCATGATTGAGGACGAGATCTGTCAAGTTTTATGAAGGTTGTACATACTTCACAGACGGCAAGTTCATGTTTTTTACTGATTCTTCAAAATAACAAAATCATCACTGTAGTTGAATCTGTCCTAAACAACTTGTCCGGTTACTTCTAAGATTATTTCGGCAACAGGTGATATTGTACATTTGTGCCATGTATAAAACTTTAAACTTTTGTATGTGGAAGATGTGGCAGGGTATTGTGCTGGGGGCTGCAAGGCAAGTTGGTGATATTATTTGTATAAATCCAGTGTGGAAACGATCCAGTCCCCATTTAGAGAGAATGCTGGGTACAGGATGTCTTTCTGTTTCTTAGAAAGTGTTGAGAAGCATTGGCTGTACATCAAGCATATTTTTCTCTTTTACTCTACGTTCTAATACCTTTAATTCCCCCCTTCTACTTGTGCACATTTATGATTCTGTGTAACATAATGAAGGTATTATTTGCTATTATTTTTTGTTTACGAGTGTTTGAACTTCTATTTGCTGTGGAATAGTATTTTTAATATTTTTTTCACTGGATAACTGGTAAGCAAATAGAAAATCATTGCCTCAACATGAGCTGCATTGTAACGTTGCCTAGGAGGCACGAGGACAGTTCACTCTGGGGACATGCACTGAATCCTGAAGGGATGTGGATTAGTGTCCCAACATTTTCTTGTATCTTACTGGTTTGTTGCTAGATTCCAGGCATTACTTTGTAATTCATCTGTGGTGGACTGTGACAGTCACTGCTTTCATTTTCAGTCGCACAATATAGTGCAAGTTGCTCAACTTGCTGGAATAACCTGGCTGCTTGTGATACCATTGGTAGTTCACCAGAAGTGTTGTTTATGTTGTATTTTTGTTTTCTGAGGGCATCTGCGTGTCTGTTGATCTTGGCATTTGGAGCCTAATGTCCACACCACTAACTGAGGAGGAAAGGTGACGTTTTGTCTTGCTTCACCCAATGCTACGGTTGACATCTTACCAGTTGCTGCACCTTTTTTGTACATTTTAGCACAAAATTGTTTGCAATCACAGTTACAGCATATTAACCAAGCGCAGAGCACTAAACACTGAACAATTGCATTCCACAACTCAACATGTTGTTTTACTTTTATACTTGTCATGACCTTTACTTCTCTGTCTCATCTCCATCCGGTAACCTTCCTTACATATTCACGTTTCTTGTTCCCACCGGCTTCTCTTTCTGTAGTGCAGGCAGTTATGTTGAAAGGCAGCGGCCCACAGGGAATGGAATAGCACTTATTGGTGACATCTGATTTTGTGTGAGGGAAAGGGACTCAAGGGGTTGGGCAAGTTGAAGTAACAATTGTTGCAATGCAGTGTTTGATTGTGCTTCCTTTTGTCACCACTGTTTAACACATTTCTACGGCTCTCCTTACACTACTCAGGATCCCAATTATCCGGTATTGTATTTGATTGCCATTAATATAGCACGTCCTGCCCAATTCGAAGTTGCAATAGAAACTGCCATACTGAAGGTTGCTGTGTGTTACAGTTTGTGGCGCTGGGTCCTTTTGTTGTCTAGAACCACGGATATTGCAAAGAAATTCACATTATCATAATGCAAGGTGGATGTAGTATACCATCAGTTGCAAACGAAATATATAACAACTGCTTTTGTCAGTTACACCGACCACCTGTTGGAAACTGTCTCTACAAATTGCATTAACACCAGCACTGAAGCAATTCACCTTACCCGTTTGTGTTGTGTTCACAACGGTACGCATGTCTGATATTTGCACTGATCTGCCACTACCCTTTTCTAAGCTGTGGACACAAAATACAAAATCTTTGCGATATTATTAAGACGTGTCTTAGCATTTTCTAATTTGAACAGTCGAGTGGCCATGCACGTAGCAGGAAAGGAAGTGGACCATTAAAGCTCGATAAGGACTGCTATGAACTGTTCTGATCCCTTTACAAAACTCATTCCAGCAGAAATACAGTTTCTAATATAAGCATTGTGAAGAATGTTAGTTGAGTCAGTAAATTGTTGCGTAGATATTATTGAATAATTAAAGCCAAAATCCTCGACTAACTTCCACGTTTTCCTTGCCTTCCTCTGTGCTGTGAAATCCAATTAGTCTTTTTAGATGCATTTGATCTTATGCAAGAAATTACGCGACTGTGTTTTGTCCTGACTTTGCTCTCAGAATTAAAAATAGCCATCGCGTCAAGAAATTTAGATTCAATTAAGGACATGGAGGCGGGGATTATGCTTTCTCTTCTCTTCACTTTACTGACAAAACAGCAGCCAATAAAATACAACAGAACTTTAAACTACAACTCCCATGAGCCCAAGTCCACCAATCATGGCTCTACACTGCCAACATAAATAGCCTGAACGCTACAGTTTATCCTCTTTCTTTGCGAAATCCAAACGTTAAGATGCATAAGAACTTGCAGAACCTTAGTCTATAGAAGTCTCTCCTGCCAATTGGCGCCATCTCAACCACTTCATCTGGTTACTTTGACCCGCAGAAATTCCACTTGATCCAAAATGAGGAACTCATGAAACAGTGTTAGTCACCCCTGTGGAAGACAAATACAGAACTAATATCTATGCATAACATTGGGTGGGTCTTATTCTTTAGCATTACTATGCATTTTCAAAAATACGAACCTTAATGTGAAAAATATTTATAAAGATGTACAATAGGCGGGATAATCCTCGCCTCCATGTCCTTAATAGAATCTAAAATTCTTGACGCAATAGCTAGAATTCTTTTTATTCTATGTCAGGACCGGGGGCTTCAGATTATGCTAGTCTAAAGTCTATTCACCACCTCAGATACAATCAACAATAGGTTTATGATAAAATACTTTGAAAGTAGAACCATTTGACTAGTCCGCTGCAGCCATAATATCCTCTAATCTAGCCCCAGTTGAAAAAGCTTGAGAAGCCTTGGCTCCTCTAACTGAGTGAGCTTCAAATATGCTTATATCTATACCTGCCTCTGCTAGTAACCATTTGACCCAATGAGCCAAAGTTGCTGCAGTGACCATCGGAAAAGGCTCCTGCAAGGAAATTAACAATTTACTAAAAACATCTTGTCTGAATTCACAGGTTCAATCTTCACAAGCCTTTATACATTGAACAACACAAAGTTTTTTTATTATGCGGAAAAGAGGGGTAATAAATACCGTATTTATCGGCGTATAACACGCACCGGCGTATAACACGCACCTCATTTTAAGAGGACATTTCAGGAAAAAAAAACTTAACATTATATCGGCGTATAACACGCACACATCATTTGCCCCCTATTTTCAGGGAGAAAAAGTGCGTGTTATACGCCGATAAATACGGTACATTTTGAAGAAGTCTTAGTAAGTCTGGTAATGGAAAAAGATACTCCTTCAGGAGTAAATTCTCTACCTGATAAATCCAAGGCTTTAACATCTGAGACTCGTCTACAGGACAATAAACATAACAGAATCGTCAGCTTTGCTGATAATTGCTCACGAGATAGTCCGTCATTATCAGGCTAAGTCCTGAGAAAATGCACAGCAATATTAACATCCCATAAAGAGGCATATTTTGGTTGAGGAGTTTCAACCATACGGATACCCCTAAGAATTTTACAAATCAAAGGATGTTCCCCAACCGGCTTACCCTGAATATGAGGATGACCAGCCAACAGAGCGGAACGACAATTATTAATTGTCCTATACGCCAAACCTTTGGAAGCCAAATCAGATAGAAAATTGGCTATGACATGAATTTCTGACCCCACAGGATCCAAACTCCTTGCACAGCACCAACATAACCACTTCCTCTAGACTTGTTCATATATTTTATGAGTGGAGGGAGCCCATGACTGGGATAAGAAAAACAGTGCAGATTCCGAAACTCCAGACACTTGTCATCGTCGCCTGAAAGTCTCCAAGCCATCAGGGACAACAATCCCTGTAGAATCAGAGGATGGAAGCTGCCTATCGGATCCATGAGAAGATCTACGCTCACTGGTAACATCACTGAAAATTTGCATGAAAGAGTCCTTGCAGATGAGAACCAAGGTTGTGCTCTCTAGAAGGGAGTCACCAATATAACCTCTGTCCGTTGTCGCCGAACTTGTGCCAGGACGTGTGGAATCATCGCGAAAGGAGGAAACGCATAAAGTAGTTCCCCCAGCCACTGTTGGAGCAAGGCATCTGATGATCTGGCTTCCAACTGAAATAACACTGAACTTGATTGTTCAACCAGGAGGCAAACAAATCTATTTGACAAATCCCCCACCACAGTTGAAGAGCATGGAAAATCTGCGGTTTGAGCTTCCAATCACTGCCATCACAAAGGAAGTGTGAATTCCACTGTTTGAAGAACCCAAGGGTCTTGAGTGATATTTTGCCATGCTGGGAGAAAACGTTGCACCCTGCCCCCCAAAATTACTTCCGATAAAGGGATAATTCTTACCTGGGTTGGCGGTTTCTTGATTGGAACAACCTCCACGATAGCCTCTGGTGGAACGACCACGTCCTCTGTAACCATTGGGGTAGGAAGTCTGGTATTCTGTGGAGCCACCTCAGTTTCTCTAAGAGGCAAATCGGGAAGTCTGGTATCTACGGCCTGGTGCTCTGCCTCTGAAGCGCCCGGCCCGGGCAAAAAGAGCATTATTGAATACCTTCTCTATGTTGGATTGAGCTTTATCCAAAGCTGTGAAGGTTGAGACATATTTGCCCAAATCCTTAACGAATTTATCGCCAAAAAGCATACCATTGGCTAAAGAACCAGCCTCATTAGTTGCCAAATCAGCCAATTTGGGATCTAGCCGAATCAGAAAAGAACGTCTGCATTCTGTTGACATGGCGCAATTGGCGTTGCCCAAAAGACAGACAGCTCGCTGTGCTCATTCCAGCACGACTTCTGGATCCAAAGGGGTACTGGTTTCCTTAGATTGGATAGCAAGATCCAAGATTTTTGTTAATGGGCCTGACAAGTCCAATAACTTATCTTGGCAACCACACCAAGTGCGATCTAGACCTTTCTTGGGGTCCTTAGCAAATTTGCACAAAAAGGTAGCCATACTGGGATCCAACTTGGGAGTCTCCGCTACTTTGCCGAGTAAGGAAGGCCGTGGACATTCAGACCTGAGAGTATTGTGCACTTCCTTCTCAAAGCTTTTGCGCACTCTATCCTGCACGTAATGAGCTACCTCAGCTGTGGGAACCCACTCGTTGGAACGTGGATGTATTATATCTTCGGGAGAGAATAAAAGATTAGTTAAATAAAATGAAAGTATATAAAATGAAATTAAATAAGGAAACACTCCCCCAGGGGCAAGCCCAATTTGTATACTTGCAGCCCCGTCGGGCGAAATGAGGCCGATAAACTCTTTGAAAGAGACTGTGTCTCGTCCTACACGCGCGCGTTAAGCCGATCGGAAGAAATACTCTGATCCGGCTCAACGTGCGTGTGCGGCATGCGAAACAGAAAGAGGACTACGTCGGGAGCAGGCTGCAGTGAGAAACTATCTCACTGAGGCCTGCTCCCGGTCCACGCCGGCTACAAATGATAAACAAAAGGGATCGTAGATCCCTGTACAAAGAATATATGTGTAATAAACGTGACAGTGCAAGGTATAAATGCCCGTGCTCGCGTACAAATGAAAATACAGATAACACAATTATTGGAACACAAAACAATCACAATATAAGCGCATCACTTATCTGGCTGCAGCAGCAGCAAAGAAAGAGGATGGACTGTAGAGTTCAGGTATTTTTGTTGGCAGTGTAGAGCCATGATTGGTGGACTTGGGCTCATGGGAGTTGTAGTGTAAAGTTCTGTTGTATTTTATTGTCTGCTGTTTTTTCAGTAAAGTAAAGAGAAAGCATAATTTGAAGCTGGTCCTGACATAGAATGGGATGTTCGTTTCAAATCCATGGGACTCTGGCACTTTAGACCTTCCAGTTGGGGGCCATGAAATGGGTTGAGGTCACCGAGGGTGCCATTAAAAAGCATGTTTAAAGAATAAGTTTTATTTAAAAAAAAAAAATTTTAAATCCTCATTTATTGTTGTCTCATTCTCCATCCACAGTGTTAAGAACAGCCTTTCCCGGTTTTTAGTTAGTCTAAAAAAATGTTTTATATATATATATATACACACACACACACACACACACACACACTTTGTAAAGTTGGCCTTGATTTATGAAATAAGCGGCAGGGTCCTAGGAGTCACTCGCTGAGAAACCAAGATCCTTAACTAACTCCGATGTAATGGAAATGCACCTCTGTATGACCCATCACTACAGACAAGAATTCCCGCCCGCCAGTGAGTGCAGCCTGTGAGAACTCCCAGATCCACGAGGAAAGGCACATCCAAGCACGCCAGAAGGTCTAACAAGTGGCAGAAGTGTAGATACTGCCAGCCCGATTTAAAGCGCAGCATCTGCCACTCCCTGGGCAACCTGGCCCTGCCAATAGCACATTGTATGTGTAGCGCTACGGCCATTGCACTAGCAATCGCCAGAGTGGAGAACTAAAACTCTCCCTAAATAGAGTCCTGAACTCTGCCGACGGACTCCGCTACATTTTGAGCAGCGCCCTGTCCAAGACAGTTTGGGATGTTGGTCACGTGGGGGTAGGAAGAGGTGTCGGACATCTGCTTTTTGATGGGCTTTCAATATTTTATTTGTATTATATGGGTACGTGATTATAATGTGATGTTTCGAGATCCAGGGTAATTCCCATGGGGCGGCAAGGCTTGTGCAGAGGGTCACCGGGGAGTCCCGAATATTTGGACCCAATCCCCCAAAGCCCTCCTGCAATTGTGGCCTCGGTGGGGGGAGGGGGTCAATCCAGGGCTTTGGCCGCCCTCCAGGGCACGGGGTTTTGTCTGATGCACTAAGCGCCACCCCCTCAATGCGAGTTTGAAATGTGAGCTGCCTGGCTCTTCCTTCCACTTCGCTTTCCCCACTCCACACCCCCCGCCACCCCTCCTCCCTTGACTCTCTGCCTCCCTCCCTTTTGGCTAAGTAGCTGTGTCTGTTCAGACGTGTGAGGGCTGAAGGAGGAAGGGGGGTGTGCAAAAGGGACATCCAGGGATGGATCAATGCAGTCAGGAGCAGAGACAACCAATGCCCTGACACACAGCTGAGGTGAGGATTTCTTGCTCTTTGTATTTTGCTTGACACCCCCCACCCCTTTCCCCAGATTCCAACCCAAGGAAAAAAATGAAATTATCGTTTCATGTCTTATTCCCATGTGGTTCTGAGGTGTACTTGAGGTGGCGGCGCCCCGGCGTTGTATCTCGTGCAAACAAGCAGCGTACCAGGTTCCGGGCAACTGAGAGGAGATCTCAACAAATACCACTTATCCGTCATATTTGGAGGACGCCCTGCGGGTCTATACGTAGGGAGTTGGTGTGGCGGCTGCCCTTACATGTATTTTAATATAGGCGGTACGTGACGCTCTCGCGATAAAACAAGGTGGCTTCATCCAGCAGCTTTTTTTTTTTTTTTTGTGTGCGAAGAAAGGCTGCATCCTGATACCTCGGGCTAACAGCATTGTTGATGTGCAAGCCCTGGTCATGCAGCAGAGAAGCCGGTCCTCCTAAGCTTCTTGCTTTCCGTTCGTGTCCGGTGCTGCTGCGGCGCGGGCGAAGTCGCCTGGCCGGAGCCCGGTTTGCCGCCATTGTCTCCGAAGGGGCTGCGAGCGCAGAAAAGATGCCCGTTGGCAAGAGCCAGAGAGCCCATTAGCCGCGGGCCTCGGTGATTGGGCCGCGCCGGGGAGCCAGGAGACGGGCACTGAATTATTCATGTCTGCTTCTCTGCATGTGAGAACAAGCATTTGCAATGCAATAGATCGCGCATTTGCGAGAGTTAAAGTTATTGGGTTTGTAAATGCATAACTGGACTTTTCTTGCCACAGAAACTGGTCAAACCTGCTGCATAATTTGGTCATTTAAGCCACATAATTCCAGGGGGCCTGCATATAACTAAAACACTCCAATTTAAACTTCTTCCTCTATTTGCAGTAAAAATGAAATTATAGCCATTTAGCATGACAATTTAAATCTGCCATGCTGATTAGACTAGAATACCGCTTTCACCACCCCACTATCAGAGTTGCTTGTTGTCAGCTCCTCTTTCGATTTTAGGTACCTGTAAATATTATTGTATATGTAGTTCTATTTGTTTTGTGGTTGATGTTGTGTGCTTTCAAACTGGGCTCCTACCATTGTTTCCATATAAAGTATAATATAAACTGAAGTAGCATGGATTGGTCCAAAGTTTATTTCAACACAAAATAGTGGATAACTGGCTGGTATTTTCAAAACTGCATTTAACTTTGTATTCACGTGATAAAGAGGGACATCTGTCTTCAAGAGTAAATTGAAAATGTTATTTTTCATGTGCCTATGGCGATAGGTGGATCATTCCAGTCTTGGGGAACTTTCAGTGCTCTCATATTCGTTATGTCTGACAGTACGCATATATAACTAGGAAGCACTGCAAAATATGTAATTAACGTCCACACATAGAACTAGCACAAATGGTAGGTTTCTACATCAGAACCTTACAAAGGCTACCATGAAGCACAACTGTTCTCTGTATCCACGCGACCTTCAAGCCAAATCTTGAGTAAAGAGACATTAATCCCCTAAGAGCTCTTGCCCTAGTAGGCCAAGAAACCTATGGGAGCGTGGGAGTGCCACACTGGTCATGCCAGACTTGTCCCTATCAGTGTAACGTTCATAACAGGCTTTCCTTACCTCTGTTTAGAGCTGCACTGAGTTTTTGTTCTTTTGCCACTGTCAGACTTGAGTGGCTGCCACTGCACCCTCTACCAGATATAGTGGAGACCCTGTGGCTGTGCAAAGAGGGGCCTGCAAGGAAATCTGATCTGCAGCTTCTTGGGTTACCGTATTAAATTATAAAAGTAAACTACAGAAGACAATGCCAGCGATGTCTGGCTAGGAGGTTTTAGATAACCTGTATGGTGGACTGGGTGAAGGAAAAACAAACTCCAAGACTTGAGAGCATGGACCGGGCATACTTGGGTGCCTGAGCAAGAATGGGGCACTAAGAAGCCTTATGGCCTTGGCTATGGGGAGTGATGTCTGAGCTCACCCCACAAGAGGGCAGCTACTTGTCTTACTCCAGTTATTCCTCTCCAGGTGGCATTTCCATTTGAGTAACCCCTCCGGGTGGGTTTGGGACAGCGAGGTGCAGGACTGCCCATTTCATTGAAATTTTGTCTGGCAACGGATGCTGGTGAAGGTGGTAATGAGGATTGTACAAGGGTATCGTGGAGGTGGAATGGGCTGACACAACAATGTTGGGAAAAGCAGGGGTGCTAGGTGTAAAAGCTCTATGGATAGGCGTAGGGGGCTGGAATGGGAGGCAAAAAGGAGCAAGGGGAGCAAAGCTCTAGGTGGATGAGGTGGCAGAACTGGGGAGGACAAGGGCCGCAGGGAAGGAAACTGCAAGAGCCATAAAGAGTGGTCGAGGATAAGTGCTGCTAGGTTGTGGGGGGTGGGGGTGAATGCACCGGTGACAGAAGGTGGACAAAAGTAGGAGTTGGACCAGAGGAAAATGGCATGGCTGAAATGGAAAAGTAGTTGAGAGACAGCAGGGACTATCGGGAGAAGAGGGCAGGCTGCAGTGCTGTAGCTGAGACACAGTGGGCCTGGAAGAGATGAAAGTGGTCGGTGAGGGCTGTAGGAGCACTGGCCCAGAGAACTATAGGAGAGGAGGGCAAATAGAGGGTAGAAATGGAGTAGGTCTGGTGAGAAAGAAGAAGGGGCGCTGTGAGACATCCAGAATTAAAGCAAGGAGAAGAGCAGGGGTGCAGTTGAGCACAAAGCCTGGGCACTCCACCAGGTGAACCGCCCCGGATGCCTTACCTCTCTGGTGCCCTCAGCCACCCCAAGAAGGAACCAGGGCTTCCAGCACTGTGCAGTGCAGGCCTGGGTACCCAAGACAGGGCCGTGTGTGTATTCAGAGGACAGTACCTGAGTGGTGTGTGGCTCCGCAGCCTCCCAGAGTGATAGTGGAAGGTGGGGGCTCACTCTTCTTCACCCTTCACCATGAGGCCACAAGATCTCTTGTCTGGTAATAGAATTGCTGGACGAAGGGCAACTTCTCCTTGGCACGACTCAGGAGGAGAAAGTGAATTAAAAAACAAGTCAAAACATTTCTGCTCCTCTGTAGCCATGGAGCGTGGATGGGAGAGACAAAGGAACAATGTGACGTAACTAGTGGGGATGCAAAGTGCTCCAATACCCGATCGAGTTTGCGCGGTATGAAACTTTAAAGCGCCATGGGGCGTGAAGGGGACAGACAAAAGAAAAAAGTAGTTTGTACACACGGAAGCATATCGGCAATGGTGCAGTTATCCATGTAACCGGGTCAGTCTGCAAGGCATAACAAAACAGCTTCAAGGTGGGACAAACTTAAAGCATTTACCAATGACATCAAGGGATTTCTGCAAGGCGAGCCCAGGAACAAATGAAAGTGATGGGCGTGGTTAAAGCCCACATATACAGGGAGTGCAGAATTATTAGGCAAATGAGTATTTTGACCACATCATCCTCTTTATGCATGTTGTCTGACTCCAAGCTGTATAGGCTCGAAAGCCTACTACCAATTAAGCATATTAGGTGATGTACATCTCTGTAATGAGAAGGGGTGTGGTCTAATGACATCAACACCCTATATCAGGTGTGCATAATTATTAGGCAACTTCCTTTCCTTTGGCAAAATGGGTCAAAAGAAGGACTTGACAGGCTCAGAAAAGTAAAAAATAGTGAGATATCTTGCAGAGGGATGCAGCACTCTTAAAATTGCAAAGCTTCTGAAGCGTGATCATCGAACAATCAAGCGTTTCATTCAAAATAGTCAACAGGGTCGCAAGAAGCGTGTGGAAAAACCAAGGCGCAAAATAACTGCCCATGAACTGAGAAAAGTCAAGCGTGCAGCTGCCACAATGCCACTTGCCACCAGTTTGGCCATATTTCAGAGCTGCAACATCACTGGAGTGCCCAAAAGCACAAGGTGTGCAATACTCAGAGACATGGCCAAGGTAAGAAAGGCTGAAAGACGACCACCACTGAACAAGACACACAAGCTGAAACGTCAAGACTGGGCCAAGAAATATCTCAAGACTGATTTTTCTAAGGTTTTATGGACCGATGAAATGAGAGTGAGTCTTGATGGGCCAGATGGATGGGCCCGTGGCTGGATTGGTAAAGGGCAGAGGGCTCCAGTCCGACTCAGACGCCAGCAAGGTGGAGGTGGAGTACTGGTTTGGGCTGGTATCATCAAAGATGAGCTTGTGGGGCCTTTTCGGGTTGAGGATGGAGTCAAGCTCAACTCCCAGTCCTACTGCCAGTTCCTGGAAGACACCTTCTTCAAGCAGTGGTACAGGAAGAAGTCTGCATCCTTCAAGAAAAACATGATTTTCATGCAGGACAATGCTCCATCACACGCGTCCAAGTACTCCACAGCGTGGCTGGCAAGAAAGGGTATAAAAGAAGGAAATCTAATGACATGGCCTCCTTGTTCACCTGATCTGAACCCCATTGAGAACCTGTGGTCCATCATCAAATGTGAGATTTACAAGGAGGGAAAACAGTACACCTCTCTGAACAGTGTCTGGGAGGCTGTGGTTGCTGCTGCACACAATGTTGATGGTGAACAGATCAAAACACTGACAGAATCCATGGATGGCAGGCTTTTGAGTGTCCTTGCAATGAAAGGTGGCTATATTGGTCACTGATTTGTTTTTGTTTTGTTTTTGAATGTCAGAAATGTATATTTGTGAATGTTGAGATGTTATATTGGTTTCACTGGTACTGATAAATAATTGAAATGGGTATATATTTTTTTTTGTTAAGTTGCCTAATAATTATGCACAGTGATAGTCACCTGCACACACAGATATCCCCCTAACATAGCTAAAACTAAAAACAAACTAAAAACTACTTCCAAAAATATTCACTTTTGATATTAATGAGTTTTTTGGGTTCCTTGAGAACATGGTTGTTGTTCAATAATAAAATTAATCCTCAAAAATACAACTTGCCTAATAATTCTGCACTCCCTGTAGAATACAACATGTCAGAAAAGCACTGCTATGCTTGACCTAAAAGGGCAGGATGGGGGTTTGTGCATGCCCGCAGCGCACTCTGAACGTGCACATACTGGAGAGCCACCACAGGCCCCAGCTCAGCCCCAGGATGAACCGCTGGCCCAGCCATCTTTTTTCCACTGCCGGTGCTGCTTGCCTTCCCTTCGAGGCATATATGTGGCCTCCGTTGCACACATAGCTTGAGGGCATCTAGCGAGGGCGAGTGGTGCAACCTGACTCCAAGACACACAACTGGTGGGTAAGTTGAGTTCTCTTTTCCCCCTTAATATTCCTTCTCAATCTGTAGGGCACGCAGCACATGGGTACGTGTGGGGGAGGGGCTGGGGATACACATCTTGGGTGGGTGGATTGTGCTCACTGTTGTCACTGTGTCTGTTTATGTACGAGTGGGAGCAAGTGACGTGGGGCACTGTGGGTAAAGCAGGGTGTAGACTGCTGTCAAGTGGCAGAAGGTAGCTTAAAAGAGGGGAGGGCTGTGCGCCGTGGCTTAATTCTGGCAGGTGCAGGCTTTGAGGATACATGTGAAATGCTGTTTCACATCTCAGCCCATCATCCTTATCCGTCCTCAGTTCATGGCTAAGGAAGGAGAAGTGAAATACAAAGAACTAATTTTAGTCTCCAAATCACAGATACACGTATCTACAGTGATACATTTAGCTGCGTTTTGGTTGAGAAATTGATGACACGCTTTGTAGTAACAGGTTACAATGTTTTTCCAAGCCTTTAGATACATTTGATAAGTTAATCTAATTACGTGTAAGCACTAAATGCTGCTGTGTCATTATGAACTCATCTCCATACATTTCAAATCCATGATGTTGTCGTATAAGTCTTCTTTGTATCATTTTCAAACTCTGATTTTATTACTCAGTGAAGTATATAATCTCGTCAGCACTTGCTTTCAAGTCTAATTTACATTTCTAGAAACTCCAACAAGCATGGTAACTAATTTGCTTACAGTAAAACATTAATTCGCTATGCGTAAATATACCATAGTTTCCTTTCAGTTGTGCATATAAACCCAAAGGTTGTCAATCAGTGGTTGTACGTTTTTCCTGTACTTTCTGTTACACGTATTGCCCTGTTCTCCTTCTCTTGTTTTTGTTACTGCTGTATAGAAACTGTAAACAATGCTGTTAAATGTGGTGCTGGATAGTATGTTAATAACAACAGATACATGATGAAGAGATTGGTAAACAAACCTGAGACAGACAATAAACAGAGAGTGAGAAAATACACAAAGTATGAGAGTTGGGTGAACTTATGCATTGCAGTAAAGTGTGAAGTGGGAATTTTACATTGGACTCAAGGGGCTTGGCTACTGTGAATGTCTGTGTGTGTGTTATTAATTCATTGGCACTCGCTAGCAATTAATGTAGTTGTCACACACACTGTGCTTGAAAAGTATTTTTGTTTTGTATTCATGTCCGTGTAACATGCTAGTTACAGGTTCTCATCCAGGAAGGGCACACATAACCTTTCAACTTCTCAATGTTGATAAAGTGAGTCATTACACATTGGGTACTAATAACATCCTTTGTTTAGAACAGTAAGGTAGTGTGAGCGAAGCTATCCATACCATTTTGCACCATTTATATCTATGTTAAATCAACTTTGGTTCCATTCATCTTTTAATATGAAATTAAGGGATTTGTATTTAAAGGGGCAAGTGCTAAGTTATGATAACCACAAAATAGTTTCCGACAAACAGCTTGGCACTGGCCTGTTTGCAGTCCCCCAAACCTTCCATATAGGTCAGTCCACCTTCAGCCATTATTTATGCAAGAGAGGATGAGATCAAAAACTACAAATAGACCAATGCTGTTTCAAATGTATTCCAGCCAAGGCCTCAAAATAGTCTAGTAGACATCCTTGTATATCCTATAATTTGGCTGGGGTAACCTGCTAATAACATTATTAGGTTCAAGTATGCAGAACATGAGATAGTACAGCCAACCCATAGTTACAACAAGGAGAGTTTTTTAGGAGGTCCTCTGTGCTAGATTTAGAACAGTTTGCCTGTACTTCAGATGTTTTGCTGAAAGTGATCAGGGCCTGCCTTTAGCATGTGCAAGCTGGTCCCACACCCAGGACATAACCACCAAAGCGACACTTGAGCTCCATTCAGCAATCTAACTAGGACTTAGTTCGAAAGAAAAGTGCACTTTTTGTGAATGATGCTGGTACCCTTGCCTGCTTTTTCCTTTGTTCTATTTTTGTGGCACTCCTCAAGCTTGCCCACCTCATCTCCCTCCTACCTCTCCCAAATGTTCAATACACGGACATTTAAAGAGGACCAGTGGGACAGGGTGCCAAATTTGATTTCACCCTGGCAGGTCTCTGGGTAAAGGCCAGCCCTTCGATTGATAATGGGTTTGTGTTATGGTGCATCTATTAAGGAAGTTGTGTGAATGCTTGGAAGTCAGATTGTGTCTGTAGCAGTATTTCAAAGCAGCCTGCTAGACAGAATAGACTTTTACAAAGTGAATGTGCTGTGCTTCTCAAACCAGAAATGCAGCCCAATCTAGTTACATGGATCACAGTTAGACCGTTTAGCTCCCAAGACCACCAAGAACACCCTCTAGCTATAGATGCCATTAATGGAGTTACATCTTTTGGAGAGACTAGGAATTCAAATGTATCCCCCTAAAATATATAATGCCACATTTTCGCTCTCAGTTTAGACACAAAACTTTGCCGGTGTGTGAGGAGATGCCTGCCCAAACTGAGACTGTATAGTGAAGATGGGTTTCTGAAGACATCCCAAATCCTGACTAGTGCCGAATGGAGCTATCCCTTCCTCAGGCTCAATAAAAGATGTGTCTAACTATGTGGTGACACTGTCTTGTGCAGAAATAAGTGTCTGACCAGCTGGTGTATAATGTGGCTTATCCTCTTCATGTCTAACCCTAGATGGTCATGAATATTGCGGTTGCAGAATGTGACTGTTTCCGCAGGGGACTTAAGTGTCCAACTCTACCCAGTGTACAACATGACCATCCCAGTCTAGTGATCATAACCCTTACTCTAATTGGTGCAGAAAGCTAGCTTTCGGTACGCAGATCACGCTTTCCTGTATTTGGTGTAAATCAGTTCAGTAGTTTTTGAGATATTAAAGGGAAAATAAACTTGTAAACTCTGGGCGCGAATAATTTTATATATATATATATATATATATATATATATATATATATATATATATATATATATATATATATATATATATATATATATTAGCATTTCACTATTGATCTAGTTATTGCAGATACAAATTAATTCACCATCAGAATGAAAAAGAGGGACCCAATGTTGATAAAGACATGAAGTGAACATATTGACTTACGTATAATACGTGTTGCCTACATTACATAACAGAATGGGAAAAAACTGTTTTACTTATGAGCAAATGAAGAAAGAGTTCTAAGAGGAATCAGATGTTATAACTCAAGAGCTGTAGGACAAAATAAGTCCTGCAATGCTCGGTCTCCTCAATTGGATCAGCAGTTTCGTTATTTATTGTCGATTTTTCAACCCTAGTTGAACAGATCAGCTGGTCTCTTCAGGACTGTAGAAAGCCATCTGAAATGTCTTATGTTGTGATATAGGGGTACCTAATGGGTGCAGTCAAATGTAGCCTCATAAAATAACTGCTTTGTGTTTGAACAATTGATGTAAGCTGATGCCAACTTGTGCCAAAAAAAACCAAAATGCTCGGCACTAGTCAGCCTGTGTTTCTGAAACTCACTTTGTTTTTAAGAGCTTGTATATGTGTTATGATCCACAGTAATACTACTCGGGTTATTGGTACGTAATAGATCTACTTTGAAGTGAAAGACTTAGTTGGAATTACCAGTTTACGAACTTGTGCCCTAACGGTCCCATCGGATGTTGGCTGCGATCCTTAAGTTGGTGACATTCCTTGCCATTCATTTCACAGATGTGCTTCCCTCTAGAGGATGTTGAATGTGAAGGTCCTACCACTCTACACCCAGTTGACTTCCGCTGGGAGAACCTGGTGTTTTGAAAGCAGTATCTGAGGCGGGATCTGGGAATGCTTCGTGGTATTCTGTGGGATGTTTGAGTGCTTCAAAAAGTCATCTCTTCAGACCACCAGTGCAGTGGCATGTTGTTGTGTACAAAGGGGTCTTGAGGATTCGAAGCATGGTATCACCTTCCCTTGTTCCCCAGTTTCTCCCTTGCCTATCTAAACTGAACGTAGGGCTCGTGGCGTGGGCCCTGGATTGGTCTGGTTGCTCTGTAAGTGAGAGACATTTGCAAGTTTGCGCCGTGCTGAGATGCCAGGAAAGGGGGTAGGAAAGGGGGGCGGTTGGCCACCTGCATGCTGTGCCTAATATTTCCCACTGTGACTCGGGGCCAAAGACAAATACATTAAAGTTTGTGCTCTATTATTTCTGACAATAACACCACAACCAAAATTCCTGGAAATCTCAATCGTTAGCAAATCGATTTCTGGGGCACTCGGGACGTACCAAATATTGAATGTGTTGATGAGCTAAGCACCTGGCCTTGTTGCAACAGCTCCATCAATGGCTGGCGTGGTCACTATAAAGAGGGGAAAGACATGCCACATAAATGGAGTTAATTGTGCTCCATTAGCTTTCGTGCACCAATGTGACGTAAAGAATTTTAAGACTCAGCACGAGTTAATTTATTGCAGTATTTTTGACTCGAGAATGTTTCCCCCTTTACGGCACATGATCACTATGCGCTGCGTGAACTTTACCTACAAAGAGCTTAAAAAGAAAGCCATGGACCCTGGCCAGATGGTAGACAGCATGCTCCTTCTATCGCTGTGGTCGCCCCTGCCTACTGCACGGGGGAGCAGTGGGATATGTGAGATGGGCTTTTGACGAAACCTCCGCAGCTGTGTCTGTCCTGATTTATGGGCTGGTGGCTTTGTACACCCTGTTGTTCCTACAAGAGCACCCTTGAACCGCTTCCAGTCTGTTGTTGTGTGTGCCTTCGACTCTGCCAGGAGGTGCCTGGCCTCCACTTAGTGGCCGTGAGTGTGTCTGACAGGCTGCGGGGACGCATGGTTTGGAAGTGCCATAAAGTCATTACTCGGGCGTCTGATTCTACTTGTATATAACATTCACATTCGAAGCTTTTTTGTGAAGTGACGGGCCATCGTTTCTCCTAGTACAACATTGAGGCTCACTTCAGCATGAGTGCTCTTCCAGGGATGTGCACCATGTTACAGAGGGATTAGATTATTGTCCGAGAAGCCATTCACTGTGAGGTGGTTCCGGAGCGCGGCTTCGCGAGTGTGCCGTGTGAGCCTCGCATTGATGCGACCGGATGTTGGAGCGAGGTAATTAAGAGATGTCTTGCTGTGTTTGTTACCGGGAGATTGGGTGGTTTTTTTCTCCCTACACAAATAACCTGATCACTAGAGTAACTTCGATACTTTCTGGATTGTCCAAGTGGCTTCCGAGTTACCATCTCAGCGAGGAAAGAGCATTCTGCAGTTATGGAAAGCATTTCTCTTTCAATTTTGTCCTTCCCAAATTGGCTTTCATCGTGAACATACTAACAATTTGCGAAAAAGAGTCTCGGGTAAGGTGGCCTGTGAAACCAAGCACAAAGGACTGAGTGCAGGTTGCCCCTTCAGTCGTGCAGGTCGGAAGGCTCAGAAAGCTGACCCAACATAGCCCAGTGGGTAGTGTGCCATCGTCTTTGTCGACCAACAGTGACTACATAGATGTCTCCTTAAGGATTCACTGCATCCTTTTACTTAATTACTTGGCAGGCGTTCTCTTCTTTCTCAGTTTATGTTTTTTAGATTGTTTTAATATAACTACACATTACATAAGTATAAATACATCTCTTCGTAACAAATGTTCAGGAATCATAAGGAAAACAAAAAGAAAAGCCGGCATGATGGGAAAAAATGGATCACTTTACAGTTATTCTATCCCTGTTCTGAAGAAAGTTTAGCAAGGAGTTGGCACAATGTTGTACTTAAACGTTACATTGCTTTCCTGAATGCAACAGGAGTCTGGCTTTTGCCATTGAGGAGAAAGTAACACTTGATTGAACAACGTCCTGGAATCAAGCCATATGTTCTTCTAGGGCAAGCTTCCAAGAAGCCTGGACCAGCCCTAATACTTAGGGACGCCTACCACGTGTTCACTGATTAAAATTGGACTCCTAGATTTTCAGGGTTACAGTGTACCTAGCAGACTGCTAGCCACTCCATAAGTTCATGTACAGCAAACATAATGTACAGTACAGTACAATAATAGCATATGTCAAGTTTATACTCCTATCAGTAGCCTAAGTAATCATCAGCAAATCACTTTTTTTTACATGCAAAGCCACTATGAGGTCAGAGGTTTATCTTTCAAGCCAGATGCTTCCCTTTGCCTCCTTCTGTTTGGTACTTGATTTATTTGATAATGTACCACAGATGACAAACTCTTTTTTGGCCGTCGGCGCTCCCAGTGGTAGTTATCCCATTACCCCCCTCCCCCCAGGGGTAAAGATCTGATATGGAAACCGACCTGCAGTCCTCAGCTTGTGCACAGGTCTCTACATCGGGTACACTGACACACTGAGATGGTAGTGTTGGGAAATAATGTGTGAATTCAGACTCCACAACAGGTAAATCGACTGTGCGCTTTCCAGTATCTTTCATCCTTTTTAGTGACACCTTCCTGCCAGTTAGTGTTTCAGCCTCCCTAGAGGCCAGCTGTTTGTGGCTGAGAAGAAGAGGGGGATCGGTTGGAAGATCCAGTCTCCCTGTGGAAAATTTAGGGCCGTATTTAGAGTTTGACGGCTGGGGTTATTCCGTCACAAACAGAACAGCTACCCAGCCCGCGTATTAGGATTCCATGATATCCTATGGACATCGTAATACAGCAGACAGGATATCGTCACGTTTGTAACTGGTAACTCGTACTCCGAGCTGTAAATCAGACCCTTAGTTTTTACAAGAGTATACACCATTGTAACATGCATTAAAGGTTCGAAGGAGAGAGACTCTGGAGAAAGTAATCATGAACATTGATGTGTTGCAGTTCTACAGATTCCTTTCCTTCGATTAAATGAACCTTAAAATCAACTTCGAATGGAGCTCATTGTCTCGTCCCCTTTAAGGGTCCTTCTCTTACCATCTGGCATGTTTTAGAAGTTTAGTTTACTTGTCATTTGCTTAGCCAAGAAATAGGGTTATGCACCAAATCAGAAGAATGTTACCAACTTTTTGTTACAAATTCGAAATGCATTGACGTTGGCATTTTCTCACTCGAAAAAAACTTGTCTCTGCACATTATTTCACATGTTCATATTTTAAACCAATGGACTGTGTACTTTCTTACACAGGGCAAAAATCTAGTGTAAGAGTTGTTTTATCACGTTTCTCAGACCGTTTTGTGTGACAAAGGTTAATCTTCAAACTTGAAAGTTTCTTCCTAGTCATTTGTGTGGTCAGTCATTTGTGTGGTCTGTGAAACCTGGCGGAGAAGTGATGTTTGTTATCGGTGTAGCATTTGAAAATGCTGATAAACGGCGAGTGAAAGTTTGACACTAATGTTTGGTAATAGGCGTAAGTAGCCATCAATGTAACGGTCTGAAGTATGAATGAGCATTCCCAACTACTGATAAAAATTTGATCATTGTAGGCGGCATTTGACTAATTAGGTATGAAAGGGGCTGATTGGATCCAAAAAAAGTACCTTTGCCTTGCTGTATGATCTGTACTGGTATGATGTTTGTAGGTTTTGGAAATTTCCCCAAACTGCACATTTCTGCACATTTTCCTGCTCTTCGGTCGAGTTTGTTGGAGAACCCCTCCGATCTTTTAAATGGGCCCATTCCTGAAGTAATCTGAAGCTCTAGCTTACCTCTAGTAAAAAAAAAAAAGAAGAAGAACGTAAGCTGCTTAACATTGTAATTGCCTGACAATTAGTGTCACGGACATTATCCACATATAAATACATAATCTACACCCATAAGCTTGTATGTGCCACTTTGAATGAAGATCACTTGAGAAGTTGTGCAGGAGTCAGGCCATCCAGCAATCAAACAGCCGAAAGTGCTCCATAAACGGAAGCAGAGTTTACCTTTGTTGGCGGCAGCCATACTGAGCACTATGGATTTTCGAGCCTGTCGATATCCAGCGCAGACAGCCTGACTGGCCCTGCAGCGCAGGTTTTGTCGAGATGGGTTTGGGTCTCCAGGGAGAGCAGGGGATGCTTTTAGAGCATGCCGAGGGTTGGCCCAGATGGATGCTCAAGGCTGGGTCGAGCTGGTGACTGCGCAGCTTTTCAGAGACCAGTGTAGTACACAGGGAGTGATGGTTCGATGCCAAGTATCACTAGGACACCCGTACATGGATTGGGCAAAGATGTGGTTTGTGACCACAAGTAGAGGAATAACCTTATTTCTTTCATTAGCAGCCTTCCAGTAGTAGTGTTCGGAGTCTCATAATTAAATACCTATGTGACGTTGGGCCAGATGTATCAAGGGATTTTACCCATTCTGTGCCTATGGGAAAAAGCTTTCGTAGATACGGCCCTTAGAATCCTCACAGCCACCGCCTGCCCCGAATGCAATGAACTTTGCCCAGGATCAAAACAAATAGGTCTTCTGTGATTGTTCTCTGCTAGCTGGGGCATCAGCTTTCATAGTGCTGATCCTGTGATACAAACATGTCTGCATGGAAGAAAATGACAGCACTTGTTAGAGAGTTTTTAGAACTGTTAGCATCTCATTTCAGAGGGTCAGCACAGTCGTCTGAGGAAAGAGAGTATTCTAGTTCATTTTTTGTTAGCTCCTTCCCGTCTGAGTCCTTGGATCACCCCTTACTGTAAGATCACTTTAAGTGTATTTTCTAAGTCCTCTTCTTCCAGGGAACCAAATTGTACCAGTTTTTGGGGGCGAGCGCAAAGCGCTCCGTCCCTCTTCTAATCTCTCTTTAAGTGGATTTTAACCACGACCATGTTACGTCAGTCACTTTCATTGGTTCGTGGGCTTGCTTTTTAAAATCTGCTTGTTTTCATTCGTGAAAGGCATGCACACGTCATGCCTTTTCCGGTGTTTAACCCTCCTTGAGAGCACCGGTAAACTACTGGAAAAAGAAGAGGCTTCATGTTTTCCGTATGGTTTCTGGACTACTTTTTCTCTTTATTTCGTAGTGCCATCGCACTCGTTCTTTCCCCCCCCCCCCCCCCCCCACCCCCCCCATTTAAGGAGGCAAGAAAAGTCTGGTTAGGAGTTTACAACGCTAATAGCTCTAACTCTACGTAATGCATTACCTTTTACATTGCAAATGCTTGTTATTTTTCTGAGGTTTGGATATGCTTAGCTGTGGAATTGTGGTGTAGAAAAGAGTGAACATTAAGCGATTCACTCCGACTTCCTAATAGGAAGTGGATTTCAAATGTTGAATGGAGAGATGGGCAGAAGAGGAATAAACAAGAACAATAAGTGAAGTTGTGTACATCACATGATGATGCCTCATTTGCAGTACTCTGTCGAGTTCTGCATATCACATGCCACGAAAAGGTCATCGGACACTGCTCATGTCCTTTGAGTAGCTAGATCAGAAACTTTGGCTGGCTTAAATCAAGTATTGTGAGTAAAAAGGTCAAAAATCTACACATTTACATAATAGAAGGGTAAGAGAGAGAACGAGAGGGGTATGGCAGACATTCAGTGCACTAAAGGGAATACACCTAATGCAAAACGATGCATTTTTAAAAGAGGTAGTCTCCTAGCCCCTAGAGACTGTTGCATGTGACTAGAATGAAGAGGCTAAAGGGTAATGCTGGATAATATTATTTCACAGAAAACAGTGTGATGTACTAAACTGCAGTCAGCAAATGTGGTGGGCACCAGAAACTTTAATGAATGCAAAAACCCGGGGACAAAATGGACAAATAGAAATGTGAAGGTCAAGTTCAAGCTAAAGACTTTGCACTGTGTTTGAGTCAAGAAAAGGCAAAGGAATTGGGCGTTTGGCTGCCTTTCTCTTCCGTCAGGTGCTCCCATGGTCTACAGTTTCTTTATGGTATGCATCTTCCAGTTACTTGACACACTAGCACATTTTCTTGTAAATGTGTGTGTGTCTGTGGTTGTGGTTTACGCATGAAGGAGCAATGCTAAGGCTGTAATGAGGCAGACTATACCCAAGAGAGGTGTTGTGTTTGATGTTGGGGTTTCCCTTTGGTAGCTTTCATGAGTGGGGGTGGAGCATTGCCACATAGTGGCCAGACCCATTTGAGAGTTACATTTTTTAGGGTTGTCTTTGCATGTTACTTTTTGAAACTGTAGCACTCTGTTGACGTCCAAACATGCATCCCCACATTGTGCTGCTTTGAATGTGGCTGGTATTTGTATTACCACCCAGCCTAAATGTTTCTGAAACTTGAACCCTGACTCTAAAGCCCCTTTTAAAGTTTACATTAGGAACAACTCCTTTTGGATAATACAAATGACTATCTAAGGGCTATACATTTTCAATGTAGTAGTATTCATCCAACCCCAGTTTCTGCAGATTGAGAGCATGAAACCTTGTCAGTGCATTCCTTGGCAGTTCATTGGAGACAGGAATAAAGGATGTTGTCAGTGCTTAATTTGTGCTTGTTGTTTCCGGTACTGAGCACCAGCACTTATTTTTGAGGGCGGAACCTTATTCCTCTGCCTCAAGCATTTGCTGCGAGCAAAAGACACATATATGAAAGACGGAAGAAGGGAAACACAAAAAGGCGTCACATAGGAAGAAAGTAAAAAGCTGCTAGATAGAGCTGAAGCAGCAGCCAATGCCTTTATATGGATTGAAGAGGCTCGAGATGGCTTCTGGATTACACTGCCTCAGTATTCCTTGTTCACACGTTTAATTACAGCAGCCGCATGTTTAAGAGGAGGGCTTTGGGCACCAACACCTTTGTATTTACAAATTAAGCACTTGATGTTGTGATATACATGCTAAGACGATTGGTTTTTGGCCAACGCAAACAAGTGACCGACCAGTGCTGTCTGTAGAAGACTTGGATGAATGTGTGTAGCATTCATGGGTAACAGACAGAAGTGTGTCAAGGTATCACGAAAACCTTTGCAATATATCACATTCGAAGCTTTGATAGTGCCCCAATCATGAAATAACTTTTCCTCCAGTTAAAGGTTGCTATTTCACTGCCATTGCTGCCTCAATTTATCATTTCCAAACAAGAAGTGATACCAGAGGAATGGTGCGCGTAGAGCTGTCTGCTGGCATCTCATGATCACTAGGCCTTGGTGGAACTCATGGAGTTTCACTCTGCAAATTCTGTGGAATTACATAGAAACTCCTTAAGAATCCATGGAGTTCCGCAAGTGGGTGGAATTCGGGACGTCACACTGCGTTGATTTCTAGTGCTAGAAGCTTGTTCCGTGCTGTAAAATTGGTGTGAACAGCATTAAATGGCCCACCAGAGGGTGCTGCTTCTTTCTCGTGCTCAAGTAGATTTTTTCCTCAAGCGGCAGCTTTATCAACGTGAAAGGTCATGACCTGCTGAAACCTGTATGTTGAGAAATTTCACCGGGAGGCATTCTGGTGTCCGAAAATCACACTAGGGAATGCAGATTTGCACTCCCCACCTTAACATTGGTGAGCCATGAACAAGAAAAACCTCTGCCACAAGGCAATTGGCAGAATTTCGCCAGAAGTAGGTGCTCCAAGCAGAACGCAGAGTGGGCAAAATCCTGCAAACTCTGCTGGTGGAGCAGAATTTTTCGCCCACCTCCAGCAGACAAGTCAGTAGCAGTGGAAGGATTCTAAAGGTTTGAAAGCTGGTGGTCCAGGTGTAGGTGGGAGTTGAGAACGGAAGGCCACCTAGGAAAAAAAGAAAACATTTTAAGGGTAAAAGGTGGTTTAATGATGCATTTAATGTAGGAAGTACAGTCATGGTTACAACTGAGGTGTTTGAATGAACCAGCAAAGTAGCCAAAGGGCTGAAGTGAGCCTTTTGCATCCATTTCCTGTTTATCTACATTGACAGTCACAACCCCGAGGATTCCAGCTGCTAACATCGAGTAGAATGATTTTACTTTGTTAAAGAAGTAACCTGAATGTCTCCAAAAGTGGAAGGATATCCTGTGAGCTCGCTAGTTAGTGCTCCTCATTTTTGATGCATGGGTCTGGGGATACTTCTCGTCCACCACAATGGTACGAATAATTGACCGCATCTGTACGGAGCTGCATATTGTAGTAAATAGTTGCATCGAACTAAGTTCTATAGTTTTCAGTTTTGTGAGTGGAAAGAAAGGGGGAAATGGTGTTTTTTCTGCCCTGTTTCCAGTATGTTGTTTGAGATGTTGGGATGGAACAGGTGAGCATAAATGACGATTCAGGAGTTCCCTGTCCAGTCTGTGCTGGAAGAGGTACAGTTGTGCTGTTATTGCTGTCAAAGTAATTAAGGGGAATGATAGCATCAGACCCAGAGCGAAGGCCCCGATGGTAGGTTCACGTGGTAGTGCAGCCGTAATGATACCCAATATTCTCATCACCTGTCTGTGCTTGAGTTCTCTCTCTCTCTCTCTCTCTCTCTCTCTCTCTCTCTCTCTCTCTCTCTCTCTCTCTCTCTCTCTCTCTCTCTCTCTCTCTCTCTCTCTCTCTCTCTCTCTCTCTCTCTCTCTCTCTCTCTCTCTCTCTCTCTCTCTCTCTCTCTCTCTCTCTCTCTCTCTCTCTCTCTCTCTCTCTCTCTCTATCTCTCTCTCGTAAATTAAAGTTTTAAGAAATCTCCTGTTACTCCTGATCCCAAAGAAACTCATGCTATTGACTTATTCTTACCATGACAAAATCACTGTTCTCGTGCCTCTAAAATCATGAGTTTATGATGTGGAGGGGGTTTCTTCTGCACCCCCTTGCCATAGGAGAGATCAGAATAGAGTAGAGGTGGCTGATCAAGGTGTTCGTCATATAATCCCCAAATGGCCATCAAGCGTGTTTATGATGGGGAGTGGCTCTGTGTCTGGGAAAGCGATAGACTTTGCAAGCAGGGCAGATGGATCATGTATATATGTCTAAAGATCATGTGGCTCAGGATGTTCAGGGACGTAGTAATCAGCGGTTAATATAAAGGCAGCTTTTCACAATAAAACAGGCAGTCCCCATAAAATCATGATTCGACAGCAGTGGAAGAAAACGTCTTTTAACTGGGCTATGATTGGATTTTAAGTATAGGTCACAGCAGTAGTACGCCCCTCCAGCCTCCCAACACCACATTACCAGATTCAGAGGACATCAAGGTACTCCGCCCCATTGCAAGACTCTAATAAGGTGTGAATTTTGGCCATTCTTTAAATCTTTTCCTTTAGCCTGTTCTCCTTCCCTTCTCTGGAAAATTCTTCCAGCACTTTTAAGGTCTGGCTTTAGCCAAGACCTTTTGATTTTGATGAAATTGTAAGTATTATATACTTTTAGGGACTGTCAGCTAACCTTCATCATCCATTGGTGTGTTTGTTATTATGTCATTCACATGCTTCTTCCACCCGCTACAGCACGGGGCAATGTGTCAGCCCATTTCAGCTATTGGCTAACTTCACTGTGAGTGATGGTACTGTGTCCCTTCACAAGAAGCACATCCGCACACAAAGTAGTTCCCTTAAGTACCATCGACTATCAGGGCAATGTGCGCCTTTTGAGCCACAAAATATTTTTGTTTTTAGCCTTTTTTTAGACTGACGAGGACACAGCAGTCCATCAAACAATAACGTTTTGTCACAAAGCACTGACAAAGCCAAACCTGCTGGCAGCCAACATCAAAAGGTTTTGGCTTTACCAATGTTTGTCGTGGTCTCTAGGTAGCCCGTATGTTGAAGTGTTAGCCTTTGTTTCTACTCCTACAGGCAATTTCGTTGTAACAGGCAGTGTCATGCCTGTCAACGAGTGCTCTCAGGAATAAACGGTCACGTGTGGCAGGAAGTAAAGAAAGACAAAATTTCACGTGATAGATCTCCTGGGGTTTGTGTTTTTTCCTGTCGCTCTGATCTAAACATGTTACCAACTGTACAGTTTTAACAGTCACCTTATACTAGACATGACACAAACGGTGTTGTTTTGATGTTCTGTCTGATTGCACTAAGCATATATACAAATAATACAGTATTAACAACTGGTTGTCCTGTTACTCTAATACACATAATACAAAGTGCAATGGTTAAAGAATCTATGTGGAAAGTAATTAATGCCAACACTCAAACAGTGCACTGGTTATTATATGGCTGCCTACTCTGAACACTTAGTGAGTTAGATGGTCTGATGAGGCAATTTCGTTCCAGTCCTTTAGCATGTCCTATAATTTAGTGCCACAAGCCACAAAAATTGTAGAAGTCATTTCTTATGGAAAGTATTGGTTTTCTACTGCACTCAGGGGAACGGAAGGGACTGTGAGTGACATGAGCACAACTGGAGCCAAGATATGAAAGCAAGACAGCAGGACATGTCCAGCTGAGAGGGTGTTGTAAAAGATTAACGCTTGGGTAAATAAACCTATCTAACAGTAAGATGGTTGAATAAACTGAACATTACATCTGAAAGTTGAAAGAACTTGCAAGGTTGTCTTATACAGCCCCAGCTTCTCCAGGGCCCCTACAGAGCTTGCTTTCAACAAAACATCCAAATAGAGACCCGCCTCCTAAGTAAAGTCACCCCTAAGAACAGTCCCACCCATCTGCAAAGGTAGACATTGCTTCATCAGTCTAGTCTAAATCCAGACTGGAAGGCAGGTTACCTTTTAGGAGGACGAAGGGGGCCCACAAAGCTGCTGTGATCCATTTTTCACCATCTGCCTGGCACACATATGAATATTAGGCCAACATAGTCAAAGCAGTCATAAGGAGATCGTTTTGGTATGAAACTCGTTGCTGCGGATCACAAAGAAGTAGTTGTGACACTGGTTTGAAAAGGTCAAGTTTTCCCTGCTGGTCCTGCAAGCTAGAGACTCAGCTCAAGTGCCCCCTTGTTAGCAAGGTCATAGAGGCCCTTTGTAAAACAAAAAAAATGATGCAGCAACACGGCTGCTTGACTGCTGTACATCTGTTTCTGTTACTTTTTTTTGTGTTCACCATTTTCATGACCTTCAGACACTCTTGGGTATCTCAGTACACATGCTGTTGTCTGCCGTTGTGGTTGATGCCAATGACTAGAGTTCTGAATTGTCGATCTGGTTTATGATCTTCCAACAATCCTAGGGAGTGTAGTCACTCTGTCTTGGATTTCATTACAATGTGTGTCACTGTCTCCCTGCCACTCTTGTCAATCTAATATGTTTTTTGCCTCAGTGTTCGAATATTCATTGTATCAGTGTTTGTCATTCTTCTGCCATTGTGGGGTTCCTGCCCTCATGATAGAGATTCCCTGCTGCGGAGAGGCCCTTCTCCATGTGAGGGGTGCATTAGATTTTAGATTGGTCAGGCCACAAAGACAACCACCCTTGTCCTGTATTGAATAGTCCAAAAGCGCAGTCTTTACAACGGATAATAGTGGGCTATTTTATGACATAGAACCCACCACGTCGAATTGACAAAATAAAGTAAGCACAACGTTTTTTTTATTTTACTTTTAAAGTTAGTATGGCTATGAGGTTAGGGTATGGGGTAGGTATCAGGTTATGAATAGGCTTCACGGTCAGGATTATGAATTTTTTAAAGGTTTGATTTTGAGAAAGGATTAAACTGAGGACAAGTGTTTGGTTAGGGAAGAGGTCAGCACTTGGAGTAGGGACCATAGAAGATGTGGCCATAGTGGTACACATTAGAGAAAGGAAAATGGTAAAGGACAGATGATTAGTCACTGTTAGGGTTAGTTTTGGGATTAAATTTGAGATTAGAAAAATAAATCTGTTAGGGAAAAGATTATAGTCGTCCTTCGGATTACACAAAAAAACATTTTACTATGAAGGCCATTGTTTAGAGATGCGAGTACCTTTTAATGAAAACATATTGTGGTGGGTTTGGGAATAAGGATTTCTCATTGATTTAGATTGCTGTGCTGAACACATTTTTACTGAAAGTGACTTGTATCTGTTAGTCATTAAATAATTAGCAGGTTTCACTAAAGGCATCATCTCACACAAGAGATGTGCCAGATTATGATCCAAAATTATAGGGACAATAAACCTAAAATTAGCCTTTTAAAGCATTGTCGTAATTCCATCAAAATTGTTGTGGTGAAAGGGACGCTCGGTCACTGAGCCAGTCAGAAGTCGAAATGGTGCAATTTAAGAGCAAATTTTTTCAATTTATGTAATAATTTTTTTGTTTTTTTTTGTTTTGGCCCTCAAACGTTAAACGTCTATCCGGTTGCAGAACTCGCCCTTACCTGACCAGTAAGCATGGCCAAAGTGAACAAAAGTGCCAGACAACGTCTCTTGAAAAGTATTTTAGGGCATATATTGCATATGCTGTTTCACTTCTTGATACCTTTTACGTTGCTGAGCATCCTTGAATAGTAACTGTTTGGAGATTAATGTCTCAGTAAACTTGTTTAGGGTGCTACTTACAAATGGCTTTTCGGCGCCGGTCCTAACGAAGATCTTTCAAATTTTAGATTACCGGCGTCAAAACATATTATGTCAATGTAGCCTTAATTTTGGACTCTACTAGATCTCATAAAATCATATTCCACAACTGACGCATTATACAATGCGTTGTATAACTACTACGGCCTCCACTTATATACACTTTGCACTGTCATTCACTTACTTTGCTTTTTCTAAGAACTTACATTTTCTATATTTGTTGTAGTGTATTGTATTCTATTAAAGTACTTGTTTAGTGCTCAGTACCCCTATGTGGGATGCTGAAGTGCTTGTACTTTGTGAGTAGCATGCTACAACTTGCGGGCATGTGGTTAGAACCATGAGGTGTGATTATCGTGTTATGAGTTGCATCATTTAGTGGTATGATGGATAAAGAGTTGTGGGAGGTAGACAGACAGTCTTAAAATGTGTAATGTCATTTTCTTGAATGATTACATTTTATGTTACTCTACAGGTTTATATGCCCTTCAGTGTGTCCCTTCATTCACTTTTTCAACCCCCATCCATTAGTGGATAATATGTCAATTTCCCGTCCTGCATCAGATTTTGCCACATAAGGGATGTCTCACTTTTTAAACTTTGAAGGATTTTCCATGCCAGAATTGTATGTTATCACCCAGATGTGCCTGTCCAATTGCCTACACCATCTTTGTCAAGGAAGGACGTCCTTTGTAATGGATAACAGAAACACCTTTGGAAGACCGCTCAAGCCTGAGCCTACCAGCATCCCACCCACCCTTATTTGTAGCCTGCCCTTGCCCTATAGACAACAAGACTACTCAATCTTTGAAGCATCTTGCTCAAACAAGCAAGAGCCCATCATAGCCCCGGAAGTAGCCTACCCCGCCTGAATGAGCTACTTTATAAATGGATGCTGACCCACCTGCATGTATGAAGTTTTGCCTCACCTTCATGAAGTTTGATGGTTTCATGGTTCCATCCATCATTTTGAACAAAATGCCCTGTTGTAAAAGGTCGCTGGTAGAAGAATTAATTTATTTGCCTTTCATTTTGTTGAAACGCATGTGATGCAGTGATTCACTAGTACAATCTGAGTAGTTTATCTCTCTCACCGTTGTTTGGTGCTTCATTCTGTTCCCTATAGAGTGTTGGTATTGTAATTACCAAGGGAGTGTTTTGCACCTATAGAGTACCCTTAATTATCACATCTTTTGTCACATTCTTTAATATATCTCATGCATGCTGTAACCATAGTTTTTTTTTTTTTTTTAGCTACAGCCATCGTTTTTGAATGCTTTTGCCTTGATTCGATTCTTGTGCCAGCCTGACCCTAACATAAAATTGTTTTTTGTCACATCGACTGACCACCCTGGGGCCATGGCATCCCAGTGCTATAAACAACAAGCATTTGCAATGCAACGGGTCTCGCGTTTGCTCATGTTAGAGCTGATCGCGTATTAAACTCCTAACCCGACTTTTCATCTATCGGCAAAAGTGCTTTTATGTACGTGACCCGAAAAAGTGAAATTAACTGTGTAAAGCGCTCGACTTCTGCCAAGCGAAATCGCGCTAGGAAAATAGAGAACATGTAGTCCACGATCTGACAGAAAAAATCAAGCCTCGCATGTTTTCTGTACTTGGTCACTGCGCTCGAGGAGGGCTAGCCACCGGAAAAGGCATGACGTATGCGTGCCTTCGACTAATGAAAGCAAGCAGATTTTACTAGGCAAGCCCACCAACCAATGAAAAACACTGACGTGACGTCAACAGGGCTCCGAGCCCTTTTCTAAACACTAAAGCGTCTCGCTGCGACACGCATGTGCGAGTGCATGCAACGCAGGCTCGACCCTAAAAAGCAGTGTTGTAACAGAAGTATGTGTGTTAATATGTAGGCAGTTGAGTGGAGCCCCCAGTACTACAACCACTAATACTATACCATCATGATCATCACTAGTATTACAACCATGGTGAAGACCACCACTGATGGTACCACCATCAGTGCAATCCCCCACCATGTCACACCCCATTTAGCAGTGTTGCAAGGCAGAGAGAATAGTCGAGTTTGTTTCCACTGATGCCCTGGGGGTCTCCTACTGTGGCTCTGCAGATTGTGCCAAGTACAACTTTTTCCACACTAAATGTTCAGGGTGAGCAGTCAAAGGCTTCTCAGGGAGGTAATGCGGAGGACAAGAGCTCTTCAACAGTAAACCTGCAGAAAGAATGTATTCTTCAGGCCAGTGGTTATCATTTTATAAAAGAAAGTTCAGCAAAATGAAATACTACACAATTCAGAAGGAATCATAATTATAGGACTGTAATTTCAGTTGCAATCTTCAGTAGAGAACTGCACATCTTTTCAGTACCCTATCCCCATTTTAGAAGCTCTCTGATGACCACTGTACAACATAATGATGAAGACCTAGAATTAATCAGGCACAGGTACACATCACTTATATTTACCTCACTAGTGTGATGTTCACCCCGGACATTCATGCTGGGAAATGTCTGAATTCTTCTTATCAGGTTCCCCTGCATGCTTTTCGTCCATTGTTCCCTTCACAGCCTTAACCCTACTTTTACTGCTTGATGGTTGTTTCGGATCTGTTGGTGCAACAGGAGTGGTTTGCAACCCCGTTCTCTGCACCAACATCTTCTCACTGCCGGGGGCTCAGTGGCGACATCCCTTTGGAGCAGAAATCAGAAGTAGCAGCCCTCTGGGCCGAATGCAGACAGGTACCTTGGCACAGCAGCAATGGTGCTGTGGCTTATTCATTAGCAGTGATCTATTTTCAGCAGTTGCTGATTGCCAGGCTGACCAAGCTCCCACTGTACAGCCAGTGCATCTACCCTCTCTGATTTCGGCAGTGACTTCACCACTTCTTGGATACACAGCAGACTTCGTACTTGCAAAATCTTGGTAGTTCACATAGGAAAAACTCAGAGATTGGGGGACGCCTTGCAGCATGACTTGCTCCTGGAATGAATGTCTAAAGCGTTCCTATGCCAGGAGCATGCTGGGCTTCTTGTACTGGCGGCCTTGCCTTCTGCAGGGCTAGGCTCTCTGCTTTTCTCTCTTAGTAGTCAGGCTTCTAGGCACAACACAGACATTTGTCTTCTTCAGCAGAAAGTGACAACTTCATGTGATGACTTGTAAAAGTCAAGCTGTCAGGCAGACATCATCCCTGGTCACACGGTAGCCTTTCGAGTACATTGCAGTGCACCCCCTTCCTTGGTCATCAACACCTTGGTAGTGGAACAAAGTGGAGTAGCGTAGATCTCACTTTTGTACACTTTTTCCAGACAGGGCATGTGGATCCATGGTCTAGGCTTTAGAACTGTTTTGAGTAATGTCTTTCAGATGTCACTTTCTGATATTAGAGAGCCCAAGGATCTCGGCACACAGGACTGCATTCCTTTGGTTTGTATATATCACTTTTTTGAAAGACACCCAAGGACGTCGGTTTTTAATCTTGGCTACACAACACCATTCAGGGATCCACAACTGGTTAGGAAAATAAACAATAGTAGCAGCTTAATTAGATATATGTGCATGAAAAATGTAAAATTGACAAATTTACACTAGGCTAATTGTGAATGAATTTGGATTTGAAGCCTACAAATAAGTTATCTTTAGCTTGATTTGTGGGAGCAGTACAAGTACAGTTAACAAAATCCAGTCTAGATGATTGGTGACTTTAAGAGAAGCACTCCTATGCAGTGACGAAAAGGAAATATGGACAGGAGCAAAAAGAAAAATCGACATGCTAGAGTGTAGCATATTGTTTTGGCTTTTAGAAATAAAACCACATTTTGAAAAGCTCCAATCTCCCTATTAAGATTATGATTTTTGTATATTATTTTGTCGGTAAATTCAATACAATATTTCATAATTTTGCATTTGTTTTGAATTATAGTAATTTCCATATTTTATTGTATTGTATTAAGGTTCAAATTGTAGGAACATATTCACCCATGATCGTTGGCTTCTAGAAGTGATTTTGGAGAGGTCCACAGAAGCCCGATACCCTAGGACAGAGGTTCTTAACCTTTTGACTTCTTTGGAACCCTCAATTAATAATTACTGTAGCTCTGGGACTCCCAGTAAATCATTAATGCATACACTTTATGAATCTGTTAATATTATTTAATTTTCTAAGCAGTCAGACTTGTGGATAGGCTTCACGTACCCCCAGGGTTCCACAGACCATAGGCTAAGAATCACTTCGTTAGAATATACATAGCCTTCAGTGTGTGTGGAAGGGACTCCCAGGAGTTTTCAACATTTTAGAATTATTATTTGTACATACTGCTTCCTCATTTACATACACTTTATTAAATTGTTAATATTATTTAATTTTCTAAGCAGTCGGAAACCCCCTTGAGTAAGCCTCAGAGGTCCCTGGACCGCAGGTTAAGAACACCTGCCCTAAGATACCGCCAGCCTTCAGTACTTGAGGAAGGGACTCCTGTGAGTTTTTAAAAAGCAGAGGCTATGTGGCACACTTTCTTCTAAACCGGTGAAGCTGTAGAAGAAACTTCAGGCACAAAATATTGTATCGTATTATCATTACCACAATGCACTTTAATGTGGTCTTGTCTTTATACTTCTGTTATGGAGATTGGAGCTTTTCTAAGTGTGGTTTTATTTCTAAAAGCCAAAACAATATGCTACACTCTAGCATGTCGATTTTGTTTTTTGCTCCTGTCCATATTTCCTCTTTGTCACTGCATAGGAGTGCTTCTCTTAAAATCACCAATCATCTAGACTGGATTTTGTGCGCTGTACTTGTGCTGCTCCCACGAATCAAGCTAAAGATAACTTATTTGTAGTCTTCAATTCCAAATTCGTTCACAATTAGTGTAGTGTAAATTAGTCAATTTTACATTTTTCATGCACATATATCTAATTAAGCTGCTACTATTGTTTATTTTTCTAACCAGTTGTGAATCCCTGAATGGTGTTCTGTACCCAAGATTAAAAACCGCCGTCCTAGGGTGTCTTTCAAAAAAGTGATATATACAAACCAAAGGAACGCAGTCCTCTGTGCTGAGATCCTTGGGCTCTCTAATATGATCTGTATTGTAGTGTCACACAGCTCAACTCACACTCCAACCCACTCCCGCTCCATGCTTTACACACAGCACAGTGGTGGACACTGGAACCACGGGCCCAGCTTGTCCTTTCCAAGTTGTTATTAATAACTTGAATGATCGATGAAAGCCTCTTGATACTCCTCAGGATAGGATTTCATTCAGCAGGGAAATATCCCAGCCCAGTATGTCTCTTCGTTAGTGCTCAGTGGGGAGGAGTGTTCGCTCAAGTCACTTTTTCCCTGGTGGCTTTACATGCTGAATCTGTTTATTCACCTCCCACCCTCACTTAAGTTGGTCTCTGTGTCCCGTAACTTTAAGACACGGACAGCTCCCTGACCTCGAGAGTCCGGGACTGGGAGTGCAGTAGTTAGAAAGGTCCTAGGAGGTTCTCTTCCAGTGGATCTGCTTAGAGCAGTCTTGTCCTCGCGCCTGGGAGGTAGTGTAAAAAGTGGTACCGGACCACAGGTTGTTACTCAGTCACTATAGTTCAGTGCCTCCTCAGAAGTTTGGTTTCAAAAACAATTCTTCAAGAAAACACTTGTCTAGACAGAACCTATACAACAACGAGCTACACTTAAAACCTGTAGCCTATGACCAGATTGTTCAAGATTTATGAATATCATTTTTGTATCTTTTGTATTGTTTTTTAATTTTAATCTGTGAAGCCTGGAAGACTTGTTTCTTTGGGTTTCCCTGAAATTAACTAAGTTAATCACTGAGAAGATTAAGAAAGGATCAAGTGTTAGACCTTACGTTTTTTTTTCTAACTGCGAATTTGGGGCCTTTGCAAAGCATTCTTGTTCAGGTTGCAATATACTGAAATGGGTCATTGTAAGCTTATAGACGTTTAAGCACCATGGGTAGCTCTGACTCCTTTGCTGAAGTTCATCATGACGGGTTTCTTTGAGTAAGAGCTTGGACCTGTGTCTCAGGTTCAGGGCCTAAAACGACCATAATTGCCCCTGGTAATGGACAGTAAAGCTTAATTAACATGATTTAGCTTTTTTCTGATGCACTGTAGTTCCTTGAGCCATGGTAAGCTAACTAGTGGACGCCATCTTGGAGTGAAGCAGTCCCAAGTATGATCATGGTCAGGATTTCTCTGTGCTCCGCTGGTTCTTGTGCATTTAGGAACTCACTATTACTTTAAGGAAACAGCGGGGCAGTAAATTAGACCCGATTACCTGCCATTGCACTCTGGATTTTTCAGGTTTCTTGGTGCCCTTCTTTATTTGCTTACCTCACCTATTGAAGCCTGCCGCACTAGGAAACTAGTTTAAATCACTGCTTCCTCAAATCTCATTAATGATTGCTTTGGGGGTGATCTGAGCTTGGACAGTTATAGTTAGTGTTTACAGGATGCTTTTCTGTTGGGTTGGCTATTCAGAGTGTAGAATGTATTCTTAGAAGTTATTGTTGCCTTTCAGTAGGTGCTTGTAAGCCAAAGGAACATAATAGTTTAAAAGTTGCGGAAAGCTTCTGTTTGTAAACTAGGACTGGTACTGAAGGGTTGTGCCAACAAGTGGATGTTGTGCATGGATATAACATAACTCTGAACACAATCACAATAGTACAGTGAATACAGAAATCCTGCAATTGATCCTTGTAATACTATGGCTGATCCAGAATGAGATCTTCCCCTTGCATTAGCTAGTCTGCTGGTATGTCATCTACTGGTGTGTTTTACTTGTGGCATGCACTTCAGGCCGGTCTGGCTCTAAGAGAACGTTCTCAAGTTACCCAGCTGAAGAAGGAAACAGTCACCACACTGGATCCACATTCTGAAATGCCGTTCTGGTCCTCAATCACGAAGTACTAACTATTGGGGACCATTACTTTTTGTTACAGCTGCACAAATCCAGTGCAGGAATCATTCAAAGATTGAGACTAGCTCTCCATGGGGACACATTTCACAGGGTGCTTCCCCAGATAATTCAGAGACGGTTGGTTTTTCAGGTTGGGTATGTTTTTGCTACTAGTTCTAGCATCTGAGAAACGGCTAGTTATTTACGGTGGGGAAGACTAGGTTCCCAGGTCTGGGGCTACCACATCAGCAGTGAGATGTGCTCCTGGTGGGGCTCTCTCTCACTTTATAAACTATTTACCACCTACAATGTACCATATGCTTGAGAGGGAGGTAGAGGGCTTTTACATGGGGCTGCTTGGATTTTGCACTTTGGGAAACAATATACCTCCCAATCTCCATATAGTGAAAAGTTATACTTAAGGACTCTAAATTGACTGGTATAACCAGACTCTCTCCTTGTAGTCCATGAAGGGAGAGTACTATGCCAGTAATGAAGGTTGAAAAAACCCAATTGGCAGCTGCCTTGGGCCCTCCTGGTGATAACTCCATTTGGCACGCATCTGGATGTTGAGAGTCAGATGCGAGGAGGTGGAATAAAAACTAGCAGGTAAAAGGTGAAATAACAGTAGGGTGGTAGAAGTGGTGTCGACAGCTCACAACGTCGTTCTATGTTCTGATTGGATTTGGCAGAGGGTTTGGCATCCCCAGCGTGTTCACCTCTTGAGACTGGGAAACAAGAAATGAGAGCAGATGCCATGTTTAAGCTGCAAAGCAGATGCACCCACTCTGATCGTCGGACATGAACGTTTGTCAAAAAATGTCTCTGGCAGCGGTGCTCACGAGAATCGCAGTAGTCAAGTGGAGAACAGTGAGACAGTCGCTGCACATTCTGTTGTGGCAGAATTAGACTGGCCATTCGCGTTAAGATAGCCAGACACTGCGTGTAGTTTTAACCAGTACCGTGCATCACTGTGACCTTACAGGTAAGTAATACCCTGCTTTATCATTGGCACCTAGCACACAAAGTGTGCAGGTACTATATGTACAGCAGAGTTGTATTGGCCTTGTCAGAATAATACAGCTTATTGAAGACCTTTTTACCACCCGTTTTAGAATGGTCCTTACCTTGAGGTACTTCTTGTTTTGGTTTGGTTGTCTCAGTGATGAACCTTTTATCTCAAATTTAGGGGCGTTTCACAGTGGTAATGGCTTTGTGGGGGCTTGGGAGCTGAGTGAGGTGTGATTGGGCTCATAAAGCCGACCCATGTGAGTGCGCTCTATGCCATCTGTGGGTTGTATTATATTGGTTCCAGGTTTTGTACGGAGACGTAGAAAAGGAGAGTTGACCGGCGAGTCTTGAGACCTTCCAAACACCTCATTTGCAGGTGACGGGATTTGTTGGTTTTACACGTGAGGGACATTCCACAGGGTGTGAGTTCTTGTAATCTTAACCCTGCGAATGTGTTCATTCAATTGCAATTGTGAGTCTTCACAAATAAAGGCTTAGACAGAGGGATTCGTGCAAGTAGTTTAGTGTCACTCGTCTGTGATGCACAGTGTTTCCCTGACCCTCGTGTATGAATCACATCCCAGTGGTTCCAGCCTCTTTGAGCCTTTGCCTTCCTGGTATATATATATACACACAAAGTTATTATGCTGTAATAATCCTAAAGTAGGATCACCACAGTAATATTATGGTGCATGCATTCCTCAAAGCATCACCCTGGCCCTGCAGTACCTATACCTGCTGCAGGCGTGTGGTTGTCTTTAGCTTAATACTGACCGTGTTGGGAGCTCTTTTTTCCTTTTCAGAGTTAGGATTAGTATCACCTTAACCATAGGAAGTTTGCAATTTTGCAGTTACAATGTATTGTATCCCTTTTACTGATTATTCGGAATAAAGTAAAAATACAGAAAATTATTTGTATCTCAAAAATATCAAACGAAGTATTAAACGTTATGAAAATGGGGTTTGTAAATGCATTGCAGCTTCTGATGCACTGTGGGTGTTTCTGCCCACCTTGCTGCAAATTGCTATGGTAGAATCTCTCCTTTGCTGCTTTAGCCAGAAGCTGCTTTTTGTTCCTTGTTTGCACACATGAAAGAAAATGAAAATCTGTATGTTGAAATACCTTTGGAAGTGGACAAGGATAAACGAATATTTTTTTTTTTTTTTTTTGTAAAGCGACTTTATTAAAAAATATTTTAGATCAAAGGAATACATGAACTAAATATGCCACATATGTAAAGAAAATCTTGTTGCAGTAAACATCCATGTATTGGACTGATTTCGCGACTGAATTGTTTTGTATGTTTTCCTTAATAGTATTGTATGTTTTCCTTAATAGTTATACGTTGTATATTTTAAAGATCATTACATTTTGCATTGTTGGTGCTCATAAAGAGACAGTATTGTTTGAAACAGCCCTGCTTTGTTGTGGCATCATATTGTGTAAATGTCATAGTAGCTAGATTAGTGCTGCGATATATCTCATAAATTACATTATATTCACCTGCTTTTTTTTGTTTATTTTGCTTAATCTTTTAATACTACAGAATTCAGCCATTTGTGTGTTATTTAGTCTAGCGCTACTCACAACCTGCTTTGGGGGAGGTATTACCAACTCAGTAGTTTGGGCTGCAGCTTTAATGTAAACACTTGCAAGTACTGAACCCAACACTTTTTAATTTGTCCAACATTCTTTTCTAGCTAGAAATGTGTGCTTTTTAAATGTATATGTGTATTTGTTTCTATTTTTACAAAGAACCTTATTGTTAGAGAGGTTGTGTGCATCAATTTCCTGCCAAAAGCCTGGATTTGTTTATGCTGTTGCTGCGCCGCCTGGCGGCACTTCTGCGTGACAGCAGGTGAACGTTTGTTGAATTGCAAGCCGAATGTCAGTTTTTAAAGCCTCCAGGGCGCAACGGTTGTCGGCAACCTAGGCCTCTTACACTTTATACCTCCGTGTTCTAGTTTGAAGCAGGGGCTCAGCAGAATGGTGTGTTTTGTTAACCGTCCCATAAATTCTCTAGACAACAAGCAACGGTGGCAGGTCAACTGCTCAGCTCATGTTCACAGGTCATTTATGTTAGAATAAGCATTGCATGAAACCTGAAGTGTAAGACGTGATTTGTACTCTGAAACAAACTTTTCAACAACAGCCCGCTGCCACTTTAATTGTATTCTGCTGAAAGGGTGCGTGAAACTCCTTTAACATAATCGCCTTTCACAAAAAGGGCCTGAACGTGCAGAAAAAAATAACACCGCGTAAATATACTGTATGTGTTAAAGAAGTGTATGGGACGGATGAAAAAAAGTGAAAGTAAAAGATGTAGCTTGTATCGCATAATTTACACTCTAGTCACAAAGCGTGAAACGTGTTAATTATTGCACTGCACTACTGTGTAATATACTCCGTGTATAGACTATATAGCCATTGTTTTTAACAAAAATTAGGAGAGTCTGAGACGTAGTGTGGATGACCATGTGCAAATGTGGTGAATCCGCAGTGGTAACAAAGTGGTGAATCAGGGACCTTTGTTAGTGCATTTTCTCTACTGACCTCAACTCACCTGACTTGCAGCTGAATGTTGTGTGCTTGCTGCCGAAAAGGAGAAAAATGCAACGGGTTTGTAGAGAGGGGAAACCGGCTCAGGGCAGTTATAATTGAAAGAAGAAAAAAGGCCGTATTTTTCAGATTTCCCAGCCCGTGCACTCACAGTCTGCGCAATGCATAGAAAATGCACACACAGAACTAGGAATATGGCATAAGTTGACTTATTCTTGGTAACTGGAATGTGCAAGATAGATATGGGATGGCTGTGGAATAACAAAGTGTAAATTACTATCAGGCATACAAGTAAATCACATGCGTCATAATATACATCTATTTTTGTAAATGTACCCCAATATGTACACAGTTGTGTCTCTTACTCAAAACACAGAGAAAAGTCACATACCAAACTGCACTGTATTCCTAAATCTATTCTAGATGCAGCACAAGAACCTGAGTCAGTTTGCGCACAGCACCAACAGTGCTCGACCTGCAGAGCAGGTATGGAGCGGCTGCATTTACAGCAGTGATCTTGTTGCCATGTTAGACTTAATTACGCTTTTCAGCTTCACCCTGATCGACCCACTGCTTCCTGCTGTCTTCCTACTTGGAGGGGCAACAAAAGTAGGTGTTGTATTTTTGCCTACTGTTCGCTGCACATGTTGCGTCAAGGCCCATGCTTAAAATGGGAACAAACAAAACCACAGGACCCAAAGAAATGTTGACTACAAAGATATGTCTGGTTCAAAGTGAGCCTCTCGGCCTTGAAGTTAAACATTCACACAGACGTGAACAGTAGTCCATTCCCAATCCCTAAAAAAGAGAAGCAAGAGATGAATGGCATTGTTGCCCCTGATGAAGGACCGCATATGGTCCAGAATGCACTGGGGAGAGGAGGGTATTAAAGATGTTATTGACTGAGGACACAAGTGAAACGCACAAGATTAAGTAAACACTTCAGTGAGCAGAACTTTTGAATCAAAAAAAGTAATTCAAGTGATAAATGTGGAAATGTTGAGAGGAATATGTTTTAAAACACATTAAGACTGAGAAGCCCAACAGGGGACTTCCCACAGGACTGCTAATACGGAACAAGAACCCGTAAAGGGATTAGTGTCTAAATATAACTTGATTTTGCACCTGAGATCAGAACGTGACACCCCAAAAAGCACACTCATACCAATAGTACAGATTGACAATAGTGAATCTCACCGGGGAGTGTGCAGATACTGAACAAAAAATATAAGAGACACTCCTACTGTCACATGGCCTTTTCCTTCGCACCGCGTCCGATGCGCTCTTCTTCAGCTCTTTCTGTGCGCACCCTCGCGTTGGAAATATTGAAGCTGCCATCACTGCAGTCCTGCACCACTGAGGCAGACAAAGGCAGAGCACCTTCGCATGTATGAATCTGTTTCATGGATGGGTGATGAGTTGGGAGGGAGCCAGGAAAGTACAACAAATGCAGGCCTTATTCACAGTGCACACAGGGAGGATGAATGGCAATCAAGGAACAGGCGCAGGTGGTGCCTAGTCACAAATCAGATCTTTACTGCGGTGTGGCATGTCAATCTACAGGCTCCCTATGTGGGGTACCACCTATACAAGTACAAACGTTTCACACGCCTTCTGTCTGGAAGTGAAAGCTGGTATTGTCTTATAGTGAACAGTCGTGGACCTACAGAAACATGCACAGTGGTAGGTCAATTGGGCATAGTTTATGAGTCTGCTAAGCTTTGCATCCTCTTGATAACGGTTACAATGCGCGGTGTGGTGATCCACAAAAATATTCATTTGGACAGCGAGATAAGTAGGTGCCTTATGATTCCTTTTAAATAGGAGTTGTGGGAATCCCATAAATAACACAGTGTAGTGTGTTCATAGATTTGGTGTAATCGCCTGCAGTGCTCAGCGAGAGAAGCCGCTTCAGTGAACCGCACCAGGAGTGTCACAATCCTCTGGCATGCATAGTGATGCCATTAAATAGAATGCACTCCTGAAATCCACGGAGGGCAGCAAGAGCGTTGTAACCTGCTAAAATGCACACTGTGGCCATTCACAATTAAAACTGCAGTAATTCATAGGAGTGCACAGAATTACAGTTTGCTAGAGTGCATGGGGATTAACTTCTTTGAATGCACAATGTAATAGTTTTTAGAATTCACAGCATGGCACTTTTTTTTTTTTTCTTTACAATGCACAGTATTAGAATTTGTGACAATGCGCCGCATATATCATATCTTATAAGAAACTACAATGTGGTAATTCCTTAGAGTATACAATTGGGCATTCAGAAGTATACAGTCTGGTAGTAACTCAGTTAATGCACTGTGTGGTTACTCCAAAAACAGTGCTTCTTAAACCGAGGTCTGCTGGCCTTTGGTGGCCTGCAGTGCCTACTCCAGGGTTAAGCAGCTAGTTAGAGAGTGAAATATTAGCATATTAGTAAAGTGCATGTACCTAAAAAAGCATAATTGAAAATTGGATAACTCACTGTAAATGTGAAGGAATTTGATTTTGGGGGCTAAAAATTAAGTTGGTATTCATAGCTTGATTTGTTTGGAATTACAGCAAACAGAATCTAGTATGAACGATTGGTTTGGTGGTCTTAGTTGAAGCAATGGTATGATTCTAAAAAAGTATGAAAGATAAACTGATGTGTAAGAGTCTAGCAAATCTCTTTGACTTTAATGTTTCCATTAAAACTTAAACTTCAATTTCTATATGTGTGTGTATATGTATATATATATATATATATCAATTAAATGAAATATTTCCTAGTTTGTGTAGTTGTTGATGTATACTTCTATCCATATTATTATGTATTGTTTTCAGGTTCAAATTATAAAATTTGCTTAGGCCGTGGTCCACAGCTTCCATAAGTGCTTCACTGAGTGTCAAAAGGTTAGGAACTGCTACCTTAGAAATTTGCTAGACTGTACTGTTTTACTATTTGAACTTTAGAGGATACCCACACAGTGATTTTTAAGCGTGGAACTAGTTAAATGCTGTTGTATTAGTTGACCGGAGATAGCAGTGTATAATGTGGTACCCAACACACCATAGTAATCTAAAACTCTAATCCGTGATAGTCTTCTGAAAGGTAAAATGTGGTGATTTTATGGAATGTAGAGTGGTATTCCCACAGAATGTCTGGTGTAAGTTGTTTGATTACAGATTCAGTGTGGTTGTCCACTAGAACCTGTTTATTCCAGATGTTTATTGTACTTTGGAATTTTGAGTGCTCCTAGTTGCATGTTGAGTACTCTGTGAGGTTGCCTCTGTGCGGCTTCAGAGAACATTTGTATAATTCTTGCACATCTCAATAGGAGCACAGGGGCTTCTCAAGCTGCTGTGTAGATTTATTGACAGCATTTAACCACTGTTTGTCATTCATGTTCATTACTATATTGTTTTGTTTCTTATGTTTTTACAGCCCTTCTCTCTTCTTGGTGTGAAGAGTTGGGGAGACTCTTGCTGCTCCGCCATCAGAAGAGCCGTCAGAACGACCCCACAGGGAAGATCCCTATGCAGCCCCCCATGAACTCTATGAGCTCAATGAAACCCACTCTGTCGCATGGGTAAGTCGGCCATAGCAGCAAATCATAAACTCACTGCATTGAGCACCTAAGACGACCACGGCGTGTGTGTCAACCACCCACCAGGGGCTACTTCGAGTAATGCTCTGTGTTAGAAATCAGGGTTTGCTAGTGGTAGCCCAAGTGTTTGAAAGGGAAGGCCACTGTCTAAGGTCCTGGTACTTCAAGTTAAGGTGTATTGTTGTCCCTCTGGCTTTTTTAATATTACAGCTACTTGGTGGTACTCTTATTTGTAATGATGTTGAGGCTCTGGCTGTAATACAGAGGTCACTTGCTAGTACCTCCTGTGTTTTATATCAGGGCCACTTGTAGTTACTGTTTGTTTGATTTTAAGGCCATTTGTTGTTAGACTTTGTGTTCAGTATGCTAATTTGTTGATCAACTTAAGACATTTGGTTATTTATTAATCCTTTTGGGTGATATTTAAGTATTTTGTTTTGTCACTATCCTTGATTTGATTGTAAGATTGCTTGTTAGTACTCCTGTCTTTGATTTTAGAGTTTACTCGATAGGATCAGGAAGTTGATATTGGGGCCACTTGGACATACTTTTCCTTTACATTGACCCAGATTGCTGTCATCCCTACGTTTTATATATTTTTATGGTTGAGCGCAAGCACTGTGGCCCCTGTTGTAATCTCTCTGTGGGCTTTTAACCACGCCCATGTCACACTCATCACTTTCATTGGTTCGTGGGCTTGCTTTTAAAAATTCACCTGAGTTCATTATTGAAAGGCATGCATCCGTCATGCCTTTTCCGGTGCTAAGCCCTCCTCGACAGAACCGGCCAACTACTGAAAACATATGAGGCTCCATGTTTTACGTATGGTTTCTGGACTACTTTTTCTTTTATCTCGTAGGGAGCGCAATCTCGCTGGGCAGTAATCAAATGCTTTTCATGACTGCCAGTTTAATTCTGTTCTTTATCCTAGTGCTCCTTCGAGAATTCAAGGTTTTACACAGCATGATCGCACTCGTTTTTTTTTTATTACTATGCAAAGGCAAAGACGGACTGGTCTTTTTGCTCTGATTAGTCTCCTTAACGCTCAAGGCATAGTGCTTTAAATCAGCTCCCTTATGTGAAATTGTATTACTTTTCATTTTCAGCTTATGTGTCAAGAAAAGTCCGGTTAGGAGTTTACAACGCTAATAGCTCTAACTCAAGCAAATGCAAGACCCGTTGCATTGCAAATGCTTGTTTATATTTGTATTTGTATTAGCAATGCCTTCATTGTTCTCTCTTCACACAATACAGTTCTTAAATTTCAAGTTTTTTTCTCTTTGTTTTTGCAGTGATGGGTCCTTCCCCTATGACTCTGTCCCCTGGCAACAGAACACTAACCAGGCACCAGGCTCTCTCTCCGTGGTAACAACGGTGTGGGGAGTGACAAATACTTCTCAAAGCCAGGTGAGTTCCTCGGCCCATGCCCCAATACAGTGTACAGTTATATGGGTTTGAAGCCGGAACATGTTCTGGATTGTTGGCTGCATCTAACAAATGTGATGTAAATTCAAGAAAAACACTGGCTTTTAACTAAGCCTAATATCAGCTTGAATGCTCCACACACTTTTGGAACCTTTCCTCATGCATGGCTTCTTGGCATCCTTAAGGTCAACCTGAGCTGGAGAAGGAGAGGCCAATTATATTTTTGCAAAAGTAGGAATCGACTAATCAAATCAGAATAAGGTCATTTTTTGTTGTAACCACTATAGAGGTTTCAATGAGACAATGCATACAGCTTTAAAGTGGGAGGGTGGGTTTCATCTTGGAAGTTGTGTGCACCAGGCATTATGCTGAAAACAATTATATATTTTTAGTGGAAAAAAACAGTGGCAGTGAGCCTCTCTGTAGTGGGCTGCCAGGAACATCTTTTGTCACTCGTGTCCTGGCTTGGGAGTAGGTGTCCAGTGGGTGGTGGTGGGGGAGGGGTGCCAGAAAGACTCAAAGACCTTCCCCCATTTCTGATAAATGATCACTTTGTGGATATTCTAATACTCTAGAAAGACGAAGCTGATCATTACATGATGGTAGTTGTGTATTTGATTATATTATTTGAGGGACAACTGAACATAACCGCAAAGTTTCATTTGTTATATATATTTAGAGCTACCAACTTTACAGAATAATTGTGAAAACTATGTTTTATATTCTTGGTGGGCCTCATTAAAGTTTTTTTTGTTACATAAGGGGCCCATTAAGAAGTTTGATGGCCATAGGACTAGGTTATGACTTTCATTACTTTATTACTGGGGCATAGATCTCCTTGATTGTGGTGTAGTTGGATGCATGCATGTGTTAATGTCTTAAAGTCATGATTTACTCACCCCTCCATCAGGTGCTGGGTAACCCAATGGTTAATACTAACAACCCCATGAACCCTGGAGGGAACCCAATGGGCTCTGGGATGACGAACAGCAACCCAGGCATGAACTCCCCACAGTATGCCACACAGCAGCAGCAGTTTACAACAAAAGGGAACTCTAACCAGCCTTACCTGCAACAGGGCATGTATGGGCGGCCCAACTACCCTGGCAGTGGAGGATTTGGGGGCAGGTAAGACCCTTTTTTGTGTGTTCCTGTAACTCTCTGAACCCAAGCATAACATTTTTACTCTTGACATACCATCCAGATTACAGCCGGAAATGGCAGAATTAGAGTCCGCTCCACATTCAGGCTTCATTTCAGAACAGGATGGCTGTTACCTGCAGTTCCAGGCATATAGGCATGACCACCAAGCTGAAATCAAGAGAAACATCAATTTGTAGAACCATAAATACTAAAATGATGCTTTCTTTCATCTGCAGTTATAGGCTTTCCTTACTAAACCAAGTGAGCTTTTTTACCTTTGTAATTAAGCTCTGCATTACGTTTGGGGAATCCCCCCTCAAAATATTCATTTTAAACAGCTGCTAGACTTTTGTCCCTATTAAATGTAATCTATTCTACTTGAGGGAGGAAAAAGTTGGCACCTATTAAACCAGAAGCCCATAGGCAGAAAATGCCGAAACGCGTTCCTCTTCCCCTTTGCCATGTGGAATAAAATACACTCACAACACGGAGTGCCTATGGTCTTTACGGGGAAAGATAGATTGTGAGATTGTGGGATTTTCGACGTGGTGACGTGCGTCGTTTCAGGCACCGCTGACGCTTTGGTGCAGGGGAGGCACCACCAACGAAAGGAGTAATGTGATATATATTTATATATGTATATATATATATATATATATATATCTCCCCTATACGGAGATTTGTAATTATTATTTGAAAGAAAGTAGTTCCCTTCATCTGCCTAACTTTTGATGTATACTTTACTTGTCTTTCTTTTGCATGTATCTTAGTAGGAGCCATTAACACAATATTAATATAAAAATTAACATAAAGGCACCCATTTTGTATCAGTTGAATATCAGCTGCAATTTGTTTCCCTGCAGCAGATTGCGAGCAGCGAATCCGTAGCCTGAGACTGATGTTTTAATCTCCGCTTTTGCTGGGGACTATAATTGTGTAATTATGGGCATTTCGCCACATCTCCCATTATGCCCGCTCCCTTTTCTGCACACATTTGGAGCACTTATAAGCAAAAACATCTATAACATTTAGAGCGAAACATTTACATCGCCCCTCCATGAATCCCCCATTGTGCATGTTAAGAACTGCTAACGCTTGTTTATGCCAGGCCTCTCATGCCACAGACCTAACCACCACCATCACTATGGAGTTTTGGACTTAGTTGGACTCACTCCACTTTCCGCACTGATGAAAGCACATGGGAGATGCACACACCAGTACCAAATGGAGCATTTTGGTAAATTGGGCTGGAAAAAAAATCCGCTGTGAAACTTAAGGGACAACTGAGAAGTCCTGAAAATGTTCTCTTCTGAAACTGCAGCCGCTTGTCTCCCTGTTCAGAGGAACCAAATGTAGGCACAAATTAGCAACAAATTCTCAAAAAGAATGGTGGTTCCAAACAATTCATATTTTTAATTTGGATTGTACTCGTATGATCCTTGCTAAAAATAAATCTTCCTATTTGTATTAAATCTTATTGTTTTTTTAAATGCTAAATTAACCCAATTTTTAAAGGATTTGTGAAACATTTGTGATATTGTAACATGGTGAATGTGTCCTCAGTGACCTGATACAAGTTACCAGATGAACTGGAGGATTCAAGATAATCTATTATTGGTTTCTGCTCCCCAGCTATCCTGGCGGCCCGAACAACCCTGGTGGGATGTCTATGTCCCAGCATGGCCGGTCACAGGATTTTACCCAGCCAGCTGCTGCCGCTGCGGCCGCTGCTGTGGCGGCAGCAGCAGCCACAGCAACAGCTACAGCCACAGCGACGGTGGCGGCCCTGCAGGAGACCCAGAACAAGGAGATGAACCAGTACGGGCAGGTAAAGACGGCAGCTGCCTACCCCCTAAATATTCTTTCCCACCAGATGCTGTTTCACTTTATTACAAGTGTATGATTCTGTATTCTTCACTGAATTCTCACAGAACACCAAGGTGACTTTACTGCACAGCAAAGTTACGGAAGAAAGTAACGCTTAAATACATGGTAAATAGGAGGGATGGGAACAAATCACCCTCCACAATTTTAATTTTGCCGTCCGGTCTAGTAACGCCATTTTCATTTAAGAGTTACTTATTATAGTTCATAAAATCACATTTATTCCATACGAGTGCGAGAAAGATGCGCCCTTCAGATTAACATTGTAATTAGTTTCGCCGACCAAAAAATACCATTCTCTTGGGCATTTAAAAGGTTGAAAAAAGTCATGTGTGTTTTTTTTTGTTTTGAAACACATTTTACTCCCAGTTGAAGTGTACTTGGGTAACAGTATGTTTGCCCTTCATAAGCACTCCGATTAATTAATTAATGTTGGGGAGAATGATCCATTTATAAAGGGGTAATTCAGTGAAAAGGTGCTATTAGAATTCCGCCGCTTGCCAACAGCACGTCTCAGGGTGCTATGCCTTGCAGGAAAATGTATGTCTCGTGTTGTAAGGTACACTGTGTAGTTAGCAGCTGACTTTGTCTTCAAGTGTAGCATTCTGCGTGTCTGGGAGTTCTTGCGTTTGATTCAGGGTTTCTGAGGAATTTGGTCTATTCCTAAGGTCAGAGATGTCTTCTTTTGGGTCACTTGTGCTCCTCAGGATAACCGAATATTATTGCATCCCACACTGGACAGTTCCTTGCAGCTTTTTACTGAAGCTAATTTGCTTTTTCAGATAAATCAGTGCTTAATTTGTGCTTGTTGTTTACGGTGCTGAGCACAGGCCCTTATTTTTGAGGTCTTATCAAGTATGAAAAGGTCCAAGGTTCCCTTCCCGATTGATTGCCCAATTGAAAAAAGTTTTATGTGGGAACTCGAAATTTAAGGGGTATGGACCATAACCCCTTCGTAAATAAACCCAAAATGTATGAAGGAATGAGAACCCACGTTAATAAATTTAGTGTGCAAAAATCTTTATTTATAAGTTCATAGATCCATTCTAGTGCAGTAGATAGAAGTTGAACCAAGGAGAAGCAATCATTGATGCATAAATATAAAACTATAAAATTATCTTATTTCTAAACACCGGTTTAATAGGGATCTTTATTCACTCTTTTTATCTTAATTATTCTCTTTCTACACATAGTTCATTGATGACAAGAATGGGATGGTCACAGCTATGCATGTTATACTGCAAGCTCAAATCCTATCTATTATTAAACAATTCTTAATAGGTCTATTAGCGACCTTAATCTGTTCATTTTGAATTGTTTTCAGCCTTGAGAAAGCCCCAGGTGGAATTACCGTAGGGGGTGAAACACGTGTTGGCTGCTGCAACTGTCTTACATTTATTTAACTCCCTGGATATATTTATGCATCAATGATTGCTTCTCCTTGGTTCAACTTCTATCTACTGCACTAGAATGGATCTATGAACTTATAAATAAAGATTTTTGCACACTAAATTTAATAACGTGGGTTCTCATTCCCTCATACGTTTTGGACTCATTTTTGAGGACTGGCGCTTATTCTTCTGTCTCAAGCATTTGCTGAGAGCAAAAGACATATGGGAAAGAAGGAGGAAGAGAAAAACGAAAAAGCGTCATAAAGGGAGAAAGCAGAAAGCTGCAAGAGTGAGCTGAAGGGGCAGTGAGTGGCTTTAAATGGATTGAAGAGGCACTGAATGGCTTCAGGATTACTCTGCCTCAGTATTCCGTGCTCACACATCTAAATGCAGCAGCCGCGTGTTTCAGAGGAGAGCTTTGGGCACCGGCACGTTTTTATTTACAAATTAAGCACTGAGATAAACATATATTAATTTGTAATGTGGCCTACAGAAGCAAAGTCCACACCTGAAATAAATTATCAGCCCACAGCATTCAGAGATTGGAATATTTGAATCGTATAATTTGGGTGAAAAGCGGTGTGTTTGATGTGGACAGAGCACCCGGAGGCTTTTCATTTGAGATACGAGTTGGAGACTCGGCTATAATCCATGTACCATGTGCAGTTTTAAACATATACAGTTGCTTCCTTGTGGTTGGTTTAAAAGGTTCTTTTAAACTCGTCCGTGCATATTAGGGCAGATATCGGATTGGAATATGGCCCTGTCCCAGTTATTTTTATCATTCCTATTATGGGTATGGTATGCTGCAGGTCGCCAGGCCTGTGGCTCCAAACCAGGAGACAATTCAAATTCTGAACGTCCCCTATGTTTGCGTGCTGTTTTCAGAAGCCGTATTTACTGTTTGCTCTTCTGCTTCTGTTTATGAAGTGATTTAACAAACATACTTTTTCTTTACGTTTAGAATTCCATTTGGATTGCAAATGTGCAATGCTGCTGAGTACTGAACATGATAGAAAATGCGACATGACCCTCTCCCCTCTGACGATCTCTCCCCCGCACCCTCCTCCCCGCCCGTCCCCGTTTGTAATGCATGTCGCATTTTATCCTTGTTTTTTTCTCTTCCGGTGAAGGTTTGTTCCTCTTTCCAGATGGGCCCATCTCAAGCCTACAACAACCAGTTCATGAGCCAGCAGGGGGCCCGGGGGCCCGCCTCAATGCAAGGCGGCATGAACCCAGGCAACATGGCCGCTGGGATGGCCCCCTCCAGCATGAGTGGCCCCCCGATGGGCATGAATCAGCCGCGGCCTGGCATGAACCCCTTCAGCGCCCACAATCAGAGAATGCCACAGCAAGCCTACCCAGGCCCCCGTCCACAGTCACTGCCCATCCAGGGCATGAAGAGGCCGTACCCAGGAGAGGTCAGTACCTGCAGGTCCACGTTGTGAAAGCCCATCAGTGTTGAGGCTGGCACGGCAAAGCGTTCCTGAGTTGGCACCGTTGTATTTCCTCAGCATGGCATCTTGTGTGCTGTGCTGCTGGAGTGGTAGGGTAGACCCAGGCTTCCTTTTAAATACCATAATCTGGGCAGTTTCATGGTGCTTGTCCAAAAGCAGGTAGCACTGCCCCTAGTTTCAACACTTTGCTGATCTTGATTCTAAAAAATATATATATATTTTCAGTCTCCAAATCTCGTGAGCAGGGCACCACCATAAGCAGCAGTCCGCAACAGTAGTGTTGGACAAAATCGCAACACACTAATACAGCAGCTCTGTAAGGACACATACACCCAGCCCTTAAAAGCCCTAAGGCCACCGAGAGCCTGTTGGAACGGAGCATATTTCATAGGAAAGGCCCTGGCACTGCAAAAGGTCACTTCCGATGAGAATGAGTGGACCCACTTCCAGCCTTCGTGACTGGCAAAGCATTCTCCATATGTACTGTTGGCGGCTGGTTTCCCTATCGACTCCTGATATGAAATGCACGTACCAATAAGCTTCATCGAGTCCCTTTCCTTTCTAATTTTCAGTAAGGAAGAGGACCAGAGCTACCTGGGCCTCTTTCCTTTAGTGATGCATAGTATAACATTTCAAACGCACGGCCCTTCGGATGTTTATTTCAGAAGAAGTCTTTTCTTAAAAAATGTAAGCTTTAACTATGGGCGCCGGTGGCCTGTGCATGCTTTGCTTATTCGTTTATTTAAATGATCTTTTGCAGCATCTGGAGAGTGAGTGGGCAGTATTCTCTTTTACAAGTCATGCACGCTGGAATGATAATCCCTCATTGTCTTTTTTTCCCTGTCAATCTATTTGGTATAAAAGCCGAACTATGGAAATCAGCAGTATGGACCAAACAGCCAATTTCCAGCGCAGCCTGGGCAGTATCCGACGCCCAACTCTCAGCGCCCGCTTACGTCGCCCAACTACTCTGGCCAGCGAATGCCCGGCCAACAGAATACGGGGCAGTATCCCCCCCAGGCCGTCAATATGGGCCAGTATTACAAGGTAGGAGCCTCTTCCGTGACTGATTCACTTTGTGGACTGAAGTGTGGCTGTGTGCTGATGGTTGTTTGGAAGGCTCATGGGTAGATAAGGGACTGTGCTTGTGACGACAGAGGCTGCTGCGATGGGGCAGTTGTGATCACTGTTGAGGTGACACCTCTTGTAACATTGGCTGTCGTCATCGATGCTTGGAGAGCTTGTGCAGGGAGCGCTGTTCCAATTACATGTTTTCGAAATTTCTGCCTCTGTGACAGGATTTGCCTCCATTAGTTTTGAAGACACACTCCACCATGCCAGCGGTTGTAGCAATGGATGTTGTGATGTTCACCAGGCATCTTCGAGGTGCTGCAGTGACTGTTCTTTGTTGCACTGTTCTGCTCTGCCTGCCTTTCTCAAGTGTCGGAACTATGAGTTCTTATACCCTGCAGTGTCTCTCTTTCAGTACCCCTCTCCTCTTCAAGGGGGCACTCTTCTCTGAGCCTACAGCTCTGATTCCCCATACTGCGCCCTCCTGTCCTCATGTGGCCCTGAACTCTCTCAGACTCTGCTCATTCAAACACTTGCTATATTTATCTCCTGTTTTAGATGACCGGCATACCAAACTGTTTGAATTATTCACCTTGTGCTTCAAATTTGAATTTATTTTTTGCATTCCTATTTTCCTGAAATAATTACTTTCTGTACCTCTTTGTTGCAGCCATCGCGGCCTGTGGCAAATTACCCCCACTCGCCTGTTCCAGGAAACCCCACACCTCCCATGACGCCAGGAAGCAGTATCCCACCATATCTGTCGCCCAACCAGGATGTCAAGCCACCATTCCCCCCAGATATAAAGCCAAACATGAACTCCTTGCCTCCACCTCCAAGTGAGTCGAGCATCAACTTACTTGCATTCCTAAGTGATATGTGACTTTTGCCATGAACAAATAAGGTTTGAGGGGTGTTGTAGAGTGAAGTGTGTTGGGATGTGTGAGGAAAGGTATCAAGTTAAATTGTCATTGCACGTCTGCTCCTGATGGCTCGTAGGCAATATGCTTGCAGTTCAGCATGCCATAACTTGAGAATGAAATCCTATCTAGAGTAGTATGTTGAATCTGGGAGGACCACAGGTAGAGTTTTTCTAAGTACTGAAGGTCAACTCAGGAATACTATGTCTGGCTCTGTAATCCCCATCTTCAGAATGAATCAGAGGAAAGCTAGCACGATAGTATAGAGTCTGCATCAGTCAAATGATGTAAATTCACCAGAATGTCAAGGTTGACAAAACTGACAGTAGGCACACTTTGACAGCAGATCACATCACTAGGTTGACCCCCTCTCCTTTCTACCCTCACCGTTTCAACAGCCTCCTATGTGCTGTGAGTCGCAAGGACATTGTGTGGAACTACAGAAGGCAGGCAGGGCGTATCAACTCATGTGTACAGTTCCTGCCTTGCAATATGGATTTCCTGAAGGGAGAAGAATGATCTCACCTGTATCTGTAGTCTGTGAGAGAGTTGACGTGTGGTTGAAACATTTCCTCACCTGAGGGGTGTCCATTAAGTTGTATTTGTGTGGGGGTCTAGAATAGGGTGTCATCAGGTAGTATCTGTTCTTTGGGAAGGTGGAAAGTAACATGAGTAAAACACTGCACAGGAATGATGGTACATACACGAAACTCCCTTTCATCTGGCTTGGTCAGTAATGATTGATAGGATAATTCAAAAGGTCGGGACAGGCCCATAGAAGTAATAATCATAGCACAAGAGTAAAACCAACCTAAACCCCAAGTAATGTCAGTGGTATTGCATCAGGCAAGGAAACCAGATCTACTTGTTTGTTGCTGTGTTCTCACAGTATCCATATAGGTATGCAGAGGAGATTCAGTGGGAAAGCTGATGTTAGGAGAGAGGTGGGGATTTTATGTAATGTTTTAAAGGATGTACTAACTGATGAATGCGTGTTGTTGTAATGGTTAGCTAGCATGTAACATAATATCAGGTCGAACCTCCACAAAAGATGGTGTTTACACGGTTTCTTTCGTTTTGCAACACCAGCGTAGCTCCATGTCCTATCCATCTTTATGCGGCATTCCCTTATTCGTGCTCATAGTCTAATAAATTAGACTTGTTGTTGCATGTGCTTGATGTACCAGTGTTCGGCTGATGCTTTTGTCTGTACAGATTTGCATCTTAGGACAGTTGTAGAACTGTGTATAGATTGTAGCAGTATCTCAGAGACAGCTCTGTGGAGAAGAAAGCAATCAACCACTGGTCTGCAAAGGCCGAAATGGCCTGTATTTGAAGACCTTAACACATCCCATTTCCTGACCGTTCGACGACTCCAACCAGTGCCGACAGAATATGAGCAATTGTAAGAGTTGTGCCATAGTCAGTAGATCTACCCCACTTGTACGTTCAGTAGGACAGCCATCCGGGATCTCTAGTGAGAGCTGGCCCAAGTTTACACGGATCTCACAAGCCCCTTGGCTGATCACTGGAATCCTCCTAAATGTTTCACAGATATCATTTTGTGACCAGTTAAGAGCCTTTGTTCATCTGATGTCATGCTGTTTCAGTCGCTTGTACAAAGCACCTTCATTTCTAAGTAGCATCTGAAATATGCCATAGGCCATATGTTTATCCCCCTGAACCCCTAGATAGTACATAATACCCCATTCATTGTATTTTTATTATTACAGATGTATTCCTTAGTAATTCTTATTACACTGCCTCGCCTTATTACAGTTGTGATATTCTATAACCACCGATCTTATTCCGCCGCTCTATATTTTATGCCGGTTTGGGGCTGCACCCTAAGTTCCTAAACTGTGCGTATAGTACGTTGGTAACTCTGGACAAGCGCGCACTCATGCCCTTAAACACAGGTCCATTAGGTTATACTGACTGAAGTAATCGCCGGAGTGCTTTCCTCTAATGGCCTCCATTGATATTCTGGCCGCGGAGTAACCTGGTCCAAGGACGAAGGGATGTCTGTCATTGAGCCGCTGCCCGAGAGGGGAATATAAATAGCGTCCAACCAAGAATATTCAATATTGTGCGCTCGGTGATGTATGTGCCACTCGCTGCCCTTGCTGTGTTTGGCTGCAAGAGCCAACAGAGTAACACAATCGTCCTAGCTCCGTGGGGCTGGGGACAAGATGTTTGGGTGAAAGGTTACTAATTGCAAGTAAAAGGATGGTTCAGCGGGGCTCACTGTGGCCGCACGCCACAAAGAGCGACAGAGCAACTCATCCATTAGCTGCCTGCATCTGGATACAAAAATGCAGCCGCCTGCTGTCAAGGTTATCGGTAGCTTTTGGCTGCAGCACCCACAGGGTAGTATTCGGTCAAGGAGAGATGAGTGCAGTGTTGGCAAGGGAATCAATGGGATTTCTTTCCTATCTGCCCCAGTGCAGGATTGCTATTCCAAGGGGATGTTACTCCTAAGAGGTGCTGTGTGAATTCACTCACAGTCCAGCTCAGTGGATCCCAAATTAATGTTTCTAGATCAATGGAATTTTTTTTAAATCGGATTTCTGGTCGCAAGGTTACTTGGCATGTCTTCTTGTGAATGTGCAACAAGAACTTGATGGAAGGAATGCTTGAATTAGTCTCAGCCACTGGCAGTCGCTCAGTCCGCGTCCCATTTTACAGCTTTTTGCCCGCCATGCCACCCTAGTTTGTAAACAGCCACATGCAAATCTGACTTGACCCCGGCCCAATAGGTACAGCTCAGCCTGACCTTTCCAGGCCAGCTCCTCGCTGAAATGGAACACAAGCAAGCCAAGACCAGTTTCACCCTGATTAGGGCTCATCAGCCGGGTATATCTTGGCCCCAGTGGCATAGTGAGCAGGGGACCCATGTCTGGGTGTACCCGTCACAACAACCAACAGCAGCAAACTAAAAGTGCTACAATTTAGCAGTTGTTCATTCATTTCTTCTTCATCATCCAGTCTGATTATGGTTTGTTGGCTATTAATCTTTGCCTTATTTAGGCCAATATGTATGCCTGTGGGCATAAGAACACACCACCACCATCATCTGCATACAGCAAGCATGAAACCCTGTGTCATTTACCATGGGTTGTGGTGGTAGAGCAATTGTGGAGTTTGAAGGTAAGCCTTATTAGCAAGACAGCCTTGTAGCAATGAAAAGAAAAATATACTTGTGAATGTAGCTAAACCATGTGTGTGTGTGTGTGTGTGGTTGTAAGAGTGAACTTGAACGCTGTCTGATCACACGGAAGTGTAGGTGTGCAGTTTTGTGTATATTCCTTGTACAAGCAGAAGCTCCTCTAGGCTCTAAAGTAGTTTTAATTGTGTGAATTTACTAGGCGCGCAAGGTGCACGATTGGGAGCAATGGGGATGGAGGTCTTCTACAGGTACATGCTTCGTAGCGAAGACTAAATTGCCTTGTAACATGATTGACAGCCATAAGAAAGAGTGCATACCTTTGTAAGCTCAGGTGACTAACCAGCTCTTTGCTTTTCCTTGGTTTATAAAGTGCCACTGACACATGTTGACCTCCTTTATCCCTTGCCAGACGCAAAAGGCAAAGTACACACCTTCTCCCCATCCTCCATGCCATCCAGTCATGCTGACGAGCTGCGGCTGACCTTTCCCGTGCGAGATGGCGTGGTGCTCGAGCCCTTCCGGTTGGAGCATAACCTGGCCGTCAGCAACCACGTCTTCCACCTGCGGCCGACAGTCCACCAGACGTTGATGTGGAGGTAAGTATGCCTCTTGTGGCATGGGAGAACCTCATGACTTCCAAAGGGTTAGATTGTCCGCTCACTCTGTCTGCTGGGGTGTGCGTAATAGAGGTTTGGGCATGGTGGAAAACAGAAGTTACTCAGCTCTGGGGCTGAAGCGGACCAGGGAAGTCAAAGGAGTAGTTCTTACTGTCAGCACCACCTTCACTACTGCAGTTACGCCATAACCCCTTTACCAGTGGTTCACAAACTGTGGTCCGGGGCCCCTGGAGGTCCGCGAAGCCTCCTCAGGGGGTCCGCTACTGCTTAGAAAATTAATAATATTAACAGATTAGATCCCCAGCTTTTAGTAATGACTTAGTGGGGCGGGTTCCCGGATTCCAATAATGATTCAGTGGGGGTCCCCAGGTTCCAGTAATGATAAAGTGGGGGTACACAGAAGTCAAAAGTTTGGGAACCACTGCCCTATACCATTATGATACAGACCTGTGTCCTGCAGCATCTACACTGTCCAAGTAGTGAGGCACCTGCCTTTGTCCACTTCCAGTCCCTAATGCAGACCACCTAACCTGCCGCATTTACTATTGTCCAAGCACTAGGTCACACTGCCCTGTCCACCTTCACATACACTGTTCAGCCCTCGTGACCAACAGTGTTTCCTCATCCCCTCTAAACCCATCATGTAGACCACCAAATGAGCTGCAGCTTCTCTTGTCGAACACACCAAGTACCTATTTTACGGCAGCTGTGCAACCACAGGTGCGGGACACTCCGTCCATGTACAGCCTCGTGCTTTATTATCTGCTTCTACCTGCAGCCACTCGCCAGTCCGTGCACCCTGAGAAAAACCCCCTTTTTAGGGAGAATGATTGCCTTCGTAACCATGGCAGCCTTTGACATGGTCCCATTCGTTCCTCCCGTGTGGCCACAGCCCTCACTGCAGTGCACTCCTGAACGCACACTCACGAAGGGGGGCGGATGGAAGCCCAATAATTGCTGTCGTTCTCTGCAGTCGTTTGGGCATCCTGGCATGTCATTGTGCTTGAGCGTACGGTGGTGTGCGGAGGTTTTCAGCAGTTTATTTGCAGTTTCCTATTAATAGGTAATCAGCGCTGGGGAGGGCTGTCAAATACCGCCTGCAAATTTATGCCTCTGCATTGTGGCTGCTGGCGACAGCAAAATAGCTCCTTGCTGTCCTCCCGCATCCAAGAAGCTGTTGCTATAATACGTAACATACGCTGAAATAAAGCAACCTAACGTCCCAATGTGTTATTCTAGGTTGCTTTGATTGGAATTGCAGCGAGTAGCCAAGTCTAACACACGCCATGGACAGTCTAGTAACAGTCCAGTGGTGCAAACTCCCCAAAGGAGTCTATGTTCTTCATCTGTCTGTTGCCTTGGCCATAAGTTACAGACATGGGATGCAAACCTTTAATAAGAAGCAGCAGACGGAGATTATGTTGCATGTTTGAGTTCCACTGCTTCTGTAGCTCCCATGTGCGATGACTACCACGCTGTTGCTTTTTGAAACTTATTCCAATCATGCCTTATGAACACTCCAGATTAATATGTAGTTCAATAATACCCACAACCGAGGATGTCCCTTCTTTGTAGTTATTTTTGCTTGCCATTACTATAAAACTGTTTGGTATTAGGCAGACCTCAAGCTATATTACTCACAAAGATTAGCTGCTACATCACACTGGCAAACCCCAAATACGACCAGTCATGTCCGTCATTGTGGTAAATCGATGAGGGTCTGCAGCATGAAGCTATTCTGGATTCACATGCTGTGCATTACTCTGCCATCTACTGGTTGGGTCCAGAATTCTCTTGCAGTCTGTGTTTTTATGTGGTTGACATTGACTCATTGACCATTTTGTTATTATGCCCCTTGTGGTACCCCATTGAGAGATACTCTGACAAGGTCATGGTTTAATCTGCGCTGACATTATTTTGAATCGTTGTTTGTCCTTGTGGAAAATTAATTGTGAGGTTTCTCGCCTAATATTTGCATACTGTCACGTTCAGGTTGTGTCTTGATTATTTGGAAAACCTTTCAGTGAAGGGGAGCGTGTTGCTCATTTGAGTATGGATGCTTTCCAGAAATGTGCTTTCTCTCCTGTAATACTTTGCAAAGATGTTACCTTGTTTCTTTCGAACCTCCATTACAATGAAGTTAATGAAAGGGAATTCTGACCAGAAGTTATTTGTGCTCTTCCCTTGTGCCCAGGTCTGATCTTGAGCTCCAATTCAAGTGCTACCACCATGAAGACCGGCAAATGAACACAAACTGGCCAGCCTCCGTCCAGGTCAGCGTCAACGCCACCCCGCTGACCATTGAACGTGGGGACAACAAGACCTCCCACAAACCCCTTCACCTGAAGCACGTATGCCAGCCAGGCAGGAACACCATTCAGATCACGGTGACAGCATGTTGTTGTGTAAGTACAATCTTCTGGAATGTGAGGTCGTCCTGGAGTATATGGATTGAGGGACGGGGAATCTGGTGACTTTCTGTCCCTGATCTTTGTGCACTCAGGATTGAGTTTAAGTTTCAGTGCAATTAACAGCCGACAGTTGTGGTTGTTGTTGTGCTCTTTGTATGCTCATGGTGTGCATTCCAAGTTATTTAGGGCACAAATCGACTAGTATCTGAATGATGACATGTATTGTGCTTAAGGACTTGAATCCTTAAAAGAACCTTGTGGTGTGGCATGTCATGTATCTGTACACGTCTTAACAAAGACATTGAATATGCTGTCCTGGTTAAGATATGGTTACTCTTCTTTGTCAGTTCACACCACAACCTTATACTTTGTTTGAATTGCAAAAGAGCACATTTCTAAAGGCTTTCAAGCTAATTTTATTTGTCTGAAACAACATTTTATCCCTCTTTTATCAGAAAAGGATAACTTCAGGCAGCTTCATAGGCCTCAGTCTGAAACTTAGCTATGCATTCCTTTATAGACACAGACAGCAGACCAAAGATGTAATGTAGGTCCCCTGTAATCTTTTATTTAAAAAACAAAAACAAATTTCATCTCACCTTTGAAGCTGGGGCTGGTGCGTAGATGAAGAAATTTAGATACCTTTGAGAAAACTAAAGTTGACTGTCCAAAGGAATCAAAGGGCATCACTGCAGCTCACTCGCATGTCTTTTTTGGTGTTGAAATCTACTGCTGCTATTGTGGGGTCCTTATATATCTCACACTGCAAACTGACTGCCTGAAAATAAGCACTAGTTAAAACATGATCATTTGATACACACTAAGATGGGGCATGAATTCAAAATAAGGTCAACATATGTTTCTGTTATTAAAAATGAGAAATAGACTGTGTATTGTTTTGTGATTCACTACTGACAAGAAATGGGGTTGGCACATTCCGGCATTCAGAACTACAGCTGGCTTCCCAAAATGGTGTAATTATTGAAATATTTTAGTCTAATTCCAGAAACTTGTTTCAGCCCTCCTACCCTTTGTACTGCTGTGTTAGCAAGAAGGTCAACTTACAGCAACAAAGTTCCTTAAAAAATCTTACTGTGTCCTGGTTTTCACAACAAAACACACTTATGCTATGAATTGTTCAGAGTACTAGAATCCCTGCTCAGAGCATCTGCTGAAGAGCAAAAAAAAATCTTCCTGCAGGCAAACGCCAGTGTCATTCTGCCCCATGGCATCTCTGCTTCTGCATAGAAAAAAAGGCAGTCAGAAATGTTAGTCATTTTACTTTGCTCCTTTGCACTCTTCCCTTTCTGAGGAATGTTACTCTAATGAAAACCATACCTAAGCAAAATGTGTGTTGTCAGAATAGAAATGAAGAAGCAACACAATTCTGGTTGGCAATATAGTTAGAGGTTTATCAAATCCGGCTGGGAGGACAGATCAGCTCTGTAACTGAACTGCACTCAAACTGCAACATAACAGACAGTGTTTCATATAGTCTCAAAACCACAATGGACTCTTATTCATCAGTGACATGCTTATTAATTGAAGCACTTGCTTAGTACATTGTTATTTCTAATAATTTTAGCACAAAGCAATAGTTTTCTGCAAAAACATCTACCACACATTACAAGAATGTGACTGAAGTGGACCTGCTATTGATACATTTTTGCTATTAAGCACAGTGCTCTGAAGCATATCAACATTCCCTCCCTATGCGTCTGCTTCTCTGCAAGCTTAAAAAGCTTACAGCTTTCTCTTATATTGCTATGATCTACAATTTTTCTCAGAAATGTGTATTATAATGTGGCCTATGAGTCATGTGTGACCTTCCATTTCAGCTCTGTTACTAATTATGTTATCTACTACAACTGGTGTCTGCCTCTCACCTAGGCTCCCACACTGTCCCTGCTCCTTATTCTGACATTGTAAACAGGTTGGACCTGTATTTGTCCTTGACCACATACAATTCAGTACTTTTTCTTGCTGTTCCGTGCATAAGCAAAAGTGGGCCTTCTTTCTTTTCTATATTTTCTATGGCATCTGTCCTTAACATCCTCGATGCTTGGCAACTACCTGGGTAGTTTGATTAACTAATGTGCTACCTGTCATTGGTATTTTACATGTTGACTGTTGCATTATTAGGGCACCAGTAGATCAAGGAATCTGGGAACGATGCGCTTTAGAATAATGACTCACAGATATTCAGCTATTAGTCCTTGCTTTGTAATAGCAATGGGTGAAAGTTTCATCGTGATTGGTGAATCATCACCATAACTGTCCTACATGCTGGCAGTTATGAAAAAAAAAGTTCTGTAATCTTGAAACTATCTCTTTGACTGTTTTAAGACCTCTGTTTTAAAATTCTACCTGTATGATACCGTGTCCCTGATGCAGCATTCTTTTCTCCTTTGCAGTCACACTTGTTCGTTTTACAGTTGGTGCATCGGCCGTCAGTACGTTCTGTACTACAGGGATTACTAAAAAAGAGGCTTCTCCCAGCAGAACACTGCATTACGAAAAGTAAGTCAGACGTCTGAAAGCTGGAATACGAGAATCAAGGAAACCTGACCCTGATTTTCTCTCTAAAAAAAAAACAGAATTGTATTGCACTTGGAATGTTATTTTTGTAATGTGTGGAGTACTTTCAGATAGGGCTTTAGGTTTGTGCCTGGGAGATTTTTTATGTGGTCCTTCACGATTAGGGCCACAACAAAATCCACACTGCAGGCCTTAGAAGCTAAATCAATACATTTTATGAAACTAGTGGTAATGTTTGATAACTTTCCAACACAGTTAAAAGGAATTTCAGCAGCGTGGCAGCTTCAACAGGTAATGCAACTCTGAACAGTGAGGATGGTGTGGAGCAGACAGCAATCAAGGTGTCCCTGAAGTGTCCAATCACATTCCGTCGGATTCAACTCCCAGCCCGAGGTCATGACTGCAAGCATGTACAGGTAAGGTCTCTTCATAGCTAATGACGAGAGTCTGGAAGTAACCTTAACCCTTTCACTGCTAGGCCTACACCCCAGTGCAGAGCCCTTTTTGGCTATATGGGGGAATTAGAACTTAAGCCTCCATAACATTTTGTCGACATAAGCTATGCATGCCAAATTTGTGTACTTTTTTCCCCAAAATCCTAGGGATTCTAAACATACCTAGGGTTTGTGAATTTCCCTGGAGGGGACTGAGAAATTAGTCAAAATACAGCTACTTTAGGTGTGTTTTTGGAAATAATGGGAAAAAAGTGCTGCAGAAGAAGGCGTCTGTTTTTTCCATTAAAGTAGCATCAACAAAGGGTTTGAAGTGCTAAAGCCACCATCTTCACAGCTTTAAGGAACAGGCAGACTTGAATGAGGAAACCAAAATTTTCAACACAGTTTTGTCATTTTACTGGGACATAGCCTATTTTTCCTATTTTTTGTGCTTTCAGCCTCCTTCCAGTTAGTGGTAGAAATGGACATGAAACCAATGGTGGTTCCCGGGAAGCTATACATTTCTAAAAAGTAGAGAAAATTCTGAAATCAGCTAGGATTCATATATGTAGATCCTTCCAGGTTTTCCTGTAGAAAGTAATAGTTGAAATAAGAAAATATTGAAATTAATTTGAAAAAAGCAGTTTGTGTCTACGTTTTCATCTGTAACTTATCCTAACTATGACAGATTTTCGAAAGCAACATACTGTTACGTCCGCTGGACCTTTCTGGTTGCGGGGATATTTAGGGCTTGGAAGTTCACCAACAACCCTAGGTACCCAGATTCAATAACTGAGCCGCACCTTGCAATGTTTTTTCATTGTGTACCGATATACAGTAATTCATTTGGTAATCCTGTGTATTTCTGAAATAGGCGCAAGATATGGAGTTTAGAATCTGTGGTTATTTGCACATCTCTGAATTTGTGGCTATCCATAGTAGCATGTGAATTAGAGGGCATTTCTCAAAATGGCTTCTTTCCTGCATGTAAGACGCAAATGCGAGAAAACCAGTTGGTAAAAACACTTGTTATACTATTCTGTGCTCCCCTGAGTCTCCTAATAAAAATGGTACCTTACTTGTGTGGGTGAGCATAGTGCCCGCGACAGGAAATGGCCCAAAACACACAGCACATTTTTCCTAAAAAAAACCGACTCTTTTTTTTTTCAATGTACCTCTGTGGATTTTGGGCTCTAGGTCAGCCGGCACCTAGGGAAACCTTGCAAGCCTGTCCTTTTTTAAACTAGACACTTAGGGGAATCCATGATGGGGTGACTTATGTGGCTCTCATCAGGTTCTGCTACCCAGAATCCCTTGCAAACCTCACAATCTGTCTAAAACACATTTTCTTCACATTTTAACACAAGGGTGCCACAGTGGAGGATTAGCTTATAATAGGGCTCAAAAGTGGAGGAAACTCCATCACTTCCTCCTCTCGGAATTCACTGGTGTTATGGTTTGGACAGTCCCCTCACAGCTACTGCGACTTTGCAGATGCCACTTCTGGAAGCGCTGTCTAAAACAGCACCCAAATATCACAGCTTCCTCTTTGAAGAGACCCCACCTCGAATGCCCACTACAGTCGCTGTCTTAGGTGCAGAGCACTTCTCCATCACCCTATGGACTCAAGTGTATATCACAGCAAGTCTTTAGAAATGAGCAAAAACACTTCCAAGATGGCCACCTTGTGTCCTGCAGCGACAGGCCTGGGAGGGTTGCTGTGGCACCTCGCACGCATCCTCTACACACCAAACCAAAGCACATAGTTAAAAGACATTGTCATTTACAGCGCCAGTAGCTCTAACTCTCACAAATGCGAGACCTAGTGCATTGCAAATGCTTGTTTTATCCTTTCATGAAGTCCGTTTGTAGCCATTTTTTGTAGTAAATTATGAATCATTTTAAATTAAAATTTTGTTTTTCAGTTGTTTTAGGGTTTTCTCTTATTTTAGATTGATATGTGATACGTCCTTTAACTTCAGTTGTGTACATGAGGACTCGGCTGCTTTTTGGGAAGTGTTCTTGCTATGTAAGATAAATATCTATAATATATCAAATAAGATTGTCTGAAACTTCCACTAACATGTATAACAAAACGGAAGCACTCTGAACCATTATTCCTTGTATTTGGGTGGATCGCCTAATGTTTGTATCTGTTTTGAACTTCTTTCAGTGCTTTGACCTCGAATCCTATCTACAGCTGAACTGTGAGCGAGGGACGTGGCGGTGTCCTGTATGCAAGTATGTACACGCAACTGTCATTTTGACATTTGTTTGTTGCAATTCACTTGGTCATGGTGCACTGTTATGGATAGGGAGCATCGAGGGAACTAGCACTCTTGAGTAATACTGAAATCTTTGCCAGGTTACAGTTGATTTATTTAGAATGGAGCTTCATGTAAGTGAAATGTACACTCGGTGAATACATGATCTCATTTAAGTATTTTTACATAGAATAGAACAAAGCTAAATGTCAGAGTGTAGTTTCAGATTGCATCCTGTGCATGGAAGCAAATCATTGTAGTGGCATCAACACACTTCCACCATCTTTTTCTGCCTTTCTTTCATTGGTACCAATTTAACCTTCATTCATTCCGCCAGTAAGTGGCCGCCCCACATTCAGCCCTTTACTGACGCTCAGACTAGGTGGTTATTAGTGACATCCATACATAAAATGATGAGAGAGGCCTGCTGCTTCTAATGCCATTTTTCTGTCTCCTGTCGCTCCTACGCAGCAAAACCGCGCTATTGGAAGGCCTGGAGGTGGACCAGTACATGTGGGGCATTCTCAACGCCATTCAGAAGTAAGTGTTACTGTCTGTTGTAGTTCTTTTCATTGCACTGATTGCTGCATCGTATCAGTGCGAGAATCCAGAAGCGGTATTGCAGGATATGGCAGGCTCTCTGTTTTTGCTCTGTGTTTCTCTTTGCTGGCGGTATCCAGCCTGCCCTTTTAAGGGGATATCTGAGGGGTCCGTGGGACCCCATTTTACCCCTCCCACCCCCCCGAGGGGCTGCCTTTATAAGGCACACTGTAAGTGCGTAACCTTTTTGTGGCGCAATTTTAGTGCACCGACTAAAGGCATTTTTGCCTCTGCGCCCTCTGTTGCTGTCGGTAATACGACGCGAGCGCAGAGGCAAAGGGATTCCCTCATTTACATGGGGCCACACCCCCATGTAACCTAACTATTGTTATTACAGAAGGGGCCGCACAAGCGTCTGCTCCCCCTTCTGCAATACCAAAGTGTCCAGGTGGCACGCAAAGCAGGCGCAAACGTATGGTGCGCCCCCGGGGCACTTTATGCAATAAAGACCTGGTGTCTGCTTGAAAAAGGCTAAAATGTGTTCTAAAAAATGAAAGCGAAAATTGTATTTAGGTAACAGTGAAGGCGGAATATTTAAAGAACTGCAAAATGTCTTTGTTGTCTGGTGCCACTGAAATGCTGATAGCACTGTGAAAGAGTATGAGGCAGTGTCCACACTAACACATTTTTGCCCCCAGAGCCACCAACTTATAGTGGGTTCAGTAGATTTTGCTATTCTTCAGTCTAAGTCTGAGAACTAAGGTGTATAGTCAGTAGTATTGCTACTCCCTCTGTCCTTCCTCCTGTTTCTTTCTAGAATGTTCATGAATATTCTGTTTCTTTCTAGAATGTTCATGAATATTCCGCTTTCCGCTTTTGTTCGTTAATAGTGAATCCAAAAAGAGGCAGGCTGGGGCTCATCTCATTATCTGCAAGGGTACAGCCACATTTGTCCTACTTCAAGCTAAAATTCCGTGACGGTGCCGCCTCAGTAAACTGGGTTAGAAAGTTTGTAGTTAAAAAAAAAAACGCGGGACAGATTAAAAGGCTACTCACGCTACAAATGGGCGTACTTTGGAAAATCAATTATAGCTGTGTGCAGGCAGTGCTTTTAAATCCCTGGGGCTTTCTGGAGGGGTGTCTCTGCATCCACAGCTTTCTCTGCCCCACCTGAGAGGTAGAGTGAGAGAGACAAGCTGAACCTGGGTTTGCAGTCAGTAGGACACGTCATAGTAGCCATCTTCTAATGTTACGTAGCTAGGAGTGCTTTATGTCGCTATACAGGGAGTGCAGAATTATTAGGCAAGTTGTATTTTTGAGGATTAATTTTATTATTGAACAACAACCATGTTCTCAATGAACCCAAAAAACTCTTTAATATCAAAGCTGAATATTTTTGGAAGTAGTTTTTAGTTTGTTTTTAGTTTTAGCTATGTTAGGGGGATATCTGTGTGTGCAGGTGACTATCACTGTGCATAATTATTAGGCAACTTAACAAAAAAAAATATATACCTATTTCAATTATTTATTATTACCAGTGAAACCAATATAACATCTCAACATTCACAAATATACATTTCTGACATTCAAAAACAAAACAAAAACAAATCAGTGACCAATATAGCCACCTTTCTTTGCAAGGACACTCAAAAGCCTGCCATCCATGGATTCTGTCAGTGTTTTGATCTGTTCACCATCAACATTGCGTGCAGCAGCAACCACAGTCTCCCAGACACTGTTCAGAGAGGTGTACTGTTTTCCCTCCTTGTAAATCTCACATTTGATGATGGACCACAGGTTCTCAATGGGGTTCAGATCAGGTGAACAAGGAGGCCATGTCATTAGATTTCCTTCTTTTATACCCTTTCTTGCCAGCCACGCTGTGGAGTACTTGGACGCGTGTGATGGAGCATTGTCCTGCATGAAAATCATGTTTTTCTTGAAGGATGCAGACTTCTTCCTGTACCACTGCTTGAAGAAGGTGTCTTCCAGGAACTGGCAGTAGGACTGGGAGTTGAGCTTGACTCCATCCTCAACCCGAAAAGGCCCCACAAGCTCATCTTTGATGATACCAGCCCAAACCAGTACTCCACCTCCACCTTGCTGGCGTCTGAGTCGGACTGGAGCTCTCTGCCCTTTACCAATCCAGCCACGGGCCCATCCATCTGGCCCATCAAGACTCACTCTCATTTCATCAGTCCATAAAACCTTAGAAAAATCAGTCTTGAGATATTTCTTGGCCCAGTCTTGACGTTTCTGCTTGTGTGTCTTGTTCAGTGGTGGTCGTCTTTCAGCCTTTCTTACCTTGGCCATGTCTCTGAGTATTGCACACCTTGTGCTTTTGGGCACTCCAGTGATGTTGCAGCTCTGAAATATGGCCAAACTGGTGGCAAGTGGCATCGTGGCAGCTGCACGCTTGACTTTTCTCAGTTCATGGGCAGTTATTTTGCGCCTTGGTTTTTCCACACGCTTCTTGCGACCCTGTTGACTATTTTGAATGAAACGCTTGATTGTTCGATGATCACGCTTCAGAAGCTTTGCAATTTTAAGAGTGCTGCATCCCTCTGCAAGATATCTCACTATTTTTGACTTTTCTGAGCCTGTCAAGTCCTTCTTTTGACCCATTTTGCCAAAGGAAAGGAAGTTGCCTAATAATTATGCACACCTGATATAGGGTGTGAATGTCATTAGACCACACCCCTTCTCATTACAGAGATGCACATCACCTAATATGCTTAATTGGTAGTAGGCTTTCGAGCCTATACAGCTTGGAGTAAGACAACATGCATAAAGAGGATGATGTGGTCAAAATACTCATTTGCCTAATAATTCTGCACTCCCTGTATGGTGCTACCCTGATTCTTTTCAGGACGCCTGTAACTCTTGAAGGAGGGGCCGCAGTCTTTCCGGAATAACCCCTTTCTGAGGAGACCCATTTGTGATTACAGGGATATTATACAATTAAAAAATATGCCGACAATGTATCCCCAACTGCCATGGGCCAGGGCAGATTGAGCACTAAGGAAGACGGGGAAAACTTTCAGGGAATTTAGAGTTGTTCATTTCTTTAAAAACGTTCACCATATTAACATGTCTGTTTAACTGTTGACAATTGATTGTAACAAATATGTGTTTTATCATGTGTTTAAAAAAACATGCTTCATGCTACAGTAGCTAGAAAGAAAAAAAAATCAAATTCTGTTGACATAACACATTTCCTGCTCACTTTAAAACAGGGGTTTTGGGAAAACCTAGTAGCATGAACGGTTTGACTATTAATGGAGTGTGTCTTCTGCTTTGGCTCCTGTTAGTCTGATGTTATTGATATTTAACGAAGACTACATGTCTCATTTGTACATTGTCTACCTGAAACAAGACTGCACAACCCTCTAAGTCTGCATTCTGGCTATGCTCTGAAACGTTGGCCCTTCTGTATTTGCCCCAGAACGTACTGGGTGACGTTCTGCCACAGAACTTTGAGGCTCCTTTCCCCTGAACTGTGGGTGCAGGCAAGCTCTTGAAAATGTTTCTTATTCAAATAGTCCTGTGTGTTGCAGCTCCGAGTTTGAAGAGGTGACGATCGACCCAACGTGCAGCTGGCGGCCGGTTGCCATTAAGTCTGAGATCCACATCAAAGATGACCCGGACGGCATGCCCGCCAAGCGTTTCAAGACCATGAGTCCCAGCCAAATGATCATGCCTAATGTGATGGAAATGATAGCAGCTCTGGGCCCTGGGCCGTCGCCCTACTCCTCCCTCCAGCAACCACCCGGGGGCAACAATCCTGAATATGTCGGTCAAGGTAAGTTTTTACTGCTAGGTGTTCTCGTCTTGTGAAAGACTGATTTTAAAGGCAAAAATGTGCGTTCTCTATGTCAAAACTGGTTTCTCATGGAAGCCCAAACCTTGAGATGAGAGGGAGAACATCCTGCAAGTCAGTGCCCTTGGAACACTATTATGGTTAAGTGTTTCAGTAACATATTTGTGAATACCCTTCTCACTCTACCACCTAGCAAACATAGTAAAAGCAGTGGCAGCACAGAATTATCAACTCCTGCGGTCGTGGGCCATAACTGTGATCTTTGCAGGCCTTCACAAGGGAAGAACACAGTTCTGAAGCTTTATCAATTCAATATGGCTTCTCTGTCAACACTGTGCAAGGGAGAGTTAGAAAAGGAACGTGTTTTATAGTGGCATTCCAGCAAACCGAATGGACCTTTGATTGCTCCCAGTTGCAGACGTGAACGTAAGTAGTGACATAACAGATCCAAGTGTCTTTCAACCATTGCCCGTATTTTACAAAATGTTTGTATGTGAATAGCACTATTTTGCTATGACAATGAGCTTTTTTTAAGCACCTGGTTAATGCTTCTGTGACATGCACCTATCAGAACACACTGCCCTATATTACACGCTCAGCTGACCCCTCGGGCAACTAATGAGAAAGAACAAAACAAATTGTCCTTATTTTTGTCTCTTCTAGGCAACGCCTACCAGGGCCATGGCAACTTTGACTTTCCCCATGGGAATCCCGGAGGCACCACCATGAATGACTTCATGCATGGCCCACAGCTGTCCCATCCGCCGGACTTACCAAACAGTATGGGGGCCATGGATAAGCCCTTAAGCCACCCCATGCAAGAGTCTGTAAGTAACCTGCTTTCCAGATCTCATCTCTAACCTGTCTTCTCTGTTAATTTCCTTTTACATTAGAATTGCCTCCGTTCAGGGCCCTGACAGAATGTTGATATCTATCTTTCCTATCTAACTAAAGATTTGGAATATCCAAAGTGCAGTGTCAATATCAAAGTCTGAGCAGACATAACAATGAGATATGGAAGTTGCAAAGTTGAATGATTTGCATAGAATATTTACGTATTTTCACATTTGAACTATGACTTCTAGTTGATCATGCTTAACCGTTTACTATATAAAGAGTGTTTTAGTATCGTAGGTAACCATTTCCACATAAACCGAGACGATTTCAGTAATTTGCATCATCGGAAACCCTCGTACACGGGGCATGTACTCTGATTTCATGTATGACAAAACTATAGTAGAGCTAGTCAAAAGGGATACACTACATGCTTTAAGCAGACTGTTCATGTTATTTTTTCATTGCATTTATAGCACAGCTCCAGCCAAACATGCATGTGAGCACTTTAGCACAGCAGGAGAAGTAAAAAATGACTTTGTGTCTTCCAAGTCTCGGAAACCAAGACAGGAGAAAGGGCATTGAGAAGTCGTGGGAGGATAGAAAAAAGATGAGTGCCCACACCCTTATGGGAGTATACGTGCCACATGGAGTTTTTTTAGAAGATTTTAGGCATACATGGCAGATTGTAAGACGGCATGTTTGCATGTTATGAGAAGGCATGTGTGCCTTGGTCTCAGGGTGCGTGGAGTTCTTAGGAAGTGGATGGAAGTGCTTCTCTCATAAAATCTGCCAGAAGTAGTGAGTCTATCTCAATGGTTGAGTGATGGACAAGACCTTTTTGGTTATTCAACAGGTTTTGAAGTTTATTAATACTCGAGGAATCAGCAATATTAAATGACCATGATCATATTTCTTTGCATAACTGATCATCAGGGCATGGAAGAATGAATGGTTTTAATTGGAGGTATTTGAAGTCCTAAGGACAGCAGCTAGGGTTTGAGATTGATTCTCACCTATGCCCGTCTATGTGGGTTTGTGAGAAATAACCAAGAACTATATACAGCATTTTTGACGTTTTCATCACAGATATTTTTTTTTAGTGCAGGCAGTCTTTTATTATCTGATGCTGTGTGGTTGTAATGCAAGTTTGTCATCCAGGGATATGCTGTGAGACTTTTTTTTTTCCAAAGGGGACCAAGTAGGTGGAAATTCCATGTGGTCGAATTTTCAAGTGGTGTAGTAGGTAGAAGCTTTTCTTGCATAGCATTAAAATGTCATTTTGGATGCCAATTAAATTAACTGAAGCTGAAGTGTTCCAGAAACCCAGGCACTTTCTTTAGAGTTTAAGATTCTGAATATCAAATAGCCGGTTGTGGTCTTGCAATCTGATTAATGGTGATACTGCTAGTTTCGATATTGAGGGCAGTGACTTTATGTGTAGAGGTTGGAGAGATTGGGGCAAGGATAGAACCTTGGTGCCTTTTGTAAGGCAGAGAACAGAGGCTGCTCAGCAAGATTTCATGTTTACAAAACATGTGGAAAGTATTAAAATCACTTCATAACCTTATCTCTAAAACCAACACATTTGGGTAAGGTGCAGAGTGTGGTCTAGCGATCCAGAAACCACAGAGAATTGAAGAAGTACACAGCGATGTGTAGGATTGGGCCTACTTAACGATACTAATCTAACTTGAAGCACTGGCTTTAAATCTTTAAAATATATATATATAAAATATAGATATTCTTTTAATGGGTATTATGGCTGTTTGGATACTGTATTCTCTCTCCACCCTGCTCCTGGTTAGATTTTGGCGATTTGTGTTTATTATAAGAAAAACCTGTTGATAAACGAGCTTATGTGGCTCTTGAATGCCCAAAGCCATGTCATCTGCTTGAAATTCAAGACCTGGAATGCATATTATCTCGCGCAGCATAGTTTGTTCAAGAAAAAATGTCACTAATTTCCTTTTGCTGTAGAAAATGACAGCCCTTCTCTTACTGGCCAACAAGCGAATTTGTGTCTGTAGAACCAACTTGCTCAAATAGCCACAGCATTATAGCGAGAAAGGAAACTCCAACAATAGTAGATTTTTGTCTACCAAACATGAAGTTGGAAGGTGTCTTCTGTGCTGTAATTCAAACCTTTTTTCTGCGTTGTAAGCTTGAACCTGATTGATTTTGTTTTATAAATACCTCGAAAACTAGCATTGGGACGACTTTCCCATTTCTAATACATAAAAGTACAAAGTAATCTGCTGCTATAGGACCTGTAATACCTTACAGAATGTTACGAATAACACAAAAAGCATCAGTCAGGTTAATCAGTTAGCCATGTACTACAATTATTTTTTAATGCTAAATGTTTTCTGTGGATTTAGACCAAACCCAACTTTTTGTGCTACGTTCACATACACATGCTTTGCACATCCCGCCATCTAGTGTTGCGCTCGGAGTGTTACAAGTTGTTTTTCTTCAAAGAAGTCTTTTCGAGTCACGAGATCGAGGGACTCCTCCCATTTCGGCTCCATTGCGCATGGGCGTCGACTCCATCTTAGATTGTTTTCTTTCCGCCATCGGGTTCGGACGTGTTCCTTTTCGCTCCGCGTTTCGGTTCGGAAAGATAGTTAGAATCTCGGAAAATTTGACGGTATTGTTTGCGTTCGGTATCGGGTTAGTTACAACAGATCGACACCGATATTTTGAAGAGCTCCGGTGGCCCTTTGGGGTTTTTTCGATCCCCCGTCGGGGCCTGGTCGGCCCGACCACATGTCTCTTCAAGGCTGATGGAACGGACCCCATTCCGCTTCTGCCCCAAATGCCACAACAAGTATCCTTATACAGATCAGCATCTGGTCTGTAACTTGTGTTTGTCTCCAGAACACAGAGAAGATACTTGTGAAGCCTGTCGAGCGTTTCGGTCGAGAAAGACATTAAGAGACCGAAGATCAAGAAGACTGCAAATGGCGTCGGCGCCGACAGGACAAAGACACTTCGAGGAGGAAGAAGAAACCTTCTCCATCCAGGAGTCGGACTCTGACGAGCTTGATCCCAAAGAAACGCCTAAAACCGTGATTAAGACGTCGACACACAAAACTCACGACAAGACCACAAAAGCCCAGGGGACGCCACCGCCAACAGGCCATGGGTTAACCCGAAAATTAGGTGACCGATCATCGGCACCGAAAAAGGGCACGCATGTGTCGAAGTCATCCGACTCCGGTCGAGATACCGGCACACAGCAACCTCGACCCCGAGACAGCGGGTCCGGGCAAGTTCGGCACCGAGAGGGCAGAACCGAATCAAGTCGGCACCGAGAGACCGGGACGCCGAAAGTAAAGAAAGTGTCGTCGGAGCCGAAAAAGGCTACCGAAAAGGTTTCCATTCTGAAACATCCAGACTCGGAACCGAAATCAGGTTCCTACACAGAGGAACAGGGACTGTCCTCACAAATGCAAGGACATAAGTTCGGACAAGAACTAGAGTCAATGGAGCCAGACTACACTCAAAGAAGGCTCACATCCAAAAGGACACAGGGAAGATAAGTACTCTTCCACCAATTAGGATGAAAAGAAGACTTGCCTTTCAAGAAAAGGACAAGCAGCCACAGGCAAAGGTGGCAAAACAAACAACTCCGCCACCATCAACCCACACATCACCGGTAGCCACTCCACCACTGATGCAATACCCAACTCATACTGGAATGAGTCAGGATGATCCCGAAGCATGGGATCTTTATGATGCGCCGGTGTCAGATAACAGACCAGACTGTTACCCGGCGAGGCCGTCGCCACCTGTGGACAGTACAGCCTACACACAGGTGGTGTCAAGAGCAGCAGCATTTCATAATATCACCTTGCACGCAGAACCTATTGAGGATGACTTTTTGTTTAACACACTGTCCTCCATAGCCAATACCAAAGCTTACCTATGCTACCTGGAATGCTAAAACACTCAAAACAGGTGTTTCAGGAGCCCGTGAAGGGCAGGGCCATTACTCCAAGAGTGGAGAAAAAGTACAAGCCACCACCAACAGACCCTGTATATATTACGCAGCAATTAACACCAGACTCTGTGGTAGTAGGGGCAGCTCGCAAGAGAGCAAACTCTCACACCTCGGGAGACGCACCACCTCCAGACAAGGAGAGTCGCAAATTTGACGCTGCAGGGAAAAGGGTTGCAGCACAAGCAGCCAACCAATGGCGCATTGCCAATTCGCAAGCACTGCTGGCAAGATATGACAGGGCTCATTGGGACGAAATGGAGCATTTCATTGAACACTTACCCAAAGAGTTTCAAAAAAGGGCACAACAGGTGGTGGAGGAAGGACAAAGTATCTCAAATAATCAGATACTGTCAGCAATGGATGCAGCAGATACAGTTGCTAGGACAGTAAATACAGCAGTAACCATTAGGAGACACGCATGGTTGCGTACGTCAGGATTCAAGCCGTAAATACAGCAAGCCGTGCTGAAAATGCCTTTTAACGGACAGCAGTTGTTTGGGCCGGAGGTGGACACTGCTATCGAAAAACTTAAAAAAGACACTGATACGGCCAAAGCCATGGGCGCACTCTACTCCCCACAGAGCAGAGGCACATTTCGCAAAACACAGTTTAGAGGGGGGTTTCGAGGACAAACTACAGAACCCACAACCTCACAAACAAGGCCCACTTATCAGAGCCAGTATCAGTGGGGAAGTTTTCGGGGACAATATAGAGGGGGACAATTCCAAAAGAGTAGAGGGAAGTACCAAAGTCCCAAAACTCCTCAAAACAAGCAGTGACTTCCACGTCACAAATCCCCAACACATAACACCTGTGGGGGGGGAGACTAACCAAATTTTACAAACATTGGGAGGAAATAAGAACAGACACTTGGGTCCTAGCAATTATCCAGCATGGTTATTGCATAGAATTTCTCCAATTCCCTCCAAACGTCCCACCGAAAACACACAATGTGTCAAAACAACACATGGACCTTCTAGGACTAGAGGTCCAAGCGCTGCTACAAAAAGGAGCAATAGAATTAGTACCAATTCAACAAATTGGAACAGGAGTTTACTCTCTGTATTTTCTCATACCCAAAAAGGACAAGACTCAAGACCTATATTAGATCTCAGAACATTAAATACCTACATCAAATCAGATCACTTTCACATGGTGACATTACAGGACGTAATCCCACTGCTCAAACAACGAGACTACATGGCAACACTAGACCTAAAGGATGCATATTTCCATATACCGATACATCCTTCACACAGAAAATATTTAAGGTTTGTATTCCAAGGGGTACATTACCAATTCAAGGTGTTGCCATTCGGAATAACAACTGCGCCAAGAGTTTTCACAAAATGCCTGGCAGTGGTAGCTGCACATATCAGAAGGCAGCAAATACATGTGTTCCCGTACCTAGACGATTGGTTAATCAAAACCAACACGCTAGAACGGTGTTCACAACACACAAAGTACGTTATAGAAACCCTTCACAAACTAAGTTTCTCAATCAATTACACAAAGTCACACCTTCAGCCGTGTCAGACAGCAATACTTAGGGGCGACAATCAACACAACAAAAGGGATTGCCACTCCAAGTCCACAAAGGGTACATGCATTTCAAAAAGTAATACAGGCCATGTATCCAAAACAGAAGATACAGGTCAAGCTGGTGATGAAACTACTAGGCATGATGTCCTCATGCATAGCCATTGTCCCAAATGCCAGATTACACATGCGGCCCTTACAACAGTGCCTAGCATCACAATGGTCACAGGCACAGGGTCAACTTCTAGATCTAGTGTTGATAGACCGCCAAACATACATCTCGCTTCTATGGTGGAACAATATAAATTTAAACCAAGGGCGGCCTTTCCAAGACCCAGTGCCTCAATACGTAATAACTACAGATGCCTCCATGACAGGGTGGGGAGCACACCTCAATCAACACAGCATCCAGGGACAATGGGACACTCACCAAAAACAGTTTCACATAAATCACTTAGAACTACTGGCAGTATTTCTAGCGTTGAAAGCATTTAAACCCATAATAAGCCACAAGCACATTCTTTTCAAAACAGACAACATGACAACAATGTATTATCTGAACAAACAGGGAGGAACACACTCGACACAGTTGTGTCTCCTGGCACAGAGAATATGGCATTGGGCGATTCACAACCACATTTGCCTAATAGCACAGTTTATTCCAGGGATTCAGAATCAGTTAGCAGACAATCTCTCTCGGGATCACCAACAAATCCACGAATGGGAGATTCACCCCCAAATACTAAACACTAACTTCCAAAGATGGGGAACACCACAAATTGACCTATTTGCAACAAAAGAAAACGCAAAATGCCAAAGCTTCGCATACAGATACCCACAGGATCAGTCTCAGGGCAATGCGTTATGGATGAGTTGGTCAGGGATATTTCCATATACTTTTCCCCCTCTTCCACTCCTTCCATATCTGGTAAACAAATTGAGTCAAAACAAACTCAAACTCATACTAATAGCACCAACTTGGGCAAGACAACCTTGGTACACAACACTACTAGACCTCTCAGTAGTGCCTCATGTCAAACTACCAAACAAACCAGATCTGTTAACTCAACACAAACAACAGATCAGATACCCAAATCCAGCATCGCTGAATCTAGCAATTTGGCTCCTGAAATCTTAGAATTCGGACACTTAGACCTTACACAGGAATGTATGGAGGTCATAAAACAAGCTAGGAAACCAACCACTAGACATTGCTATGCAAATAAGTGGAAAAGATTTGTCTATTATTGCCATAATAATCAAATCCAGCCATTACACGCATCTGCTAAAGACATTGTAAGCTACTTACTACATTTGCAAAAGTCAAAGCTAGCTTTTTCATCCATTAAAATACATCTTACCGCAATTTCAGCTTATCTGCAAACTACGCATGTAGGAAGTTGGCTCTGTATGTACTATTTCAAAGTAAGGAATAGTATGCACAGAGTCCAAGGGTTCCCCTTAGAGGTAAGATAGTGGCAAAAAGAGATAATACTAATGCTCTATTTTGTGGTAGTGTGGTCGAGCAGTAGGCTTATCCAAGGAGTAGTGTTAAGCATTTGTTGTACATACACATAGACAATAAATGAGGTACACACACTCAGAGACAAATCCAGCCAATAGGTTTTTATATAGAAAAATATCTTTTCTTAGTTTATTTTTAAGAACCACAGGTTCAAATTCTACATGTAATATCTCGTTCGAAAGGTATTGCAGGTAAGTACTTTAGGAACTTCAAATCATCAAAATTGCATGTATACTTTTCAAGTTATTCACAAATAGCTGTTTTAAAAGTGGACACTTAGTGCAATTTTCACAGTTCCTAGGGGAGGTAAGTATTTGTTAGGTTAACCAGGTAAGTAAGACACTTACAGGGCTTAGTTCTTGGTCCAAGGTAGCCCACCGTTGGGGGTTCAGAGCAACCCCAAAGTCACCACACCAGCAGCTCAGGGCCGGTCAGGTGCAGAGTTCAAAGTGGTGCCCAAAACACATAGGCTAGAATGGAGAGAAGGGGGTGCCCCGGTTCCGGTCTGCTTGCAGGTAAGTACCCGCGTCTTCGGAGGGCAGACCAGGGGGGGTTTTGTAGGGCACCGGGGGGGACACAAGCCCACACAGAAATTTCACCCTCAGCAGCGCGGGGGCGGCCGGGTGCAGTGTAGAAACAAGCGTCGGGTTTGTAATGGAAGTCAATGGGAGATCTAGGGATCTCTTCAGCGCTGCAGGCAGGCAAGGGGGGGGTTCCTCGGGGAAACCTCCACTTGGTCAAGGGAGAGGGACTCCTGGGGGTCACTCCTCCAGTGAAAGTCCGGTCCTTCAGGTCCTGGGGGCTGCGGGTGCAGGGTCTCTCCCAGGTGTCGGGACTTAGGATTCAAAGAGTCGCGGTCAGGGGAAGCCTCGGGATTCCCTCTGCAGGCGGCGCTGTGGGGGCTCAGGGGGGACAGGTTTTTGTACTCACAGTCTTAGAGTAGTCCTGGGGTCCCTCCTGAAGTGTGGGATCGCCACCAGCCGAGTCGGGGTCGCCGGGTGCAGTGTTGCAAGTCTCACGCTTCTTGCGGGGAGCTTGCAGGGTTCTTTAAAAGCTGCTGGAAACAAAGTTGCAGCTTTTCTTGGAGCAGGTCCGCTGTCCTCGGGAGTTTCTTGTCTTTTCGAAGCAGGGGCAGTCCTCAGAGGATGTCGAGGTCGCTGGTCCCTTTGGAAGGCGTCGCTGGAGCAGGATCTTTGGAAGGCAGGAGACAGGCCGGTGAGTTTCTGGAGCCAAGGCAGTTGTCGTCTTCTGGTCTTCCTCTGCAGGGGTTTTTCAGCTAGGCAGTCCTTCTTCTTGTAGTTGCAGGAATCTAATTTTCTAGGGTTCAGGGTAGCCCTTAAATACTAAATTTAAGGGCGTGTTTAGGTCTGGGGGGTTAGTAGCCAATGGCTACTAGCCCTGAGGGTGGGTACACCCTCTTTGTGCCTCCTCCCAAGGGGAGGGGGTCACAATCCTAACCCTATTGGGGGAATCCTCCATCTGCAAGATGGAGGATTTCTAAAAGTTAGAGTCACTTCAGCTCAGGACACCTTAGGGGCTGTCCTGACTGGCCAGTGACTCCTCCTTGTTTCTTTCTTTGTTCCCTCCAGCCTTGCCGCCAAAAGTGGGGGCCGTGGCCGGAGGGGGCGGGCAACTCCACTAAGCTGGAGTGCCCTGCTGGGCTGTGACAAAGGGGTGAGCCTTTGAGGCTCACCGCCAGGTGTCACAGCTCCTGCCTGGGGGAGGTGTTAGCATCTCCACCCAGTGCAGGCTTTGTTACTGGCCTCAGAGTGACAAAGGCACTCTCCCCATGGGGCCAGCAACATGTCTCTGGTGTGGCAGGCTGCTGGAACTAGTCAGCCTACACAGACAGTCGGTTAAGTTTCAGGGGGCACCTCTAAGGTGCCCTCTGTGGTGTATTTTACAATAAAATGTACACTGGCATCAGTGTGCATTTATTGTGCTGAGAAGTTTGATACCAAACTTCCCAGTTTTCAGTGTAGCCATTATGGTGCTGTGGAGTTCGTGTTTGACAGACTCCCAGACCATATACTCTTATGGCTACCCTGCACTTACAATGTCTAAGGTTTTGTTTAGACACTGTAGGGGTACCATGCTCATGCACTGGTACCCTCACCTATGGTATAGTGCACCCTGCCTTAGGGCTGTAAGGCCTGCTAGAGGGGTGTCTTACCTATACTGCATAGGCAGTGAGAGGCTGGCATGGCACCCTGAGGGGAGTGCCATGTCGACTTACTCGTTTTGTCCTCACTAGCACACACAAGCTGGCAAGCAGTGTGTCTGTGCTGAGTGAGAGGTCTCCAGGGTGGCATAAGACATGCTGCAGCCCTTAGAGACCTTCCTTGGCATCAGGGCCCTTGGTACTAGAAGTACCAGTTACAAGGGACTTATCTGGATGCCAGGGTCTGCCAATTGTGGATACAAAAGTACAGGTTAGGGAAAGAACACTGGTGCTGGGGCCTGGTTAGCAGGCCTCAGCACACTTTCAATTGTAAACATAGCATCAGCAAAGGCAAAAAGTCAGGGGGCAACCATGCCAAGGAGGCATTTCCTTACACAACCCCCCCCCAAACGAAAGAGGATGAGACTAACCTTTCCCAAGAGAGTCTTCATTTTCTAAGTGGAAGAACCTGGAAAGGCCATCTGCATTGGCATGGGCAGTCCCAGGTCTGTGTTCCACTATAAAGTCCATTCCCTGTAGGGAGATGGACCACCTCAACAGTTTAGGATTTTCACCTTTCATTTGCATCAGCCATTTGAGAGGTCTGTGGTCAGTTTGAACTAGGAAGTGAGTCCCAAAGAGGTATGGTCTCAGCTTCTTCAGGGACCAAACCACAGCAAAGGCCTCCCTCTCAATGGCACTCCAACGCTGCTCCCTGGGGAGTAACCTCCTGCTAATGAAAGCAACAGGCTGGTCAAGGCCATCATCATTTGTTTGGGACAAAACTGCCCCTATCCCATGTTCAGAGGCATCAGTCTGCACAATGAACTGCTTAGAATAATCTGGAGCTTTTAGAACTGGTGCTGAGCACATTGCCTGTTTCAGGGTGTCAAAGGCCTGTTGGCATTCCACAGTCCAGTTCACTTTCTTGGGCATTTTCTTGGAGGTGAGTTCAGTGAGGGCTGTCACAATGGATCCATATCCCTTCACAAACCTCCTGTAATACCCAGTCAAGCCAAGGAATGCCCTGACTTGAGTCTGGGTTTTTGGAGCTACCCAGTCCAGAATAGTCTGGATCTTGGGTTGGAGTGGCTGAACTTGGCCTCCACCTACAAGGTGTCCCAAGTAAACCACAGTTCCCTGCCCTATCTGGCATTTGGATGCCTTGATAGAGAGGCCTGCAGATTGCAGAGCCTTCAAAACCTTCTTTAGGTGGACCAGGTGATCCTGCCAGGTGGAGCTAAAGACAGCAATATCATCAAGATAAGCTGTGCTAAAGGACTCCAAGCCAGCAAGGACTTGATTCACCAACCTTTGGAAGGTGGCAGGGGCATTCTTTAAACCAAAGGGCATAACAGTAAACTGATAATGCCCATCAGGTGTGGAGAATGCTGTTTTCTCTTTTGCTCCAGGTGCCATTTTTATTTGCCAGTACCCTGCTGTCAAGTCAAAGGTACTTAAGAATTTGGCAGCACCTAATTTATCTATGAGCTCATCAGCTCTTGGAATTGGATGAGCATCTGTCTTGGTGACAGAATTGAGCCCTCTGTAGTCCACACAAAACCTCATCTCTTTCTTTCCATCTTTGGTGTGAGGTTTGGGGACTAAGACCACTGGGCTAGCCCAGGGGCTGTCAGAGCGCTCAATTACTCCCAATTCCAGCATCTTGTGGACTTCCACCTTGATGCTTTCCTTAACATGGTCAGATTGTCTAAAGATTTTGTTCTTGACAGGCATGCTGTCTCCTGTGTCCACATCATGGGTACACAGGTGTGTCTGACCAGGGGTTAAGGAGAAGAGTTCAGGAAACTGTTGTAGGACTCTCCTACAATCAGCTTGCTGTTGGCCAGAGAGGGTGTCTGAGTAGATCACTCCATCTACTGTGCCATCTTTTGGGTCTGATGACAGAAGATCAGGGAGAGGTTCACTCTCTGCCTCCTGATCCTCATCTGTTACCATCAACAGATTCACATCAGCCCTGTCATGGAAGAGCTTAAGGCGGTTCACATGGATCACCCTCTTGGGGCTCCTGCTTGTGCCCAGGTCCACCAGGTAGGTGACCTGACTCTTCCTTTCTAGTACTGGGTAAGGGCCACTCCATTTGTCCTGGAGTGCCCTGGGAGCTACAGGCTCCAGAACCCAGACTTTCTGCCCTGGTTGGAACTCAACCAGTGCAGCCTTTTGGTCATACCAAAACTTCTGGAGCTGTTGGCCGGCCTCAAGGTTTTTGGTTGCCTTTTCCATGTACTCTGCCATTCTAGAGCGAAGGCCAAGTACATAGTCCACTATGTCTTGTTTAGGCTCATGGAGAGGTCTCTCCCAGCCTTCTTTAACAAGAGCAAGTGGTCCCCTTACAGGATGACCAAACAGAAGTTCAAAGGGTGAGAATCCTACTCCCTTCTGTGGCACCTCTCTGTAAGCGAAAAGCAGACATGGCAAGAGGACATCCCATCTCCTTTTGAGTTTTTCTGGGAGCCCCATGATCATGCCCTTTAATGTCTTGTTGAATCTCTCAACTAAGCCATTAGTTTGTGGATGGTAAGGTGTAGTGAATTTATAAGTCACTCCACACTCATTCCACATATGTTTCAGGTATGCTGACATGAAGTTGGTACCTCTGTCAGACACCACCTCCTTAGGGAAACCCACTCTGGTAAAGATACCAATGAGGGCCTTGGCTACTGCAGGGGCAGTAGTCGACCTAAGGGGAATAGCTTCAGGATACCTGGTAGCATGATCCACTACTACCAGGATATACATATTTCCTGAGGCTGTGGGAGGTTCTAGTGGACCAACTATGTCCACACCCACTCTTTCAAAGGGGACCCCCACCACTGGAAGTGGAATGAGGGGGGCCTTTGGATGCCCACCTGTCTTACCACTGGCTTGACAGGTGGGGCAGGAGAGGCAAAACTCCTTAACCATGTTGGACATATTGGGCCAGTAGAAGTGGTTGACTAACCTCTCCCACGTCTTGGTTTGTCCCAAATGTCCAGCAAGGGGAATGTCATGGGCCAATGTTAGGATGAACTCTCTGAACAGCTGAGGCACTACCACTCTCCTAGTGGCACCAGGTTTGGGGTCTCTGGCCTCAGTGTACAGGAGTCCATCTTCCCAATAGACCCTATGTGTTCCATTTTTCTTGCCCTTGGACTCTTCAGCAGCTTGCTGCCTAAGGCCTTCAAGAGAGGGACAGGTTTCTTGTCCCTTACACAGCTCCTCCCTTGAGGGTCCCCCTGGGCCTAAGAGCTCAACCTGATAAGGTTCAAGCTCCAAAGGCTCAGTTCCCTCAGAGGGCAGAACTTCTTCCTGAGAAGAGAGGTTCCCTTTCTTTTGCTGTGTTGCAGTTGGTTTCCCAACTGACTTTCCTGTTCTCTTGGTAGGCTGGGCCATTCTTCCAGACTCCAGCTCTACTTGTTCACCCTGTGCCTTGCATTGTGCTCTGGTTTTCACACACACCAGTTCAGGGATACCCAGCATTGCTGCATGGGTTTTTAGTTCTACCTCAGCCCATGCTGAGGACTCCAGGTCATTTCCAAGCAGACAGTCCACTGGGATATTTGAGGAGACCACCACCTGTTTCAGGCCATTGACCCCTCCCCATTCTAAAGTAACCATTGCCATGGGGTGTACTTTTCTCTGATTGTCAGCGTTGGTGACTGTGTAAGTTTTTCCAGTCAGGTATTGGCCAGGGGAAACCAGTTTCTCTGTCACCATGGTGACACTGGCACCTGTATCCCTCAGGCCCTCTATTCTAGTCCCATTAATTAAGAGTTGCTGTCTGTATTTTTGCATGTTAGGCGGCCAGACAGCTAGTGTGGCTAAATCCACCCCACCCTCAGAAACTAGAGTAGCTTCAGTGTGGACCCTGATTTGCTCTGGGCACACTGTTGATCCCACTTGGAGACTAGCCATACCAGTGTTACCTGGATGGGAGTTTGGAGTGGAACCTTTCTTGGGACAGGCCTTGTCTCCAGTTTGGTGTCCATGCTGTTTACAGCTATGACACCAGGCCTTTTTGGGATCAAAGTTTTTACCCTTGTACCCATTGTTTTGTGAAGAGGCTCTGGGCCCACCCTCCTGTGCAGGTTTTTGGGGGCCTGTAGAAGACTCTTTACTATTTTTAGTTTTGGTTGTCTCATCACCCTTCCCCTGGGGAGTCTTTGTGACCCCTTTCTTTTGGTCACCCCCTGTTGAAGTCTTGGACACCCTTGTCTTGACCCAATGGTCCGCCTTCTTTCCCAATTCTTGGGGAGAAATTGGTCCTAGGTCTACCAGATGCTGATGCAGTTTATCATTGAAACAATTACTTAACAGGTGTTCTTTCACAAATAAATTGTACAGCCCATCATAATTACTTACACCACTGCCTTGAATCCAACCATCTAGTGTTTTCACTGAGTAGTCAACAAAGTCAACCCAGGTCTGGCTCGAGGATTTTTGAGCCCCCCTGAACCTAATCCTGTACTCCTCAGTGGAGAATCCAAAGCCCTCAATCAGGGTACCCTTCATGAGGTCATAAGATTCTGCATCTTTTCCAGAGAGTGTGAGGAGTCTATCCCTACACTTTCCAGTGAACATTTCCCAAAGGAGAGCACCCCAGTGAGATCTGTTCACTTTTCTGGTTACACAAGCCCTCTCAAAAGCTGTGAACCACTTGGTGATGTCATCACCATCTTCAAATTTTGTCACAATCCCTTTGGGGATTTTTAACATGTCAGGAGAATCTCTGACCCTCTTTATATTGCTGCCACCATTGATGGGTCCTAGGCCCATCTCTTGTCTTTCCCTTTCTATGGCTAGGAGCTGTCTCTCTAAAGCCAATCTTTTGGCCATCCTGGCTAACAGGAGGTCATCTTCACTGAGAGCATCCTCAGTGATTTCAGAAATGTGGGACCCTCCTGTGAGGGACTCACTATTTCTGACTAACACAGTTGGAGACAGGACTTGAGGGGTCCTGTTCTCCCTATTTAGGACTGGAGGAGGGACATTGGCCTCCAAGTCACTAATCTCTTCCTCTGTGAGGTCATCATCAGAGGGGTTGGCTTTTTCAAACTCTGCCAACAGCTCCTGGAGCTGAATTTTGGTAGGTCTGGAGCCAATGGTTATTTTTTTGATATTACAGAGAGACCTTAGCTCCCTCATCTTAAGATGGAGGTAAGGTGTGGTGTCGAGTTCCACCACATTCATCTCTGTATCAGACATTATTTTGCTAAGAGTTGGAAGACTTTTTAAAGAATCTAAAACTGTTTCTAGAATCTAATTTCAAACTTTTAACAAACTTTTAAACTCTAAAAGACAATGCTAAACAGGGACTTAACACACAAGGCCCTAGCAGGACTTTTAAGAATTTAGAAAAATTTCAAATTGCAAAAATGAATTTCTAATGACAATTTTGGAATTTGTCGTGTGATCAGGTATTGGCTGAGTAGTCCAGCAAATGCAAAGTCTTGTACCCCACCGCTGATCCACCAATGTAGGAAGTTGGCTCTGTATGTACTATTTCAAAGTAAGGAATAGTATGCACAGAGTCCAAGGGTTCCCCTTAGAGGTAAGATAGTGGCAAAAAGAGATAATACTAATGCTCTATTTTGTGGTAGTGTGGTCGAGCAGTAGGCTTATCCAAGGAGTAGTGTTAAGCATTTGTTGTACATACACATAGACAATAAATGAGGTACACACACTCAGAGACAAATCCAGCCAATAGGTTTTTATATAGAAAAATATCTTTTCTTAGTTTATTTTTAAGAACCACAGGTTCAAATTCTACATGTAATATCTCGTTCGAAAGGTATTGCAGGTAAGTACTTTAGGAACTTCAAATCATCAAAATTGCATGTATACTTTTCAAGTTATTCACAAATAGCTGTTTTAAAAGTGGACACTTAGTGCAATTTTCACAGTTCCTAGGGGAGGTAAGTATTTGTTAGGTTAACCAGGTAAGTAAGACACTTACAGGGCTTAGTTCTTGGTCCAAGGTAGCCCACCGTTGGGGGTTCAGAGCAACCCCAAAGTCACCACACCAGCAGCTCAGGGCCGGTCAGGTGCAGAGTTCAAAGTGGTGCCCAAAACACATAGGCTAGAATGGAGAGAAGGGGGTGCCCCGGTTCCGGTCTGCTTGCAGGTAAGTACCCGCGTCTTCGGAGGGCAGACCAGGGGGGGTTTTGTAGGGCACCGGGGGGGACACAAGCCCACACAGAAATTTCACCCTCAGCAGCGCGGGGGCGGCCGGGTGCAGTGTAGAAACAAGCGTCGGGTTTGTAATGGAAGTCAATGGGAGATCTAGGGATCTCTTCAGCGCTGCAGGCAGGCAAGGGGGGGGTTCCTCGGGGAAACCTCCACTTGGTCAAGGGAGAGGGACTCCTGGGGGTCACTCCTCCAGTGAAAGTCCGGTCCTTCAGGTCCTGGGGGCTGCGGGTGCAGGGTCTCTCCCAGGTGTCGGGACTTAGGATTCAAAGAGTCGCGGTCAGGGGAAGCCTCGGGATTCCCTCTGCAGGCGGCGCTGTGGGGGCTCAGGGGGGACAGGTTTTTGTACTCACAGTCTTAGAGTAGTCCTGGGGTCCCTCCTGAAGTGTGGGATCGCCACCAGCCGAGTCGGGGTCGCCGGGTGCAGTGTTGCAAGTCTCACGCTTCTTGCGGGGAGCTTGCAGGGTTCTTTAAAAGCTGCTGGAAACAAAGTTGCAGCTTTTCTTGGAGCAGGTCCGCTGTCCTCGGGAGTTTCTTGTCTTTTCGAAGCAGGGGCAGTCCTCAGAGGATGTCGAGGTCGCTGGTCCCTTTGGAAGGCGTCGCTGGAGCAGGATCTTTGGAAGGCAGGAGACAGGCCGGTGAGTTTCTGGAGCCAAGGCAGTTGTCGTCTTCTGGTCTTCCTCTGCAGGGGTTTTTCAGCTAGGCAGTCCTTCTTCTTGTAGTTGCAGGAATCTAATTTTCTAGGGTTCAGGGTAGCCCTTAAATACTAAATTTAAGGGCGTGTTTAGGTCTGGGGGGTTAGTAGCCAATGGCTACTAGCCCTGAGGGTGGGTACACCCTCTTTGTGCCTCCTCCCAAGGGGAGGGGGTCACAATCCTAACCCTATTGGGGGAATCCTCCATCTGCAAGATGGAGGATTTCTAAAAGTTAGAGTCACTTCAGCTCAGGACACCTTAGGGGCTGTCCTGACTGGCCAGTGACTCCTCCTTGTTTCTTTCTTTGTTCCCTCCAGCCTTGCCGCCAAAAGTGGAGGCCGTGGCCGGAGGGGGCGGGCAACTCCACTAAGCTGGAGTGCCCTGCTGGGCTGTGACAAAGGGGTGAGCCTTTGAGGCTCACCGCCAGGTGTCACAGCTCCTGCCTGGGGGAGGTGTTAGCATCTCCACCCAGTGCAGGCTTTGTTACTGGCCTCAGAGTGACAAAGGCACTCTCCCCATGGGACCAGCAACATGTCTCTGGTGTGGCAGGCTGCTGGAACTAGTCAGCCTACACAGACAGTCGGTTAAGTTTCAGGGGGCACCTCTAAGGTGCCCTCTGTGGTGTATTTTACAATAAAATGTACACTGGCATCAGTGTGCATTTATTGTGCTGAGAAGTTTGATACCAAACTTCCCAGTTTTCAGTGTAGCCATTATGGTGCTGTGGAGTTCGTGTTTGACAGACTCCCAGACCATATACTCTTATGGCTACCCTGCACTTACAATGTCTAAGGTTTTGTTTAGACACTGTAGGGGTACCATGCTCATGCACTGGTACCCTCACCTATGGTATAGTGCACCCTGCCTTAGGGCTGTAAGGCCTGCTAGAGGGGTGTCTTACCTATACTGCATAGGCAGTGAGAGGCTGGCATGGCACCCTGAGGGGAGTGCCATGTCGACTTACTCGTTTTGTCCTCACTAGCACACACAAGCTGGCAAGCAGTGTGTCTGTGCTGAGTGAGAGGTCTCCAGGGTGGCATAAGACATGCTGCAGCCCTTAGAGACCTTCCTTGGCATCAGGGCCCTTGGTACTAGAAGTACCAGTTACAAGGGACTTATCTGGATGCCAGGGTCTGCCAATTGTGGATACAAAAGTACAGGTTAGGGAAAGAACACTGGTGCTGGGGCCTGGTTAGCAGGCCTCAGCACACTTTCAATTGTAAACATAGCATCAGCAAAGGCAAAAAGTCAGGGGGCAACCATGCCAAGGAGGCATTTCCTTACAACGCACTCAACTTAATTATTTAGGATACCAGTCATAAAAGCGTTTATGGAAGGCCTAAAGAGAATTATACCACCAAGAACACCACCAGTTCCTTCGTGGAACCTCAACATTGTCTTAACACGACTCATGGGTCCACCTTTCGAACCTATGCACTCATGTGAAATGCAATACTTAACATGGAAAGTTGCATTTCTAATTGCTATCACATCTCTAAGAAGAGTAAGTGAGATATAGGCATTTACCATACAAGAACCATTTATTCAGATACACAAGCATAAAGTAGTCTTGCGAACAAATCCTAAATTCTTACCAAAAGTCATATCACCGTTCCACTTAAATCAAACAGTAGCACTACCAGTGTTCTTCCCAAAGCCAGATTCTGTAGCTGAAAGAGCACTACATACATTAGACATCAAAAGAGCGTTAATGTACTACATTGACAGAACAAAACAAATTCGGAAAACAAAACAATTATTTATTGCTTTCCAAAAACCTCATACAGGAAATCCAATTTCAAAACAAGGCATTGCTAGATGGATGGTTAAATGCATTCAAACTTGCTATCTCAAAGCAAAAAGAGAACTGCCTATTACACCAAAGGCACACTCGACTAGAAAGAAAGGTGCTACCATGGCCTTTCTAGGGAATATTCCAATGACTGAAATATGTAAGGCAGCCACATGGTCTACGCCTCATACATTTACCAAACATTACTGCGTAGATGTGTTAACAGCACAACAAGCCACAGTAGGCCAAGCAGTATTAAGGACATTGTTTCAAACAACTTCAACTCCTACAGGCTGAACCACCGCTTTTGGGGAGATAACTGCTTACTAGTCTATGCAAAGCATGTGTATCTGCAGCTACACATGCCATTGAACGGAAAATGTCCCTTACCCAGTGTACATCTGTTCGTGGCATGAGTCGCTGCAGATTCACATGCGCCCACCCGCATCCCCGGGAGCCTGTAGCCGTTTCGAAGTATATCTTGAACATTTGTAAATTTGTAAATATATCACTTTAAAATACATTATGTACATACATATTCACTCCATTGCATGGGCACTATTACTATAATACACAACTCCTACCTCACCCTCTGCGGGGAAAACAATCTAAGATGGAGTCGACGCTCATGTGCAATGGAGCCGAAATGGGAGGAGTCCCTCGATCTCGTGACACGAAAAGACTTCTTCGAAGAAAAACAACTTGTAACACTCCGAGCCCAAAACTAGATGGTGGGATGTGCAAAGTATGTGAATCTGCAGCGACTCATGCCACGAACAGATGTACACTGGGTAAGTGACATTTTCCATATATATATATATATATATATATATATATATATATATATTAGTTACAAAATGCATACAAAGGCTTTTTTAAGTTGACACTAAATGTTAAGGCCAGTGTGGCTATCGGTTAAGTAATCTAGAAAACGTATAAACCGTGCCTCGAAACTTGATAAAAATTCAGTTTTGCTTAGAAAGTTAAGGGAATAGTAAAAAAAAGACTACAAGTCAAAGGGCCATGGGCTGCCTCCAATGTACGCATATTCAGAAGCACAGAAATCACTAAAAGGCGACAAGCACCTCCTATCACAGACCCTTGCTTCAAGATTAACTCGCATAAGTCTAGCAACTGAAAATCCTCTTGTTTAAAATAAATAAAATCTAAGTTGTGTTTCCTCTTCAAGAGTGTTGCTTCTCATCTTCAGTACAAAAGTATCTTGCTCATTCCTTTACCATACATTAGCAGACTTCAGGTGTGTTGTCTGGTCAAGGACGAAAGGAAATCTAAATACATTGCATTACAGGACAGGCTATATTCTTCCTACCGATAAGTAGAAGACGTGTGTTAGTGTCAGCAAGCATCATACAATGTCAAGGTCAGTGTTGTTAGGACATATATTGGGACCCGCAGCCTACCAGTACAAGGTTTCATTGACCTATGTTTTCTTACAAGTAAAAGTGGATGAAGTTCTGCTATTGATGAGGTTTTTCAGCAGGAAATGTGAGCAGCAGGAACAAAATCTTCCTATACCGTTTTATCTCTTTCACACCCCCTGACTCTTTCTAACATGCCTTTCGACTTAAAACTCACAATGGCTTCCAGACCAAAGCCCGATTTCTAACTTAGCAAACTCGGGCATCAGTACAAACGTCAACTCTACCCACCTCTCTCCAAGTTTCAAGTCATCATCCTATAGTTTTAGGGAGGATGTGGAATGAGATCAGTGCTGCAATACAGGGACCGCCCCATTCGCTGCAAGTGGGGTTTTATACTTTCTAACATTGGAATTCACTTGTAACTCATCATTCAGTGATCCTGAGGCTCGTGAAACTGCTGGGTTGGATAGATTTTGTCTCATGGTACAGATTCCGCTCTTCTCAACTGTATCAGTGCCCAGATACCCTCCTCAGAAGCTCCTGAAAGTCCTGTATACAATTTTATTTATTTTACTCATTTGATAAATGAAGGCATGCTGAGTTACTCCAGTACCAGTCACTTAATCTGTCGGTTATTCTGGTTTAGCTCACAGGAAGAGTCCACAGTAGCATTTTTCATTTTATTGTGGCGCAGCCATGTACCACTTCGATGGCTTAAAACTCTTCTTCCCTCTTACTATGGGATCCCTTCCATATTGGCATTACTGAAGCAATTCTTACCAATAAAACAACCAACGTAGTGTTTGCGAGACAGTGAGTGTGATACCAAACTCGGTGTTTTTGCATTCCTATGGTATTCTTAAGTTTCAGCTCGAACTGGACCTTCATTTGTTCTGCCTTTTTTGGGGACATCCGTAAAGAAGGAGCTGAGAAGGTCGTCCATAATCAGGATGCCAGTAGAGGCCTTAAATTCTGATTCAGCAGCACTGAAGACACAAAGCATTGTCCGCCGTTTACCGTGTGAATGCCTCAGTTATTGAATCTTCGAAGGGATGTTATTGATGAGCTATTAGTTTGATATTCTTAGTAGCAACATTGAAGGTCTGCCTCTTGTCATTTCTATCCATTCTCATCCAAACAGCACCTTTTGCTTTCCAGAAGCTTGTTGTAGATATACAGTCCCTGGAGGCTGATCAGGTCTAATATTGGTCTGTTTTTCACATCCTGTTTGCTTAAATCCTGTCTCAAGCTGTTGGTCGCCAACTCCTAAACAATAACTTTGTTTGGTGATCACTTGTTTTTTCGGAATATGAGGGAGCCGGGTATTAGCCCTTCTTCCATTTCCAGCTCAGCCTTGACTGTGCCATCTTGTATCAACCAACGGCCAGCTCTATTGATTAAAGGTGGGTTCACAATGAAAGTGAGTGCCCCCAGTGCATTGGATTAGGTGTGATTGTGGTAGCAAATATACATTGTTTTTAGGGTCAAAATCAACCAGAGAGTCCTGGAATGATAGTAGGGTTGGCTTTTTCTTTACAGGCTCCATCTCAATGGAATTGTCTTTCTCCATGGGCTAAGTCTTCAAAGTAAAGCCTTGCAGAGCTATGTTTTCTAGATTACTTTATTTTATCTTAACCATGAGTAATGTTGAGATAAATGGAAGATAGGAAGGTTGCTACCTTTGATTTCTTAAACGGATATTACCAGTTTGTGGTGCATTGCACGATAGTTAGCATTAAAAAATCAAGAGCTCCATTTCAAAAACGTTTTTTGTGTTGGGCATGTAAAAAGTTGCTCATTTAAGTTTACAATCCTGTTTATTTTGTAAATGTGTACAGAAAGTGTGTCTGGGATCCTTGTACTGAAGGCATGGGATCACCCTCCCAGTCTTTGTTTCAGCAGGAGCACACCTACAGTGACTGAAAAGAATAACTGGAAACATTGGTTAGCTTTCCACATGAACAAGTGTGCAGCTAATATAATGTTCTCTTGTCACACCTGATAAAGTACAGGTCTAAGTTTGTGAGTCTAGCTTAGCACTGCTCTGCAGTGTTTAAAGTTGGATGTGTCAGTACATATGTGATGAGCATTACGTGAAAAGTGAAGATGCTCTCAATCGTCCAGAGTGACAGAGATTGTCTTTGTTGCGTACCTTTTCTTTTTAGACTTATTTGTTGCCTCCAAGGAAGGTGGTTTTAGAAATTCAAGGATCTAAGAATTACCTGTGAGTTGAGGTGACAGCTCCTCCCAGCGTTCTCCGTGTTGCCACATACTGAGTCTTGTATCTTTAATGTGCATTCACGTTTCACTTGAAGCCCTAAACCAAAGTCTGGGGAAGTTAGATGAGTGTCTAAGAAGACATTTCCGACCTAAAAAGAGCCGGGTATTTCCACTTTGTATCATTGTCACCAAACTAACATGTCAGGGGAAGAGAAACTACTTTTAAAATGAGGGTTGGGGCAGGACCTTCTATGTGGCATACATAATTTCTGAGTCATATTGAGAGAGATTTCAATTATAAACATGGCAGAGGGTCTAGGAACTAGGGCAATTACATGTGCAGTGTTATGCTCCAGCAACCACGCTATCCATTCTGCTTTCTTAGGCACATCCCATGAATGTGAAGTTGGTTTAGTCTGAATGTGCTCCTCCTTTAAAAGGAGTAGTGCTGACTGGAAGCTTGTCCATCTTACCCAGTAACTATTCTGGGGGACCATGGAGGGAAAAATGCAGAGAAGTGCTCTATGCTGCCATAAAAGGATTTCTTTTGATCGATGTGTAGGTTGCAAGACAATTTTTTTGTGATCCGAGCATCACTAGACTGCATAATACATGAACCAGTAAACAGAAATAACCCCTTTGATATGCTAGAAGACCACGTTTTCTTTAGAAATGGCCTTTGTTGTGTGAGAGGAGCTCTAAATACTTCCTGGCTGGATGATACCCGTTGCTTTAGCCATATTCACAGTTTGAAGAGACAATTTGATATCACCTGTAAGGATGGGAATGGTCTTTTTCTCGCTTATCTGTGATACCGTCTCTTTATTCCTAAAGAAAATCCACAAAGGGTGTGTTATTTTTTCTTCGGACATAGTGTGGCCTCACTTTCTTTCCTGCTTTTTTCCTCCTTCGCAGATGCCTCATCCTGGCAGCTCTGATCAGTTACATAGTTCCCTGCAGCAAGGTTTGCATGCACACCACCACCACCCCAGCAGCCAGTCAGGTCAGCCATTACATCCCAGTGGTCCTACACAGCTGTCCCGGCAGCCGCCACAGGCCGCTCCTAGCAACCATCCACACGGTGACCTGACCTTTCACCCCGCCTCGGCCTTACACGGTCAGGCGGGAGGACAGGGAGCGCCCGACATGACGGAACCCTCGCTGGATGTAAGTTTCTCATAACCACTCTGCCTGCCTGAGAATGTTCTTTTGGTCTCTTGAAGAGGGCAGTTGGGGAGGGGGGAAGTGGGGTTGTGGGTACATCTGCATTGAAGGCGAGATGATTGTCCAGCTGCTCACTTAACTTTAGTTTTGTAAGCATCTGCACAACATGCAAAAAACATATCTGGTAGAGACTTCTAGTTGCAGATTCCTTACCTTAGAATTTTCCCCCAGGTGTCAGATTGGAACCGAAGATTTTTTCTTCGAGCAATACGCTTGCGCGTCGATAGGTTGCGTCAGTCGACTCCGTGGGCCTCTTAGTCGCCATGATGACATCAGCAGTAGTACATAGACGCCGCCTCAGCGCAGTGACGTCAGTTCTTTTCTTTCCGCGCCACGTGCTGATCCGGAGAGAGCTACCCTGGTCTCTTTTTAACCGACTTGTCCTTTTTGTCGAGTTTTGTGGATGAGTTTTGGTGCGTCGAGCCGTGCGAGGACTGTCACCGTATGATGTAGGTGACCCAACACAGGGGCCTGTGAATAGGACGATCACATGCCGCCATCAGTCCACCCCGAAAGACCCTAAATTCCTGTCCCAACACCCTACGCCTGAGAGTCTTGTCATCCAGGCTTCTTCTTCCTCGGGCGCATTCCCTGCCGCCCTCCTGGATAGGGACTCAAAAAGGCTGGAACAGTTTAGGAATAAGTTGTTTTCTTCCTCCAGTCTCGCGCTGCGGTCCGTGAACACTGCATGCCTTTTGGGCTGCTATTCCCACTCTTTGTGGGATACGGTCACGCAAATTCTGCTGCAGATACCGGAGGAGACCCGTGCTATTGTCTCCCAAGCTGTTAACAATGGGAGAGACGCGTCAAAGTTAAGTTTACGATATGATGTTGGCTGGACACGACCGACTCTCTAGGCAGATCAGTTGCTACGACGGTGGCCTTGCGGCGCCCTGCCTGGTTACATACTTCTGGTTTTTCAGAGGATGTCCAACAGACTCATGGACATGCCCTTTGATGGCTTCCGTCTCTTTGGAGACCATGAAGACTCGGCTTTGGAGCGATTCAAAGAGTCCCGAGCTACGGCTCAATCCCTTGGCCCTTCCTCTGCCCCTCGCCCTCACCAGTCTTTCCTTTCGTGGCCCCCACCCAACCACTGTGCCACTCATGCTCTTCTGCCACTGCGTGGCCGTGGAAGCAGAATCCCGCGTGGGACAGGGAACCAGAGGCCTTCCCAGTCCACCCCTGCCCCGCTGCAGCCTCCAAACCCTCCTAGTCCGTCCCCTCACTCCAATCCAGTTGGCGGCAGGATTCGCCATCACCTGCCCCACTGGGAATCCATCACTACGGACGGGTGGGTTTTGCAGATCGTTCGAAAGGGCTACTCCCTCCCTTTCGAATCTGCCCCACCAGCCATGCCTCCATCAATCAGCCAACTTCCGGAGGATCATTTGGTACTTCTCCGCCAGGATACGAGGCTCTCTTGGAAAAGGGAGCCATAGAGAAGGTCCCTGCGCCAGAAGTAGGTCATGGTTGTTATTCCCTCTACTTTCTGGTATCGAAAAAGGACAAGGGCTAACTTCCTATCCTAGACCTTTGGGACCTCAACTACTTCCTCAGGAAGGAGAAATTCAAAATGCTCACACTGGCTCAGGTCCTTTCTGCCTCAGACCCAGGAGACTGGATGGTAGCGTTGGACTTGCAGGACGCTTATTTCCACATTCCTACCTTGCCTGCCCACAGACGTTATCTGCGATTTGTGGTAGGCCACGAGCATAATCAGTTTACAGTGCTCCCATTCGGCCTTACCAGTGCCCCTCGGGCGTTCACAAAAGTGATGCTGGTAGTTGCAGCTCATCTGCGCAGGTTGGGGATTTCAGTCTTCCCTTACCTCGACGATTAGCTGTTGAAGGCGGACTCATCCCAGAAAGTCATCTCCCACCTTCAGCCTACGACGAACCTTTTGCACACGCTGGGGTTCACGATCAACATGCCAAAATCACACCTGACTCCCAATCAGACATTCCTTTTATCGGAGTCGTTCGGCACACAGTGCAGTTTCGGGCCTGTCCTCCCGAAAAGCGACTCCAAGTTATTCAGGTTATAATTCTGATCTTTCAGCCTCTATCTTGGGTTTCGGTGAGACTGACCCTGAGGCTGCTGGGCCTCATGGCCTCCTGCATCTTGCTAGTGACACATGCCAGATGGCGCATGCGGGCTCTGCAGTGGGACTTTGTTCCAGTGGACACAGCATCAGGGGAATCTCTCCGACATGGTTCAGATCTCGGAGGGGACTGCGAAAGACCTGCAGTGGTGGCCTTCAAATCCGCATTGGGTCCACAGCAGACCCTGCTCCCTTCCCCAGCCAGACCTATTCATAGTGACAGATGCTTCGCGTCTGGGTTGGGGCTGCCACATGGGTGAGACGGAGGTCAGAGGCCTCTGGTCTCAGGCGGAGTCTGGGCTCCATACTACTCTCCTGGAGCTCCGGTCGACCAGGCTTGCGTTGAAGGCATTTCTTCCCTCTCTAAAAGGGAAGGTAGTGCAGGTGTTCATGGACAACACTACCGCCATGTGGTACTGCAACAAACAGGGCGGAGTTGGGTTCTGGACCTCTTGTCAGGAGGCTGTATGCCTCTGGACACGGCTGGAACATCAGGGTGTTTCCCTGGTGGTTCAACATCTGGTGGGCTTCGTTAACACCAGAGTGGACGAACTCAGCCGGCGATGCACAGCCGATCACAAATGGCGCCTCCATCCGGAGGTGGCGCAAGGTCTCTTTCAGCAGTGGGGAGAGCCTTGGTTAGATCTGTTCGCTTCGGCCGAGAACGCACAATGTCAGCTGCTCTGCGCATTGGAGTTTCCAAGGCGGCACTCGCTCTGAGACACTTTTTGTCTCGATTGGAACTCCGGCCTCCTTTCCGCCTATACCACTTCTGCCCAGAGTTCTCAAGAAGATCAAGACTGACCTGGCCCATGTAATCTTGGTTGCTCCGGACTGGGCACGGAGAGTATGGTATCCAGGGCTATTGAGCATGGCCACCGATCCTCCACTCAGACTGCCTCTTCGGCGGATCTTCTGTCGCAGCAGCAGGGATCCTGTCCAATCTCCACCTTCATGCGTGGAGATTGAGGAGCGGCAGTTGACGACTCTTGATCTTCCGCCTGAGGTCTAGGATGTTATCTTGGCAGCCAGGCATCCCTCCACCAAAATGGTATACACCTGTTGTTAGCATAAGTTTGTGGCATGGTGCACCAACAAATCTGTTGATCCACTCTCTTCTCCCCTCTCTGAGGTTCTTTTGTTCATTTTTTCTTTGGACCAGGAGGGCTCTGCTTTGGGCATCCTTAAAGGGTATTTATCTGCCATTTCGGCATTTGTTAGGCTACCTGATCAGCCTTCACTCTTCAAATCTCCTATTGTGGGTAGATTCCTTAAAGATCTCACGCATTTGTTTCCTCCCACTTCATTTATCATGCCTCAGGAGGACCTCAATCTCGTTCTTACTTAATGTCTCCTACCTTTGAGCCGATGCACAAGTGCCCTTTTACAGCTCCTCACTTTCAAGACAGTCTTTCTTGTTGCCATTACTTCTGCTCGCAGAGTGGGTGAGCTTCAAGCTCTTTCTTCCAAGCCTCCATTCTTGTCTGTACACCCTGACAGAGTGGTGTTACGCACTAAGGGCCATATTTATACTTTTTGACGCAAAACTGCGCTAACGCAGTTTTGCGCCAAAAAAATTAGCGCTGGCTAACGCCATTCTGAAGCGCCATGCGGGCGCCGTATTTATTGAATGGCGTTAGCCGGCGTTAGCCGACCGGCGCTGCCTGGTGTGGGTGAAAAAAAAAAACACGTACACCAGGCAGCGCCGGCGTAGGGAAAAATGGCGTTCGGGCATCCAAAAATGGGGCAAGTCAGGCTGAGGCAAAAAAAACGTCTTAACCCGATTTGCGCCATTTTTTTTTGGCGCCCAGACGCCATTAACATGACTCCTGTCTTAGCAAAGACAGGAATCATGCCCCCTTGCCCAATGGCCATGCCCAGGGGACTTCTGTCCCCTGGGCATGGTCATTGGGAATAGTGGCATGTAGGGGGGCACAAATCAGGCCCCCCTATGCCAAAAAAACTTTTAAAAAAAATACTTACCACAACTTACCTTTTCTTCCCTGGGGTGTGTCCCTCCATCCTTGGGTGTCCTCCTGGGGTGGGCAAGGGTGGCAGGGGGTGTCCCTGGGGGCTTGGGAGGGCACCTCTGGGCTCATTCTGAGCCCACAGGTCCCTCAACGCCTGCCCTGACCCAGGCGCTAAAATCCGGCGCAAATGCGGGTTTTTTAGTCCCACCCACTCCCGGGCGTCATTTTTGCCCGGGAGTATAAATCCGACGCAATAGCATCAGAGTCATTTTTATAGACGGGAACGCCTACCTTGCATATCATTAACGCAAGGAAGGTGTTCACGCAAAAAAATGACGCTGACTCCATGAACTTTGGCGCTAGACGTGTCTAACGCCAAAGTATAAATATGGAGTTAGTTTTGCGTCAAATTTGCGTCGAAAAAAACGACGCAAATTCGGCGCAAACGGAGTATAAATATGCCCCTAAGGCTTCCTTCCTTCCCAAGGTTGTTACGCCTATTCATATAGGCCAGTCCATCACCTTGCCTACTTTTTATGCACCCCCACATCCTTCCCATGAGGAGGAGAGAATCCACCGTCCGGACCCAAAAAAGAGCGTTCTACCGTAATCGTAGTAAAGATTTCCGGGTGGACAATCAACTCTTTGTCGGGTATGTGGGTGCGAAGAAAGGGAAGGCGGTGCAAAAACATACTATCTCTTGAAGGGTACTTTGCATCTAGATGTGCTATGCTTGGCCAAGAGGCAACCCCCCTGAGGGCTTGCGTGCTCATTCCGCCAGAGCTACTGCTGCTTCCACTGTGTTAGCATGTGGAGTTCCTGTCCTGGGTATCTGTCAGGCAGCTACTTGGGCATCCCTGCCACACGTTTACTAAACATTACTGACTGGACTGTCAGGTCCATCAGGACGGCTACTTTGGTTATTCGGTCCTGCAGGACTTTCTAGTATGATCTTGGTTCAAAGCCCACCTCTGAGCGTAGCATTGCTTGAGTATGTATTCTAAGATAAGGAATCTGCAACTAGAAGTCTCTATCAGATGTATAAGTTACTTACCTTCAGTAACAAAATATCTGGTAGAGCCATATTCTAGTTGCAGATTCCCTCCCGCCACCCATCCTCCCCGCTTGCGAACTGATTTCTAGGGGCAGGGGTTCCCCTTTAATGGCCTTAGCTCTGGCGCACCAATCTCAGTGTTCTTAGCAGCTCTGCGCTTTGGCGTGGAAAGTCGTTATAAGAAACTGACGTCACTGCGCTGAGGCGGCGTCATCATGGCGACTATGATGTCAATGACCCCAACAGAGTCGACTGACACCATGTACCGACGCGCAAGGGTATTGCTAGAAGAAAAAATCCACAGATCCAGTCTGACGGCTGGGGAAACATTCTAAGGCATGGAATCTGCAACTAGAATATGTCTCTACCAGATATTTCGTTACTTAAGGTAAGTAACTTGTACATTAGGCATCCTTCTCGCTAATGGTAAATAAAGCAGAAACATCTTAATAGAGGTTGAATTTAAGTGTCTTTTGTATCAAATTATTGAATGAATCAGACCAAAAGTCTTCTGATAAGGTTATTCATAATTTCCCCCGCACCCCTCCACTTGCGTGCACCTGTCCATACTTTTAAAGGTGAGGTGCCTCCAAATTTAAAGCATTCTAGTGTTGGTGTGAATTATTCCCCTTCTCCTTTGGCACAACTTTTCTTATTCTAGTGTTAATATTAACGTGATGTGTTGTATCAAGAGTTGAGGACCTTAAGTAACAATTGCCATGCAGTCATTTTAGATTGAGTTTTCTCATCCCCAGCAGATACTCCACTTAAAACTTAAGAAGTGGGTTCTAATATCTTCCTTACAGTACAGAGCTAAGTATGTGCTAGAGTCAGGGTGATAATGCGCCCTGGAAAAGGGTCTAGTTGTCGGCTCCTGTTCAGCTGGAACGTACTTAAGTTGTGCTGTCTTATTGCGGTTGATTGGTCAGTAATGGGATTTAGGAAGAATCTGACATTTGGTTCGACCTTTGTTTAGGGATCGCCCGCTTTACTGTGAATGTTTATTAGAAAGGATTTGTTCTGCTGGAATTAATCAAATATTTTTGGCCTTGTTCTGAATTGGTGTCGACTTTTTTGGTAGTATCACAGCATATTGTTGCATGAAAAGAATTGTTGGCCTCTCTTCTAATGATACACAGCACATTAACGATAGTTACCGTGAAGCAGTGAGTGTGTACGCCACTAACACCATGCATACGGTGTAGGATTCCTTTGGCATTACCGTGCATAAGCGGACAGGTCATTTTGTGGCACAATGACAATGTGAGCCCTTTGCTGTGGCAGGACAGTGTATATGCTGCTTAGTGACATCAGATCAATGTATAAGTAGGCTGGTAGCTTAAGCCCAATGATATGATCTATGTTATATGTGGTGGCATGTCGTTTAGAAGTCTGTAGGTATGTGAACTGGTTGCTTTGGTCACACCGTGTGGGTTTAAATTAATATGTTTGTTGCAAAGTGCACGTGGTGCTTCTTTACTATACTGTTGCAGTGCGTATGTTCTTCTTACTGCGTCAGTCTGTTAACAGATCATAACACTTCTCAGACACTGGAACACAATGGAGCCCGTTTGCTCTCTCTGAAACATGAGGGGCAGAGCCTTTTTCCCAGCCGTCCTTGACAACCATTTTTGCTAGGCTTGGGCAAAATTTCAATTACGCTAGTGCAAATTTGAGTTATACTTGTTACGTGCAATTCCCCAAATTAAGCCATTTATGCCACTTTGCATAATTATTCAACATTCGCTGTAAAAATGTACTGTGAACTCATGGGGACAACAGTTCGAGAGCAGATGTTGTTAAGGGTGTTTTATTTGAATGTATCCTTACAACAAAAATAGACAAAAGGACGCAATTCATGCTAAAATATAGAGTGAACTTACTGTTTTGCGTTTCATGTAGTTTGGCTGAAATTTTGCATTATTACGCAAAAGGAAATTATGTTATTTTTGCACACCCCTAATTTATGCACTTCATGTGTGAAATGCCTACTCGGTAGGGGACTAGAGAATATTTATACACTGGGCTCTTGCCAGAAAGGACTGCCCACAATGCCTTGCCAGAGAACATATCATGCCTCTTTGTGGCCGTATATTTGCCCAGGTATCCCTGTAGAAGCCTGGCCCACAACACCTTGTTTCTGCTGCAACTTTGAAGTAACTTTAACTGTCCATTTTTGTAGTGACTAAAGTCATAGCTTGGAAAATCTGTGTTGCTTGGTCTGTTTTTTTCTGTTCTGTTTTTCTACGAGTGGACTTGACAGATAGCGAGCCCTTTGGATTTGCTCTGTGAGTTTGATTGACATTAAACATTTGAGCATAATCTAAAGCAAGATCTTGTCCACTATACCACTTCTGATCGTGGAGAGTGGCTACTGCCCCTCTACATAGGCTGTAGGATGTCTATATAATTCGAGGCTGCTTGTAGGCAGGGATATGGACCTTTTTTACCAGCGCTCCTGAAAGGGAACAACCCCATAGTTTCTCCCTAATTAAAATGAAAACAGTCTATCGGAACAATCTTGTTGTCTATAGACTATGTGACTGGTGTGGGTGGGACGAGGAGTCAATGGGCAGGGCGAGTGGTGTCCATTGGGAAGGTCCAGTCCATGTCTGTGTAAAGGGATGGTTATCCTCATTTTCTGTGGACATGACTGTGCCATCATGTCCTTTGTTCCTGGATCCTTGTCACGAAACTCGGAGATTAAACATCCATTCCCTGCCACATCAGTTTCCTAACTGTACCTGAGACCATTGGTTTCCAGTGTTGTGCGAGGCATAAGCTTGACTAACGTTGCCTATTAGCAATCTGCAAAATACCTTCCCTGGTTTGTATTAGGCATCTCCTACCAACCTGCAAAAAACAACTGTAAGGAGGTGGACAAATGAAGAATGGCATGCAAAACGTTAGGGTTGTTTTTTGTTTTTTTTAAATCTAAATTGAAACATCTCTGGTGACTGATGACTGAAAAACTGTGTGTAATATACAGGTGTGAACTTAGTTCCTCAAAAGATGCGACATTTGAAACCTTTTCTTACTCCTTTCCCCAGTCATCATGGTTTCACATGTTGAAGTTGTATGAATGATGTCAGCAGATTAACAGGCAATTCTCCCAAAGGAATTGCTTCAGTCCCACTGTGGGGCCGGTGAATTGTGTTTAGGAGGGGCCAATTTAATGCGGGCGCTTGAAAAAGACAGCTTTACACAGTTCCCTGTAAATTGAACGTTTTTTCTTCTCAGAAGAATGATAATTCGTGCAAATAGAATTGCAAGAGGTGTGTGATGGTCCTGTGATTTATGCTTAAATATATACATTTTCAGTAGTACTAATTCATTTTTCACTCTGATACGTGCTTAGACAAATATCATTAAACAGGGCTGTATTATAATGGAATGTGCTAAATAAGCAGAATTAGTGATGATTTTGTATTTGCTGGTTCTTGATGGTAGTACTCCGAATTACATTGTGATCAGCGGAAGGACAGCAGTCAAGCAAAAGCAATCAGTACTTGGTCCATGCTCCAACCGAAAGAAGAGGATGTGAAGTCAACTCACACTGGCCAATTAGAAGGCAACAAATAAGAGTGCAATGAAGCCAACAAATGTTAAGCAGTGGGTGGGCTCTAACCCCCATCTTTAATACAGTATCTCCTGCAAGCAAGAGCACATGTGTTGTCACAGGCGCGACTTAATGAGATATACCATTTTGTGGCCAAAATCTCACATATGAAAATGGTTGATTTGGATGCTTTTGAATTGTTGTGCCTTGCTTGATACGTTTTTCCAATAAAACAATGATAAGAGTACGTTATAGGAGCCCTCATCTTTATTACCAAACATGCATTTCATTTGAATTAGCTGAGAAATCTACATCCCAAGTGAGTGCAAACTCAAGTAAAGAGGTACAACAAATAGACTAATATTACAATTTTTTTCTGTCAGTAGTTATTCATTTGCATTCTTGTATTTGTATTTGATTATTTGATCAGCATACCTACAGGAATAATTTTCTTGTGGTCATACAGAAGCTGGGGAAACAACCTCTTGTGTGTCATTAGACAAAGCTAACAAAAATCACTCAAAATAATTTACAGATGTACTTTTGTACAGTTTAAATATTGTTGGCATACAGTGGTAAAGAAGGAATAGGTGATTAGAGAATGGCACGAAGAGTGGCCATAAGGTACTTAAGACAGTTCTCTCTCCTGAAAGTGTGGTTTGTAAGGCTGAGAAGTGAATTACGCGACCACGCTGTAAAACCGAAATCTGGATGTGTTGGAGGCAGATTTGGGCTACCATAAAGGTTGTACTTCTGTGACTGCAGATTGTGATGGGAGTATATCTGATGCATGTTTTAGAGAATATGTTGGAACCATGTTGTGGATCGCCTTATATATGGCAAAGCAGTCCACAGAACTTGTATGCAGAACAGTACTACATGGACACCCAGCAAGCTTGATATTGGAAGATAGAGAAGTAAGTGTTCCTAGGGATTTTGAAAAGGGTTATCATGGTGATGCTAATAACCTTCTCCAGCAATCCGAGCCAATATCTGGGCAAGCAAATTAAAGGGATGTCCTGCTCTTAACAAGCCTGTTAAGTGCCTTGACAGTGTGCAAAGGAAGTCGAGGTAGCTTTTGAAGATGCTTACTAAATGTGGATTCCATGAGATTCAGCAATTGTACTGAAAATAAGGAGCATATAGACAGTTCAAATAGATGACTATACGATAAATTGTCAACTAACTACATTGCCCACTCTTGGACTAAATTTAAACTAGAAAACACTAAATCAAACATGAAGAAGCAAACAATATATCTTTAAATAGACTCATTTTATTTACATACAAAATGGATAAAACATATTTACCTAAAAATAGAAATACCCCTATCAAAAAGTTTTTAGAAGAAGGTCAGAACAAGTGTCAGAAGAAATAGTGCTTGTGTTTCAAAAGAAAAGAGAAGGTAACCCAATCTCACACCTAACCAAAAAACAGAAAATTAAAAGACAGCCTGTTGGTTCAACTTTTTACACATTGAATCTTTTTATATAGTCATAAAGGTAATGAATCCCCAATAAAGTCCTTCATTTATCCTATAAAGAATTCACATTATAGCAAGTCGGTCCCCTATCTTTTTCTTAGTCCTGATGAAGACCCATATGTGAGCCCGGAATTAGCCCGAGAGCCAGGGGTCGAAACGTCAACAATGATGATTGAGCCTGGATGTGTTTTTTTTTGTTTTGGTTTATAGGATAAATAAATGTCACCCAGTGCCGAGTTGCTGATAGACATTCTAAAATGCATGTCATGAAGTAGACTGAGAAAGAAGGGAATGACGAAAATACCTGAATGTCATCTGTGTATCGATGATACAAGAAGAGAAACCAGGAGATAAATATTACTAGGAGGCAACAAGATATAGCACTCACAAATTATTGTTGTGGCCAACAGCATGACTTCCCGTAGAAGGGTCCTCTACTATTCATACATGTTAATAATAATCGAATGCCTCAAATGCTGTTACCTTCATGACTCTCCTAGTCAGTTATACAGCTCCACTCCGTCAGCTGCCTCTTGCAGAGATCATTGTGGAAACTTCAGGTCACAGGTTTGAAATCTGGTGCTTTCCGTTGACATATTCATACTTCTACCGTGAATTAAATAAATACCATAGAGGTGGACTGTAGTAATGCCTGTTATTGAAACATCATGAGGAAATTCCATTTGTGATATGCTGTGTATCAGCAGTCATTTCTAAGGAGGCTTTGTTGGTCATTGGTTTTGTTATTCTATACCTTTTAATGCAAGTGTATATCTGTTTTCAGTTGACTCGCATCTCTACACACCGCCATTAACCTATACATTTATCCTTATGCTTTTGTTCACAGCTGCTTCCAGAACTCCCCAATCCTGATGAACTCCTCTCCTACCTGGATCCCCCTGACCTGCCAACCAACAGCAATGATGACCTTCTGTCTCTCTTTGAGAACAACTGAAACAAAACTGGTGTTGTTTTTTTTCTCAGCTGAGTAAATGGCACTGCACAGCCACACAACGAGGAACCGACACCTCTACCCCCCTCAGTACTACGCACTCCTTTGACAGACACTGCGTGACGGGATGGGAAGGGTCGCATCCCACACCAGCTGCCTTGATCTCAACTGCTTTCAGTCTGGTTATGGCCATAAAGCTCGTGGAGACAGGAAAGGACCATGATGTAGAGGGTTTCTTTTGTTTTGTATTGACATCCCTAGGGAGTCAGAACCAGCCTGCTAAGACAGTGGTGCAGCTTTATAAATATACATATGACCCCCTTCTGCCACAAACACATAAATATTAAAACATATAAATCTATATATATAAAATCAATGATTTTTTTATTTGTGAAAAAGAACACTTCTGATTTTAAGCAGTGGTGTCCAGCGAAATATAAACTGGGAAGAAACAGATGGACCTTCTGCCCTGTGCCCGGATTCCGGCATGTCTTCCTACCGATTCCATGGCTGCCACTCACCGGAGTTCTTCCTTTTGTGAAGTAGGATTTTCTCAAACACCAGTTGGACTTTCCAGTCGGATGGGCATGCAGTCATGAGACTGGCTATATTTCCATCACCAACATTGAACATCTTCAGACTTGGTGGTGAAATTATTGGACACAGTCAACTCAGTCACTACCCAGCTTATCAAAAACAATGGAAAGGCAATCGGAAGAAGTAACTTCAATCCTACCTGATCCAAGTCTAGTCCACAGACAATCCCTCTGGTTTTGCTTAAAGATTCTAAACCTTCTGTCCTTCTTGAATAGGTGGCGTTGGAATATATGTCCATTCAGCTTTTCTTCAACCTAGCAGAGAAGTTGCGGAATGCTTTCACTTCCCACCGGAAAGTCTTCTGTTCCCTTGGTCAGATTGGTCAAGGAAGGGAGTGTGGAAATGAACACCTCCACAAGATCTTCATCATCATTTTATAAGCTGGAAATGGGGCATTCTAATCTGGCAGTCAAAATGTTACTTTTTTAATCTATCTAAATAATTTACATACAGTCCAGTCTTTTATTTTACCTACTAGAGTTTTTTAAACAACAAAATTAGGAGTATCCCAGTGATCCTCATTGAACTAAGGTACTACGCCTCACAATTTCTTGGCCTGTTATGGTTGTTTGGTGGCATCCCTTGCATGTGTTCTTTTGGTTCACTGGCCCCACGTGCTGTCTGTGTTTCTATCCCTTGCCTCCTTTGATAAACGATGTACACTTGATATATTCACGACGTGCATGCGTGCCAATCTGGGTGCTGAACCCTGTTCTCTTAGCCCACATCCCCTCCCAACTTTTGCACAGTTCACGATCATGTTTCAATATCCCGTCTAGGCTACAAGAAAAAAAAAAACATATTGTTTAATCTGTTCCACCTCAAGTTTTTAACTTTATTTTCTTTAAAGTGCTAGCTGATTTTTGCTGCTGTTTTTGAATCTTTTCAGAATTCCATTTTCACCATGTAACTTGCTGTCTTCTTGTTCACAATGTAAATAAGATGGCACATGTTAGGGCATTTGCTTTTTTTTAAATTAAGTACCAAAGTTGTATTTGTAAATTAATTTTTTTATTTAAAAAAAAATGAAAAAGCGACTGCAGCAAAAAAATAAATAAAAAACAGGTGACCTCGATGGTTCTCTACATGCACGGCTTTTAGAGATTGATCTGTAACGCCATTTATATTTTGGGTGGGGAAGTGTTTGGGACGAGAAGGATCATTAAGTAAGCCTCCACCTCCTCCCCAGTTTCTTTTAGCAGTAGAGGTGAAACTATCTGATGAAGGTTACCAGCCTTATTTTTTCTTTCCCTTCCTTAATTTGTGTTTTTTTTTAAAAGTGTTGCTCAGTATTCAAAGTCAGTTCTTTTAGAAAAGTAACCATAACCCGCTATTGTAAATAATCTAAGAATATTTTAATAATGTCTTTGATAATAATAACGATAATCACCGCTATATTGATCTCATTTGCTCCATCGTTGCTGATGTTTTAAATACTTGGAGTCCCTTTTTGCAGGATGGGGGCACTTCATCTGTGTTTTAAAAAATGTGTTTGATTCATTGGACCGGCTCCACAGACTCGTATAATTTAAAACATGTATAAATAATAGTGGGGAGGATAAAGTTACTTGGTCTCTGACTGCTGCAAACAGAATGCAAATGCTATGATTTTGCCTTTAGCTCTCTTAACTCTCCTCTGGACCAGCCATGTGCAGTGTACCTTAGCACCTTCTAACCAGTGTCCCAGGTCTTTTCACTCCAGTCACTGGCAAATATTCCTGGATCCTGTATTGAGTTTGACACAAACTCAAGTAGAGTTACTTTGTAAATAGGAGTTCCAGCGATTCCTCTCCTTTTCTGCTTTCCTCCATTCAGTTGATGTATATTAAATTCTAATGCTAATTTCCCAAGCCATCAGCATCAGTGGCTTTTTAAACATTTTTTAACTCTATCAGGTGGACCCTCAATTGCCCCACGTAACTGGCTTGTATTGAAACCTTCCAAGCTACAATGTTACTATGTTATGCTCCGTAGGGGGGGTCCACACAAGGCCACCTTGGCTTCCCATGAACAGCACAATGCGTTGCTGAAAGAAAGTCCTGTTTTTCGGGTTTGCTTAGTGACACACTAGCTCTTGTAGAAGCACGCCTTTCCTTGGGTCACAGCTGGGCCAGTGAAAAGAAAGCACGTTTCCATACTTATAAAAAATGATAAGGACTTTATTTTGGGTCATTTTAAGACCTGTGTTCCCCAAGAGTGTATCTGTGAGTTTCACCTGTTTACTGGCCTCTTGTACGCTCTGCGGAGGGGTTTTTAACTGCGGCCCGACGTTTTCCATTTCTAGTCTAGAGGACATTCTCCATACTCCCTCAAATGTATTGTGGAGGCCAAATATTGCACTCCAGGACACCTTCATTAGTTTTGAGTAAACCAACAACATATGGTTGCTTTGTCTGATTGCGTAGAAGTGAAGCACTTTAGAGGAGGCATATTTTAAGTGATCTGTTTAGAAATGACCACCAAAGGTCCTTGCTGGAACGTGATTGTTGGCAGTCAGAAGTGAACTCAGTCCGACAGCCAGCCTTAATAGTAAGGTGTATGGGCATGGTAGAAGTGGTTGTGGAGTACTCACCTTCAAAATTAGTAAACTGAGTTTCAAATAGCAGTGAAGGGGGGTAACTTGCACAAAGACTGATATGGGAAAAAGGATCGAGCTGCAGCTGAAAGGGACATAGTGTTAGCTTTGAGTGCAAATAGTAGTCATGATAGAATGACGAGGACCATAAAAAAAAGATATTGCGTACAATTTCTATAAACTACTATTGCGGCCCGGATGCAAGTTTGTTATGTGTTTTATTTTTCTTCAAGATTGAACATGACTAATTAGTGCGGATTTGGTGACCCTTTTCCACCAGGCAAGTACCTTGTCTGTCATTGTACCGCAGTCTCACTTAAAACCATCAGTTTTGCCTTAGTTGTTATTATTTTCCATCCTACACCGACTTTAACTTGTAGGTCTGGATCAATTCATATGAAAAGTTCACTTATTCTGACTCCGGACACCTCCATTGTGCTGACATACTTCAAGCAGCCATATGCACGCTGGATTTTGGCACTTTCTAACTACCGCTATCAGTGACCCACTTGGTTATCCCTATTGTTAAGAACCTTGCAAGGTCATAACTTCCTGATGCTGTGCCTTGTATGCTTTTTGTCTCGTTGGCTAGCTTTGTTGCATTTTCTTCGCATAGTTTTAGTAAGCCTATGTCTGGAGATTGTACTTGCATTTATACTTTTTGATGGAAAGCTTTTTTGTAGAATTTACACCAAGTCTCTGAATATTATGTTTTTTTTCCAAATTACATAGCCTGCGTCATTTTATGCTTCTTATGCATACAGCTGAACTTCCTTTGCAGAGTACCACTTTTTTATTTTACCGCAGTGAAGCTATTTGATCAGATAATGACTAGGATGACAACGAAATGGGGAATAGAAGCATGATATTTTGACAGTTTTTAGACATCATGGGTCCGATTCACAAACCATTCTTATTTGAGCAGATAATTTCAGACGCTTTAGGAGTAAGTCGACTCTAATTCTAGTAAAAATGTTGTGGTTCAGACCATCTGTGATCAAAACTGCAGCTGGAGAAATAAGAGGATATAATCCATAAATACCATTCCCTGTGAGCTGTGCATTTGAGCCACATATGTTTGCGTGCATACGTGAATTCAGAATGAATAGTATTGGGATGACTGGAAGCATCACAGAGCGGTCATACGTGCCAGGCAACACTAGAATAACCAATATACAAAACACAAGGGCATCACCTCCAAGATGAAAGGCATATTTTATCTGCATTAAAGGGCAACCATTGGTACACATAGTACCTACACAGTGAGCTGATCAATCGGAGGGTTAACAAAATGTATTTCTGTCCAGTGGAATTTTTGATGGATTAAGGTGGTGGGCAGCTGCTCACACTACCTCTGCCAGGACTAATATTGAAAAGTCTTTTTTAGGGTGACTGCCAACTGACGTAATTTATAATGTCCACTGCCAACAAGAAAGATGGGAGGCAGTGGTCATCAAAATAATTTTAATATGTTTGCATTGTGAGTTTAGGGAGCACTCCATTCTAATTCTGGCTCAAACATTTGTTTCTCTTTCTGTTGTAAATTTTCCTTCCCTATCCCACTTTGGAAAGTTCGCCCCAGCCCTGGATAGAATCTGCTTAAATTGTACGGTTACTATTTTTTTGTTTGCTATAAAGGGATTTTAAAACAACGGACTCAGAAACATTAAAAAAAAATATAGAGTCTGCAGCAGAGACCCAAGGGACACATTGCTCTGTACATATGTAAATGACGAAGAAAGAAATGTTAACAGAAATGCATTCATTTTCCTTGGAATGTGCATTGTTTTTTATTTTGCAAAAAAAAAAAGAAATAAGGAAAAAAAAGCTTGCCACTCCATCCTGCGTGGAAAATGAACTCCATGTGCTGGCGTTCGTGACATCGCCGCATTTGTTTCTCTTGTGTAATATACTCGGACCCTTTGTGGAAAAAAGATACCTTTGTTTTCTAGGTTTTTTTTTGTTTTATCAATATGTGTAATATTTGGTGTAAGTGTACCTGTCTTTCTCCTTCACCTTTGTATTTTGAAGGTGCTACAAAATAATGATGAAGAATGAAAGTGGGACAATGAGGAATGATAATGAGCTGGAAAAAATGCAGATTGTAACCAAATTCATACTTTGTACAACTTTTGATATCATGCTCAGATACTGAATTATAAAGACAATAAACACCGAGGTACAATCTAAATAAAGTAGCACATGCAAAAAATGGTCATATCCTTTCCTTTGTACATTGTATGTACGATGACATCATTTCATACTTCAAACTGGTCAGAAAATACAAATTGTGATTTTTAGTCTTGCAAAATTGTATGTAGCTGGATGTGACAACATAATATTTATCTAATAAATATGTATTCAGATGAAACCTGTATGTTCTCAGTGTGTCTTTCTTTCACAGCGGGTACTTGCCTTATCACTGTACATTTACACTAAAATATGCAGACGACTTATGAATAAAAATTTGGAAGCAAAACTCTTCAGGACAGACAACCAAACACTGACAAACGGCAGACAATCTAGATCCGCACCAAAGGTCAACTAGATTGAGACTGCAGTAAGATTCCATTGTAATAGTAGTGAGTGCTGCACAATTGTTGTTTAAATAAATAATTTGTCTTCTCCCCTAACTTCTTGTCTTTAGATATGAAGGTGATGAAAAGTAGTGACTGCCTGCGTTCTTAGGTGTGATTAGTTCAGTGTGAAAGCCTCTATGTGATGCAACGTTAAAATTAGCTATCCTTTTTCTGTATTTTCGCCTGGTAACTGCACTCTACAAATGCCTTGAGACTATATGAAAACAGTTTACACAAAACCAAATGCTACAAAGTATGAACTTTCCAGGTATCATTGGATATTGTGATGTAACAATGACCTGTGTCACAGATGAAATTACATTTTTGGTTTCACAATGGCTAACGCCCATTAGAACATTCGAACGTTGGCAGCTGCATTGAAAACAATTGAGTGCTGCTGGCTTTTACTGGCCGGTAAAAGCCCGCAGCGCCAACATTCCAATGTTCGCTTAAAGCCTCACTGAGCCCCAGGGGATTTTAATCCCCTCGGGCTCCGTCAGCAATTTGTGTTTTTTAATAGAACATTCTGCCACTCAGGGCAGAATGTTCTAATAGCCTTAGAACCCGCCATAGTGGGCTCTACTGGCTATTAAAGGCCCTTTCCCTTGTTAAATGCCCTCGCCTTTGGCTCGGGCATTTAACGCGGGAGCGGGCCTTTAATAGCCGGTAGAGCCCGCTACAGCGGGTTCTAAGGCCATATTACTGATCTGTCATCTCTCCTTATTTTCCGTTTGTGGACAGAAAATCCAAAACATGGTGTTCCCCTTTCTCAAGAAGATATTTAAGCGACAAAGGGCCGAGTGTACAAAACACTGGTTGCAACTTGTGACCAGCTTTTTAGTGACAGGTGTTTAATTTTGCGACAAGTTTATCTTTAAGGGAACATAACTGTCATTAAAAAAAATAATAATAATTTGAAAGTTTTGAAAAGTTGCGACAATCTTAATTTTTTTTATTTTATTTTTTTACATTCACGAAGGGCTAGGGGTCGCAAAGGGACACATTTTGTTTTTGCAAATACACCCCATGTTGCGAGGTGGCAACATTTCAATGTTTCAATATGGATACGTACCATAAAGGTTCACTATTTGGAAGGGAGACCCTAAATATGTCTTTTCTGAGTACCAATTATGCTCTTCTAAACCCATTTTGTGATTCAGTATCCTGTTACTGATTGCAAAATGGGTTTTGTTCATTGGAAAAAGCATTTCTGTGGCTGCAAATTCCGAACCTCTGTCTCAGATACCAAGAAGACATACTGCACGATCCGCCACAGGAGCTGAGGACTGTAAATCCTCAAACTAGGAGCACTGGATCTTCAAAGGCGTTGACAACATCAGTGGACTCACTGTTGACAGTGGAATTACATTTATGTGTTTAGTTAGTGGTTATGAATTTGGAGAATGCCTCTTTTTCCATTGTTTTTTTCTGGGATACCCATCCCGGTTGATCTTTTAGGAACTTTTTTGTGGCATTTTCACTCATGCTACGCTGAGGAAAGTTCTTTAGCCCTGGTTTTTCTCTTGAGTGTTCCTCTTCATCAGGCTTTTTTTTTCTACTTTTTTCTCTCGGATTTAGCGGAACTAGCCTCAAATTCGTACCCTAAAAAGGGGTTTTCAGATGCCTTATTCTTTTGGATCCATTTGTAAGTCTTCCCTCACGATCATGGATAGTATGGGCAGAAAACGATCTGCAGGTCTTTCAATTTACATCCTTATCTAGATAAAGGCAGTATATGCACCTCTTGTAAGGGTCATCATAGAAAACCCTTACTTCACCACAGGAATCTCAAAACTTAAACTGGCTCCTTTAGGGTGTCTCCATTGATGCAGTTTCTCAGAGGCATGAAGATAATAAGTAATTCATGGCATGGGAACAAATCTAACACTGGCAAAGGTTTCAAATTGTGGACACTCAAGAGTACATCTGGGGTAGATCCCCTTTTGAACAACTGCGGTACAAATTGGTCAACTGGCACAAACAACACACAAGTGAGAATGAATCCTACAGTTCTCAAACTTTTTTTTATTTTTTTAATATTTATTGAAGTTTTACAAAATACAAAAAGAACAACAAGGAAGGCAAAGGCGTTTGCAGCAAATGGCATCAATCCAAAAATAATTGACCCTTTGCAAACATGGTGTGAGACGTGTTGATGCCTGTGAGAAGCAGGGAGGGAGGAGATTCTAAAGGGTGGCAAGGAGAAAGCAAGGGGGAGAGGGGAAGAAGGGGGCACTCAGCAAAGCACTTGAAAGGAATAGTGCCACATGTAGGGGGGATTGCGTGTCTTATGGTCCGCTTGTGCAGATTCCCAGCGTGTTAATGGGACTCGTATCATTGAGGGGAAGGTTTGCAGCTGCCGTAGACGTGCCCTCACTTATTGCAGCTTGCACATTCAAGTAGAGCAATGGTGAAATCTAGAAAAAGTAATGTTTTGTTTCTTTGATTGTGCAAGGGCTTGTGCTCCTGTGCCAGTCGGATGGCCTGGTCCCTGTCCTACAATTAAGCAGCCAGGCTATGATTGGACAAGCAGAAGCACCCAGGAGAGGCCAGTGACCTAGGTATCTATGTGCTCTTTTAACAATGAACATGGCAGAGAGAGCATCGCTAAAAAGCATATTCGGCACAGTTTCCACATAGTCCTCTATTCAGCCAAGAGCTGTAGATCTCAGCACACCAAGACTTGCAAATTACTCCTCCACGAGTGTGCTTCCACATCTTCTTGAGGCAGATGACATCCAGCACTTTTTCCATTTGCAGCAGTTTCTCACAAGCTGAGTGTTGACCATCTTCCACATCGGACATGCGGTGCTCTAGGTGATTGATGCGCATGTCATTATTGTCGATTTGCTCTTTTAAACGGTCAAATTGGTCAGCCAGCAAGTCTGTTTTCATGTCTGTTACAATCGAGCTATCTTTAGGATCCAGAAAAATTGTACAGACATCAGGCTCCTGAAAGGAACATCCCCCATCCTCCTGGCCCATCTGAAGTTCCTCAGATGGCAAGTCAACGGTACACGTCCGCCTGCGGCGTTTGAATGTGAGCTTGTATTGTCTTGTATCAGGTTTGCCTATATTGATCAGTAGAGGGGCCATTGGTTCGAGGCAGAGGTGAAGGAGGGCACTCGGACCAATGGTCCTTGTAACTGGTGTTCAGTTTCAATGTGGTCCGCCTTACCCACAACACAGAATAGGTGAGGGGGCACGAGCAGGCCTATCCCATCCAGATGAAACCTAACCACAGGGTGGCCACAGGATTGATCAGATGGTCCCTGCAGTGTATCCAGAGTCTGAGGATGCCAACACCAGGGACTCCAATGTGCCAGTGACAAGAGCATAACCTACTTAAGTAGGCTGTCACAGGAAGGTGCCAGCCGTTCAAGGTGTGGTTTGTCCTCTAATATTCAATAGTTGGGGGGCCCAGGGCTGGCCACCATCCCCATTATGCAGCTGGTGGATATAGGAAGTAGGGTCCAAACACTTGAGCTCTGATCTCTCCCCTGGAGCCCCTCTCACATCGCAGGGGCCCAGCCTACGTTCTCAGTGACGCAGAGTGCCCAGGCAGGTATAGACCAGGGACCCCTTAGTGCCAGGTTTGTCATTCATTCAATGTCTGGTTTGGAAGGCACCTGAACCAGAACAGCACCCAAACAGAACAGACACCATGTCCAGCTGAAAGGGTTGTCTGTGGTCACCTTCTCCTGGGATCCACCTTGCCTCGTATTAGATCGTACCCGGCCCTAAACAGCGAGGGGCTGGCAGCATCTCAAATTGGGCAGTGAGGGCTCTTGTTCCTCCCCTGCAGGGCAGCAGTATGGGCACATTCCCTCCCGCAGCATGTCGTCCTGAAGGGAGAAGGTCAACACCACGAGTAGTCACCAGGGCGGGGCCTCTCCTGCCCTGCGCTGCTTGTAGAAGGCCACGGTACCCCTGGGGTACATCTGTGCCATGATCAGACCGTAGAGAGCACAACGGCCATGGCACCAATGCACGTCCTCACCCCCGGCACCAACTCTGTCAGCAATCAGCCTTTCTTTGCATGCAGAGCACCACTACAGCTGATGCGTACAGCTGGTCAACTCCTCCGCTCGCAATGTAGCTGCGGGCTCAATCTCTGGTTAGACCAGCCACATGCTGCTCCTAGCGGTCCCTCTACCAGAAGTTCAGCATCCTTGTTTTATCTCCGAAATTGGCCTTTCCTTAGTGCAGTTGGGTGAGCTGTCATTTAATGGGGATTAGTGGCGGATTAATCACACCGACTGGCAGAGCCTCAGTTCGTGGTGACCATCTTGCTGTTGGGCTCTCTGGTGCCCAACAGTTCTCAAACTTACTTTCAGAGGTGAAGCACTCCAACGCAGATTTATTTTCCAGACTTAAAAACATAAAATAGGCATGCTGTATGACCAGGCTTGCACACCCACTATGTAAGGGGAAGGATCTGTGGTAAAACTGGTCAGAGATCAATGGGAATCACTCACACAACCATAGAGCAAGGGAAGGGGGATACTGCTGCTGCTGCAGACATTGAACTATACTATTATTGTGAACAGATACAACACACATTTAAATGCTGGCATCCTGCTCCCCACTCCATCCTGTCTAATTGTAGCGAGAGCTACAGCTTCACTGATCCCACTGAAAAAAGTGCTACGGCAAGTCAGATATGGCCTTCCCAGAGAACCTAATGCTGTGAGAGGTACCAAATGAGGTTGGGAGGAATTAGGTGAATGTGTTTGCAATCCTACAATATAAATGCCAGCCAGTCGCTCCAGTTCAAGAAAACCCCCCTTTTCCCATTGGCTTCCAAATCTAATGCCAAAACACAATTCTGTATACTGCAAGAACATACTTTGGTAGAGCTATCCAAAGAAGGTAAACTATATCACCCTGCAAGATTATAAAGGCAGTACTGAAATCAAATCACCAGATACATTCCTGTATATTAGGTGAAAAGCTCAATCAGTGTTTTTAACATTTTCTTAGGAACGCCAATCAGTAAGTGAATCTGTGTATAAATATATGTTCGATGGCATGTGTAGCTGCAGATACACATGCTGTGCACATCCCGCCATCTGGTGTTGGGCTCGGAGTGTTACAAGTTGTTTTTCTTCGAAGAAGTCTTTTCGAGTCACAAGACCGAGGGACTCCTCCCATTTCGACTCCATTGCGCATGGGCGTCGACTCCATCTTAGATTGTTTTTTTTCCGCCATCAGGTTCGGACGTGTTCCTTTTCGCTCCGTGTTTCGGGTCGGAAAGTTAGTTAGAATCTCGGAAAAAACGTCGGTATTGTTTGCGTTTGGTATCGGGTTAGTTACAACAGATCGACACCGAATTTAGAAGAGTTCCGGTGGCCCTTTGGGGTTTTTTCGACCCCCCGTCGGGGCCTGGTCGGCCCGACCACGTGTGAATTCAAGGCTGATGGAACGGACCCCATTCCGCTTCTGTCCAAAACGCCATAACAAGTATCCGTATACGGATCAGCATCTGGTCTGTAACTTGTGCTTGTCCCCAGAGCACAAGGAAGATACTTGTGAGGCCTGTCGAGCGTTTCGGTCCAGAAAGACGTTAAGAGACCGAAGAGCCAGAAGACTGCAGATGGCGTCGACGCCGACAGAACAAGAGCGTTTCGAGGAAGAAGAGGAAGCTTTCTCTATCCACGAATCGGACTCGGAAGAGCTCGAGGCCGAAGAAACGCCGAAAACCGTGAGTAAGACGTCGAAACATAAGACTCACGAGAAGTCAACAAGAGCCCAGGGGACGCCACCGCCAACAGGCCATGGCTTAACCCAAAAAAGCGGTGACCGAGCCAAGGCACTGAAAAAGGGCACGCTGGTGTCGAAGTCATCCGACTCCGGTTGAGATACCGCCACACAGCAATCTCGGACCCGAGACATCGGCTCTGAGAAATTTCGGCACCGTGACAGCGGCACCGAACAAATTCGGCACCGAGACACCACCACGCCGAAAATTACAAAGGTTTCTTCGGAGCCTAAAAAGACCTCCGAAAAAGTTTCGGTTCCGAAACATCCCGCCTCGGAGCCGAGAACAGGTTCCTATACAGAGGAACAAGGATTAGCCTCACAAATGAAAAAACATAGATTTGGAGAGGACAAGGAGCCACAGGCAAAGGTGGCAAAGAAAACAACTCCACCACCTTCTCCACCACCATCAGTGCACACATCACCAGTAGCAACTCCTCCACTGATGCACTCCCCGACTCATACTGCCATGAGTCAAGATGATCCCGATGCATGGGACCTTTACGATGCTCCAGTATCGGACAACAGCCCAGACTCGTACCCTACCAGGCCGTCCCCTCCTGAGGACAGTACATCTTACACACAGGTGATTGCAAGGGCAGCTGCTTTCCATAACGTCACCTTGCATTCAGAACCAATTGAGGATGACTTCTTGTTTAACACACTAACCTCCACTCATAGCCAGTACCAAAGACTACCTATGCTCCCAGGAATGCTAAAACATTCAAAACAAATCTTTCAAGATCCTGTTAAAGGCCGAGCCATAACTCCAAGAGTGGAGAAAAAATACAAGCCACCGCCAACAGATCCTGTTTATATTACAACGCAGTTAACTCCAGACTCAGTAGTTGTCGGGGCAGCTCGTAAGAGAGCAAACTCTCATACCTCGGGAGACGCACCACCTCCAGACAAAGAGAATCGCAAATTTGATGCTGCGGGCAAAAGGGTTGCAGCACAAGCAGCAAACCAATGGCGCATTGCCAATTCACAAGCGCTTTTGGCAAGATATGACAGAGCTCACTGGGATAAGATGCAACATTTGATAGAACGCTTACCCAAGGAGTTCCAAAAAAGAGCACAACAAATGGTGGAAGAAGGACAAAGTATCTCTAATAATCAGATACGTTCTTCAATGGATGCAGCAGATACGGCTGCAAGGACAGTAAATACTGCAATAACAATAAGAAGGCACGCATGGCTCCGCACGTCAGGTTTCAAGCCGGAAATTCAACAAGCCGTGCTAAAAATCGACACTGCTATTGAGAAACTCAAGAAAGACACTGATACTGCAAAAGCCATGGGCGCACTCTACTCCCCGCAGAGCAGAGGCACCTTTCGCAAAACACCTTTTAGGGGAGGGTTTTGAGGACAACCTACAGAAACCACAACATCACAAACAAGGCCCACTTACCAAAGCCAATATCAGCGGGGAAGTTTTCGGGGGCAATATAAAGGGGGACAATTCCAAAGAAGTAGAGGAAAATTCCAAAGCCCCAAAAGTCCTCAAAATAAGCAGTGACTCACAAGTCACACATCCCCATCACATAACACCTGTGGGGGGGAGATTAAGCCAATTTTACAAACATTGGGAGGACATAACAACAGATACTTGGGTACTAGCAATTATCCAGCATGGTTATTGCATAGAATTTCGCGAATTCCCTCCAACAGTCCCACCGAAAACACACAGTATGTTGAAACAACATATAAATCTTCTAGGATTAGAAGTTCAAGCATTGCTCCAAAAAGAAGCAATAGAATTAGTACCAAAACAAGAACTAAACACAGGAGTTTACTCACTGTACTTTCTGATACCCAAAAAAGACAAAACTCTAAGACCTATACTAGATCTCAGAATATTAAATACATACATCAAATCAGACCATTTTCACATGGTTACATTACAAGAAGTAATCCCACTGCTCAAACAACAAGACTACATGACAACACTGGATCTAAAGGATGCATATTTCCATATACCAATACATCCTTCACACAGGAAGTACCTAAGGTTTGTATTCCAAGGGATACATTACCAATTTAAAGTGTTGCCATTCGGAATAACAACTGCGCCAAGAGTTTTTACAAAATGTCTAGCAGTAGTAGCTGCACATATCAGAAGGCAGCAAATACATGTGTTCCCGTACCTAGAAGATTGGTTAATCAAAACCAACACGCAAAAACAGTGTCCACAACACACAAATTACGTCATAGAAACCCTACACAAACTAGGTTTCTCAATCAATTACTCAAAGTCACACCTTCTGCCGTGTCAAACACAGCAATACCTAGGAGCAACAGTCAACACAGTAAAAGGAATTGCCACTCCAAGTCCACAAAGAGTCCAAACATTCCAAAATGTCATACAAGCCATGTATTCAAACCAAAAGATACAGGTCAAATTAGTAATGGAACTCCTAGGCATGATGTCCTCATGCATAGCCATTGTCCCAAACGCAAGGTTGCACATGCGGCCCTTACAACAGTGCCTAGCATCACAGTGGTCACAAGAACAGGGTCAACTTCTAGATCTGGTGTTGATAGACCGCCAAACATACATCTCGCTTCAATGGTGGAACAGTATAAATTTAAACCAAGGGCGGCCTTTTCAAGACCCAGTGCCACAATACGTAATAATGACAGATGCATCCATGACAGGGTGGGGAGCACACCTCAATCAGCACAGCATCCAAGGACAATGGGACATTCAGCAAAAACAGTTTCATATAAACCACTTAGAACTGTTAGCGGTATTTCTAGCTCTGAAAGCATTTCAACCCATAATAACCCACAAATACACTCTTGTCAAAACAGACAACATGACAACAATGTATTACCTAAACAAACAGGGAGGAACACACTCGACACAGTTGTGTCTCCTAACACAAAAAATATGGCATTGGGCGATTCACAACCACATTCGCCTAATAGCACAATTTATTCCAGGGATTCAGAATCAGTTAGCAGACAATCTCTCTTGGGATCACCAACAAATCCACAAATGGGAAATTCACCCCCAAATACTGAACACTTATTTCAAAATGTGGGGAACGCCACAAATAGATCTATTTGCAACAAAAGAAAACTCAAAATGCCAAAACTTCGCATCCAGGTACCCACAACATCAGTCTCAGGGCAATGCACTATGGATGAACTGGTCAGGGATATTTGCGTACGCTTTTCCCCCCTCTCCCACTTCTTCCATATCTAGTAAACAGGTTGAGTCAAAACAAACTCAAACTCATACTAATAGCACCAACATGGGCAAGGCAACCTTGGTACACAACACTACTGGACCTTTCAGTAGTACCTCATATCAGACTGCCAAACACACCAGATCTGTTAACACAACACAAACAACAGATCAGACATCCAAATCCAGCATCGCTGAATCTAGCAATTTGGCTCCTGAAATCCTAGAATTCGGGCACTTAAACCTCACACAGGAATGTATGGAGGTCATAAAACAGGCTAGAAAACCTACCACTAGACACTGTTATGCAAATAAGTGGAAAAGATTTGTTTATTACTGCCATAATAATCAAATTCAACCTTTACACGCATCTGCAAAAGAGATAGTAGGATACTTACTAAACTAGCTTTCTCTTCCATTAAAATACATCTTACGGCAATTTCAGCTTACCTGCAAATTACGCACTCAACTTCATTATTTAGGATACCAGTCATAAAAGCGTTTATGGAAGGCCTAAAGAGAATTATACCACCAAGAACACCACCGGTTCCTTCATGGAACCTCAACATTGTCTTAACACGACTCATGGGTCCACCTTTTGAGCCCATGCACTCTTGTGAAATGCAATACTTAACGTGGAAAGTTGCATTTTTAATTGCCATCACATCTCTAAGAAGAGTGAGTGAAATTCAAGCATTTACCATTCAAGAACCATTTATTCAAATACACAAAAATAAAGTTGTTCTACGGACCAATCCTAAATATTTACCAAAAGTAATCTCACCGTTCCACTTGAATCAAACAGTAGAATTACCAGTGTTCTTCCCACAGCCAGATTCTGTAGCTGAAAGAGCACTACATACATTAGACATCAAAAGAGCACTAATGTACTACATTGACAGAACAAAACTAATTCGAAAGACAAAACAACTATTTATCGCCTTTCAAAAACCTCATACAGGAAATCCAATTTCAAAACAAGGCATTGCTAGATGGATAGTTAAGTGCATTCAAACATGCTATCTTAAAGCTAAAAGAGAACTGCCTATTACACCAAAGGCACACTCAACCAGAAAGAAAGGTGCTACCATGGCCTTTCTAGGAAATATTCCAATGAACGAAATATGTAAGGCAGCAACATGGTCTACGTCTCATACATTTACCAAGCACTACTGTGTAGATGTGTTAACTGCACAACAAGCAACAGTAGGTCAAGCTGTACTAAGAACATTATTTCAAACTACTTCAACTCCTACAGGCTGAACCACCGCTTTTGGGGAGATAACTGCTTATTAGTCTATGCACAGCATGTGTATCTGCAGCTACACATGCCATCGAACGGAAAATGTCACTTACCCAGTGTACATCTGTTCGTGGCATTAGTCGCTGCAGATTCACATGCGCCCACCCGCCTCCCCGGGAGCCTGTAGCCGTTCAGAAGTAGATCTTAAACATTTGTACATTTGTAAATATATTACTTTAAACTTCATTATGTACAGACGCATTCACTCCATTGCATGGGCACTATTACTCGCATACACAACCCCTACCTCACCCTCTGCGGGGAAAACAATCTAAGATGGAGTCGACGCCCATGCGCAATGGAGTCGAAATGGGAGGAGTCCCTCGGTCTCGTGACTCGAAAAGACTTCTTTGAAGAAAAACAACTTGTAACACTCCTAGCCCAACACCAGATGGCGGGATGTGCACAGCATGTGAATCTGCAGCGACTAATGCCACGAACAGATGTACACTGGGTAAGTGACATTTTCCATATATAGATATTCACTGAAAAAAACAAAGGTTGCATGAACATTATAGATTTTAGTTAGGTGCAGAATTTACTTGCACAAAACCATAGAAATTCACCAGTTATTGTTACCAGACATAACTATAACTTGCACACCTGCAATGCCCTGCTTATGACCTCACATATTAGATCACTCATGACATGGTCAGTGACATGCATCACTGATGACATCTCAAATTAAATCAATGATGACATGTTTAACCTCATCCAGTCTGTAAAAAATGTTTACTTGAGTTAAAGATACATTCCTGAAGTATTGCATAAGGTAAGTTAGTACTCTGTCAGAGCTACTGATCAGTGATAATATTTGAAATGTAAGTCGTCTGAGTTGATATGGGTGTCCCCGCATTTGTATGAGTGGTTTTATTATTGGCTACACAGTTGGGTGACTGGCTGCGTCAATAGCTGTTTACTGAGTGAGTGTGTTTCTGTGTAGCTGTATGGGCAAACAAGTGGATGTGTGAGTAGTTCTATGTGTGAGGGAGTGATTTTCTCAGTTGTAGTGGTAACCTAGTGACAGTGTTTCTATGGCTGAGTAGCTATGTGAGTGGCTTTTTGAGTGAGTTGGAGGCTGTGTAAGTATCTGTATGGGCCAGTTAGTGAGTGTCAGTGACTATGCACGAGTGAGTGTGAAAGTAAATGTATGGGTGAGTGTTTGCTTGTATCAGTGACTGTATAGGAGAGTGAGTATGTGTGTTAGTATCTATAGGACTAAGCGAGTCGGTATATGAGTAACTGGGTGAGTGGTGTTATTTGTGTGAGTTAGTGGGTGTACAAGTAGTTGTATGGGTGAGTGACTGCGTAGCTGGATGACTGGGTGTCTGTGTGGCTGTATTGCGGAGTAAGTGGGTGTATGAGTGGGTGTGTGATTGGCTCGCTCAGGAGCTGTATAAGAGAATAATTGAAAGTTGTATTAGCTGTGTAGGTTGCTGTGTAGCAGTTTGAATGGCTTTATGGATATATGTCGGTGTCTGAGTAATTGCATGGCAAAGAGTGGTTATGTGACTGGCTATAAGTGTAAGCGAATGGGTGTATTTTGCAATGAGCGAGTGTTTTTTCTGTGTAGTTGTATGGGCATGTGGATTGGTATGTGAGTAGTTTTGTAAGTGGGTGTATAAGAGGTTTGTATGTGCATGTGAGGGGGGGTATGAGAGTCTTTAGGTGGATGATGTCTTCAGTGGTTTCATTTAAGATGTCATCAGTGATCTCCCTGACCATGTCATGACTGATGTAATACGAGAGGCCAATAGCAGTGCCCCGGTGGGACGTTCGCTATAGTTAGGACTGGTAACTATATCTGTTTAATTTCTATGGTTTTGTGCAAGTAAATTCAGTGCCTAACTATAACATCCCAGGAACCTTTGTTTTCTTCAGTAAATTGCTAGGGTTTTACATTCTATTTCCTAACGATAAGGTTGCTGAAACCCTTAGTTTTTTTTCTGTGAACTTCCTAGATATTTTTTCTCTTTCCTAACAATTATGTCCCTGTATTCTTTGTTTTTTTCTGTGAACTTCTAAGGTTTTTTTATTCTATTTCTTAACTATAATATCCATGTAACCTTTGTGTTTTTTTCAGTGAACTTTTAAGGCTTTTTCATTCTATTTCCAACCTATAAGGTCCCTGTAACTTTTGTTTTTATTAGTGAATTTTTAAGTTTAAAAAAAAAAAAAATCTATTTCCTAACTGTAATGTCCCTCTAACTTTTTTTCTGTGAATTTCTACTTGTTTTTTTAATGCACTGAGGGAGTTGACTGGAGGACCTGCAGCCAACCCCTGTGTGTGTGTCCAACCCCAGTATGTGCATCCATCCTCACTCTGTGCACAGCCTTCGAGGGAAAAGCAAGGAGAAGGCACACACAAAAATGGGGTGTTGTGTTGCGTGCTGCTTGTCTTTCCCTCTTTCTCACTTATTTGTTTTTGCTCTCAGCCCTGTTTTGTGCATGCCTGCTGCCTGCCTTTCCCTCATTCTCACCACTTTCTCCAGCCTCACAGCCCCGTGGTCTGCTTGCCTGCCTTTCCAACCTTCTCACCAATTTCTACGGGCTCTCAGCCCTGTAGTCTGGATGCCTCCTGCCTGCCTGTCCCTCCTTCTCACTGCTTACTCCTTGCTCTCAGCCCTGTGGTCTGCATGCCTGCTGTCCACCTGTCCCTCCTCCTCACCACTTTCTCTGGGCTCGCCACTCCATTCTCTGCATGCCTGCTGCTTGCCTATCCCTCCTGCACAATGCTTTTTCTGTCCTCTTATACCCATGGTCTGCATGCCTGTTGCCTGCCTATCCCTCCTCTCACCGCTTTCTCTGCTCTCTCAGCCTCATTGTGTGCATGCCTGTTCCCTGCCTGTCCTTCCTTCTAACCGCTTTCTCTGTGCTCAGCCCCGTGGTCTGCGTACCTGCTGCTTGCCTTTTCTTTCTTCTCACCGCTTTCTCTCTTCCCTCTCAGCCCTGTGGTCCACATGCCAGCCTGTCCTTCCTTCCCACTGCTTTCTTCCTCCTCTCAGCCTAGTGGTCTCCGTGCCTGTTGCTTGCCTGTCTCTTCTTCCCACAACTTTCTCTGTTCTTTCAGACCTGTTGTGTGCATCCCTGTGCCTGCATGTCCTTCCTTCTCACCATGTTCTCCTCCCTCTCAGCCTGTGCTTTGTGTGGCTGCTGCTTGCCTCACCTGCCTTCTCACTTCTTTCTCCTCCCTTTCAGCCCCTTGGTCTACATGCTTGCTGCCCGCATGTACCTCCTCCTCACTTTCTCTGTGCTTTCAACCCCATGGTCTGCATACCTGCTGCTTGCCTGTCCCTACTTCTTACTGCTTTGTCCGTGCACTCAGTGCAGTTTTATGTGTGCCTGCCTCTCTCTCCACATCTCTGCTTTCTCCTTGCGCTCAGCCCGTTTTTGTGCATTCCAGCCTCTTCCTCCTTCTGACTGCTTTCTACTTCCCCTCAGCCCTGTGGTCTGCATGCCTGCTACCTGCCTGTCCCTCCTTCTCCCCACTTTCTCCATGCTTGCAGCTCTGTGATCTGCACCCCTGCTGCCTGCCTCTCCTCCTCACACTTTCTTCTTGCTCTCAGCTGTGTGGTCAGTGTGCCTGCTGCTTGCCTGTCCGGCCTTCTCACCACCTTCTTCTCCCTCTTAGACACTTGGTCTGCATGCTTGCTGCCCGCATGTGCCTCCTTCTCACCACTTTCTCAGGCCTCTCAGCCCCATGGTCTGCATTCCTGCAGCCTGCCTGTCCCTCCTTCTTACTGCTTTGTCCGTACACCCAGCCTTGTTTTGTGTGTGCGTGCTGCCTGCCTCTCACTCCTACTCAGTGCTTTCCCCTTACTCTCAGCCCACTTTTGTGCATGCCTGCTTCTCCCTCTTTCTCATTGCTTTCTCCTTCTTCTCAGCCGCGTGGTCTGCATGCCTGCTACCTGCCTGTCCATCCTTCTCACCGTTTTTTTCTTCCTCTGAGCCCGGTGGTCAGGCGTGCCTGTTGCCTCTCTCTCCATGTCACCACTTTCTCTGTCCTCTCAGCCCCGTGGTCTGCGTGCCTGCTGCCTGTCTGTCCCCTGTTCTCACTGCTTTCTCCTTCCATGCAGTTCTGTGGTCTGCATGCTTGCCTCTCCCTTCTTCTCACCGCTTTCTTCTTCCTCTCAGCCCAGTTTTGTACATGCCTGCTGCCTGCCTTTCCATCCTTCTTATTGCTTTTTCCTTGCGCTCAGCCCGGTTGTGTCTGTCTGCTGCCTGTCTCTCCCTCCTTTTCACTGCTTTCTCCTTGCCCACAGCCCAGTTTTGTGTGTGCCTGCTGCCTGTCTCTTCCTCCATCTCACTGCTTTGTCTTTGCTCTCAGCCCGGTTTTGTCTGTGCCCGCCTCTCCCTCCTCACTGCTTTGTGCTTGGTCTCAGCCCAGTTTCGTGCATGCCTGCGCCCTACATCCCACTCCTTCTCACTGCTTTCTGCTTGTGCTCAGCCCAGTTTAGTGTGTCTTCTGCTTGTCTCCCCCTCTTTCTCACTGCTTTCTGCTTCCTCTCTGTCACATGGTCTGCGTACTTGCTGCCTGTCCCTCTTTTGCACCACTTTTTCTGTCCTCTCAGCCCCATGGTCTGCATGCCTGCTGCCTGGCTGTCCCTCCTTCTCACACTTTCTCTATCCATGCAACCCAGTGGTCTGTGTGCCTTCTGCTTGCCTTTTCTTCCTTCTTACCGCTTCCTCCTTACTCTCAGCCCAGTGGTGTGCATGCCTGCTGCCTGCCTGTCCGAACCTCTCACTGCTTTCTCCTCCCACACAGCCCTGTGGTCTGCTTGCTTGCTGCACACGTGCCCCTCCTCCTCACCACTTTCTCTGGGCTCTCAAACCCATGATCTGCATGCCTGCTGCCCCTCCTTGTCACCACTTTTTCCTCCTTCTCAGCCCAGTGGTCTGCATGCCTGCTGCCTGCCTGTACCTCCTGTACCTCCTAATCACCACTTTCTCTGGGCTTCCAGCCCCATGGTCTACGTTCCTGCTGCTTGCCGGTCCCTCCTCACAGCTTTCTCCTTCCTCTCAGCATCATGGTCTGCGTGCCTGCTGCCTGCCTGTCCCTCCTTCTCACTGCTTTCTCTGTCCTCTCACCCCCATGGCCTGCGTGCCTGTCTCTCTCTCCTTCTCACTGCTTTCTCTATCCTCGCAGCCCAGTGGACTACATGCCTGCTGCTATTCTGTTCTTTCTTTTCAGCACTTTCTCTTTGCTCTCAGCCCAGTGGTCTGGGTGCCTGCTGCCTGCCTGTCTGACCTTCTAACCGCTTTCTCTTTGCTCTCAGCCCAGTGGTCTGGGTGCCTGCTGCCTGCCTGTCTGACCTTCTAACCGCTTTCTCCTCCCTCTCAGCACCTTGGTCTGCATGCTTGCTGCCCACATGTCCCTCCTACTCACTGCTTTCTCTGGGCTCGCAACCCCGGAGCCTGCGTGGCTGCTGCCTGCCTTTTTTAAAATAGGGAAACAGGAGTTAGCTTACCTTTCTGGCTTGCAGGCCTGTGCCCCCGTCACCTAGTGACTTTTACCCTACTTAGCTTGCTCTGTTTTAGCGCCATTATTTAATTATATTTTCTAAGATGGCTGCATTGTTTTTAGTTAGGACAATGTTTTAGTTTCGTGCTATCAGTGCCACTCTGCCAAGGTGTCACTATCAGCGCCAGAATATAGATAAGATGTAGGTATTCACATTAGGTACTTTCCCACTTTGGGCTTTTGAGGAATTGTTTATGTAATTGCTGCCCCAAGGATGTCTTGTTATCTATTGTTTGGGAACAGACCTATGTCAGGTGTCCAAGCAGATCTGTATAAATGCACCTCACATGGACAGATAGTCAGAGGGATTCCGACCAGATGCCATCGCTGCTATCGATGCTGCAAGTCGCCTTGACGCTGACCCAGTCCTCGTGTCCACACGGAGTCTGAGCTAGAGACCTCATTCCAAGGTAATGAGATTTGGGGGGCTCTTTTCACGGACATGCCATTGCCAGATTAGGTTTAACACACCTAGCTCTTTTTGGGTTAGAGATCAGATTCCTCATGCTCGGGTTTTAGGACATAGTTCATATCTCATGTCATTTTATGTTATTGCAAGATGGTGGGATTTTTTGTGTTCATGACACTCGTGTTCACAATTCTGTTTCCTGTATTGTTCATTATCCTTATCATTGCAGCAAATGCAACTTATCGTAGATTGCAGTTTTGTTAATAAAATCTATTGCAAAATGCTATTTCCAGCGATCGAGGAACATGACGGTCAGCTAATGAGTTGCCCGTGAACTCCCGTCGGACGGAGGTGATTCCAAACATCGCGCGACTTGGATTGTGAGCAGACCTTCCCTCGGTCTCTGCTCGGGAAAGCTGCGGAAGTTTTCCCCCCGGATACGAGTTTGTTTGTGCCCCCGGCCCCCCCCTGGCGATGGCGTGTCGATAGGAAAGCGAGGACGAGGATTCCCTCCTCGCGCCGGATTAGAAGCCGGGGAGCCTGAGATTCGGAGCTCCCGCTTTAGCGTTTCTTTGGGGGAAGCCCCTGGAGCTGTGTCAGCGGAGCAAGGAGCGGCAAAAGGAGCGGCAAAAAGACGGTGACAATATATTTCTGGCGGCGTGGGGGGGGGGAGCCTGGGTGATTCAGTCCATTGACTACAGCTTGGTTATAACTTGTTGTTAGCAGGCAGAGATTGTTAGTAATATCGAGGCTGCCCTCCCAGGAGTATTGGGGGGGCTTAAAGAAAACGCGTACACATATGAAAAGTGTTGCTTATGGTAAAAGTAAGCAAGCGCTAGAGTTTTCTACTAGAAGTTTGTGCCAGAGGAACTGCGTGCCTAATATCGCGTTTTACAGCTGCATATTCGCCAGGGATTGTTATGTCTCAGCGCTTCTCACGCCATAAGCACAAAAAACCTGTGTAAATCTCGCTGCTCTACACAGAAGGGAGGTGAGATACAGATGGACGCCAAATATTCAACACCCCTGTACTCGTGGTGGTTCGCCGTTTGCTGGAAGGGCTGAGAAGTAAACTGTTGTTTCAATTGAGGATTCCTCAAATTTAAAGGTTTAAAGGTTTTGAGAAGAGAGGTGGACCCCGTTGGGTGGGGGTACTTGGTCCCTCACACCTTGTGCTGTGTCTCCCCGGATTTTCAGGCGTTAGAAGGAGGAAGAGAGAAAGAGAGGGGGCTAAGAAGAATACTTCTGTTACTGCGCCTTGTTAATTTCATTCTTCCTCTCTACAGTGTTTTCCCTTTTCCGACTCTTGTCGGGAAAACTAGGAAGGAAAACAGCGAACAAGAAGGGAGGGTCATTGAATACAGGGAGGGGTGTTTTGGAAACAGGCTCTAAATTCCAGTATTTGGACAGAAGCGGCAAGGGGCGTGCGACGTGGGAGATCTTATACCGCCCGTTGCTCTCTTCGTGGGAGCCTCCCGGAGACCCCAGGGGGCCTCTTCAGAACCAACTTAAGTGGGAAGGGGGTAAGAAAGGAGTGTGAGAGTGCTGGAACCCTGCAGTTCATGTCATTAATTAAGCGTCGCCCCAGGGGTGCTCGGGCAGAAGTTAACGATGTGATTGTGGCCAGGAAAAGTAAGCCCGGCACCCGTGGTGCAAGTGCAAATCTTCGGACTCAGGTGTCTGGACCTACAATAACAGGCATAGCGGACTTAAGTCCTAAAACCGATGGTGAAGGGTCATCCTATACAACATTACTCGTGGATCATCCTTTACCCCACCGGGAGGAGAGTCAAATTGAGATCCAGGGGAGGAGCGACTCGTTGATCACGAGGTACTTTCAGACCACAATTCCTCCACCACAGGACATGGCAAACGTTCAACCAGCCTTAGGCAAGTTGGGGGTTTCTAAGCTAGCTGAAGGCGTTTCAGCTGTCGGCCCAGCACAAGAACTATTAGATATGGATCCAGTTACACTGAGAGAGGGCCCCTCTAAGATATTACCCTTGCTGGAAGTTGATGGTAATCTCTCCAGTGGATCAACACCACATGACTTGGATGTACAGACTCTGTTAATTTCTCTTACTAAAGAAATTAGAGGGAAATTTGAAATTTCAGAAACTAATCAAACCAGGATTCGGGAAGCCTGTGAGGTCTTGGAAAGTAAAATCAACCTGTTATCAGACCGGCTGGGGAAACTAGAGGCTGTGGTGGAGGCCCACGAGGAGCGAGTGTTAGCTCAATCTAAGGACATTTTACAATTGAAAAGGGGGGAAAAGTTGTTGCAAGATAAATTGGAAGTGTTGGAGAATAACATGAGGAGAAACAATATCAGGCTCCTGTGAGTTCCAGAGGGCTTGGAAGGGGAAAATATTAAGAGCTATGTGATCTCGCTGATTAGGGAGGTCCTCCCCAGTATGGTAGGGATCAATCTGGAAGAGGACATTCAGAGAGTCCACCGTGATCCTTTCAAGAAAAATCCAGGAAGGAAAACCTCCAGGAGGATTTTGATAAATTTCAACACATACTCTATTAAGGAAAGAATCTTGTCTGAAGCCCTCAAGGTTGGGGCTTTTCCCAAGGGGGAATGGTCTCTTAGGATAAGATCAGATCTGTCTAAGGCAACGTTAGATAGGCAGTGGGAGCTGGGAAATTTTATGCGGGAGCTCCGTGAACTAGGGGCGACAGTCCAACTAAGGTTCCCGGCAGCTCTCCGTATAATGTGGAAGAATAAAATGTACAATATGAGAGACCCTGGGGAGGTCAGTACATTTATAGACCAGATCAAGGCGTCTCAATAAGACCTAGTGGAAAGCCCCCGTCCGACATGGGGTTCGAAGATAGGATAACAGGATGGTTATCCCAGTAGAAACAGGGAGGGTTCCTCGGGGGGGGGGCGTTTTGGGGGCATGTTGGTGTTGAGTGTAGGGGTGGGTGGCACGGGGGGTTGAGGTTTGTTTTGGGTTTGGTGGGTTGAAAAGGATAAAATAAGAAAGTTCTCATATGTTACTAATTTAGGTCGGGGAGGTTGGTGTTCTTCTTCTTTTCTCCTTTTTGTTATGAACGGTCATGCAGGGTAAAGAAAAGTTGAGATTCCTCTCTTGGAATGTGAATGGGCTAAGGGTGTCTGGTAGGAGGAGGAAGATCTTTGAGTACTTACGTTTGGTTGAGGAAGAGATTATTATACTGCAGGAAACCCATCTCCACCAAACTGAATGGGAGACCTGGCTTAAACAACTGAATTGGGCTGCGTTCAGCGTATGTTCTTCTCAAACTAGTACAATAAAAGGTGTGGCAGTTTTGATTAAGAAATCCATGAGGTTCAGGGTTGGAATAGTACATGTTGACCCCAGAGGGAGGTGGGTAGTGGTGGAGCTGTGTGTAGGTGGTTACTGGATTACAGTGTCGGGTTATTACGGGCCGAATATTGACGACCCATCGCCATTTCAAGACTTATTTAATATTCTACTTTCAGCTAGGTACCAGTGGTGTTGGGTGGGGATTTTAATATATTGCTAGACCCTGCACAGAACAAGTCAACCCCTCGGGGTACGGTTAATTCACCTAATACAAGGGCATTGGTGAAGCAAGCGATGCAGGATTTAGGCTTGGTAGATGCTTGGCACTGGGGAAGGGGAGAAGGAGATAGATACACATTTCACAATAAAAAATATGGGCATAGATCCAGAATAGATTTTTTTTTAATTCATAAAAGTTTATGCCCGGAGGTAAGAAGGGTGGCTCACAACACAGCACACTTGTCAGACCATTCTGCAGTAATACTACACTTAGATATTAGGGTTAGTAATAGGACAACTAGGAGCACCATCAATCGTGCTCTATTTTTAGATGACGCATCAGTATAAGTGTTAAAAAAAGATACTAGAGAATTCTTTCAGGTGAATCAAGGAACAGCAAGTTTGTGGTGTGTTTGGGATGCGTTTAAGGCTTTTATAAGAGGGAGGCTAGTTAACCTGGCAGCTCATAAGTACCGTGAAGAGAGGGAAAAGTTTGGAAACATGGAATCGTCATTGAAAACCTTTCAAGTAGCAAAGAATAATGCACAATTAGAAGGGAAAACGGACTTAGTAATGGAGCTGTCTTGTCAAGAAGAAAAGGTCCGGTCTAGTCTAGACGCTTTTTGGGAAAATCGCTGTAGGTTAAAATGGGAAAGTAGTCAGTATGCTAATTTTGAATATGGAGAAGGTTGTAGTAAACTGTTAGCATGGAAGGTTAAGTCGGACCTTTCCAAAAGGCACATTTTATCTGTCAAATCAGAGCCTATGAATCAGGTCTGTACGGAGCAAGAGGAGATAGAGGGGGCATTCGTATCTTTCTTTCAGAAGATATATTCAGAGAGTTCGGTTAACTTGGAAGAGCCGGTAAGAGAATTCTTAGATAAGGTAGATCTCCCAGTTTTAGAGGAGTCTAAGATGCTCCTACTGAATGATAAGTTAAATGAGGCTGAGTTGGCGGAAGGTTTAAAGGCCCTAAAAAAAGGTAAGGCAGCGGGGCCAGATAGTCTCCCTAATGAATTATATAAGGCTTTGGGGAAGGAACTTACCCCATTTTTATTAGAGCTATTTAACTCGATGCTGATAGAAGGGGCCCAAATTCCCAATTCTTGGAGAGAGGCGACAATTTGCTTATTGTTAAAGCCGGGTAAGGATTCCACGTTTTGTTCCTCCTATAGGCCCATCTCCTTGCTGAACGCAGACTATAAACTTTATACAGGAATTTTAGCCAAGAGATTGGGGAGAGTCGTTGGTAATCTAATCCATCCGGACCAAAAGGGTTTCGTGAAGGGGAGGCAGCTTCACGAGATAACTCACGAGTTATTTGCTGCAGTCGATTTGGCGGCACACGAGAAGGCACCATTGGCGATTTTGTCCTTTGACGCGGCCAAGGCCTTTGACCGTGTTAATTGGCTGTTTTTAAAGGTGGTTCTGGAAAAAGCGGGCTTGGGATTCCCTTTTATTAGGGCGATAGGGGAACTGTATAGTTGTCCCCTAGCGAGAATTTTGATTAATGGCCAATTAACACAAGAATTTAGGATCAGGCGAGGTACGAGACAGGGATGCCCTCTATCTCCGTTGCTTTTTAACTTGTATATTGAACCTTTGGCTACTTTACTTCGGTCTTCTAAAGAGATTATCCCATTCCGAACTGGGGGATGGGAAAAAAAACTAGCTTTATACGTAGATGATTTGATGATATACACGAGTGATGTTAGGTCTACTCTACCTAGGGTGATTGCCTTGATGGAACAATTTGGTAGACTATCTGGGTACAGCATAAACGCAGAAAAGACAGAAATAATGTGCTGGAATTTGTTGTATGCTTCCCCTTTAGTTAAACAAGAGATCAGATATCTGGGTATTCGAATAGCAGCTGATCTTAATAAGGTAGCTAAAGTGAACTTTGATAACTATATATAGGGAAACCAAAAAACTGTTAAAAGCATGGGCTGCTCTTCCTCTTACGATAATTGGGAGATCTAATATCTTGAAGATGTGTATTCTTCCAAAATTTACTTTTCTGTTTAATACTATCCCATTAGAGTTTGAGAAGAGCTGGTTTAAAAAACTACAAGGGGAGTTATCCTCATTTGTATGGGCTTCCAAGGGAGTTAGGATTGCTTGGAAGAAGTTGAGTAGAAAAATGGAATGGGGAGGTATTGCGTCTCCAGACTTTTTTAAGTACTATTTGGCTTTTCAGTTAAAAAATATTAGATTTTTATTGAATAAAAAGTCTGAGCACGATTCAGTCTGGGGAGCATTAACGGTTCACCTTGAAGAAGGAGCAGACCATTTTCTATATAAATTTGGACATCCCAGCTACTTCAAGAAAGTTAGTTTGAAACTCCCCAGTCACGCATGCAATGTTTGGATGCATTTTCTGAGGACGTTAGATATACCTTATTTTTGTAGTTCAGCTCCCATTTAGGACTCGCCTGGCACTCCGGAATGCCTTATAGACAAACTATCAACTCCTCTGAGAACAAGTGGGGTGGAAAGATGGGGTCAGTTAATAGAAGGAGTTGAAGTGTTAAGTTGGGGCGCATTCCAGGAAGGTACCGGTGGGATGGTTTCTAGATTTAAGTATCTTCAAATATCTAGTTGGGTAAAGTCCCGCCGAAATGGAGAAATAGGGAGGAGTATATGGGAAGGGAAGCTAAATCAGAGAACCATCAACAAAGAGGTTGCAGTTTGGTACCACGCTTTGTTAGAAACATCAGATGATAGCGCTTCCCTTCCCTTATCGAAGTGGGGAGCGATCTTTCCAACTTTAGATGTTACAACAATGTGGCAAAAGTCTCAATATTGTGGCTTACTACCAGTCCTGCGGAGCTGAAGAAAAATCATTTGTTCACACTCCATAGGGCTTATTGGACTCCGGCTAAATTAACAGCTATTGGGAAGACTCAGAAAAATTGCCCAAGGTGCGGGGATGATAAGGCGGATGATATCCATATGTTTTGGCACTGCGCTAAGTTGTCGAATTATTGGGGGGAGATAGAGAGTATTTTTAAAATAATCTTTAATGTAAACTTAGTTGTAAACCCAGCATTAGTGGTGTTTGGGGGTGCGGGAACAGGATACAAACTACCAGAAATTGTCAGTTCAGCAGGAGCATTTGCTGTTCATATTAATTCTTCTAGCTAGGCGAGAAATTTGTCGTAAATGGATTGATCCTCTTCCTCCTCGTGTGTTGGATTGGCAGATATCTGTAAATCGAATCTGTACATTGGAACAACGGGGTCCTCTGTCTAGAAAAGATAATTTTTGGTTATATTGGGAAAATGTGTATCAATAATATATTATTTCTTTGTCATATAAGCTCCTTATACCTTTGAATTTTTTTTAAAAAGTCCAATGATTAAGATCTTCCCCACGCTCTTTGGAGGTGCTGCTTTGGCTATGATTGAAAGTGACAACTTTTGATCAATGACACCCGTACGAGAAAGTATAATCAGTAGATCAGAGGGGATGATCTACTAAGGTTTGGACTAAGTACTTGGTGGCATGTTGTCGTCTGTCGCGCCAATGCCTTTCCTACTTAACCAAAGCAGGGGCGAGGCATATGAGGACAAAAAAAAAAAAATCTATTGAAACCTTACTGCATCTCCTTCATTGCCTGTGTTTGATTGAGACATGTTCAAGTGAGAAAGGGCTAATCTCCATTTAACCACAACACTCCATGAGATGTCGCACTCTTGAGTCCATGCATAAGGGCTGAAACAAATCACCTTCTACTGTTTGGGTTTTTGGTGAGGCACTGCTTGTGAGTCAGGAGGGTTGGGACGACAGTTGTGACTTGTAGGACTGGCATAGTCGCCTTCAAACATAAGTACTGTCCTCCTTAAACCAGCAGTCATGACTAGAGCAAGAGTCAAACTACGACATAGCGCAACCAACGATGGTGTTTAGGCACTAATTTACGGATACCCTATCACTGTCTCACATACAGCAGGTACCCTAAGTACCATTTTACAGAGACATCCGTGGTCTTGGGGAAGATCCCCCCTCAGCTTAACAGGGAGCACCTAATTAGGCTGTAGGTTGTTTGAGCTCGAACTATTAAAAGGACTTTTCTCCCCACTTGGTGTTCCATCTCTTTACTCACTTCACAATATGGCTGATGCCATAGACATTCCTGAAAATGCTAGACAAGCATTAACATTACACCTAGTAGCGCATGGCTTAACAGATGAGGGCGGGTATGTCACATTCAGAGTAGAAGCTAGTGAAGCTTACCAAACAAACATTCTACTCTTGGGTCACCTTTCCTCAGAAGACCAAAGATCATTCACATTCCACTCATACAGAATTGCAAACGTATCTCAACGGTACCAAGCATACCAGTATCTTGAAATCCCAATCACTTATCAAGAACATCAGAACTGGTTTAATGGCACCCTACCACACTTAATACAAGCCGTGAGATTATGTCCCTTAGGTAATAAAGGACCAATGTGGACTATGTTTGCCACATACACACCTTACCCAGGTATACAAAACATGCACGCAGCAGATCTGCGCAATTTACACATTGAGATAGTACCACTATATAGACGATTGTTCAGTTCGTAATGCGAACTCTGAACATTACACCAGTGCATCCAGCAGCAACAGCTGGATACCAATTGGCTACTACTGGGATTAATCCACAAACAGTACAATCTATCATGGGTAAAGTACCCACAGAACGAGCGAAAACCCCGTTCTGGATAGCCTAGAAAACTAATCAGCTAGAGGCTGTGTTTCCCCATACGGGACCATAGGTAAAACAGAATTCTTGCAATGTGCTTGCTCTTTGGGATGGTTCTCTCGGTGGATGACTGTGCCACATGGGGTACAGTCTTCACTGCAATTTATACTACCACACATGGTACCCCGACACTTGCCAATTTACCGGAAGTGTTAAAACAAATTCAGAATGAGCATGGGGCTGCTCCAGCCCTAGATTTGGGGATGAAATTAATGCGTAACTTCAAAGCAGTCTCCTCAATCATACTTAGTAATATTAAAGGGGAAGCGGTAGCACTGGCTATACGCCAGCGCCTCCGAGAGATTACACATTTGGACTAGGAGAAATAGCTACCGAAAATTATCTCCTTCACCTATACCAGTACAGGACGGGATAGTTTGGGAGCCAAGCCGAAAAAGCTCGAAATACAGAGTACCGTCCCTAAAGAAGGTACTAAACAAGCACAGGAGGGTTCAAAAAAGCACTGGGATAAACAAAAGCAATTTAAAGACAGACAAAATCAGAGAGCTGATTCTCTACACCCGGAGAACTCCGACAGGAGACAAACTCTCAGAAATAGAGAAAATATAAAAGCTCAGGAGAGATACTGATTCACGTCTCTCTCGTTCCTTTCAGGATGCACCGGATAGACGTAGGAACACAGTGGGCCGTCTTGACTGACATCCTGAATACGTGAAACAGAAGAAAGATTCACCACAGTCGTCAGACAAAAAAGAAGGCAGGTCACCACAACTAAAGACACAGTTTAAAAAGAAAAAGGTGGCAGCACTGTCTATTAAAAATGCCAGTACACTTGAGAACATTGCTGAAGAACAAGACGTGGGCAGTGACACTGTTAGACAGCGCAGCAGAGGTCACAATATGTCGCCAGAGTCTGAAAGATCATCTGGATGCAACAGCAACTAGGGATTACATTGCAGTTGAGACTGCAGACGGGCGCATTCTCCTACCCGACAGGGTTTATGATTTAAAAATACAAATTGAGGGAGACGTAGAGCGCACCATTGGTGTGATATTCTGGGATGAACTTAGTTGTGATATCCTGCCGGCCGAGAGGGACTGGCCACCTGAGCAAGTCCGTAAGCTCCCACATGGGGAAGATGTCATTTCGCCTTCTTTTCCCGTTATTCCCCATTGCAAATTCTGGCTATTCCTACAGAATAGTCTTAGATTACAGACATTTAAACAGTCATACACGTACATATGCTATACAAAATTCACATGGCACAGCACTAATTAATAACAGCGTGCAAAAAATATAAAACAACATTGGACATTTCCAATGGTTTCTTTTGCTAGAATTTAGCACACGAAATTCAGGACCTGAGTGCATTCTCATTTGGCTCACAAAAACGCTTCTGCAAGAGCAGCCCAGGGCTGTTCTCAGCCTGTGCAACATCAATATTACATGAGATTGATCCCGAGGCGTTGTCCTACGTGGATGACATCTATCTCACAGATGACAACCTCAACATTCATCTTGCCAGGGTCGATCAGATCGTTTTAGGATTCGCAGCTCTTGGCTACAAATTCAATTTAAGAAAAACTAAAATAGTCTTTCTCAGCGTATTGTTACTGGGATACAAGCTATCAAATGAGGCCAAGAGCCTGGCCCCCTCACTTTCTAGAAAAATGTGCTCAACTCTAGCCACCAAATACAACCAAGAAACTACAGTATTTACTTGGTTTCTTTAACTTTGGTAGAAGTTACATTCCTGACTATGTACAACGTATCAAGCCACTTGATGACTTAATATGCCCTGATTTTTCTAGCAGACACTGGACAGTTAAACACATATGCATCCTTAGGGAGTTGCAATAGGACATGCTAGAAGCAAAACACTTGCACACCCATGACAAATAAAACAAATTTGGTCATCAGAATAATTGCTAGAGCCATTGGGTTCACTTATGTCACCTTTAATGAGGGCGACACAGTACCCATTGCATATAAATCACATTTATACTCCAATGCAGAACAACGTTTTGCACTCACAGAAAAAAATCTGACTGCAGTTCAGATGGCTATCATTAAGGAAGGACCACTTGCCCAAGGGAAACGCATTAATGTCATTACTCCGGTGCCAGCCTTAGAGGCAGTCACCAAAGCAGGCATTCCTAACGCAAAAGCATTACATCCACACTGGATTCACTGGACAACCTCCCTGACTGCCACCGATGTTGATTACATCTTTGATCCATAACGTCAGATACAAGAATTTCTCCAGTACGAACAGGAGTACCCGCACCTCTAGATATTTTGCCACTGGACAGATACCATACTGTCATTTACACAGATGGTTCAGTACAACCAGCTGTAGGTGCCAAACATAAATACTCAGCTGCTTGTGCAGCCGTGAGCGGAGTGATGAAGGGTGGTGTATTTCACCCTCATAATACCTACACGCAGACTCTAGGGGACTGCACACCTCAGCTGGCTGAACTCAAAGCCCTTATACTAGCGCTAGAACACACAGAGCCAAGATTACTGACTTTGATTGTCTGTGACTCATACTACTGCGTCCAGTCTTACAATGATTATCTTAATCATTGGCTATTGACAGGTTTAAGGACTCCAAAGGGAACCATCAAACACAGAACTCTATGGGGGAGGGTGGCTGATCTCAAGGATAAGCTAACTTGTGTCCAGGTAGTACACACATTGGGCCACCAAAGTGTAGCAGTACACGTTATCAGCAACAATTTGGCTGATGAGGCAGCCAAATCTGCAGTAGCTACGGCTTCTGTGACTGCAGTGACTCGTTCTCAGACGAGATTGGATAATGATATATTTGCTACCATGAAAGCTTCAACTGAAGGCAAGCCTCTGCCAAAAGCATACCCTACAAAATACTCTTACCACATCAGTGCACAGAATGTTGCCTACGCAACAGTTCCTGGGGTTGGAGATCGAGTGATCCCTAACCAAGACCAGAGATTAGATCTGATAAAAGCAGCGCATGAGGGTGTCGCTTTTGCACATGCTGGTGTTTTGGCCACAGTAACACTCTTACAGAAACGCTTCTGGTGGCCAGGTCTATACAAACAAAACAAAACAAAACAATATGTCCTTTGTTGTGACATTTGCCAAATTAAGGACTCCAACATTAAATGCCCACCGCAGACATCCCTCTTGGTGTCCAATAGGCCACTACAATTTGTGTACCTGTACCATTGCAGTCCCCTTCAACCTGATGGTGCATACAAATACATCTTAGTCACTGTAGATGCTTGTTCTAGATTCCTGTGGGTATGGCCTCAGCGGTCGGCTGACGCTCAAACTGTTAGAAAAGACCTGCTGATCTTTATCGGTACATATGCAGTTGCAGCATTCCATTCGGACTAGGGCCCTGCTTTTACCTCTAAGGCATTCAGGGATACCATGGGGATAATGGGTGTTGAACTCCATTACTTCTCACCATATCATCCCGAGGGAAATTCGGTTGTGGAGAGGAGGAATCACAGTCTAAAGCAGTCCTTACCAGCTAGAGTATTAGGTTTAGGCCGCAGTTGGCTTCATCACCTATATGGGGTCCAGAGAGCACTGAATGATCTGCCGAGGCGGTTCGGAGTGGAACGCACTCCCTATGAGACTCTCTTTGGGATACCTATGTATATCCCAGATCTTGATGGCCCTGGTTTGGTGGCAGCAGATACACCTTTTGACATAAATGAATGTCTCACTGTCTTACAGGAGCTTCAGCAATTTCATGATGATAAATCATCTGTCAGTGCTGCCACCTTAGGAATAAGGGACTTAACTTCTACTGGCTGGATTCCTAAAGGTGGGGATCTGGTTTGTGAGAAGATCGCTATGAAGAAGGAATTTGGGATATCCTCCAGAGCACCGGTCCCAGTCCTGGGAATACAAGGTACCAGAACTGTCATCCTACCACCACTGCCAGATTCCATAGCAAACATATTTATTTCCATTGACAACGTCAAACTTCACCATGTGGCAGATCCTGCACAGTAGACCCAGACTTCCCTTGGATAATTCACGGTCCCCTCTCACTACCCAACAGGATATACCTCTTCAAAGAAGAAACAACAATACTTCTGACTACACAAGCATGTCCAACGATGCTACAAATACCTCCTCAACCATGGGGAGGGTGGAAAATGAGCTCTTGCTGATTCCAGTTACAACTTCAATGACAACACCTGTCTAAGATTTGGCTTTTTTTTACACCAACATAACACAAACTGATGTCTTCGTCTACCTTGAGCCTTCACGCGAAGCAGTCTCTGCAAACGTGGGTGCAGGTGCATTACCGGTGGAGGAACCACCGGATTCATCCACCGGTAATGCACCTGCTCCCACGTTTGCAGAGACTGCTTCTGGTTACTTCATCGACATTGATGACTTTTCTTCAGATTCATACACTCCTGCGATTAAAAATGTTTCAAAGACACGTAAGCTGTATCTGTGACTTAAAAATAACTATTTATTTCACCCATGGAATTATTTATGGTTCTGCTTGACATTTGTTGCCTAGTTTCTATGGATTGCTTTTGTGACTATTTTCCTTTTGCTTATAAATGGTCATTACCTTCCTGAACGCTCCTCTGTTGAGCCTGTGGATGAAGCTTAACTCCATATCTTTCCTCACATAAGGTCCGAAGAGACTTGTCCCTTCTGAACATTTCAGCTGTACCAATTCCTGATGGGATTGTGTGGGATAAAGTTCCATTTGATCTATATGGGCCTACTGAGGTCATTCAAATTCGATATGTTTTCAAAATATCTATGACTGATGTAATTACACCTGGTGTTGTATCAGAAGATTGGGTTGTCCAGACAGTTGATTCAATGTTAACTGAAATGAAGGATTATTCAGGATTTGAAAGTGATGATGTATACACCAATGCAAAAAAGTATGGGGAAATGTTCTGCTCTACCAACTGGGGACATTACTACCTGCACCGTGGAACTAGACATAGATCAATATTTAGCTATAAGCAGTGGGAACACTGTTCAACCCCACCTGTGGGGAGCCCGAAACATTATTCGGATAAATTCATTTATTTTTCTGGGCATGACACAACAAATGCAGAGTCATATTATTTCAAGTTACCTCCTTCCAAAATTATGAAAATTTTGCTAACTGACAAAACTGATTTATTGAGATTCCTTTGTTTCGCATCTTACAGTTGAAGGTTACGAATACTGGAAGAATACTATTGATTTAAAGTATAGGGAACAAAAGTTTGGCAAATACAGGGTATGGTAGTTTTATTTAGAGTGTGCCTTATTCCTGTGTAAATGTTCTTTTTAAATACTATTCAACAGACATCCTGTCTGGGGTTAGCGAAAATGAAAGAAATGAATATGCCCAGTGTCCCCACACAGGCAAAATTAAATAACTGGCAATCCTTCCTGAATGTCACTGAGGAAGAACTAGATGCAAATATTCAGGCTGGTACCTATAACTCTTCACTTTCCAGTACAGGTGGGTGGTTACTATGGACACAAATAGGTGTCAGACACGGTTTGTGAATTCCTCAGGGGGTTTTAAGATTAGCCGGCCAGACCCTCGCTTCATCTCGGGTCAACACACGGGTATAGTTACAACATACAGTGTGGGTAAACTGTGTCAACAGTGGGTACAGACTAACACGTTAGCCGCAGTTAAGGAACATCTTAACACTGTTTCTGAAGATATAGATTTGCAGGACTTTATGTTAGGTCCTAGAAAGCCACGCTCTAAAAGATTCATCTATGCCATATATAATGAGACCTGGAAGCTTTCTCAGATAGAATCTGCTGCACATTTATGGCAGATAGACAAAGAACATTTAGAAAAGGCTCTAGCTGTTGTTGACAACGGCATGAACACTCTGTCCAACAGGATTTATTCCCTAACAAACATATTCCCTCATTACAACCCTGGCGGTCGGTGATAAAGCGGCGGTAATACTGCTAATAGGCTGGCTGTAACCAAAATGGAAATAACACCACGGCGGAAACCGCTCAGACAGACAGCCTCTTTAACACACCGACCGCCAGGGCGAAACCAACAAGCACCATGGCAGTAACCGCCAACAGCCAGGCGGAAGATAATGTATGCCCACTCTATTAAGACAGTCAAATCCACCACCTTTTCCGAGGCGGTACCAACGACATCAAAAGCCTGGCTGAAACACTGCACAGAAGTCAAAGGACTCACCTGTGGAGACTCCAGGAACAACCAACGACGCCATGGATCCCGAGCTGCAAATATTTCCGAAGCTCGTCTACCTTCTGCTGCATTATGAACATCAACGCCAGCGAAGACGACCACGGTGAGTGCTGCCGCCTAGCACACAAGGGAGAGGGGAGGAAAAAGAGAGTGACACACACACGCAACACCCCCAACACCATACACACATACAGCTGCAGTAACATTACATCTTCACCCTGTACCCCTCAGGAATAATGCAAGGACAAAATGATTTGAAGAAAGTGAGTGTAATACGATAAAATACTATGAATAAGTGCATCAAAATACAAACGTATATAGATATACAAAAGTTGGGACACTGCCCAGTCCTCAATGTCTGTGGGCCACAGGGCCACAACACATAGGCCAAGGCCCCACCTCACTCCTGCAACACCACGGAGAGAACTCTACAGGGGCATCAGGTTGAAAATACACATGCACCTCAGCGGGACGGGGAATGAGGGGGCACCTCAGCTGGAAGATGGTACAACACCACTGGTCCTGGAGGAGGCAACATGCCCTGTGCGATGTCCTGGGGAGTGCAAGGCCACAGTCCCTCAAGTGGGTGGGTTGCTCAGTGACTTGTCCTGGGGAGTGCAAGGCCACAGTCTCTCAAGTGGGTGGTTTTCCCACTGCTTGGTCTTGGGGAGTTTAAGGCCAGTCTCTCAAGTGGGTGGTTTGCCCACTGCTTGGTCCTGGGGAATGCAAGGCCACAGTCTCTCAAGTGGGTGGTTTGTCCACTGACTTGTCCTTGGGAGTGCAAGGCCACCATCTCTCAAGTGGGTGGCTTCTTCCACTGGTTCTGGAGGGGGGATTTTGCACGGTGTGCTTCATCCTGGGGAGGATGGGGTGAGTGGATGGCTTCTTTCACTGGTTCTGGAGGGGGCATTGTGCCCAGTGTGCTTCATCCTGAGAAGGATGGGTGAGTGGATGGCTTCTCCACTGGTTCTGGAGGGGGCATTGTGCCCAGTGTGCTTCATCCTGGGAAGGATGGGTGAGTGGATGGCTTCTTCCACTGGTTCTGGAGGGGGCATTGTGCTCAGTGATGCATATCTTGGGAAGTACAAGGTCACAGTCTCTCACCTGGGTGTCAGACCCACAGGATTTGCAGGGCCCAGGCCGCACAACAGCTTATAGATGCAGGACTACACACTGTCAGCCAGCGGTGACGGCTCCTCAGTGGTGGCAGTAGCGGTGCTGGAGTCGGTGCTGGCAGTGGTGGGGGGAGGCTCCAGCCCTTCCCCTGCAGCCTCGGACGGCTGCCCACTGGGGCTGCTGCTGCTGGCAGTGGTGGGGGAGGCTCCAGCCTTTCCCCTGCAGCCTCGGACGGCTGCCTATCTGTGGATTGCCCCTTGCCCTTCCCTGTGGCAGCTGGTAGGGCCTCCTTGCCCTTCCTAGATGCTGCTGGTGGTGCCTCCTTGCCCTTCCCTGTTGCAGCTGGTGGTGCCTCCTTGCCCTTCCTAGACGCTGGTGGTGGTGCCTCCTTGCCCTTCCTTGAATCACCTGGTGCAGGCACCCTTTCAGTGTGGCTGCCTGGTGCCCAGGATCCTCTCCCACCTGCAGTAGCTGTCAACACTACTATGGCTGTGGACTGGGTGGCTGACCACCCTGGGCTGACGTGAAGGACGTGGGGGGGGGAGTGGTAGGGAAGAGGTCAAGGGTGGAGAGGAAAATCTTCTTAGGGACATTGGGGCATGAAGGGGGTCAAGGTTTGGGAGTGGAGGAAGAGGAAGTGGTTGTAGGAGTGCAGGGTGCAGGTGCATGGGCTGGATGCTGTTGTGCGGTGGATGGCTGTTGCGTGTCTGAGTGCTTGCGTTTGTATACTTTGGGAGGAGGGGGCACGGACACAGTGGGAGAGGACACAGGGGACGTGTGGATGGATGTGGGGGTGGTAACTGCCAGTGAGGGGTGTGTACTGATAGGTGTGCTGGTGATGGAGGTAGTGGATGAGGATGTAGTGCATGCAGGTGTGAGTGGAAACATTACTGGAAGGGAGGTGGAGAATGAGGAGGAGGGGGACACAGTGGAGGCAGTGGATGTTGGTATGTCTGCATCTGGACGGTGTTTGTGTGAGTGCCTGTGGGATGATGTGTGGTGAGTGTGTTTGCCTGAACCACTCCTGTATGTTGTCCTGGGTGCATGCTGGTCTGCCTGTGTGCTTGGGATAGGTTGGGGTTGAGGGGAATGGGATTGGGTAGAGGAATTTGGAGGGGGAGGTTAGAAACAGGGACAATGGCTGCCATCAGGGAGGAGGCCAGAGCCTGGATTGATCTCCGTTAGGCCACCATGCCAGAGTAAATGCCCTCCAGGAATGCATTTGTTTGATGCAAATGGGCTGCCAGCCCATGGATGGCATTCACAATGGTTGACTGCCCAACAGAGATGGATCGCAGGAGCTTCCTCACTCTGGGCAGCAGGGCCTACTGGGGCAGGGCCGGAGGTGCCTGGGGCAAAGGAGATGCCCACTCTCCTGGGTGAGCAGGCACAGGAATCACGCTGAGGGGCTGCTGGGAGGGCGGTGCTGGTACGGGGGGTGGCGGCTGTACCTGTAGTTGGGTGGGCACAGAGGTGTCCGCCACCACCAGGGAGCTTCCATCGGAGGAGATATCACTGTCAGAACTGTCCCCTCCAGTCCCCGCCATGGTGCTTCCCTCGCCCTCCGTCCCACTGGTGCCCTCACCGTTGGTGGATTCGGCTTCCTAGGCCCTGTGGGATGCAGCTCTCCCCGTTACTGGTGCCTCTGCTCCTCTGCCAGATGATGCTAATGCACATAAGAACAGGGTGACAAAACAAAAAGGGGGGGAGAGACAAAGGAGACACTTAGTCAATGGCGGCAATAACACCACCGTTGGTGTACATGACACACACACACAGCGAACAGCCCTACGCACTAGGCAATGCACTAACAGTCACAATGCTAGTCACCAGCTCATGGACAGGGATACCTAATGCCAATTGCAGCATACCTGAGACCCACAGACCCCTGCCCAGTAGTGGATGCCTACTAGCTTGGTTGGAGGAGGTTTACATCAGACCCTGCCCAACATGGGACCTACCCTGCAATGTCCGGCCTGGCCTAGGGGGACCCCTAGGCCCACATCCCCCACCCGGATGCCACCCCACCACGCGCAAGTAGCAAATTGGGCCACTGTACTCACCCCTTTGTGGCTGCTGTGATGCCCCCAAGCGCCCATCCAGCTCCGGATAGGCCACCGCCAGTATGCGAGCCATCAGGGGAGTCAGGGTTTGACAGGCAACCCTTCCACATTGGAAGGCCATCCCCAGCTGGGCCTCCGTGATCTTCTGTGCCCATCGGCTCAGGTCCTCCCACTGTTTCCGACAGTGGGTGCTCCACCTGCAGTAGACCCCCCAGGGTCCGCACATCCTTGGCGATTGCACACCATATACCCTTTTTTTGATGGGCGCTGACTTGCAGAGAAATGCACATAGGAAAAGGTATCAGTCAGATCGTCCTGCCTGTTACACTCATGGCCCACCATAGCCCTCACATCGCCTTACGCACAGACATGGCCCACCATACATGCAGCACGCTGCCCAAGGCCCTTCCACCAACCCCCCCACACGAGGCCCTCACACACAGAACTCCATGCACTCATGCCCCATGCATCGTGCTCACAATGTACTGACTTGTTGTTCTGGAGGCCCATACAGCATTCAGTACTGGGGTAGGACCCTAGCCACCAGTCTCTCCAATTCCGCAGCGGTGAAGGCAGGGGCCCTTTCCCCAGTGACACGAGCCATGGTCGGTTCCAGACACAGGTCACAGCAGCACTTGCAGTGTAGGTCCTCTCCTGTTGAAGATCAGGTAGCAAGTGTGTGAACAGATAGAAAATGGCGGTCACTTCCGCGGCGGTGCGTACCGTCACCGCCGGCAGACATCACCATTGGCCACTGTAACCCATAGGGCCTAATGGTATCCAATGAGGAGTTGCACTGCGGTCCTCGACCGTCTCCTGCAACGGTGCACAACGTCAGTGCAATTACCTCATTTCCACCTGTCCCTCCATATAGGACAGGCGGATGCCATTTTGTGGGGGGGTGGGGGCAGGCCATGGTACCTAACTGTGTCACAGTATACATAGGCAACATTTACATGCAATGCAGTTTAGTGTTTGAAAATATGGAATACTGACCAGCTGTTCACTGTTTCGCCCCTTAAATTGCAACCGCTGCGGATGAATAAGAGATGGAGACACCCCCGTGAACAGGCCCCTGGTGGACTTGGCAACAATGGAGGACAGGCACATTATCCTCACCTATAGACTGGACAGGGCCACAATTACAGAGCTGTGTGCCCAATTGCAGCCTGACCTGATATCTGCTATCTGTCAGCCCACCGGGATCCCCCCTCTTGTGCAAGTCCTACCTGTGCTCCATTTCTTGGCAACTGGCTCCTTCCAAGTGACAGTGGGCTTGGCAGCAGGAATGTCACAGCCAATGTTCTCAATAGTGCTGACCAGAGTGTTGTCTGCCCTGATCAAACACATCCGCAGCTACATCGTTTTCCCCCAGGTGGAGGATTTGGCCACAGTGAAAGCTGATTTCTATGCAATGGGACATATCCCCAAAATTATTGTAGCTATTGATGGTGCACATATTGCATTTGTCCCCCCTCCCCCCAGAGAAATGAACAGGTGTTCAGAAATCGAAAGAGCTTTCACTCCATGAATGTGCAGATAGTGTGTCTGGCGGAACAGTACATCTCCCATGTCAGTGCTAAGTATCCAGGGTCGTTGCATGATGCCTTTATCCTCAGGAATAGCAGCATCCCAAATGTGATGGCTCAACTCCAGAGGCACCGGGTGTGGCTAATAGGTGAGCCCTGGTTCCCACCCAGTGGATGTTGGTGTATGGGTATGGTGTGGGCCCTAAGGGTTAGTGTGTGTCTAACAGTTGTCCCCCGATATTTGCAGGTGACTGGTTACCCCAACTTCTCATGGCTACTGACCCCTGTGAGGAATCCCAGGACAAGGGCAGAGGAACGTTACAATGAGGCACATGGGCGAACAAGAAGAATCATAGAGAGGACCTTCGACCTCCTGAAGGCCAGGTTTCGTTGCCTCCATCTAACAGTCTTTTACCCTGTACTACTCACCCAAGAAGGTCTGCCAGATGTCTGCCAGATCATCGTGGCATGCTGTGTGTTGCACAACCTTGCCTTACGTCGCCAGGTGCCTTTTCTGCAGGAGGATGAGGCTGGAGATGGGCGTGTGGCAGCAGTGGACCCTGTGGACAGTGAAGATGAGGAGGCAGAGGATGAGGAAGAAGACAACAGAAGTGCAATAATATGACAATACTTCCAATGACACACAGGTAAGACACTGTAGCTTCACTTTTCATTGACAGTTTTGTGTTTGACATAGCACTTGGCAGGCTGCTTTTCCCACTTCTATGGCCACTCACTGTACCCTTTGGCATCTCTATTTTCAGATATTTGTGCCCCACTATCGCTCCTGGTGTGTTGACTGCAGCCAACTACAGGTGATTCCTATGTATACATTACTGTACAGTTGTATTGCAGCTTGTTTAAAGCTTGTTAAGTGAATAAATAGTTAAATCATTTGACAGACTCCATACTTTCATTTTTCAAATGGTGTTTATTTCAGTGCTAATAAGTAGAGGGGGGTGTGCAATGGGCTGGGTGATGATGGAGGAAAGTCCAGGATAGGGTCAAGTCTATTTGTATCACAAGTGCAGTGTCCAAGGGGACATAGGAAGGGGAGCAATGGCAGTTCAAGGTGGACAGGGTGACAGAATGGGACACAACGGTGACAATCAGGAGAATCTTATTTCCTGGTGGGGGTCTTGGAAATAGTCTCTGGCTTCTGCCTGTATCGCAGGGACCATTTGCAGGGTGGTTCTCCTTCTGCATGGGTAGGGGTGCTGGTGGCATGTTGGTCCTGTGGCGGGGCCTCCTATCCACTAGCGGCAGCGGAGGTGGAGGGCTGTTCATCGGTGTGGCTAGTGGTACGGGCCCGCTGTTGTGCCACTGCCTACCTCATAGTGTTGGCCACGTCTGTTAGCACCCATGCAATGGTGACCAGGGTGGTATTGATGTCCTTCAAGTCCTCCCTAATCCCCAGGTACTGTCCCTCCTGCAGCCGCTGGTTCTCCAGCATCTTGTCCAGTATCTGGTCCATCGTCTCCTGGGAATGGTGGTATGCTCCCCGGATACTGGTGAGTACCTCCTGGAGAGTCAGTTCCCTGGGCCTGTCCTCCCCCTGTCGCACAGCAGTCCTCCCAGCTTCCCTGTTGTCCTGTGCCTCTGTCCCCTGAACCGTGTGCCCACTGCCACTGACCCCAGGTCCCTGATCGTTCTGTGTTTGTGGGGTTGCCTGGGGTCCCTGTAGTGGTGGACACACTGACGATTGACGTGTCCTGGGCACAGCGGTATGGGCCCGCTGGGTGGGTACTGTGGTGGTTTTCCTGAGAGGGGAGGCTCTGTGGGGGTATGGGACTATGCCAGGGTTACCAACTGTCCGGAGATCCCTGATGGCCCAGGTTGGTCATCCAGATCCAGGCGTCCAGAGCTGCTGTCATCACTGTGGGCCTCTTCTGGGGGGGAGCTGGATGTTGCTGGCACCTCCTCCCTGGTGACATTGGCTGGGGGACCTGTGGGGATGTAAACACAGTGTTATTGCTTCTGCGTGTGACATCTTGTGCATGGGTGTGTTGCCCTCTATGGTTGTTTTTGCGCAGGCAGCTTTGCCTTGTGTGAGTTGTTATTTGGTGGGCTAGCTGTTTCCCTCTAGTGTGCATGCCTTAGTGATAGGTGTCCATGCAGGTCTGTGATGGGTGTTGATGCATTGGTGTTACATGCAGGGCTTGGTATTGGGAGGAGTGGGTTGTGATGGTGGGGTGTGTGTAAGGTGGTGGAGTGATGGAAGTGAGGGTAAGGGTGGGGGTATGTGATGGCATGCAGGTAGGTGGTATGAAAGTAGTAAAGAGTTGACTTACCAGAGTCCAGTCCTCCTGCTATTCCTGGCAGGCCCTCATGATGCATGATTGCCAAGACTTGCTCCTGCCATGTTGTTAGTTGTGGGGGAGGAGGTGGGGGTCCACCGCCAGTCCTCTGTAGAGCTATTTGGTGTTTTGCTGCCACGGAACGCACCTTCCCCTGCAGGTCGTTCCACCTCTTCCTGATGTCATCCCTTGTTCTGGGGTGCTGTCCCACGGCGTTAACCCTGTTCACGATTCTCTGCCATAGCTCCATCTTCCTAGCAATGGATGTCTGCTGCACCTGTGATTCAAATAGCTGTGGCTCTACCAGGATGATTTCCTCCACCATGACCCTTAGGTCCTCCTCAGAGAACCTGGGGTGTTGTTGTGGTGCCATGGGTGTAGTGTGTGTGGTGTGTGTGAGGGTGTGTAGAGTGATATGTTGAGGTGTGTGATGTAAGGTGCGTGGATGGTGTATAGGTGATGGTGGTGTGTGGCTGTGGTCTTGTCTGTGGTCTTGCTATTTCTCTTGTGGCACTTGTTTGTAGTCGTAAAGGGTTGTGGGTAATGTGGGTGTGTATTTTATATTGGTGTGGGTGTGGTGTGTGAATGTGTGTCAGGTGTGTGTAGTTTGAATTGTCCAATGTGGTGTTGTTTTGTATGTGTGTGTGTATTTTGAGTGCGGCGGTATACTGCCAATTGTTTACTGCCATTGAATGTCTGCTGTGGTGATTCGTGGGTCATAATGTTATGGGCGTAGTTCTGTTGGCGTAACGGTGTGGGTTTTGCAACGCCAGTTTATCACTGACCTTTGGGCTGGTGGACTTGTGTGTGTGGCTGTATAGTGACGGACTGCTATGTGTGTGTCATAATATGGGTAGTGGTAATCCGCAGCGGTACAATAAAGTCGGCATGGCGGTAAGCGGTACTTACCGCCAATTTCATAATGAGGGCCATAGTGTTGTCTGAGATTGATATAATTCAGGCAGACATGTCCCTTTTATATCATGGGCAAAGTCAGCTGTGTTCCATCATGCGGTTAGGTTGGGCAATACAGACTTTGAAAAATGGCTGAGTTCCATAGAAGTATATTAACAGTAGTGACTTGTTTGCTGCTTTTAATTTATCTAATGAACAACAGACAAAGGCTAAAAGGGAAGCAAGTTTCACCATGCTTCACTTAGAAAAATTAGAGAAGTTACCTTTCACAGTTGCAGAGAGTCCATCGACGGTATGACTTTTACATGGTATTATTAACTTGCCCATTTCCACTTTTCATTTTTCGAAATGCCTGAAACATCTTGCCATGGGCAGGCACGAGCGGCTAGGCGATACAATATTAAAGAAGAGTGGGAGTTGCCCTCTGAATACAAGTGTCTGAACGGCAAAACAGAGATCTTTCTCAGCTGAAGCGAATGAGAGACTACTGTTAGTCATTCAATGATCTGCAAGCAGGTGTCCGTTCACAGCCTTTGCAATGCCGGGGTCGCGAACTTGGACTGTTTTCCGAAGGGTACTCCCGTCCCTTTAATTCGACCGGCATTTCATGGACTTTCAAATGGAAGTTATATGGTGCTGAGTGACCAAAGATGTTGGGGCATACGACCAGGAATTGCCTACGTGATTTCAGTCTCTAAGGTCGTTATGTGTTGCGGACATGTTCTATTCCCCCATACGAGAGATAAAACTATCAGAAATTTGTCCTCGCATTGATACTGTTAATGTAAATTATGACAAGCTGAGCAGGCTAAAGGCGCTACTGTTCCAAAAACAAGTTGCGTTGACATCGGATAGAGAGATGTATGCTCTCCAGATAGCAAGATCATCAGCTGAGATACAATCCGTATTAGATACCATCGTCCCCAAGAACTTTGGAGAGCTGGTATCCAGAATTTTCAATGGTTCGTGCACTACAGGGATTGTCCATTTCTTGAAGGCTGTTGGGTCTGGATTCATGTCCATCTTCCAGACTGTCTTCGGAGTCATTCCTTCAGCCATCCATTCACTCTCTTCAAGTGTATTTGGCGGCTCTCCTATAATTTTGCTGTTAATAGGCGGAATACTACTGCTGTTGGTTCTGAGTCGCAGTGGTTGTGCCTTTCCAGCTAAACGGAGTGATGGAGCCACTACCACCAGCTCAACTGTGCCGTGAACGCATGGTTCAGTTCTTTAATGCTCCGTTGCTCGAAGAATTGGACCGTGACTGGTCATTGTCATTCCGACCAGTCCTGCGGTGTGTGCAGTCAGTCTTTCGCTGCGTGTGGTGCCTCTTCCAACACTTGCCTATAGTGTGTCTTGCTGTTCCGCCAGTGCCTTCCGTGGACCAAGAACTGCTGATGTCCCCGATGAGGGTTCATTCACAGTCGTGCTCCTTGAGACTAAGGGTGATTCGCGAGGCCACTTATGAGCTGCCTTTAGTGAACGATCTGGCTCTTTTTGGTGCTGTGGAGAGTCCGCCCCCGCAGGTGGACCTGCACAAGAGACTACTATGCACTACTGCTCGGTGGATCTATCTGCCTATCCTGTCATCGATCTAACATCTGACGATGTGGCCTCTTTCCTCATGTCCTTTCCATTCAATGGCTTCGAAGATGCTCTTCAAGATCATGACTACTGTTAAATGGATTTGATGATTGGCTTATCTTACCAAATTAAAAGTTTGCATTTAGTGCCGTTACATTGGCCTGCTGTGCTTGACATGGTCGACATTATGCCTCTTTGTATGTTTTTAGCTGTTTTTTAGCATGTTTTTAAACACAATTTTTAGCTAGTTTTTATGTTTTTAGCTTTTTAGTCCAGAGCATTTTAGCTTGGACTCATTTGCCTTCAATGGCGTTATCCAATGGGGTCATACTTGTTCGTGCAACGGGGAGGGTGTAGTGAATCCTATCTTGTTTTAAATGGGAAACAGGAGTCCGCTTAGCCTTCTGGCTTGCAGGCCTGTGCCCCGTCACCAAGTGACTTTTACCCTACTTATCTTGCTCTGTTTTTGCGCAATTGTTTAACTCTGTTTTCCAAGATGGCGGCATTGTTTTTAGTTAGGACAATATTTTAGTTTTGTGCTATCAGTGCCACTCTGCTAAGGCGTCACTATCAGCACCAGTAAATAGATAAGATGTAGGTATTCACATTAGGTACTTATCCATTTTGGGCTTTCGAGGAATTGTTTATGTAATTGCCGCCCCAAACATGTCTTGTTATCTATTGTTTGGGAACAGACCTACATCACGGGTCCAAGCAGATCTGTATAAATGCACCTCACATAGACAGATTCAGCATCAATTGACCAATTGAATGGTACTCCTTTTCTCAAAAGTTTTGTAAAAGCTCTTTTTAGAAACATTTTATAAATCAGCAGTAGAAATTGGCAAAGCCAATGAAACTTTGCACCTCCTTCACAGTTTTAGGAGAAGGCCAATCCCGGATTGTTTGAACTTTAGCAGGATCCATGGAAACTCCATTTTCCAACAAGACAAATCCTAAGAATTCTACTTCCTTCGCATGAAAGACACACTTTTCCAACTTCACATGTAGGTTATTTTCCAACAATTTCTTTAGAACTGTTCTCACGTGATCTACATGGTCTCGCAAATTCTAGGAGAAGATTAAAATATCATCAATGAAGACTACTACAAATTGATCTAAAAACTCTCTCAGAACATTGTTCACAAAGTGCTGGAAAGCGGCCGGTGCGTTACATAGCCCATAAGGCATCACTTGGTACTCATATAGACCAAACCAGGTACAGAAGGCCATTTTCCATTCGTCTCCCTTAGCAACTCGAATTAAATGGTACACTCAGCGAAGATCTAGTTTGGTGTAGATTTTTGCGTCTTTTACCTGATCTAGCAGTACTGAAATCAAGGGCAGGGGATATCGATTCTTCACCGTAACTTGATTTAACGATCTATAATAGATATACGTTCTTAACTCTTCATCCTTCTTCTGTGGGATGAAAAAAGGGGGGAAGAGACTGGGGATTGAGAGGGATGAATAAAACCGTTTGCCAAATATTTTTCCAAATACGCTTTTAGGAACTTGTTCTCCTTTTCAGTAAGGGCATAGATTCTACTGCAAGTTCGATCCAGCACTCATAAGATCTGTGGGGAGGTAGCTTCTCTGCCTCTGCTTGGTCAAACACTGCAGACAATTCTTTATATTCTGGAGGAATGACAACCATTTCCAGAGCACAAACCACATTGTATTTAGTAGCTAAAACTTGAGCGGGAGATAGTGCACTACTTATCTCTTGAAGACCATAACAATGGTTCCGACAGTAACTTGAATTTAATTGGACAGTCCTCTTTTCCCAATTAATTTCAGGTTGTGTTCCATAAGCCACGGTAAGCCCAAGATCAGCTGTAATTGAGGAGCATCTATGAGATTGAAAGATATCTTTTCTTGGTGTCCTAGATGTTCTTTCAGAACTATAGGTTCAGTTTCATATGTGATAGGACCTGAAGACAAGTTTGTTCCATCCACCACATGAACAGGCTTTGCTATTCTCTTTTTTACAAAATGTATTCCCTTTTTTGTGGCATATTGGATGTCGCAGAAATTTCCCGTAGCTCCTGAGTCAATCATCACTGAAACCTCCTGCAGCTTCTTTTCTCTGAAGATGAGGTCAAAAGAGATGGTAAGATGAGGGGAAGCAGACTGTAAGGTGTTTGCCACTAATTGGGATTCAGGGGCTGGTTGGTGTTTTAAGTCAACCAAGGCTACTCTCTTGGTAGAATTAGTTTTTTATTTTCTTGAATTATCTTGTCTAGGCTTCTTTGGGCATTATCTTACAAAATGCCCAGACAACCCACAATAGAGACATAGATTCTTAGATCTTCGCTTGTCCTTTTCCTCTTTAGACAGGGGACCTCTAACACTGACGATTTGCATTGGCTCTTTCGAACAGTGTGTCTCGGAGGTCTTGATAAATTCCACTTTACTTCTATCGAAACGTGGTGGGATAGAACAAAATTCTCTCTTGCTTTCAGCTTTCCTTTCAAACAGACGCTGATAAATCTGTAAAACTAGATCAATTCATTTTGATACATCAGAAGATCGACTTTGAATTTGGGCTAGTACATCTTTTAGTTATTATTGTAAACCTCAGTAAAAAAACACTGCCCTTTTGCTCTCGGGCCAACCAGTGTCCACAATTAATTTGTTGAATTGGGCCAGATAAGAGATCAAATCCCTATTACCTTGTTTTAAGTCTAGTAATTCATTATATGTGGCTTGGGAAATTGTTCTGCGGTCAAATATTCGAAGGAATTTGGTTTTAAAGATTTCAAAATCATTTAATATAGGGTCATTTTGTGACACCAAAGGCAAGGAACATGAAGCCACATCTCCCCTCAAATAAGACAAAATGAATGCTGTTTTTGACTGATCCTCTGTAACAAATAATGGGACAACAAAGGAGGTGTAAGTAGCACTGGGTTAAAAATATCTGCGCCTTGTAAGGATCTCCACTAAAACGTTCAGGTGGGGCCAGGGGAATGATGGGGGAGATGGAATGAATGATTTGTGTGGATATTTCTGAGGTAGAGGTAGGGAAGGTTTTACCTGAAAGCCCACTAGTCCCTGCGGTATTCCCAGAAGTGAAGTTATTTAATTTGTCCATGAGCTGTTGGGTCTCAACATGGGATCTTTTTATTTCCTCTCTCAAGTATTTGTTTTCATCTAGGGTAAGGGTTAACTGTTTTTGCATTTCGTCCATAAGGGCAGCCAAGGCATTTAAATCTAAACCTTCAGCCATTCTGCTCGGGTGGAAATAAGTATTTTTAGGCGCTTTACTCTGTCAGAAGATTACCCATTAAATCAAACTTCCTCAGTAGCAGATGCCTTTTACCCAACTCCCTCCAACAGATGCGTGCTCAGACTAACTGATTATCTGAACCCTGCATCCGTTAGGGGGAAAGGGGAATGGGAATAGAAAAAGAGAGACCGCCTCCAGATGCAGTTCCAGCCTGTGTTTCCCACTTGAAGATAGGATATTCAGTGTGTGTCTCTGAAAATGTGCACCTTTCTTCTTATTGGGATTTCTTTAAAGGAAGGACCTGCAGTCGGGTGATAAGAGCACAGACAAGTACATTCCTACTGCGCATTCTATTGTTCAGCCATTCACATTCACCCAGTTCTACTGTTCTCCTAAACTGTATCTTTTGAGAGACTAGCCTCTTTCTAAGAGAACAATGTTAACTTAATATCTTCTTATCTCCAGGACTCAGAGGCTTCCAAGGTTCCCTGGAGAACTGTTCAAAAGTTCACAAAAAATACAAACTACTGATGTCTTTTACAGGAAACGAAAACTCCTTCTCAAGTTTCAGTTTTCTCAATAACAGTCTAGGAATTAGAGCACTGAGGTTTGTCTCTAAGACTGACAAGTCTGCAAAGCAAAGAGTTCTTGAATATATATGTACATATGCATATTATCAAGTCTGAAAATCATACAAAAGGATTTCTTCCTGCAGTTGCTTGAAGTTCTGTTAAGCCAAAACAAATTCTCCTCAGAAAGCCGATTGCCAGTTGTTGGAAGAAGGCAAAAATTCAGCTTCTTCAGAAGAGAAAAAGTAGCGGGTATGCACACCGTAACAAGAAAAATAGTTAATTACTCAAAACTGGAAGAATTCTCTATGAAACAAAGCGCCTAAGGAACACTGCTTATTCTCATCAGGATGACAGTTGAAGTGCGGCGCTCCCAGAGAGAAACAGCTGGAGGGAAGATTCAGCACGAGACTAAGGTAGAAACACTAGAGCACTGACCTCACAAGGATTTGCGGCCACCATCTTAAACGGCAGTTAAACCTGAAGAAGTTAGTTCTAAGAACAGCCTCCGCAAGAGGCACCAAGAGTGAGGACGCCGCTGTGACCAACATGGGTACAAGGAAAAGGGGAATCGTTTTTGCTGAGGGAAGAACTTATCACTGGCAATAGTTTTCCAGACACCACTGCATAAGCTAACACACCCATGTACCCACTGAACCATACACTGACACACCCATATACACACTGAACCATACACTGACACACCCAGGTACACACTGATACATACACTGACACACCCTGGCACATATTCATGTATACACTGAGGCACCAAGACACACATTGATATATATACTGACAGACCCAGGTACACGCTGATGCATCCAATGTGACACCCAGACACACACTTATACATATACTGACACAGACACGCACACATGCATACACTGACATACCCTTGCACACACTAATACATACACTGACACACCCTGGCACATATTCATGTATACACTGAGGCACCAAGACACACATTGATACATACATTGACCAGGTACACACTGATGCATCCAATGAGACACCCAGACACACACTGATACATTACTGACACAGACACGCACATACACATGCATACACTGACATACCCTTGCACATACTAATGCATACACTGACAAACCCAGGCAAACACTGATGCATATGCCAACACACACTTGAAACCATACACAGGAAACACCCGGAACAACGACTCCGAATCCACGAAGTCGTGAAAAACGAAAGCGAAACAATGCTTTTGTTTTCCACGACTTCCTGGTTTTGGCACCTTAACCACGCATGTCTGAACAACGTACATGCGTGGTTAAGGTACAGAAGAAGGGAGTCGGAGTCGAGGTGAAGGAGGAGGTAAGTTGGGCTGGGACTGGGGCTGTTTTTTTTGGGGGGGTGGGAGGTGGTGGGGAGTGGTGAGGGGCTCGGGGTGATTAGGGTTTAGGTGGGGGCAGGGTTTAGGTTTAAGGGGTGGGTTGGGGGTTTGGGGTTTTAGGGGCGGGGGTGGGAACTCAGGGTATTTTTAGTTTTTGGGGTGGGGGCTGGGGGTGATTAGATTTTAGGGGGGTGAGGGTTAAGGTTTTAGGGGTGGGGACTCTGGGTATTTTTAGTTTTTGGGGTGGGGGGTGATTAGGGTTTGGGGGCAGGGGGGAAGCATGCTGGAACCGTGCATGCTTATCTCTAATGCCTTTACCAGGAATGCGTTTACAATGGTAAAATCATTGTAAACGTATTTCGTGGTAAAGGCATTAGTGGTTAGAACGAGGTTGTTGTTCCGACCTCGTTGTTGAGCCGCGGGTGCTTGAAGCACCCGTGGTTGCGACATATAACCCCATACACTGATATATCCAGGCACACACTGATACATACACGGACATACCCACTGGCACACTAATACATACACTGACACACCCAGGCAAACACGTTTTAATACACTGACACACCCCCACACATGCTGATACATGCAATAACATACCCAAGGACACACCTATACATACACTAACACACACCCATGCACATACTGATGCACACACTGACAGAACTAGATACACACCCATGCATTCACTAACACAACCTATTACATACTTACAAATACACTGACATAACCAGGTGCACACTGACACGTACACTGACACACCCAGGCACACACCGATGTATACACTGACACACCACAGGCAAACACTGATGCATACAACACACTCTAGTACACACTGAAGCTTAAACTGAGACACCCAGGCACACACTGATGCATACACTGACACACCAAGGCACATACTGATGCTTACACTGACACACCCAGGCATACACTCATACATACACTAACAAACCTTGGCACACTCATGCATGCAGTAGCACATCGAGGCAGACTCTCATGCATACACTGACACACCCAGGCACACCCTCATACATACACTAACACATCCAGGCAGAGCCTAATGCATTCACTGACACACCCAGGCACACCCTCATACATACACAAACACATCCAGGCACACACTCATGCATACGGTAAACACGCAGGGAGACTCTTTTGCATATGCTGACACACCCAGACACACCAGATGCACACACTAACACACCCAGACACACACTGATGACTAATACAGCCATGCACACACTCAGGCATACAGTGACACAACCAGCTATACACTGATGCATACACTGACACATACCCCAGGCACATACTGATCCATACACTGAGACACCAAGCCACACACCAACGCATACACTAACACACCCAGGCACATATTCATGTTTACACTGAGACATACAGTCACATACTGATACATACACAGACACACCCACATACACAGACATACCCAGTCACACACTGATACATACACTGACACAAACACTCATGCCTACAGTGACATACCCAGACACATACTAATGCATACACTCACATATCCATGCACACACTCACTACAAGTATTTACCTAACTGTTTTATGTATGCTTGTTAAAGGCACACACTGATGCATATACTGACAATCAAACAGATTGTTAAACAAAATGTTAGTACATAGTACGTTATTTCAAATTAACATTACTATACATCACACTCACTACAAATATTTACCTAACTGTTTTACGTATGCTTGCTAAAGACACACACTGATGCACACATACATACACTAACACACCTAGGAACACGCTCATGCATGCAGTAACACATCCAGGCAGACTCTCATGCATACGCTTACACACCCAGGCACACACTCATACAAGCACCAACACATCCATGCACATTCTCATGCATATGGTAAACACCCGGTGAGACTCTCATGCCTATGCTGACACACCCAAACACACACTTATGCATACACTAACATACTCAGGCAAACACTGATGCATATGCCAACACACACAATTACGCACTGAACCATACACTGACATAACCAGGCACACACTGATGCATACACTAAGACACCCACTTGCACACTAATACATACACTGACACACCCAGGCACACACTCATTAATACACTGACACACCACACACACTCATACATTCAATAACACACCCAGGGACACATTGATACATACTCTAACACACCCACCGCACACTGATGCATACACTGACAGAACCAGATACACACTCATGCATTCACTAACACAATCTATTACAAACTTATGCATATACTCACACATGCAGGCACACACTAATGCATACAGTGACACACCCAGGCAGACACTCATACATACACTAACACACCAAGGCACATATGCATGCAGTAACACATCCAGGCAGACTCTCATGTATATGCTGGCACACCCTCATACATATACTAACACATCCAGGCAGACTTTCATGCATACGCTAACACACCCAGGCACACCCTCATACATACACTAACACATCTAGGCACACACTCATGCATACATTAAACCTCTAGGGAGACCCTCATGCATATGCTGACACACCCAGACACACACTGATGCGTACACTAACACACCCAGACAAACAGTGATGCATAGACTAACACAGCCATGCACACACTCAGGCATACAATGACACAACCAGTTACACACTGATGCATACACTGACACACACAGACATTCATGCATACACTGACACACCCAAGCACACACTGTTGCATGCACTACAACACCCAGGCACACACTCATGCAGACACCAAGACACCCAGGCACACACTGATCCATACACTGAGACACCAAGCCACACACTGACACATACACTAACACAGACAGACCCACATACACAGACGCACCCAGACACACACTAATTTATCCACTCAAACACCCATGCACACACTGATATATACCCTGACAAACCCAGGCACACAGTGATGTACACACTGACATACCCAGGGAGACACCCACTCACAAACTCACTCAGACACTCACTCAGACACTCATACACCCACTCACAGGCTTACCGAGACACTTATGCACTCACTCAAAAACTCACTGTCAATACTTAGTGGTTACAGTTAGGAAATAAAATTTAAAAAACCTTAAAAATTCACTTTAAAAAAACGAACGATACAGGTATGTAATGGTTAGGAAAAATAATTAAATAAAAACCTTAAAAATTCACTGAAAAATACAAAGGTTACATGAACGTTATGTTTATGTTCACAATTTTACTCATACAAAAGCAGTGAAATTATGCACTCACTCAAAAACTCACTGTCAATACTTAGTGGTTACAGTTAGGAAATACAATTTAAAAAACCTTAGAAATTCACTTTAAAAAAACGAACGATACAGGTATGTAATGGTTAGGAAAAATAATTAAATAAAAACCTTAAAAATTCACTGAAAAAAACAAAGGTTACATGAACGTTATGTTTAAGGTCACAATTTTACTCATACAAAAGCAGTGAAATTCTGAGCTAACTATAACTTATGGCCCTGCAATACACTGCTTATGAGCCCACATATTATATCACTCATGACATGGTAAGTTTAAGGCTCATACAGAAAGGTGATCTTACTCTTTTTAGTTGACAAATATATTTTTATTTTCAAATTGTGCAAAAATATTTCATTCTAAGTATATTTTTCATCAAAGCCTAAAAAACTCTCTATCTCTCTCCCTCACACTCTCTTTCTCTCTCTCTGTTTCAATCTTTTTCTCCCACTCACACCCCCACTCATACCCTTACGCACCCATTCAGACACTCATGCATGCATCTATTCACAGACCCACTCACAGACCTACTGACACCCTCAAGCAGCCACTCAGAGACGTGCGTAGACATTGATGCACCCACTAAGACACTGATGGACGCACTCTCACACCCAGACAGAAACTCTCACAGCCACTCTCACCCCCAGACTCACCCACTTACACTTATTCTCACACCCAGAGAGATAGGCTGCAGCCAACTCCCACCGCGCACGTCCAAAAGGCCGTGTGCAGATTAGGAATGGGTGGTTAGGGGGGTTGGCCGCAGGGACAGGCTGCAGGCCAGGCCATGCGAGCAACCCCTGTTGCACATGGGCAAAGGCCATGCACAGTGCAAGGGGGCAAGGGTGGGTGCTTATAGGGTTTTGGCTGCAGGGCCTGGGGCAGTCCTGGTCCTGTGGCCAACCCCCACTGCACATGGCCAAAGGCCGGGCGCGGCAGTAGTTGGATTTATGTATAGCAATGAAAATATAAAAACCCCATAGAAATTCAGTGAACACACAAAGGTTACAGGGACGTTAAAGTTAGGAAATAGAATTTTTTAAAACACATAGAAACTCACTGAAAAAAACAAAATTTACAGGGACGTTAGAGTTAGGCTCACATTTTAAATGTACCAAACCACATAAATTTACCTGTTAGAGGTATCTCAAGCAACTATAACTTGTGCACTAAGGTAACTATAACTCACACCCTCGCTATGCACTGCTAATTACCCCACAAATTACAGCACTCATGACATCTTTGATAACATCATTGATAATATCAATGTAATATTTGCAGTAACATTTCGACGAAAAAACTGTGCGTGGCAGGGGCACGTTATAGTTACCTTAGGGCACGAGTTATAGTTACATCAGATAACTCTAGCTATAACTCGTGAATATCTATGGTTTTGTACATTTAAAATGTGAGCCTAACTATAACGTCCCTGTAACCTTTTGTTTTATATATACCTAGCCAGTAGTTTTAGTTAGGATCATGGTTCCATAGGAAATGAATTGTTGTGTTGCTAATACATTTGGTACTGTTAGAAATGGGGTCTTTGGTTGGTAGTCAGGTTACCCCCTGTCCAAGCAAGGACCCTCACTCTAGTCAGGGTAAAAGAGAATCACCCTCAGCTAACCCCTGCTTACCCCCTTGGTAGGTTGGCACGACCAGGAGGCTTAATTTCAGAGTGCTAGGTGTAAAGTATGTGTACCAACACACACCGTAACTTAATGAAAACACTACAAAATGACACAGCACAGGTTTAGAAAAATAGAAAATATTTATCTAAACAAAACAAGACCAAAACGACAAAAATCCACAATACACAAGTCAAGTTATCACAAAAAATGCAAAGAGAGTCTTCATGTAATTTTAAACACACACTAACATTGTTAGAGTGAAAATGTACCTTGTGTGTGTCAAAAATAACCCCTCACGGGCAAGTATGCGTCAAAAAGGGCTTGCAATGCGTCAATATCACTCACGAGCAAGACCTTGCATAGTTTGTCCTCGCCGGGTCGGCGTGCGTCATTTCTTTCTCCACAGGAGAGCGATGCATCAATCTGGTCAGCACTCTCGGTCCGGGCAGGCCTTGTGTCATTTTTACACACCCAGCGGTGTTTGCGTTGGAAATCCAGCCACATGATGATCCGAAAACCACGCAGCGTGGGTTGCGATCTCACCAGCCTCCGTCAGTGATGCTATGTGTCATTTCTCCAGCTGCGGGCATCGATCTCCCGGTCGCGTTGCAGTCGAGCGTTGATTTTCAGCTGCAAAGCCAGCGGCGCGTCAATTTTCCAGCTGCAGATCGGAGTTGCGTCGCTCTTTTCCCCGCACAGTGGTCTGTGCATGGATTTCTCACTCTTGTCCTGCCAGCTTCTCCTTTCAGGGCCCCAGGAACTGGATGGGCACCCCTTGGCAGAGTAGGAGTCTCAGCAGATGCTCCAGGTGCTGGCAGAGAGACGTCTTTGCTGTCCCTGAGACTTCAAATAACAGGAGGCAAGCTCCAAATCAAGCCCTTGGAGAGTTCTTCACAAGAAGGAAGGCAACACAAAGTCCAGTCTTTGTCCTCTAGCACAGGCAGAAGCAGCAACTGCAGGATAGCCCCACAAAGCAGTCACAGGCAGGGCAGCTCTTCTTCCTCAGCTCTTCAGCTCTTCTCCAGGCAGAGGTTCCTCTTGGTTTCCAGAAGTGTTTTCTAGTCTTTGGTTTTGGGTGCCCTTCTTATAGTAGGCCTACTTCAAAGCAAGGTCTCTCTTGTTTGTGAAATCCTGCCTTGGCCAGGCCCCAGACACATACCAGGGGGTTGAAAACTGCATTGTGTGAGGGCAGGCACGGCCCTTTCGGGTGTGAGTGACCACTCCTCCCCTCCCTCCTAGCACAGATGGCTCATCAGGAAATGTAGACTACACTCCAGCTCCCTTTGTGTCACTGTCTAGTGAGAGGTGCAACCAGCCCAACTGTCAAACTGACCCAGACAGTGAATTCGCAAACAGGCAGAGTCCCAGAAATGGTTTAAGCAAGAAAATGCTCACTTTCTAAAAGTGGCATTTTCAAACACACAATCTTAAAATCAACTTTACTAAAAGATGTATTTTTAAATTGTGAGCTCAGAGATCCCAATTTACACATATCTATCCGCTCCCAAAAGGAATCTACATTTTAATCAGATTTAAAGGTAGCCCTCATGTTAACCTATGAGAGGGACAGGCCTTGAAACAGTGAAAAAGAATTTAGCAATATTTCACTGTTGGGACATATAAAACACATTACTGTGGCCCTCATTACAACCCTGGCGGTCGGTGCAGAAGTGGCGGTAACACCGCAAACAGGCCGGCGATTAAAAACTGAAATTACAAGCATGGCAGTGACCGCCATGCCAAACCGCCACTTCTCCACTCCGACCGCCAGGGTGGTAACGACTGCTGGGCTGGAGACTTCAGTCTCCATCCCGGCGGCTGTCACTAGACCGCCGGCGGTATCACGACCCCGCATACTGCCATGGATTTCGTGGGGGTTCTGTACCACCACGAAATCCATGGCGGTATGCACTATCAGTGCCCGGAAATTCGTTCCCTGGCACTGATAGGGGTCTCCCCCCTCCCCAGAGTCCTCCCCCTATACCCATGCCCCCCCTACCACCCCCACAAAGGTAGTAGGACCCCCCCCCTCCTCACACCCCCAAAACATTGACACACACACACATCCACCCTCACACAACTACTACACATACACACACACATACATGCACACAGACATAAATGCACACATTTGCCATACACACAACACACTCCCCGCATGCATACACGCACACATATACTCCCTCTACACACGCCCACACACCCCCCCATGCACGCACACAACACACAACCCCCCCACCCCCTCCCCTAATGGACGATCACCTTACCTGGTCCGGTGATCCTCCGGGAGGGAACGGGATCCGCCGCCAGCTCCCCGTCACCAAAATACCACCACACCGAATCCTGGGACGTGATTCGGTGGGCGGTGTTCTGATGACGTGGAGGTGGAGCAGCCTCCACTTCACCGCCGACCGCCAGTATGGCTGCTGGCGGCTCTCCGTCCGGAAAAGGGTGGAGGGCTGCCAGCAGTCATGATACGCTGTGCGGAAAACCGGCTGCACTGGCGGTCTTCAGCACAGCAATACCTCGGCAGTCTTTGGAAAAGACCGCCAAGGTCGAAATGAGGACCTATATGTCCTACCTTAACCATACACTGCGCCTTGCCCTTGGGGCTACCTAGGGCCTACCTTAGGGGTGTATTACATGTAAGAAAAGGGAAGGTTTAGGCCTGGAAAGTGGGTACACTTGCCAAGTCAAATTTACAGTTAAAACTGCGCACACAGACACTGCAGTGGCAGGTCTGAGACATGATTACAGAGCTACTTAAGTGGGTGGCACAGTAGTAGCATTTGAATTACAGGCCCTGGGCACCTCTAGTGCACTGTACTAGGGACTTACTAGTTAATCAAATATGCCAATCATGGATGAACCAATTACACATACATTTTGTAAAGGAGCACTTGCACTTTAGCACTGGTTAGCAGTGGTAAAGTGCCCAGAGTAACAAAAACAGCATAAACAGAGTCCAGCACAGATCAACAACCTGGGAAACAAAGGCAAAAAGTTAAGGGAGACCACGCCAAGGATGAAAACTCTAACAGGCACCATTTGATGAATTGCCACAAAACATTCCAAAAAAGTGCTCTTTTTTGCCTAGTTCGCACATGGAAAGTTTTACGATGATATGTCATGCAGGGGCCGAGAAAGAAGAAGGGTCTCAAAACGTGGGGTTTCAGTTCATTTTTCCATGAGAACTTTAGACACAGCTACAGCCTAAACCTCTGAACGGATTTACACCGAATTTGGAAGAAAGCTAGATCTAGGTCAGGAAGAGTGCTGTTAGTGTTTTGGTGTAAATCTGTTTAATATTTTATGAGTAATTAGTGAAAAAACATATCTACATCTATATATCTATACCTATCTATATATATATCTATACCTATCTAAATCTATATATATATATATATATATATATATATATATATATATATATATATATATATATATACTTAGAGGGTCTGCAGATCTTGACAGATCTCAAACACAATATGTTTGGCTGCTGCCATCACCTCAACCACGAAGTGCTGGCAGCCACCTTATGAATCAGGACCTGATTTAGACCTCGGTGGATGGGTTACTCTGTCACAACAGTGATGGATATCCCACCTGCTGAAATCTAAATCCCATACAATAGAATGGGATTTAGATTTCATCACAGTTGTGGAGTAACCCATCTGCCGAATTCTCAATTAGGCCCCTCAATCCTGAGCTCTAAGAAAAAAGTGCAAAAAAACAATACAAGTGGCATGGTAGGAATACCCTGACTCCCCTAGACCTGGGGCCAAATGTTTTTTTTTTTTAAATGTTGCCATGAATTTGCGGAGGATCCACAAATCCACAGCACAATTTTGAAAAAAAAAGCACGGTCTTCTGTGCTTGTGTTGAAGCCCCCCGCGTTGGCCAGGACCTGCGGGAAAAACAAACATATTTCAGTGGAGGGGTGGCACATGGCCCCCCTCCCAGGCCGATTTTAGTCTCAGAGACCCCTACTCCCGGGGCCCGGCCATTCAGTGAAAGGGGAGGGAGTCCCTCCTCTGGCCAATTTTAGTCCCGGGGACCCCATTCCCCAGGGTCTGACTGTAGAGTGAAGGGGGGCTTGCAGCCTACCTCTCCAGGGCGATTTCAGCCTCAGGGACCCCATCCCCTGGGGACCAACTGTACAGTAAAGGGGGAAGTGATGCACAGCCCTCCTCCCTTGGCTGCGTTCAGCCTGGGGACCCAATCACCCAGGGCCAAGCAATGAAGGGGGAGGGGGGGCATGCAACCCCCTCTTCCCAGGCTTGTTTTAGCTTGGAACCCAATCCTCGGGATCTGGCCACACATCAAAGGGGAGGTGGACCTTAGCCCCCCTCCCCAGGTTGCGTTTGGCCTGGGGAACCCCAAACCCTGGGGCCCAGCCGTATATGCAGAGAGAAGGGGGACCACATGGCTCACCCTCCCTTAGTCATTAATGGCAATGGGGACCCCATCCCCCACAGCTGCCTTATTTGCTATGTCCCAAAGTGCCTACCCCTGGGATATAGTGGTTTCTCTGCCCACAATGGTGCAGCCAGGGAAACCTGTGTTGCTCTCGATTGGTGGGAGCAATTTCAAATCTCCCGCCAAGCAGGAGCAAACACAAAGTCCACTCCCAGTGGGCAGGAGCTTGAAAAATACTCCTGCCAACTGGAAGTGGACTTCTGATTGATTCCCCTGCCTGCAGTGGTGTGGGCAGGGAAACAGATCTAAATATTGCTCCTCCTGCAGGGAGCCAGTTGGGGCCCTTGGGTCCTTGGAACTTAGGGCCATATGTACGAACACTTTTTCCCATAGACATAGAATGGGAAAACACCTTTTCTACATCTGGCCCTTAATGTGCAGCTCCCCACAATAGTGTGATGGGTGCCCTGGGTGGGCACCAGGGTACTTAACCTTTGTTGGCCGCCATACACTGGAAATTACTCTACATATAACATCGCTCATGACATCTTATTACACATAATTGATAATATTACTGTGCATGGTGGGGGTGTGAGTTCTAGCTACCTTTGGGCACGTTATAGTTACAGGAGATACCTCTAACTGGTGAATGTAATTGTTTTTGAGAGTTTAAAACAAAACATTTCACCTAACTAAGATGCTACTTTTAGCTTCATTTTTTCAGTGAAAAAAAATATATATACATATATATCACCTCGTGGGGGTCGCCACTAGATAGTTTTAGTTAAGACCTAGTTTCCATAGACAGAGTGTTTTTTGTTTTGCCTATAACTTTGGTGCTGCTTGATGAATCTTCATGAAATTTTCAAAACTTATACTTTGGTCAGTTCAGCTTTTGTTTTGAAAGTGTCAGGGTGATCCATCAAGTGTGGGCTTAGAAAAAGGGGAGGGGGTCCCAAAACACATTCTTCCCATTCATTTTTACATAGGACATTCAGACATGCCTACAGCCCAAACTGCTGAACGGAATTACACCAAATTAGGCACAAAGCTAGATACTTTTCCGCAGATTACACCTTTTGTAGTATTGGCTGACAACACTTGAACAAGGAAGTGTTAGCAGCCATCTTGGGACTCGGCTTCAGCTAAAACCCAGGAAAAGGGGTCAGGGTAGGGACACCCTGACCCCTTAGCTCCAATGCTTGGGTCCTAGTGCTTGGGCATAAAAGCATTTTTTTTAAATGTCAAAAAAATCTGCAGTTCCGGATCCATAGATTTTTCTGACATAAAAAAAAGTGTGCTTTCCCGCCCTATTTATTAAGCCCTAGTTGGGCCACACCCGGGAACATTTACATTTTCTATGTGGCGGGGTTGTTCCCCCCCCCTCCACTCAGCGGCCCCGGGGATCGCCATCTTCCTGGGGTTTCCAACAAATTAAATTTTGGGGCACACAACCCACCCACCCACAGCCCAGGGTATCCAACAAATTAAATTTGGGGGCATGCAGCCCACCCACAGCCCAGGGGACCACCACCTCTCTGGGGCTTTAAACAATTCAAACGGTGGCGGCCTGCCCCTCCTGCAGCCCTGGGGACTGCCACCTCCCCAGGGCTTTAAAAAAATCAAACGGGTGGCTGCCCAGACCACCCCCACAGCCCCACAGCCCCAGGGTCCATAACCATCCTGGGGCTTCCAACAAATGCAATGCAGGGGTACACTTGGCCCCCACGCAGCCCCTGGGACCACCACCTCCCTGGGGCCATTTGAATCCTTGTAGGGGGGCCGCACAGCTGCCCCGCTGCCCCAGGGACCACCATTTCCCTGGGACCATTTGAACCCTTGGAGGGGGCCACGCGCCCCCACTCAAGGAATCACTGATGGGCTTGGGCTCATTCCTACTATGTCCTGGGGTGCCCACCCGGAGACAGAGCTGTTTGATGTAACTTGGCGGGAGCTGACTGCTCTCAACAAGTTAAAGCAAAACTGCTCACAGGAGGGAGAGCTGTCAAACAGCTCTCTCTCGATGTGAACAGAGGTTTCTTCTGTTTCCCTGCTTGCAAAGATGCAGGCAGGGAGACAGAGAAAACTGCTTTCACAGAGAGGGAGCTGCTTCCTCTCTGTGACAGCAATGCTGGCTCCCACAGGAAGTGGGAAGCCAGCTGGGACCGTGAGGGCCTTCAGGCTCTCCCCACAGTCCCCAGCATTGTCACTGGGTGTCCTGGGTGGCACCTAGATCACGTGGCCGGGCTCCAGGGGATGGGGTCCCTGGGGTTGAGATTGGACCTGGGGAGGGGGCCACATGGCCCCCCTCTCCAAAATAATTTGAATAATTAGTCCAGTCCCCAGGGGATAGTGTCCTCGGGGACGACATTGGCCTGGTGACGGAGGCCACATGGCCATCCTCGCCATCAAAAAATATAATTAGGCTGGGCCCTGGGGGATGGGGTCCCTAAAGCCAAGGTCAGCCTGGGGGTAGGGACTGTGGGCCAGGCTTGGTGGTCAACCCCTGCGCATGGCTTTTGGAGGTGTGCAGCATGGAGTTGGGGGCTTACAGGGGTTGGCTGCAGTACCTGGCTGAATGCCAGGCTCTGTGGCCAACCCACAGTCCACATGGCTGTTTGCCGTGCGCAACATGGGGTTGGGTGGTTATAGGGGTTGACCGCAAGGCCTTGCCACAGCCTGAGCCTTGGGGTCAACCCACACTGCACATGACCGTAGGCAGTGCACGGTGTGGAATTGGGTGGTGATAGGGTTTGGCTGCAGTGCCTGGCTTTAGCCGGGTCCTGCAGCCAACTGCTGGTGTGCACATCTGAAGGCCATTCAAGGTGGTGTCTGGATTAACGTATAGTAATAAAAATTACTTTACATTTTAAAAAACGTAGACAGCCAGAGAACTTTGCTCCTTGGTTCCCGCTAATGTTTGCAGATATTTTAATCACAGGTTTCAAGCTATCATGTCTTTCATCTGCAACAAAAAATCCTCCTCTTGGCGAAGTATCTGTGATTTCTTTTGGGTTAAAGAGTACTAAGCAAGAGGTGCTCCTCATATTCACATGTTGTTATGGCTAAAAGATGCACCCAAATTTGTAACAGATAGTGATAGGTCTGTCCTCTCTTTCATAGAACAGTATGTGACATGCGTCATCCTCAAAGGCGGTGGTGAAAAAGGCCTGAGAGAACAAGTTCTGTACTTTAAAACTCATAGATGTGGTAAGTTCTGTCATCAGAAATACAGATGCAAAGGTACATTTTACATAAGATGTTGTTTTGGACTCCCACTACCCGTTATTTCACAAGAAAGATAACCAGTTTTAATCTACAGTCAGACATACACGGACACGAAAATCACTGAAAACACATATACCCTGAGAAGAACAGAGGCCTCCAAGCATATTAATGACTATAATTCAGTCATTCTGAAAATGTGGAATGCAAACATGGATATACAGTTTGTTGCATACAACTCCATTACTGTTGCTCATTCCTTATTGCATATAATACAACGTTAGAGAAGACAAAGATGAAGGAGATGTGGGAGGAGATTTCTGCAGAAAAGTGTCTTACCAGAAAGCAGCTTCAGATTGAACATGCTTTTCCACAGAGAAATAGGGTCCTATGAGCACTCAGATTGGTTGAGCTCAGCTAGTTTGTTCCCGAAGTCAAGGGGAATTGTTTGGGTAAGCCTAGGCCTTGAAAGCACGCAAAATAGTCTTTCCTGGAAATTCATTATCTAGCAGAGTTTGATACAGAAAGTGTAGACATCGTGAAATCAAATATGTTGGACACATACTATCTAGAAAATATGTGCCTTTCTGAAGTACTTCAACACTACAGAGATAAAAGCAATGTAATGGAATCAAAGAAGAAGGGAAGTATGCAGTAGGTGGATATGATTGTTGTTTGGTGAGACAAACCAAACGAAATCTAATTAACCACAGAAAACTTAGTAGCCAAACTCCAGACAGAAGAGTTTTCTATTTGGCACTTCTACAGCTGTTCAAGCCTTGGCAGGCTGAATCAGGATTACTTGGAGACTAAGACTGCTATGACAATTCTTTCAACACTGTGGAAGACAGCATTCAGTCTTTCCAAACTACTTGCAAATGTTGAAAGATCAGATTGAATAGAAAGAAACCACTGCTTCTGAGATAGCTAAGGAGAGTTCACAATGCAGCCAAAGTTTTGGACCACTGAGTGAAGATCAAATTGGACAACCAAAATTGAAAATGAAGCTGCCATAGCCATGAATGAGGTGAAGACTGCAATGCAGTAAGCTAGACAGGAAAGTGTTGATTTTGAATACTTAGTTGCACAACTGAATGAGGTAAAAGATAAAATAGAGCACAGATTTCTGCACATGAAGAAAGAATGTAAATGCTCTTCGTTTAAGCCAATACTAATATACATCAGTGGTCAAGCTGGCACTGGGAAAAACATTTTGATTAAAGGTTTCATTGATTATCTCCAGAGGACTGCAGAATCAAATTTATCATGTGTGTTAACAGCACCAACTGGATTGGCTGCTCAAATCTTTAAAGGAATTACTTTACATCAACTACTTATGCTACCTGTTGAACATGACAATAAACTGGAATACCAGAAGTTATTTGGTGAAGCTTGTCATGCAGTGTCAAGAGTATTGAAGAAACTGAAGCTTTTAATCATCAGTGAGGTGAGCATGTGTAACAGGGTCTGCAAAACCCGGTACAAGACGAGCCCGTGGAGCCTGTAAGACGGTACCCTGGGGGTACCGTTGAGAGCACGGGCGTGACGACGGCACTCGAAAACCCGGACATCTGGGTAAAAGAGACGGAGAGGGGAGAAGACGGTGCGCTCCAGGACGGAGGAGGAGGGAGAGAAGACGATCGGACGGATGCCAGTAGCGGGACGCTGGAGACGGGAACAGCCGGACCAAGGAACCCCAAGGCGGTGCTCTGGAACACACCATCGCTGAGAGCCAGGAAAGAAGATGACCGAGCCAGCCACATCTCTGGAGGGACGTGGCTCACGCAGATACGTGCCTGCTTTTCAAATCCCTCGGGATACTGGAGGTAGGGAAGGGGAAGGGAGTAGTGGGACGGACACATGGGGCAGGGAATACACCGCCCTGAGAGGAAGGAGGTTGTGGATTGTTTCATTAAACTTGTATTGTTTCTAAGCCCTGGGCTCCACATAAAAATATACCAAAATCACAGAGGGAACTATGGAACGTTTTTTCTTTTTTTTTTAGGTTGCACAAGAAGGTGTACTGACACATGCTTTAAAAACCCATTCTGTCCCACAAGGGCCTATCCTCATTCGCTTGTTGTCCCTTCCCAGCACACCCCACCCCTTTTTTCTATGTAGATAAAAAAGAGAGTCCACTTACCTTTTGTCTTCGGTTCTTTTTCTTTCCCATGGGCCCAATGGTGGTGAAAGACTCCACGGAGGGAAAACCCCATTACAGAAAAGGAAAAGAAAGAGAAAAAGGACTTCAATATACAGGGATAAAGAAAAGCACAATGAGACAAGAAAGAAGAGGAGGGAAAAGAAGAAAACACCTAAACAGACTTAAGACATTGTTCTTAAAACCCCAAATTATATGAAAACAACACTAAAACCCTATTTAGTAAATACAGTGATCCCGTTTGTGTATTATCTTCCACAAACCGTCGCAAAGAACCCTCTACAGTCGTGTCAGAAGTGGGATACTGTGACTAAACAGCGGGGAAGATTTACTGGTATAGAAGCATCATGGAAAATAAATCCACACTGGAAGATATGATTCAGAGGCTGGCCGAAGGACAGTGCCATTTACAGGTCGTATGGGAAGAGCATCAGAGAGAGGCTCGAAATGACGGAGAAACACTTCAAAACACCCTAAAAAGTCAGGCTACAATAATAGCCAATAACCAATTAGTTCATAAAACCGCACTGCAAAAATTAATGGATACTATTGCCGCCACCCGAGTACACCCTAATGTTCCCAGTTAGGTCCTACAAAAATTCCAAGAAGGAGAGGATCCGGACGTGTTTTTTACTAATTTTGAGCGGGTGGCCGCTTCCGCTGCTTGGCCAGAAGAGAGGTGGGGGCAATATATAGCTCCCCTCTTGACAGGAAATTTACAGGAAGCATATCAGGCTATAAACCCAGGAGGCACAACACCTTACCCGGAAATAAAGAAGGGTATACTAGAACGGGTTGGGTTTGATACAGAATACTATCGAATCAAGTTCAGGAAAACCAAATGGAATCCCATGGAAAACACGCGTGCGCTCTATTTTCGGATACAAGACCTGGGATTAAAATGGTTAGGTCCCATCTGCACAGAAAGGGAAGAAGTGATCAGAATTATCCTACTCGAACAATTCCTAGAGGCCCTGCCCTCACAAACTCGGAATTGGATTAAACAACATCCAAATATAAACACTACCACAGCAATAGACTTGGCTTGTGCTTATCACCAGGCCCCTGAATTTAAAATAGGAGTGCAAAAGGGACAGCCCACAGGAAACCACCCCTCCAGTTCATCCTATCGTACAAAACCCTTAAAAGTACCTGAAGAGGCTATTACTCCTAGGATCACAGAAGAAAATCCTAATCAGCTACCCCGGTGTTATAATTGTGCCGAATGGGGACATATAGCCCGCAATTGTCCCCATAAGGTAGAAAAACCAGACCCCATGGAAATTGGGGTCACTTGCGGGTGAGTTTTTTATACAGGGAAAGACACTTCACATTACATGAAAGACATGCAAATAAATGGACAATCCACTACGTATTAATCGACTCTCGGTGTAGCCAATCGGTAATTCGGGCAAGTCTAATAGAGAGATCCGTGTCGTCAACGGTTGACTATGTATCTATTTGTTGCATTCACAGGGATATGAAGCAATACCCTTTAGTCCCAGTGTCTATCAAGTGGAATGGTCAGACAGAGACTATTATGATGGGGGTTATCGCACATCTAGTTGAGGAAGTCATCATAGGTACAGATTATGCCAAATTTCCTGAACTATTGGACAGTGTCCAGAGCAGACTGAAGGTAGACTTATGGTGGGATGAGGCTCCGTTTTACCAAATACCCATCACTCCAGGAAAAGAAAAATCAAAACTGAGCAAAAGAATGAAACGAGAAGAAAATAAACTGTACCAAACACAGAAGGTATCTACCACTCCAGTCTCCCATGATAAGGTAGTGTTGGCCTCACTACCCCCTTTCCGCACCAACCAGAGAGAAGACCCTACCCTTCAACATGCCTGGAAGACTGCTGTGACGGAGAAAACAGGACAGGTGGGTCTGTATTGTCTGGTCCAGAAACGGTTATTATATAGAGTGACCCAACATAACAACCAAGAGAAAACTCAGTTAGTAGTGCTCCAACCCTATAGTACTCAGACATTGCATTTGGCACATAGTCATATGGGGGGTGGCCATTTCAGAAGAGAAAAGACGGCGGAATATCTCTTACGACGATTTTATTGGCCAGGGGTCTTTTCAGAAATACGCTGGTTCTGTCAACAGTGTCCAAAATGTCAACTAGTCAATCGAGGCCCACAAAAGAAAGCACCCCTGTTTCCTTTACCCGTTATTGATATCCCTTTCTCCAGGGTGGGCATGGATTTGGTAGGACCTCTCATTCCGTCTTCAAGAGGATATGTATATTCTCGTCTTGGTTGACTATGCGACAAGGTACCTAGAAGCCATCCCACTAGTTAGCATGACCACCAAAAGTGTGCCACATGCCATAATTGGGTTTTTCTCTCTGGTTGGCTTCCCCAAGGAGTTGCTCACAGACCAGGGCACCCCATTTATGTCTTGTCTGATGTCCCAAATATGTCAGATACTAGGGGTAACACAAATTCGTACTTCCGTCTATCATCCACAAACGGACGGACTAGCGGAGAGATACAACCGCACTCTTAAAACGCTATTGAAGAAAACCATAACTAATTCCAGTAAAGACTGGGATAAAAAGTTGCCTTTAGTACTCTATGCCATAAGAACACATGTCCAATCCTCTACTGGTCATAACCCGTTTGAGTTGGTTTTCGGACGACAACCTAGAACCCTGTTAGATATGGCTGCGAAGAGGTGGGAGGAAGAGGAGAGTGACGATAAAGACATCCTTGAATATATACAACAATGAAAAGATCAGGCACAGACAGTGTGAGAAGACGTCAGGATGAATCTCGAGAGGGGCCAAGGAAAACAAAAACAATATTACAAAAAAAACACTGCCCTTCGACAGCTCCAAACCCGCAATAAGGTACTCATTCTATTGCCTAGTTCCGAAAATAAACTGCTAGCCAAGTGGCAAGGTCCATTTAAGAACTGGAAGCAGTAAGTCCTGTTACCTATAAAATCGAATTATCTGAAAATAAAAAAAAAACACAGATTTATCACATTAATTTATTTAAAAAATGGGAAGAAGCAGATGGTCTTCCTGACCCATCGAGAGCAGGGCTCCTCATAAACAATGTGAAAATCTGAGAAATTAACCTATGCCCACAACCCATCGAAAAACAGATGATCTTCCCTCCATTAATTCTACTCTTCTTCCGGAACAACAAAGACAGTTACAAGTGGTGGTAAACAAACATAGACGGTTGTTTTCTTCAACCCCTGGAAAACCCCATTGATTAAACACCATATCAGAACCCAAGAAGGGAAAATTGTCCGACTCCGTCCATACAGAATTCAGGAAGCACATAAAAGACTGTTAGAGCAAGAAGTCCAAACTATGTTACAACTAGGAATGATAAAACCCTCCATTAGCCCTTGGTGCTCCCCAGTCGTCTTGGTACCAAAACCCAATGGGTCTGTCAGATTCTGTATTGACTTTAGACAATTAAACAATATATCCCAATGTGATACTTATCCCATCCCACGGGTTGATTAATTGCTGGAAAGGCTTGGCGGGCACAATATATGTCCATGTTAGATCTTACAAAGGGTTACTGGCAGATCCCTTTATGTCCCTCCGACAAGGAAAAGACTGCTTTTTCTACTCCATCCAGGTTGCATCATTTCACAGTCCTCCCTTTTGGTTTACACAGGGCCCCTGCTAAATTTCAGAGATTGATGGACAGACTTTTATGTATACATACAGAATATGCAGCTGCATATCTCGATGACATTGTGATGTATAGTGAGTCCTGGGATGAACATTTACAACACTTAGAAAAGATATTCTACACGCTAATAGAGGCAGAGTTAACCGCTAATCCTGAGAAATGTAATTTAGCAGGTGATACCATTGTTTATCTAGGGTATCACATAGGGAAAGGCCAGATCAGACCTCAATTAAATAAAGTAGAAGCTATTCTCTAGGTACCACCACCGGCTTAAAAAAAAGAAGTACAGTCCTTTTTGGGATTAGTGGGATACTCCCGACAATTTATCCTGAATTATTCAACGTTAGCAGCCCCCTTGACTGACTTGTTAAAAAAAGAACGACCCTCAAAGATAAAGGAGTTAAATCACTTTCAACTCCATAGTTACAACACGCTGAAAAGAAGCCTAACCACAGAACCTGTACTACACTGTCCTGACTTGCCAAAGTATTTTATTTACAAACAGGCGCCTCGGACATTGGTATAGGAGCCCTCTTATTTCAGAAGGATGAACAAAATGCCAATCACCCCATTGTGTTTATCAGCAGGAAGCTGTTACCCCGAGAACAACGATATCCTGTCATAGAAAGGGAATGTCTGGCGATCAAGTGGGCGATAGAAAGCCTCCAATACTATATTCTGGGTCATCCTTTTTGTATTACATACTGATCATACTGATTGGCTGTCATGACACAAGGACACAAATCTGAGGATTTTGAGATGGTTTATGGAACTTCAACCATTTGTGTTCCAGGTGCAACATCTCCCGGGTAGCCAGTTGTTTACTGCTGACTACCTTTCCAGACATCCTGTGGGACAAGGTCTCGAACAGCCCTTTTCAATGGGGATTGTGTGTAACAGGGTCTGCACAACCCTGGTATTAGACTCGGCCGCCGAGCCTGTAAGACGGTACCGTCGAAGGCACGGACCTGACGATGCCCCTCGAAAACCCGGACACCTGGGTAAAAGAGAGTGGAGAAGACGGCGCACTCCAGAAAGGAGGAGGACACCAGTAGCGGGACGCTGGAGACGGGAACAGCCGGACCAAGGAACCCTATGGCGCTGCTCCGGAACACGCCGTCGCTGAGAGCCAGGAAAGAAGTAGACAGAGCCAGACACATCCCTGGAGGGATGTGGCTCATGCAGGTACGTGCCTGCTTTTCAAATCTCTCGGGATACTGGTGGCAGGGAGGGGGAAGGGAGAAGCGGGACGGACGCAGCAGGCGGGGAATACACCACCCTGAGAAGAAGCAGGTTGTGGACTGTTTCATTACACTTGTATTGTTTCTAAGCACTGGGCTCCACATAAAAATATGCCAAAATCACAGAGGGAACTATAGAACGCTTTTCTTTTTTGTTTTTTGTTTTGGTTGCAAAAGAAGGTGTACCGACACATGCTTCAGAAACCCATTCCCTCCCACAAGGGCCTAGCCTCACTCGCTTGTTGTCCCTTCCCAGCACACCCTACCCTTTTTTCTATGTAGATAAAAAAGAGAGTCCACTTTCCTTTTGTCTTTGGTTCTGTTTCTTTCCCATGGGCCCAACGGTAGTGAAAGACTCCACGGAGGGAAAACCCTAATACAGAAAAGGAAAAGAAAGAGAAAAAGGACATCAACATACAGGGATAAAGAAAAGCACAACAAGACAAGAAAGAAGAGGAAGGAAAAGAAAAAAACACCTAAACAGACTTAAGACATTGTTCTTAAAACCCCAAAATATATGAAAACAACACTAAAACCTTATTTAGTAAATACAGTGATCCAGTTTGTGTATTTATCTTCCACAAACCATCGCAAAGAACTTTCTAAAGCCAGGTTTTGAACTTTATGCCGGCCTGAGTACACTTAAGAATGCAACAGATTTTAAAAACATGATATGGTGTTTGTAGGAAATTGTCTTCAGTGACCTACTGCAACTTACCCCTGTTGAAGGACAGCCTGTTTTCAAGACACTTCTGCATTATGAAACAAAAAAGTTCTCTGGATCTCAAGATTTAAGTATAGAAGCAGCTTTCATTAATATTGGAATGACTATATTTAAAGAAGGTATGCCATATGTAGAATTATTTTGAGTTAGAAAATTGTCTGGTTTGTTTTCGGGTGAGTGAGTAGTTGTGTGAAAATCTGTTTTTGGTTGAATTCGATGATAGGAAATTTAGTGCTGATGCAAGCTTTGTTACAGAGTACAATCAGTTAAGAAGTCTATATGCTTCTCATTTAAGTCATTATCCTATTTATGAGAAACAGATAATCTGTCTGAAGTGGAAGCTTACATAAGAGTCGACTGATGTTCAAGATAACAAGGAAAACAATGACAAGGTAGAAGGTGTTAGGGAGAAAAGACTGGAAAATAAGGGCGATATTGTAAGTTACCAGTTGGAAAAACAGTTAAACTGCTACGCAAATATTGTTCTCAATGTACTCTTTCATTTACCACATTTTATAAATGCAATTCAACAAAAAAACAGATAACTGTTTGTGTTCTGGTACTGATGCATTCTGCTTCAGGCATTCAACACCTTGTAGAAACACATCGTGGATCTGTAGTATTTACTCTCAACAGTCAACAAGATGCACAAGAATTTATAATGGTCATCCTTTGAGTTTTAGAAGAAGTAGTAGTAAATATTGATGAGTTATTTGAACTGAGCTACAAATGTGACCATGACTTTGAAGATTGCCCTTTTACACCCACTACTCAAATAAATTCTGAGCGATTTCTAAACTTAACAATATTGGATTGCAAAACTGTGCCTTTTGACAGATTAATCAAAACCATAAACCAAAATATTAATAAATTAATTTAGAAAAAGAAAAGAGCAGGTGTTGAATTGACAACAGTTTTAAAAAAAATCTTTGATTGCTTTACCCCACTATTCAAGGTTGAAACTTTATACAGTACATTCATTGTGGTGTACAAGTACAAAAGCTGAGAACAGTAAAAAAGGAAAAGGAAATGAACTATGAAGTGAAATACTATTACGCATAATAAATGTCTACTGTTTGGTTTCTAGGATGAGCTTATGCATTCCAGGAACTAAAACTTTATCATTGAGTTTTGCAAAAAGTAATACTAACTAATTTTTATGTTCTTTTTCTTTTTAAGCAGACGAATGAGACCATCTATGGTAGTAAAGTAATTTCCTAATTACTTCTTTCTGTGTAGTTCTATAAACTAAGATTGTCAAGGTATCCACCAATGTTGGCATGCATACAGCCACTGAGACATCCTGACACAGATTGAAAGAGCATCTCATACACTCACTCACGGACACAGTCAGTAACACACTGAATCACCTACCAATACATCTACTAATACACACACTCACTTACCCAAACACATTTTCACACAACTACTCACTCACTCATACACCTATTAACACATGCATTCACTACATCATAGTCACTCATACAACCACTGAGTCCCCTATACAATCACCAAAATACCCAGTCACTCTCCCATTTAACCAGTGATACACCCAATCACCCACCTATACAGCTACAAACACATCCACTCACTCATACAAATAGTCACTAATACACCCGCCTAGTCACCTATGCAGCGACTAACACAGCCAGTCAGTTACTGATTCAGCTAGTAACCTACATACTTAGTCTCACATAAAGGTACTGACACAATCACTCATTCACTTGTACAGGCACTGATACACCCACTCACTTACCCAAATAGAGACCTTTACATCCAATTAGTCACACATAGAACATACCCAGCCATTCTCCTATGTTACCACTAATAGTCAGTCACTCACCCTTACAGTTATAAACGCATCAGCTCACTCACCCAAACAGATAGTCATACACCCACTTAGCCACCTATACAGCAACTAACACAGTCAGTCATTGATACAGCAAGTGACACGCACTCTCACTCTCTCATACAGTCACTGATAGAGGCACTCCTTCATGTGTACAGGCACTCACATGCCCACTTACACACTCTTTCAGAGTCTCACACACCCACTTACTTACCCATACAGTCACTTATACATCCACTAAGTCACCTATACAATCAAAAACACACTCAGTCCTTCTCCCATGTAATGTCTGGGACACCCAATCACTCATCCATACAGTTACAAACACATCCACTCCCTCATTCAAAAACTCACCGATACACCCACTCAATCACATATATAGCTACTAACACAGCCAGTCACTCATTGATACCGCTATTGCCACACTTACTCAGGCCCTCATTATAACTTTGGCGGTCTTTTTGTAAAACTGCTCCAGCCGCTGCAGCTAACAGGCTGCCAGTGTTGGCGGTCCGAAGACCGCCATATTTGCAGCTGCTTAGGATTTCTTCCTGTTTATGGGTGGAAATCCGACCCCGCTAGCCTGGACGATGGAGAGGCGGTTTCACCACCAGCACTGCTATGCAAACAGGACTCTACCCGCTGTATTACGATGTGTAATGCAACACAGCGGTGTCCTCTACGGTGATGCGGTGCTGGTGGTGGAAGACACCAGGACCCATCCCCTCCCGGAGCACCTCATCGAAACAGGTAAGTGGACCGTCTGAAAGGGGGGGCACTGGGGGTGTTGGGTGCATATGTGTGGTGAGTGCGTGTATGTGTGCGAATGGGGGTGTCTGAGTGTATGTGTGCGAATGGGGGTGTCTGAGTGCGTGTTTGTGAGCGAGCGAGTGGGGGTGTGTGGATGTATGCGTGTGGTTGGGGGGTCTGCATGTATGTTGGAGGGGAGGGGGTGTTGGGATGTGAGTGAGTAGGTGTGTGTATTGGGATCCATACGAGTGGGGATGCATGTCTGCAAGTATGCGAGTGAGTGGTGGTGCATGTGTGCAAGTTTGCGAGTGAGTGGGAGTGCTGTGTGCAAGTGTGCGGATGAGGAGGTGTGTGCAAGTGTACGCATGAGGGGGGATGTGTGCATGTATGCGGAGGGGGAGTGTGTGAATGTATGCGTGTGTGGATGGGGTGGAATTGTGCTTGTATGTGGAGGGGTGGGAGATGAATGTATGCGGAGGGGGTGGGGGTGAATGTATGCAGGGGGTGTATGTGTGAGTGGGGGGGTGTGTATGTCAGTGTGAGAGTGGGTGGGGGTGTTAGTATGCATGTGTGCTGTGGGGGGGTGTTTGGAAGTGTGTGGACGGATGGGGGATGTCTGCATGTGTGTGGACATGTGGGTGTGTGTGCCAGCGACAGGAATGGGGATTCCTCTCACCGGATGCGTTATCACCAGTGTTTTCATGGCGGGGCGACCACCACGAAAAGTCTGGCGGTTCGCTGCCTCCTAATATGGCCGGAGGCCTTAGGCCTGCTGCCGGCCTGGAAGAGCTCACCGCCGGCCGTGTCAGTGTGACTGCACAGGTGGGCGGGGCAACATTGCAGCGATTTGTCTTCAGCCAAGCCCCACAGCTCGTAATGCAGCGGTCTTTACCGCTGGGTCTGCGGCAGTTAGACCACCGCTGTGAGTTTGGTGGTCTCATGACCATCAAAGTCATAATGAGGGCCTTAGTCTCTCATACAATCACTGACATAGGCACTTACCCACTCACTGATACAAGCACTCACACACCCAATTACTCACTTTCATACAAACCCACTTACTAACCTATAGAGATACTCACAAACCCATTCACTCACTCATATACTTTCTCATGCACACTCTCATTAACTATTTACAACCACTAATACACCCTGTAACTTACATATAATGACACTTACACACTCATTCACACACTGATGCAGACACTGACACACCCAGACACACACTAATGCATACACTGACACACCTATGCAGACATTCAAGCATACACTAACCTTTCCCTTCACACACCGTTGTATACACTAGCACACCCAGGCGCACACGAATGCAGACACTGGCATACCCAGGCACACACTTATGAATACATTGAGACACCCACTCACTCACCCATACGACTACTTACAGATGCACTCACTCACCCCTACAGGTACTCACACAGTCACTTACTCACCCATACAGCCATTGATACTGCAACTTACTTATACAACCACTTACATACACATTCACTCATCTATACAGCCACCCATACACTCACTGTCTCACCCAAACAGCCACTCATGTGCCCTTTCTCTGACACATACAACCGTTCACACACACACGCTCACTCACTCATAGACACTAACACACCCACTGACTCAGCCATATAGCCACTCACACAGTCACTCACCCATACACACAAACACACAGCCACTCACTTGCTTATGCCACCATTAACACACCCACTCACTCACCCATACTGTCACTCACAGACACTTACTCATACTACAACTGACACAGTCACTTATCCATAAAGACAATCACACTCCTATTCGCACACCAGTATAGCCACTTGTATGCAATCTCACTCAGCTATACAGCCTCTTATGTGCAATCTCACTCACCCATGAAACCATTCACACACGCTCTCACTCACACAGACACTAAAAGCCCCAGTGACTTAGCCATATAGCCACTCACACGGTCACGCACTCACCCATACAGGCACTCACAGAACCACTCACTCATACAACCACTGACACACCCACTCACTCACCCGAACACTCATTCACTCATACTACCACTGACACAGTCACCCATACAGGTACTCACACCCTCAGTTACACATCCATACTCCCACTCACACACTCATTCACTCAGCAGTAGAGCCATTCATGCAGCCACTCACATACTCATACAAAAACTCACACTCATTCAAGAACATACAGCCACTGCACACCCATTCACTCACCTAAATAACCGCACTCAAACATTTAAACATTCACATATTCACTCATACACCCACTCACTCTCCTTTAAAAAGCTCACTCACTCATACTCTTTCTTATACATTCACACACAAACATTTGATCTTTTTTTAAACCATGAAAGGTGGTCCTAACAAAGGCCTTTTTGGAATTTTTCCGAACTTTTTTGGGTTTTCTAAAATGTTTTACTTTGTTTTTTGTTTTTTTACAGAAATAAAATGGGAACTGGAAAAATATGAACTGCAAAAACTCAAAACTGGGGTAACAACTGTCATCTAACAGAAAAAATAAAATAAAACGTGTGGTGCTTTGCTGCCTCTAGAACTACAGAAACTGAGGCCCATATTTATACTTTTTTATTGCCACATTTGCGCCACTTTTTGACCCAATACAACTGTATTTTGTAAGTTTCCGCCGCTTTTGCATCAAAAAGCGGCGCAAATGGGGCACTAAAAAAGTATAAATATGGGCTTGAGTGTTCCCCCCGAGTGAGGACTTTGTTGCAGTCCAAACAAAATGTCCAAATTCTTTTGATCTCTGGGGACGTCTCAGGGAGATGTTGTTGTACGTCAGAAGGAATAGGCTCTCCTGGTGTGATTGATGCAGCACTGGGTGTTGATGGTTCTGCTGCACTGTGCTCCCTGTGGGCTCTGCCAAGTGCTTGCTGTGGTATGTCTTCAGGTGGGTTAACATATACTTGTAGTGCCACAGGAGTATTTGTTTTATGTATCCCCTGGACAAAGTCTTTTCACACAAAGAGCACTTTAAGTGCTTTGCCAGTGTTTTTTTCTCCCCAGGGGGGATGGTAAAAAATCCCTGGCAATGGACTAGTGCTTTGCTGGAGTTCCTCCTCCGAAGAATTCTCCTCCTCAGGATGTGGCTCTTGATCTCCACTGCCAGAAGATGCTGTTTTATATTTTTGAAATGAAATTAAAAACAAGAACAAGATAACTTTCCAATATTGAAAAATACCAGGTGCTCTTATTGGTGTTTGCAATATGAGCAATGAAAGTGTGAAGAAAAGAAAACTGGATGTGGACTATCTTTCCAAATAATGAAAAGTGTCCTGCCCAATGAAATCCCTTTGTTAGCTTGTCATGCGATATTCGTGAATGCTCACATTGTGAGTAAGGGATGCAGTAAAACAGTCTTCAACCATAAAATTGTTTGTAAAAAATTACAGTGTAAGGGTTATTTTAGTGAGCTACTGACCCCAAACATGAATTACAATATCTGTATACATGTTTTTATACTTTCCAAAAATCACCATGAAATTGCAGACATCCGCGATACCAGAATATACGCAACGTTTTGCGATGAATTTGTGAATAATTAAAAAAAATGTAAAAAAGTCAAGTAAGCAAAATGCTAAATTAACTCCTAGGTTGACAGCTGGAAAGGACCTGATACCACTACCGAAGGTAAGAATAAATGCCAGGGGTAGCAATGGTTGAAGTGATCAGCATCACAGGGCAATGACACGGCTATACTTTTTTAATGTATAAAAAGCAGTTGCCTGATTTCCTGCGAAAAGATAACTGTCATGAGACACTAAATTTTGTGAGTGAAATTTTTTACCTAAATGTAAATTCTGTGAGACTGGGGAATAAAGTATATTAATGCTAAATATACACTCGTACAAATGCAGAGAAATTTAGCAGTTATAGTTACCTCAGCTAACTATAACTTACGCCTTCACAATGCACTGCTTATGACCTCACGTATTACATCACTCATGATATGTTCAGTAACATCAGTAATGGCAACTCAAATGACATCACTGATTGGCCTCTGAAGTGACTGAATTAACATACCCTAAATTACCATTACTTTAAAGGAGGCACATCACCTTCATGCGCATGTTACGCAGCAAATTGTAAATTGTTGAATGAAATTACTATGAATGAAATTCTATAAAAAGCTGTGACCAAAGCCTTTATGGATCGGTTAAGAAGGATTATCCCATCAAAGAAGGGTAATACCACCAATGTACCCCAGATGTCCAATTGGGATCTTAATTTTGTCTTAACATACAGTGGCACCATTTGAACTACTTCATTTATGCAGACTGCAGGTTTTAACTTAGAAAACTGCTGTTCTGATGTATAACAAGCACTATCTGTGAATGAATCTTTCATTCAAGTACATAAAGAAAAAGTAATCTTAGATAAACATTCAAGCTTTCTCCCAAACTTAGTATCCCACTTTCACCTTAATAAAACAATAGCAATACTAATACTATTTCAAAAACCTTCAAGTGGGAAAATAGGACCAGTACGTTTCCTGCATGTCAAATGTGCACCTACGTATGTACTACATTAACAGAACCAAACGCTTATGCAAAAGTGTTGTTTCCTTCACACCTACATAACTGGGTAAGTCATTTTGAAAAGGGTGCATAACTAGATGGATTGCTCACTGCATTCAAGTTTGCTATGCAGCACACACAGACAGCTCATTCCAAAGGCTCAGTCTACACAAAACAAGATGCCATTGTAACTTTCTTAGGCAACATGTAAGGTAACCACATGGTCACCCTCAATACAAGCAAAACCACAGCAACATTATTCACCAGAAAGCATATCGAAAAGCATCCACACATCTGCCTCAATGGAGGGGGGATAAAGTGGAAAAAAGCAGTTTCTACTTAGGGTTGCCACTTGACTCCAAACTCAGCTGGAGAAACCACACTGAGAAGACTTGACAGAAAGCATCAATCAAACTGGCTGCATTGTACCCACTTCTGAGGACTAAGTCGATGCCTATGCAGAGCACAGTGCACACAAACAATGCAATAATTCGACCAACAATGACAAATGCTTCACCGGTGTGAAGTGTTTGCTAGCCGGAGTATCAAAATCTTCTGCAGACACTACAGAACAAAGCCTTACAGATAGCAGCAAGTGCTCCTTCCTTCGCAAAAACAGCAGTCCTCCACAGAGATCTACGCATTGAGATGTTGCACGACCATCTCCGCAAACTCAATGAGAAATTCTACAAAGGATTAGATCAAAAGGAAAACCCGCTGGTCAAGAAACTTGCTAACAACTCTTTTGACCGCTATCCGTGGCCTGTCACAGGGCTAACCATGTGAACCAACTTCACCTGTGACAAATTGTCAGATTCCTTCTGACAGGTGTGTTTTTTGGATACTGAGATCGTAGCCTCGTTACTCCATATTATTTTTGAATTTTTGAGTCGTCATTTTGTTTACTTATTGACATAGGGTGGTCTGCTGCCCTCAGCAGGCCACCATCCCTGTGAGTACAGCCATTCCAAATGGGGTCGCAAATTGCGACCTACCTCATGAATATAATTGAGGTAGGTAATTTGCGACTACATTGGGAATTGCAAACAATGTGAGGTACACTGTTGTACATGTGGTTTTGTGACTCACAATTTGCGACTCGCAAATGAGTCACAAATTGCGAGTCACAAAACTCTGGGTCGTACATTTGGCCCCAGATCACAAAAAGAGATCTTTCTGGGCCAATAGCTAGCTTTCTGCCAAATTTGAGGTCATTCTGTTTAGTGTTTCAGGCTGTATTTGTGCTGAAAATCCCTATAGGAAATTGCATGGGGAAAACATGTTTTTAGATGCCCCCTTTTTCTCAGTCCCCCCTTCACGGATCACCCTGAAACTTTCTAAACAACAACTAAAGTGACAAGGACACTACTTTTGAAAAATGTGTGATGATTTGTTAAATTGCACCAAAGTTATTGGCAAAAGAAAAAAAATGGGTTTAGGGCCTAACTACAACAACCTACTAGCTATCGCCAGTAGGTTATATTCATGTTTATTTTTTTAATCTAGTGGTGGTCACCTCTAGGTAGTTATAGTTAGGTCTGCTTTTCCATAGATGGAGAGATTTTTGGTTTGCTACTAACTTTAGCCCCTTTTGATGAATCTTCATGAAACATTTCCAAAAAGAAGGTCATCCACCTCAGCTCCTTCCTGTAAAGTTTCTGGGTGATCTGTCACATGGGACCAAGAAAAAAGAGGGTCCCAAATTATTAAGGCAGATTTTACCAAAAACTGCTGAACAGAAATAAACCAACTTCAGCAGGAAGCTAGGTCAAGATTGTGCTTTTTGTGATTTAGTGTAAATTCGTTCAGTAGTTTCAGATAAATTAAGCGTAAAAAATAATTGCATAATTTGGCAGCTGGGCTCGCAGGATTCTCAGAGACTCTTGTGGGAGTGTCAATTTATATATTAGAATGCTCTGATTGGTCCAGGGAGTTTTACTTCCATTTGCCATCTCGCTCCCATGGGAGTTAGACTCCCACAAGGGCTCTGTTTAATTGCCAATAACATGACAAAAATGAAAGGAGGTGGAAGAAAGAGCTCCTTTAACCCTCCCTTTCACCACCTCTCTCACACCACTGACGAGAGATGACCTGGGAAATGCTTATTAAAAGGGGAAGAACTAGGATTCTTACTAGTCCCTTCCAAGCTCCACTTCGTGGGACACATTGTGAAATTAATTTGATGTGTGTCTCTGTCCTAGGACAGAGCCAGACACTGGTTTTATTCTTATGAAAAAAAAACAACCAGCAACTGGCTGCTTGCTAGGGGTCAGAACTGTGTTTATGTTCAGTAAAGAACCATGCTGTTGGAATTTATCGATTGGCTAAGAAAATATTCAAACATTGTTTAGGTTGTTGCTCAGCAAGAAATCGGTGTGGAAAAGAGCAATAGATTACACAGTTTTCTTCTGTACATTTCTGAACAGAAAGCAAATTCTCGAATATAATATACATTTGCTTCCAACAGACTCTTTCTGCAGAAGACAAGAACAGTGTTTGTAGTTTGTTCATAAGTTCACAACACTCAGACACCAATAGAGCCATTGTTTACAACAGCTTCTCACGCTATACCCAGCATGTATTAATTGATAACAAATAATCTAATAAATATAAATTGGTGGTAAATTAAAGCTATATTGTTTTTAAATGTGCCCAGGGCTAGGGCATTCCTATGACCCTAAAGTTTGTAATACTCATAATTCTAGGTAATTGTAAAGACATTTTTCAAACAGTGTTTTTGTGGTCTTCGGGACCAATGTAGTTAGAGACAGGATGCAAAAAGTGGTTGCAAATTGTGCACAGACATTTTACAACCTGTCTCTGATTTTGTGATGCAATTTATTTACTAATAGGTTCCATTACAAAATATACAGTCACAGGGTATCACAGAATGACCTGTCTCAAGAATACTAACTAGGCAGATTGCTGTTAGCAAACACCCCAGTGATTGGCTACAAACACAAGATCATAGTTTTAAAACACCTAGGTGATCACCATTTCTGGGTTCCCATTCCCAAATGGGAGACCTTTTTTTTTTTGTAAAGCAGCCCATGTTCCTCAAACGAAGTCTGCTCACCAGCAATCAGGCAACATGAATCACAAAGGCAGAGGTAGCCCAAAATAGCATCCCCACTTTGTGAGTCAATTACCACCATCTACCATTGCTATATACCACAGCTGCTCACCATAAGGAGAGGGCACAGCTTTAATATCACATCGAAATGCAATATGGAATGGGTTGCAAAAACTATTTTGTGAAGCATAAAGGCTTTAAAACTCCCAAAATTGGATTATTACATTGCGTGTAACAGTAGCAAAACCTGTGATTCTGCTAATTGCATTGCTGGTGAATTCCAGGGCCATATTTATACTTTTTTAAGCGCCGCATTTGCGTCAATTTTCGCCGCAAAAGCAGTGCAAACTTACAAAATATAATGGTCTTTTGTAAGCTTGTGCTGCTTTTGCATCAAAAAATGACGCAAATGTGGCACTAAAAAAGTATAAATACGGACCTACGTGTTTAGTACATTGTGCCCATTGATGTACAGAATTAAGCCAAAATAGTAGAGAAATGCAGTAAATAACAGCAAATGTCATACCATCCTTCATTTCCACACATCTGCAGATTAAATTGGCAGCCCACAAGTGCATTGCCTGGAACAGGAAAGGCTGAAGAACGCAGCATGTACTGCTAAAGAAACACATTAAGAATAAGGTTGACTTTTTGTGATGCGGGTAATGGTTTGATTTGGTAGTTGGGTCTTTTGTAGGAAACCTACCAAATCCCGACATTTCTGAACTCTAGACTCTAGGAAGAGCTCTGGGATGTAAGGCTTGTGTGGATGCAACTTTTATTTCTTAACCAGAATATCTTTCAAAATGCTAATATTGCCGAAAACGCCGAATTGCCTCACATCGCTGTGGCAAAAGGTACCCGAATTTGCAGAACAGCTAAACACACACTACACAGTGTTCCCACACTTTTATCAATAAAAACAGTACCACATAGATATGGGTGGGCCTATCGCAACTGATAGGAACGGGCCAAGTCTGTGATCACGTGAAGTAAACTGAGTGTCAAAGTGACCTTCAAATGGTCACATCTTGGTGTATTTGTGTCCCTTGGGGCAAGTGGAAAACAGTTTTTATTAGGAGAAGCGTAACAACATTGGATGGTAGATCGTTTGTCATTTATCTGAAGTTCTAGGGTCTTCTGTCACAAGAAAATTATGAACCATCATTTGAGGTGATTCAGGGTGATAAAGAATTCGGTGATTCACACAGGCCACCCTACCCTGGAGTGCTCTGTGTCTTTAGTTTTGATAGATCCCTCGGGTCGGTAGGTTCCCCTGGGTGCCAGCCAACCAGGGGCCAAAAGAATGCACATACTCCCAACAGAATCTCTCCCCATCAAAAATATCCCCTGGTCTCAAGCACGTGGATCCCTTCTCAACCAATGGAAAACATGCACAAGTAGAAGACCAAAGGAAACAAATTTGGGCCACTTTTTGGCGGGGCTCTGTTCTTGTATAAGGAACACTGAAGAAAATGACCATGTTTTGATAGAAATGCTGAAACTCTGACAGAAGTATTGTTTAATGTGTTGAACCTGCAAGCCATCAGGATGAAGGGCAGTCTGACACCAAGCATTAGACATTTTTTTATTTGTAGATGTTGTAAATATATGGTTGGTGTAAGTTTCCGCACAGTCCAGTGGAGACACCTGCAACCACAATGCATGTATCCTAAAACCGGCATTTCGCTTTCAGTTATTTAATAAGACTTACCAAATGCGACAGCACTTAGTTTATCGACAATACGCCTTCCGCACCCATAGAAAACTGAAACATGTCTAGTTCCCCCACACTCAAAAGGCCAAGAGGTGCAAAGTTCGGGTCAAACCTTTGCAGCAATATGTTTTGTGCAAAGGCGACTTGGGGGAACTTGTGTGTTTTGAAAAATAAATTGCAAACAATCATGACGTGCATTGTGTTCTTCTGGCCAGAGACTCAGGGTAAGGGTGGTCTGACTTGAACTAACAAACTCCTTAGGTGATATAGAAAATACATTGGGCCTGATTTATACTTTTTTAGCGCCGCATTTTCGTCATTTTTTGACTCAAAAGCGGCGCAAACTTACAAAATATAATTGAATTTGATAAGTTTGCGCCGTTTTGCTTCAAAAAATGACGCAAATGCGGCGTTTAAAAAGTATGAATCAGGCCCATAGTTTTGATGCATTTCGTACTTCCCTGAGTTTTGATGTAATCAAATAAACAGAGCACCATAAACAGTGATTCTGCCACATTGTTGTGATCTTCGCTAATACTCGATGGTTGATTGTGCAGCTCTATTACCTGGGTACTCAAACCTACACATATTTGGTAATGACAGGCTCCAAATAGAGACAGACAAGACAACATTTCTTTGGTCAGCATATTGGGATTTATATTTGCCCATTTGAGAAATGCAAAAAAAATACTGGGCAAATGTGTTAAAAATGAAATACCTCCACGTTTTTCATTATATATTAGGCTGCAATGAGACATTTATGAGGGGCCGAGGTATAGCCCTGTGTGTGAAAATATAATTTCTATTGGTACATGAATAGAACAAGGATACTTGGGTTTAAATAAATCAATTAAAAAAAAGCTCCTGCACCAAGAAGCGCAAACATCCATGCAGATAACGTGTTAAGTTACTGCGAAGCTTGTGATTTGCAACAATGCACATTGTAAATGTAAAATGTTACTTACCTAGAACCACCTATTTGAAGATTGTCATGTTGTAGATTCACATTCGGCCAACCTCGCCTGAACTTTGAAAGTAAAGGAGTTGCGAAGATTAGCAGTTTAATTCTATACTACGTGCTCTTACAAAAGCAGGCACTACAATCAAAAGGGATGGCGTGGTCAGTGGGTCGATGTATGGTGGGTTTTGGCTACATGATCACTAGCCATTCTGGAAAAACTGAAACACAATCTTTAAAATACACAAGTTGTAATACTCAAATCTGAACACTAGATGGTAGGATAATGCAAAGCATGTGAAGCTGCAATACAAAAAGTTGAAAACAGGTGGTTACAAGTTAGGCAAGTTAGGCAAACAGGGTAGGCACAGCGAGGTTCCATCTGCACCTTGTACCAGGGGAAGGGCGTTTTACAAAAAGAGATTACTTTCTCATGATTTTTTTCTGACTTAAAAAAAAATGACCTCTTAGTCTTAAAATACATTAATTGACTGTGATTTTTTACGGATTTGGAAAGACTTGTCAAAAAATGGCCAAGCAGTGAACTAGGACCCTGTCAACAGTAACCTAAAAAATTGCCTTAATAACGGCTTGTTTAAGTTTTTTATAATGATTTTGAAGACTACTGCTTTTTATAATTTTATAATGAAAATGACTGGCTTATATTTTTTAAGAAACGTGGAAATTAGCCAATATAAGTTACACACAGGTTTTCTAGTTTGTAATTTATTTTTGTGTTCTGAACATGAACTTTTCACGAGAAACTTTTTAAAATGTATTTATATTTATAAAAGTGCTCTGGGGTCCCGTGTGCAGACAGGACTCTTTAATGTTCATTACTAATAATGGAGATTACATAGAACTAATACCCTCAGCAACGGAGGGAGGAAAGGAGCGAGAGGGAGAGGGAGTGGGCCACCGAAGATTGCACCTTCTCAGTCACTTGTACTTAAACCAAAAGCGATCCTGATACAAATATAAATACTGTACCAATGATAATTTCCAGACTAATGCAATAAGTTAAGTCCAATACGTGTTTCCAATAGTTTAAATTCTTCTAAACAGCATAGTCTATTTTTCAAATTTTGCACAGGAAACTGAAAAGAAATTAAAAAGCCTGTTGTGCGTGATTCAGTTTAAAGGTAATGAACAGTGGTTCCTAACATGTGGTCTTGGGACTCCTGGGTTTCCGCGAAGCATACCGAGTGGGTCTGCGACTGCTTGGGAAATTAAATTAAATAACATTACAAGATTATTAAAGTGTATATAAATAAATAAGCAAAATGTGCAAATGAAAATGTAAAACCTTCTGTAATTGTGAAGGAATATGAAATTGGAGGCTAAAAATTATTAGTATCCTCAGATTGTTTCATCGGCCAGTGCAAGTGCATCAAACAGATTATAGTATGGACGATGAGTGGCCTCAATTGAATTTAGAAAAGCTCCAACCGTCCCATTAACATTTAGATTTATTTTATACTGTTTGTGAAATAAATAAAAGTATTTAATCATTTGTATATTTAATGAATGCTTATGTCTGTATTTTTATGTATTGTTTTGCAGCTCAAAATATGAAAAATGCTTAGGCTGTGGTCCCCAGCTTCCAGTAGTTACTCAGTTGCGGTAGGGCTGTAGTGGGAAACCAGAGCAGCCCTGGCAGATTTTGTCAGACCAGCCTCATTGGGTGGATAGCGACCACAGTGAGAAAAACCTGACTACTAGAAGGAGTTTTGGGAGTTATCCACTTAGAAGAAAATTTGGGAAAACATATAAAAATGGTACATTCTATGACTCTTTTTTCATTATCTATTCAATTGTATTAGTTCAGGGATACTCAAAGTACGGCCGGTGGGCCTCATGCGGCCCCTCTGACATTTGCATGCGGCCCCTGGGGCAACAGGAGCACTGGGCAGCTGTTTGCTCGACTCCGCACTAACAAAAATATTAAATACACACACAATCATTTATTTCAACCGTAATTAGTGTTAAAGAAAGGAAGTGACTCAGGACTCCTGCACTTAACTTTAGAAACGCCTTCATTTTTAAAGACATCTTGCAGCATAAGTGTACAACTAAGACAGTCTCTTCAAAATTAAGTGTATTTAGTTAACATGCAGAACCTTTTGGCCTTAGTACAATTTATTTTATCAGTGCATTGAGATGTATTCATTTTAAAGTGATAGTTTTCAAACATAAATTTGGAAACATTAATTATTTCCCTTACCCTGAGAACACCACCAATAGTAAATGAAAGAGGCAAGTCACCTGGTATGTGCACTTTATGGGTGGCCTGGGTTCCTATCATACATAAACAACATTATAGTTTATTAAATCAAACATAGAAGCAGGTTTTGTGCAGCGCACACCATCTATCATGTATTTTGAGGTCATCTTAAATGTGATAATGCAGAAAAAGGAGGGAAAGTGACACTAAACAATTGCCTAGGATCACAAAATTTGGAAAAGTGGGTAAGCCGGGATTCATTCCAGGTTTTCTGTTTTTCCATTGTTTATTTCACCCACTAGATGTATATCCTTTGCTTCCCCTACACCTACCTTGCCACCAATCCCCCTAGTCAACCCACCACCACCGCCCTGGCATCAATGCGGCCCCCAGGCATGTCACAGACCAAACTTTTTGGCCCCTGGGAAAATGTTTGCGAGTACCCATGTATTAGTTTTTAAAGCAAAGCAAATGATGAACTTGCAGTGCACAAGGACACAATATTTATTTTGGCTCTTCAGTGATTCCCTCCGTATCACCACCTATAGTGCCTATCTTTCCATAGCCTCTCTCTCACATGTATTCCATTTGCTTTATAGTGCTTATCTTACCAGTGTAGGGTGTCATGGCATTTACATCACACACACATACAGGAATCATGTGTAAATCAGTGTGTAGAAAATGTTACCTAGGACAAAGGGGACTACAAGGTTTAGGATTTACATGGCATCTATAATGGTAGGTATTTTTTTAAGAGTGCTTGGTCTGGGGAAGTATAAACTCAGGCTTCAGAATGTAACTCAGTGGTTAGGTTTGACTTTACTAATGAGAATATGTTTGTACTCAAAAAAACCTTTTTTAGCAAAATTAAGATACTGAATGAAAGGGGGACAACATAATTTTCCAACCTGTACCATGCTGTTTGCGTGCAGCTCTTTGGTGGCAGTTCATAGCTCACTGTGCTCGATTATTATTGCAATTTATGAACTGCACAGTAACAAAATGATCCCTGTGACAAAAGAAGTAACCCACTTAGCTAAAAAAACTGGTCAGTTATCTGCATAGTACAGATCTTTGCAGCAGGCATATTAATCCTATGTGCTACCTTGAATGAGTCAATACTGCCACTAGACATTACCCCAATCTCTCTCTAGCAGGTAAATTAATCTCCAGAGTTATATTGGTGCTTTTGTTATTGCCTGAAAGCTGTTGGATATACAAGGAGCTCTGCAGTACTTTTAAGTCTGCTGTATTGCTACAAAACCAGCCCCCCGGGGAAACACCCGATATGGACAGTCTAGCTTCAAGTGGGGGTCCTCGGATTCAAATATTGGATCATTAGTTGGTCCCTGGGCTCCAGGAATGATTTAGTGGGGGCCCACAGAACTCAAAAGGTTATAAATCAATAACATAGTGGACAAGTGAGGGTATTAAAAGAACATAACAGCTATCCGAAGAAGTGGCAGAATGTAAAGGAAGATGCTTGGCATTTACTTCTACACGAATAGGAACTGGAATAAATGGTCCAGCTATTTAGTGCTCTGCAGCAGTCCTAGAGCAGATTTATGGGCCTTTGGGAGAAAAGATGTCTCATATCACTCTAAGTATACCTTCTGCCTCAAAGACAGGCTGATTACGTTAAGTAGCCTGCTCCCACCTAGTTCCCCACCCCCACCAAAATGACGCATTTTTATGTACCAAGACCTGGGTATTCATACAATACGTGGACGGCAGGAAAGAAAACAAAGATGAAGTATACTGGTAAGTCAAACCAGGCAAAAATATACCTGTTGCTAATAGCTGAGAGGGTGAGACGCCTCACATAGAACACGGGGAGTGGATATTAAGGTGGGGAGAGAGCAAGAAAGCATATGCATTCCCAAAGATATAAAGTGCATTGACGTGCATTGAGTCAATTCCAAGTTTTGAGGGTCACAACATGGAGCACATATAAAGAGTGAAGGCAGTTTTTAGTCATAATATAAATCATGTGTTACTGGAACATACTAATTTTAGGATTTGTAATGTGTTCTCAGATGATTTGACTCTGTGAAAAATGCTGATCTACTACAATTTACTGAACCATGTTTTAAAGAAAACATTTTTCCTCTATTATTTTCCCATTGAGGTTATGGAAGGGGATCCAGAAGCTAAAAAAGTGAACACATTTCCCATATGTTCACACTGTCTTCCTTAGCCTTCTGAGAACAAAGTGTGACATTCTGAGTAAAGCATCTACTTCCATCAGCAGCAGCCTGTCACTTGATTCTATGGCAGGACCGGAGGCTAAGAATATGCTTCTCTTCTCTTTCTTTACTGTAATTTTTAACAGCAGCCAATAAGAAGTATAATAAAGAACTTTAAGCAACTACAATGCACAAGAACATCTAGAATATAACCCCCCTTTTCTGTCCACCAATCACAGCTGTTTTTAGTTATCATAACTGAGAGAAACCATCTTACTGCCTCTTTCTTTGTTGCTCAGCAGTCAAGATAAGTGCCTCTCAGTGTATATATTCTCATATACACCATGTACAATTGTGATTGTAGTGCATATCACTTTGTATTATAGTTGTTTGGTTAATAGGCTTTGCTTTGTCATTACTGCTCCCTTGTGGTGTGCAGAGTCTTTTCAACTGCTGTCTTGGGTTGGGACACTCAGTTCTTTCCTCCAATCCCTCCACCCCTTCCTCCCTGGAGAGTATTATTCCCTGTAGGGCAGAGAAGGGTTTTCACCCCCTCACTTCTTGGCCTGTCCTGTCCCCAACAAGGCCGCTGGACGATTGGGTATGAGGACTGCACGTTTAGCCCACGTAGACATTGCGTGTCCTCTCCACTGTATGCCACTCCACTCTACACTATTGTACTCTACACCACTCAACTTTCAGCCACTGTACTGTACCCCACTCACCTCTCTGCAACACTGCTTTACCCAACTCCACTATACACCACTCCACTCTATGCTATTCCACTTTACGCCACTCCACTGTATGCCATTCTACTCAAGGCTACTCTACTCCTATGCCACTCTACTATATGCCACTCTACTCCACTCTACACCACTTCACATTGCACCACTCTACGGTACTTGACCATGCTACTCTGTTCCACTCCACACTACTCTGCTGTTTGCCACTCCAAACCACTAAACTGTACACCAGTGGTTGCCAACCTGTAGACCGGGGACACCGGGGGGTCCGCAAAGCCTCCTCAGGGGCTCCGCAACTGCTTAAAAAATTAAATAATATTCACAGATTAGGTCCCCAGCTTTCAGTAATCACTCAGTGGGGAGTCCTTGGATTCCAATAATGATTCAGTGGGGATCCCCAGGTTCCAGTAATGATAAAGCGGGGGTCCTCAGAAGTCAAAAGGTTGGGAACCACTACTGTACGCCATTCCACTCTATGCAACTCCACTGTACGCCACTCCACCCTACGCAATTCCGCTCAATGCCACTTGAATCTATGCTATTCTACGCTACTCTCCTCTACAATATTTCACTCTACACTACATCACTGTATGCTACTCCATTCTACGTCATTTCATTCTATGCCACTCTACTCTACGCCACTCAACTTTAGGTCACTCCACTCTATGCTATTCCACTCTAAACCACTCTGCTTTACTACAATGCACTGTACGCTATATGCCCCTTCACTCTGCCACTCCACTCTACAACACTGTCCTTCACTGTATTCCATAACAATCCACTCAACGACACTGCACTAGATGACACCACACTCTACAATTTGAAACACTTTTTATTAAAACATAAAAAGCAATGCAATTTAATGAAAAAAACAAAGATTAAAAATTAGTTATAGCTAGGAAAACTTTAACCTTTTTACACCAACAAAACTTAAACTACACAACATTAGAAGCTCTAAAGTTATAGTAGTCCCTTAAATATATAATTTATGTACCACCTTCAAGTTACCATAACTTGCGCACCTCTGAAAAGTATTGTCAATGCACTAGCCATTCTACATTAACTATAAATTGCGCCTTTACAATGCACTGCTGATATCCTTTCATATTACATCACTTATACTATGTTGTGAAATCATAGCTTTCATAACAACACTTATGACATCTCAAATGAGATAATTTGTAAGAACAGTGTGCATATAGAGTGGCGAGTCATAGTTAATGTACTGTAGACAGACACAACACTGTGTTCGGAGGTGCGCAAGTTATAGTAGTTTGAAGGTGGTGGGAAAATTATAAATTTAAGGTATAATTATAACTTAAAAATTTCTAATTTGTGTAGGTTAGGTTTGGTTTGTATAGAAAGAGTAAATAAAGTTGTCCTAAATACACACATAAACTGTAACCTATGAAGTAATGCTATCAAACAAGTCATAAATATAATATTTAAAAACATTTTTTATTTTTTTTTACAGAACTTCACTTTCTTACCCCACTACTTCCACTGCCAGATCCTGCAACAAGTCCTGCTCCCAGCCTATTATGTTGCCCCCGCTGTGCATCACTTGTTCTGGGTGCAGGAGACCCTGCTCTGGCACTACATGCAGCGCCATACTCTTCCCCACTTCAGCCGATGCTGCACTAGGCCATAGCCCCTACCAGGCATATCGCCTGCTGGCAGTATGAGAGGGAGGTGGCGCTGCACATAAAAAACTAGCACTGCACCTCTGCATCACTAAGTATGTGGCGGGGCATAACCTGCTCCTGCTGCCATTGCCACAGGGGGTGTGGGACGCAGGAGTGCTGCCTGCTTCTACCTCAGCTAGAGGTTGGGTGGGTACCAAAAAGACTAACTAGGGGAAAAAAGTAGGACAGGGCATTAGGGAAAGAATACAAAAGTGAAAATATATTAAAAAGGTGACGGGTGGAGCAGAACGGGGTGGATTAGGTTGGATGGGCTCAGGCCAGTGGTTCCTAACCTGTGGTCCAGGGACCCATGGGGGTCAGAGAAGCCTCCTCTGGGGTCCACGACTTTTTAGAAAATTAAATAATATTAATCAATTAATAAAGCGTATATAAATCAGGTGGCTAAATATAAAACTGAAACTGTTTTAATTTACTGTAAATGTCAAGTAATTTGACTAGGCGGGCTACAAATTTAATTAGTATCCTCAGATTGATTTGTGGGAACACTGCAAGTGCATCAAACAGAATGTAGTATGGACGATATTTGGCTTCAATTGAATTTAGAAAAGCTCCAACCTTGCTATTAAAATGTACATTTTTATTTTTTATTTACATTTATTTAGAAATTAAATAAAATGTATATTCATTTGGGTATGTGTTGGCTCTGTATTTTTGTGTATTGTTTTGCGGTTCAAATCATCGACAATGTTAAGGTCTGGACTCCAAGCTTCCAGTAATGACTCCGTGTGGGGTCCCCGGATTCCTGTATTGATTCACTGGGGGTCTCCGGGTTTCAGTAATGATAAAGTGGGGGTCCACAGAAGTCAAAAGGTTGGGAACCACTGGCTTAGACAGTAGGAAACATGATGGGATGGCTAGACAGTAGCAGATCTTAAACAACAAAACGGCTGAGCGATTACATAGCATGAGATGCCGTTTGCGCTATTTTTTTATCAGGAACTGCCTAATCAGCATTATTTTTCTGGTGCAACATGCACAGGATGTATCTCACGTAATTCTGCATAATCTCACTGAATTTTTGGGGTAATCTGGCATGACTATGTTAGGCAAGATTATGCGAGTTACACTTACCCCTACAGCTCTTGCTGCTGCATCCTCATTCCATCCAAATTTTTGATTGCCTGCTCCTCCATTGTGAATCACATTGGTACTAGAAACTGGCAGGATAACTCAATGCATTGCTCCGAAACATTCTAATCATATCTCAAAATAGAGCTAAATCAATTTGAATACAAATCCTATTACAGGATTCTAGTCATCTAAGATGGCTGCTGCATCAGAATCTGATGCATCAATCCAACCCAAACTCAGCAAACAGCCGCACCTCACGCATACAAATGTGCCCTCCTCAAAAAGTGTGGCATGCTCCTTTTACCTGCGGACTTCAAAAGCAACAGGACTTGCAATACATGACACAACTGCACGAGGCCTCACTGCATATATATTCTCTCATGGCATGAGACGCGAAACCTGACGGTCACCGAAGGCCAGCCTTGCAATCACATTTATAACACCCCTATAGGGGAGCAGCACAGACCACTGACACCATGTTTGTGTGAAAAAGGCCGCTTTATTGAAACAGGTGCCCATCACATAAAACAACCCTGGCCTTAGGTCTTACAAAATTAAACTTCACTATACAAGCGAGTTGCCTACATCTACCCTAAACCCCTACAAATGCCCCTCCCTCCCACAACTTAACCTGCAAAGCTCTACCCCCTTTCTGGGTTAAACTTCCTCCCTTGAAGCTTTCAACCTCCCATTCAGTTTAACTGCAACTATCAACCTGTAACTCATTTAAATTGTTATTGAACCTTGTCTAGACATGCTCTTGTCTACCCTTCCCCTTGCTGCCTGGATTGCTGCTGCCAACAACGTGACTAACCCATGCCAGCTTCTTTGCCAACCACTAATGCACCTGCATCAAGCGACAACCAGACACTGTTTAACTGCAGTGTGCATCTGTGCCAAAAGACAAGCCAATAATCTAATCTTCTCAGAACCCAACAAAATTGCCTTAATTTTCGGGAGGGGGCTTGGAAAAAGCTGCTGATGCTACAGCCAGACACTGTGCCAATTACTAACACAATGGTGGCTGGCTTACTAAAATGGATGCATATATACCCTACATAGCCCTAGTAACCCAATTAAGCCCAATCAAAGTGGAGCAGTCCCTGGACTGCTCCATTTCCCAATTTAACTCAGGGGGCAGATCTCCCCTTGGTTGGCTGCCCCCAACAAACCAACATTTGGGGAATAGGGGGGCAGCAAAGACCACTGACACCTTGTTTGTGTGAAAAAGGCTGCTTTATTGAAACAGGTGCACATCACATAAAATAACCCTGGCCTTAAGCCTTACAAGACTAAGCCTCACCATACACGCAAACTACCTACAACAACCTACCCCCACACCTACAAATGTCACTCCCTCCCACAACGTAACCTGCAAAGCTCTACCCCTTTCTTGGTTAAACTTCCTTCCTTGAGGCTTTCAACCTTCCATACAGGTTAACTGCAAGTATTAAACCTGAAACTAATTTAACTTGTTAATGAACCTTAAACTTCCTGCCTCTTCCTGATATGTGCATTTCCACCCATTCCCTTTCGGCCTGGATCGCCGCTGCTAACAACAATAAACTTGGGTAACCCATGCCAACTCGTCGGCTAACCACCACTCAGAAAAAGAAGGTGGCGATTGCCTCTCCTTATTCTACCCCACCAACTGTCTGCCTCCATCTAATGCATGGCAAGGACTTTTGCTATCACCTCACAAATCTGCAATTAGTAAAACTCAGTGCCATAAAAAGACAGATGCACACCATCCCCACAGAAAAAATCCAAGCATCATATGACAGGTCCCTGTGTTCAACTCTATCTATTTCACTTCACCTACCAAAAGTCCTTATTCCTTTGTTAATCTTTCTCCTCTTTCTCCGATTGCTGTCGGTTTAACTGCTCTCCCCATGCCCACCTAGGTATAAATTTAGTCCACATGATGCGGGTTCCAGACCACTGTCTCTGTATTCCAAATAGGTCACCTTACATCTCTCACAATAGGGCCATCCCTTTTTCAATTTCCACGTTGTTCTAGCCAATGTGTAGAAGCAAAATATCTGGACATTGCCCCTGAATCATTAGCCTAAACAAACACTGTAAGGGTTATTTCCATCTCATTCCCCTTTTCCATGCCATTGCACGGACAGCTTTGCCAGGTCGAAGCTCAAGTTGGAGCCATGAGTGCTCCCCTCGCCTGAATCTCTGTCCACTTTACAAACGAATATCTCACAATCCATAAGGATAGACCAAGTGCTTCCAGGCCTTGCACAAAACCTGAAAAAACACTACAAAAGATTTATGCATTACCAACTTAATAACGCTCACTCTCCCCCCGCACATAACCGATGGAAGCATTACAAGGTCCACCTACACAGTCTCATGATACTGAACCTATTCCACCCTCTTCTCCCTGCTTCCGTTGCTGCTCCAATGCGGAGGGAATGTGTGCCATAACACATCGTTTCCACACCCATGTGTGTTAGCGCTTTGCATAGAACACCTAACAGCTGATCCGCCATTGCTGGCTTGCCATCTTGATGTTTAAAAATGCTGTCCCCCCCTGCCACATCATCTGACTTCAGTAAAATGGCCCACATCACCAGGCAAAATTACATTACAGGGTACTTACGCAACTGTACTTCCCTACCATGCCTCTTTGATCCGTCTTAGACTTATAAAACCAAAACCTCAGCCGCCCCTCACAAAATCTCACCTTGATCCAAACTAACTCTCTCGCATCCCCTACTACCTAGTAGCTCAGATACTCTAAATGCCCCAAAAAACATCCAGGTCACAAAAGTCGCAAATAGCGTCTTTTCCACATCCCCCAACATACAAGAGGCAAGGTTTAAATCACTGCAAAGAATAAGTCCCAGATCAACAGCTTTCTCTTTGGTCCGGGTCACCCCCTCTCTCTAGCCCACCCTTCTAAAAATCCTAGTTCCCAGCTCACCTGGAGTTGGGGTAAATCCCAATAGCAGCTTTCCCATTAAGGCAATGCCTGCCATTTTATCTGCAATTGTAACTCGGGACTGTCCCAAATCAAGTAAGGCTATTATAAACTGCACCACGTCCTCCATCCTATACCATGTCTCCCTCCTTCAATGAGCCCCATTATCTAGAAATTCCACCCAAGCCTGATTGAAGGCCTATCTTGTTGAAAGGGTCAGATATTCTACCACCAGCTGTACCATCCCCTGTCACCTGCTGTCCACAGTCTGGGTGGCATTCTGTTCCTGACTGTATCTGTGTCAGTGGCTAACCCATGGAATCTCTCCCACCGCTAATGAGACAAAGCATCTGCAATGTCATTGTCCACACCTGGCGTGGGCTGCGCTATGAACATAATGGCAAATTTAAGACATTGCAAAACAAAAATACACAGTAACTTCAATACCTCTGGGTCCCTTGCAGACTGCCTGTTCATTACTTGTACCACATCCATGTTAGCAGCATAGAATAGCACCTTTCTGTGTGACAATTTCTCCCCCACAAGGCCACTGCCACTGCTAATGAAAGAAATTCCAAAAAGGTGATACTCCTCCTCTGTGCTTCCATTCCTTCGGCCATTCTTCTGCACACCACTGTCCCTGCCACTATAGTCCAAACCCAATTCCCCCTGCTGCGTTGGAGTACACTTGTGCGTCCCACTCAAACGCTGGCATTTCCACCAGGGGCATATCTTTAAAAGAATCCAAAAAGAATTGCCACAACCACAGATCCTCTCTAGTCCCCGCAGACAACCTTATGTGGTGGTGTGACAACAACAAACCTGACAGTGACATCCGCAACATCGTACAAAGAGTTCTACCAGCTCTCACCACCCTAATGCGAAGTTTAGGTGCCAAAAGAGCACCTGTACATCCTTTACTGTACCCTTGCTCTTTGTCAGCATTGAATCCAGTAGCAACTGCATTGTTAGTTTTTTGTCCAATGGTAAACATGCCTCAATATCCCTTGAGTCAATCTCGATGCCCAGGAACAACAGCACCATACTGTGTGCAACTATCTTTTCTGGTACAACTGGAATCCCCAAATCTATACATAATATCCTGAAATTTAGACAGCATTTGTTGGCAGTCATCTCTTCCAGGGCACCCTACAAATTCCCATATCCTCCAAGATGGCCTGTGCCACATTAAATGAAGAATACGAAACAGAAAACTGCTCCTCCGAAATATAATCATTAATGGATTGTCCATCCGGCCATGAGAGATGTTGAATGAGACAGAATGGTCCAGTCTACTTTTTGGCACTACCGCAATAGGTGATACCATCAGGTCCGCCATTGGCCAATCGTCAAATGGCCCAGCCACTCTAGTGCTCTGCGTTGCACTCTGCCTTGCAGGAGTAGCTCCAGACATAAAATGATGGCCCCAGTGCGGCTGCGCCCCAAGGTAGGAGAAAGGATTGAAGCGTAGAACTTGGACTCTGCTCTTTTTATTTATTATTTGTGGTCCTGATGCTAATTCTTTGTATGGGTTTTTAACAATTTTGTTTTTTTAATTTATACTATTATGTTCTGAGTTTTAATTGATTGAGTAGGGAGAGTGGGGGACTTTATTTACATCAAAGCATGCTTAATTGGGCCTGATTTCGGTTATAGGTGTCTGCTAGGTTTGCGCTGCCTACGCTGCCTGTAGGTGTACTCAGGTAGCATAGGGATTTGGTGGGAAAGGGTGGTTCTGGGGGCCGCCACCATCTTTGGCTGGTCTGCTCTCTAGTGGTCTGCATTGCACTCTGCCTTGCAGGAGTAGCTATAGACATAAAATGATGACCGCAGCGGATGCGTGCAGTGGGTGTGCTGCTGACACGCCAAAGGCGACACTAAGGTAAGCCCATCTGCGACTGTCCACATCATGAATGCAGCCATCACCAACCATTATGATGGTCCAGGATCCAAGGGTGTAGCAAGAAGGCGTTACTCGGCTGCTGATTTCAAAGGTTTCGGGGGGGGGGGGGGAGATTTTATGGGTTGTTATCCTTTTATTACGTCCTAGCTCCTGTCTTAAATACAAGGCCAACTTCCTTTCTCTACGCCCACCTGTAATAGGAAACATGGGGTGATTGAGCAGTTGAGGGAGGTGACGGCAAAGTTAGTGAACGTTCGCTCCCTGCAGAAACACGCTCTTAATATTTTTGTTCTTTTAAAGGACAAGAGCATTGATCTGCTCTTTCTCATGGAAACATGGCTGAATGAGGTATCATATCCTGATCTGCATTTTGCACTTTCAGAGACACATACATGTGTTTCTTTTGATAAGACAGGCGGAGAAATTGCCATTATTTTTAAGAAAACATTTAGGTTCAATAGTTTTAAATTTGAGGAGTTGCAGGGAGCAGAAGCTCTGGGCTTCAATATCTTGATTAGTGGACAATGTTCTTTTTCTGGGGCACTTGTGTATCACCTCCCAGGGCATCCAGGAATGTTCGTAACCTTCCTGGACCAAGCTTTGGCACCTAAATGTGTTTCCATTGCCAATTTCACACTGCTTGGTGATTTTTGGTTATTTTAATATTAAGCTTGGGGAACTTTGCGTTACACGCTTTATGGAAACCATAGCCTTTTTGAATATGGCTTGTGTTGCCCGTGGTCCCACACATAAAGCTGGTCATGCTATTGATGGAAATTTTATGAATATTCCCCTAAACTGGGGGACCCCGTTCTCTGTGCCTTGGTCTGATCGTTACATACTGCCTTTCTAATGGAAGTATGTTCAAGCCAAGGAGCTGCACCCACCTGACCCTATGATTGAGGTCAGGGCTTGGGGCAGGGTAGCTGTGGAGGACCTTGGGAATGTGCTGTTCGAATCAAAATCAGAATTATCAGGCTCAGCTATTGAGAAGGATTCAGGGGCATATTTATACTCCGTTTGCGCTGAATTTGCGTCGTTTTTTTCGACGCAAATTCGACGCAAAACTAACTCCATATTTATACTTTGGCGTTAGACGCGTCTAGCGCCAAAGTTCATGGAGTTAGCGTCATTTTTTTGCGTGAACACCTTCCTTGCGTTAATGAGATGCAAGGTAGGCGTTCCCGTCTTAAAAAATGACTCCGATGCATATGCGTCGGATTTATACTCCCGGGCAAAAATGACGCCCGGGAGTGGGCGGGTCTAAAAAACCCGCATTAGCGCCAGATTTTAGCGCCTGGGTCAGGGCAGGCGTTAAGGGACCTGTGGGCTCAGAATGAGCCCAGAGGTGCCCTCCCCTGCCCCCAAGGACACCCCCTGCCACCCTTACCCACCCCAGGAGGACACCCAAGGATGGAGGGACCCACCCCAGGGACATTAAGGTAAGTCCAGGTAAGTATTTTTTTTTTTTTTTTGTGGCATAGGGGGGCCTGATTTGTGCCCCCCTACATGCCACTATGCCCAATGACCCTGCCCAGGGGACAGAAGTCCCCTGGGCATGGCCATTGGGCAAGGGGGCATGACTCCTGTCTTTGCTAAGACAGGAGTCATTTCAATGGGGGATGGGCGTCGTAAAAAAATGGTGCAAATCGGGTTGTGGCGATTTTTTTGCCTCAGCCTGACTTGCACCATTTGTGGACGCCCATACGCCATTTTCCCCCTACGCCGGCGCTGCCTGGTGTACGTCGTTTTTTTTAACGCACACCAGACAGCGCCGGCGGCTAACGCCGGCTAACGTCATTCAATAAATACGGCGCCCGCATGGTGCTTCAGAATGGCGTTAGCCGGCGCTAATTTTTTTGACGCAAAAGTGCGTTGGCGCAGTTTTGCGTCAAAAAGTATAAATATGGGCCTCAGCTTCCAAGAAGTGGCTTGAGAAAGTAGCTGATGTAGTAGCCCCTATAGGAAGAACTAGGAAACCCATTGAGACCCGCTGTGCCTGCTAGCTTTAGGCAGAGTTAGCTCGGAACGAGCTGTATGTAAGAAGCTGGGAAGAAGCTGTCGGAGGCAGTATTCGAAACCAGATAATGCCAATTATAAAAGGGCATTATGTATTTACCATAAAAACAACAAGAAGGCCCGGGGCACGTTCTACACTCAATGTAATAAGGAAGCTGATGATGACAGCAAGGAGATTTTTAAAATTGTGACAAGATTTACGAACTTGAAAGTATTCTCTCCCCCATTAGAGCTAAAGTGAGCCCTCGCCTTAAAAAGCTCAATGCCGATCCTGACTCTCAGTTAAATTTTATTCCTGTCTCCTTATTGGCAGTGACGGCTAAGGTATTGGAAAGACTGGGAAACCAACAGCTTACCAATTTCTTGGACAAGGGTAACCTGCTTCACCCCTTGCAATCGGGGTTTAGAGTCCCAACACAGCACCGAGGCAGCCTTACTTTAGATCTCTGAGTCCATCGGATTCAGTCTGGACTCGGGGTTAACATTGCCTTGGTTCGATTAGACCTATTGGCAGGATTCGACATGGTCGACCATAACCTCTTGCTGCATAGGCTTGAGTACTTGGGTGTGACTGACATAGCTCTTTGCTGGCTGAGCTCTTTTTTGGCTCAATGAGAGTAGGTAGTTTGGATGAAGCCATTTGCACCTGAGGCTAAGGGGGTGCTGCAGGGTTCCTCCATTAGCCCTACTCTTTTTTAATATCTATATGGCGCCCTTGCCAGTGCTGGTGAAATCTTTTAATATTTGAGTCATCACATATGCGGATGACACCCAACTTCTGCTTATGTGTGATGGCGACCCTGCTGAGGCTGAAGAAGCTTTAGCAGGCAGTATGGTGGTGGTGGTGTTGGATTGGCTGAAACCTAATAAACTACAATGCAATCCAGATAAGACGGAAGTTCTACTATTTGGTTGTGATCCGTCACTTGGATTGGTGGGAGCTGGGCCCAAGATGGGTCTGCCACCACCTTCTCCCACGTTGGTGGCCAGAAACTTAGGGGTCATTTTTGACACCCAGCTCTCATTTGGGGCTCAGGTAGCAGGCGTAATGAAGGATTGCTGCTGGATTATGCAGATGTTGAAAAACAATCCTACATTATCTCCCACATGCAGACCTGGTGGCAGTAGTGAAATCACTGATTCTCTCTAGACTGGACTATGCCAATACCCTATGTTTGGGTTTGCAAAATTGCCTGACAAACTGATTACAAGTTATGCAGAACATGGCGATTTTCCTTTTGTTTAAAATCCCTAAGTGGGTGAGGGTATCTCCGTTTCAAGAAAAACTACATAGGCTGCCTGTGCATCAAGGCATTATCTTTAAGGGCTTAATATTGGCTCATCAAGGTCTCTATAAGCGGGGGCCAAATGAACAGTATTAGAGGATGATTGAATACTGCCCGGCGCGACCACTTTGTCGAAGTACTGCTGGTCTACTAGTGTTCTAAATATGCAAGCAGACATGCCCTCATTAACTGCTATGGGACGGGAGGGCAATCCAATGCTGCAACAGGACAGTGGGCACAGCCCCATGGGCAACCATGGCATCAACAGCAAGCATGGTGCCTTGGTTTCAGGGTAGGCCAGGATGGCCAAGGGGCTGGAGGAAGGAGTGCTTGCTCCTGTTAATCTGGACAGACTAAAATTGTGATTCACTCACTATGACAAGACACAGGACACTAAAATATTGCAGCAGAGTCTTACCTTGGGTTTCCATTTGGGGTATGCAGGGCCAATGATGCACCGGTGGGTAAACAACTTAAAGTCAGTGGCTCCCAAGAAACATATTGTGTGGGACAAGTTAATGAAGGAGATCAGGGAGGGCAGGATGAATGAATGAATAAATGCGGTTTGCTTATATAGCGCACAGCTACTCAAATAGTGTCTGGGCCCTTGAGGTATGAGTAAAGGAGAGGCATAACACCCAGGGCCTAGCTCACTCTTGCCTAAATCTGAAATTACTTCAGTTCTTTTCTAAATTACACAATAGAGTTAAAAGATCTAATATGAGCAAGAAGCTGGTTCCACGCTTTGGTGGCTAAAACTGTGAAAGAACAACTGCCACGGCGCTGCCTTTTAAATCTTGGCATATTAGCACAATGAAGTATAATCAAAACGAGTTCAACCATGTAATAAAAGACTGGTTACAACCACTTTGGGCAAAATAAACTATGATTAGGGCACATTTGGTTACTGTCTTAATTTGCATAATTATTTTCTGAGCTGTTTATACTTTTACAATCATTTTAATGAGCTTGATTTATAAACAACGTTCGGAATAAATATTCATGTAGTAAAATACCAAGGGGCATATTTATACTCTGTTTGCGCCGGAATTGCGTCGTTTTTTTTGACGCAATTCCGACACAAAACTAACTCCATATTTATACTTTGGCGTTAGACGCATCTAGCGCCAAAGTCCATGGAGTTTGCGCCATTTTTTAGCGTGGACACCTACTTTGCGTTAATGATATGCAAGGTAGGCGTTCCCGTCTAAAAAAGTGACTCCGAGGCATGTGCGCCGTATTTACACTCCCGGGCAAAAATCACGCCCGGGAGTGGGCGGGTCCAAAAAAATGACGTCCAGCCGCTTTTGCGTCGTTTTTTAGCGCCTGGTCAGGGCAGGCGTTAAGGGACCTGTGGGCTCAGAAGGAGCCCAGAGGTGCCCTCCCATGCCCCCAGGGACCCCCCTGTCACCCTTGCCCACCCCAGGAGGACGCCTAAGGATGGAGGGACCCATCCCAGGGAACATAAGGTAAGTTCAGGTAGGTATTTTTCTTTTTTTTTTTGTGGCATAGGGGGGCCTGATTTGTGCCTCCATACATGCCACTATGCCCAATGACCATGCCCAGGGGACATAAGTCCCCTGGGCATGGCCATTGGGCAAGGGGGCATGACTCCTGCCTTTGCTAAGACAGGAGTCATTTCAATGGGGGTTGGGAGTCGAAAAAAATGGTGCAAATCGGGTTGAGGCGATATTTTTGCTTCAGCCTGACTTGCCCCATTTTTTGGCGCCCAAGCTCCATATTCCCCTACGCCGGCGCTGCCTGGTGTACGTCTTTTTTTTTTACGCACACCAGGCAGCGCCGCCGGCTAACGCCGGCTAACGTCATTGAATAAATACGGTGCCCGCATGGTGCTTCAGAATGGCGTTAGATTTTTTGACGCACAACTGCGTTGGCGCAGTTGTGCGTCAAAAAGTATAAATCTGGCCCCAATTACGTGTGTGCACGCGTGCATGTGTGTGCACTGATTTTGGGGGTACAAGAAGGGACTCTGTACAAAATATATGTGACTAAGAGAGTATCTGACAGGCTTGCCTGACCGTAAACACTCCTTTCCGCCTGAGCTTAACTCAGCTGAGATAGAGTGAAAGACATCTCCCAGTTCTCCCTTGTTTCCACAAAAGGTTGTAATTACCTTTTGGGACTTAGAGGATCTACAGTGTTTGACCCCAATAAACTGGGAGTTATACAACAGTAGTCTTCTGAAGGGAATACTTTCCCTGTGTTGCTATTCACGGTTGCTCCTAGGAACTGCTTCCACCTATATGGAATTAAAAATTATTTTCTTTGACTGAGGGACAGACACAGCCTTTTGAAGTTCAACAAACTATCCTGCATAGTTGTAGGGTAAGACTTGTCAACTGTCTCTCCTGAGTTAAGTTGCAACAAGTCCCATGCATTTCGTAAAGACTCTTGGGGCACAAGATAAGCTGAAAGGGAGCACTTTGAATTGATAACAATATGCAACCACTTTGAAAATTAGATACTTTTGGTGTTTGGGATGGACGGCGATATGAAATTAAGCCTCCTGGTCATGATTTCTTCTTCTTTCACAAGTTGAATAATGTCCTGCATTGACACTGTGCAAAATATTTGTTTTTGAGGTATTAATTTAGCTATTGAAGATCCATTCCCCTGACATCTTTCCAATAATGTAGACACAAGATTCAAATTATTCAGTTTGTTGGGATTTGGGACTGGTTCCAGCACTCCGTGCTGCATGAGGGAGAGAACTTCAGCCTGTACCAGGAGCAGAGGTTGGTGCAATATTCTGCTTGGTGAAGTTAGCAGAAGATGTGTGTGTCCATGTAAAGGTCTCTGTGTCCATTCTTATGTATTGAGCGCACTACTGACATGTTTTCCCTTGACCGACTTATCAAAAGACCAGTCAATTATTCTGCTAAATGATCCGCACTGCAATAACCACTGTCTATATAGTATAATTGCTCCATATAACTATCTAATCTGGTTCTGGTGAAATCTAGGTTGATTGAATTATTGCAGCTGAGACCCCTTCTCCTTCCTGCAGAATCACTTTTGCTTATGCACATCTGTCTTCCGGTAAAATCTTGTAGATTTTACTGCACCATTCCTGCAGGGCTTTTTGTGGGGGAAAGCTTACCTTCCATACATTTTAACTGGTGCAGCTATAATGTGGTGCAAGGCTTTACAAAATGGCACAATAGTACCATTGCACCAGTTTGTGAATGCGGCTGTGTGCGGGGGACTGTTTGCGCCGCTGTAGCGTACAAAACATTACGCTGCGGTGGCACAAAATCCTTGTAAATGAGGCCCTATGATTGCTTTTCTTAGTTTTCTATTCTTAGGATACAAATTATCTGATGAAAGAAAAATACAGTCAACTTCAACCACCAAATACCATCAAGAAACTGCAGTCATTACTGTTTTTTTTAATTTTGGCAAAACATCCATTTCAGATTATGCATAAAACCATCTATGACAAAATTCAACCATAATTTTTATGCAAACACTGGGCACCAGAACATACACACATACTTAGAGATTTGCAACAAGATATGCTAGTAGCACAACACTTACACACACGACAACAAAACAAACATGGCCATCAGAATAATTCCTGGTGCCATCGGGTTCACCTATGTCACATTAAATGAGGATGACATGGTACTCATAGCATACAAATCACATTTGTACTCCAATGCAGAACATCATTTTGCCCCAACAGAAAAAGTAATGTCTGCTGTACAGATTGATGTCATGAAGGAGAGGTCACTTGCCCAAGGGAAACGCATTATTGTTGTTACTCCGGTACCAGCCCTTGAGTTGGTTACCAAAGCTAGTGTTCCAAACACAACAGCATTACATCCACGCTGGATTCAATGGGCAGTCTCCCTGACTGCCACTGATGTCAATTATGTTTTTGACCCCAAGCTACAGAACCAAGAATTTCTACAACATGAGCTTGAATACCCGTATCTTGCAATATCATGCCTCTTGAACTATACAGAACAATCATATACATTGATGCTTCGCCACAACCAGCTGTAGGTAAAAAACATCAGTACTTTGCTGCTTGTGCAGCATTTAGGGGAGTCATGAGGGATGGTACATTCCGCCCTCAACCTACCTACTGTTGTATGCCCAAAGAACGCATGCCTTTACAACACATGCCGTTACTCCGCACTCATTACAATGAATGCGTCTTTAACATGCATTCCTTTACCATGCATATCATTACAACAACATGCCTTAGGGAAAGCGCTGGACTTTGGAGCAGAATACTTTACTATTCCAACTCAAGTCTACGCAACAGTAGGAAAAGCATTAGACTTTAAAGTCCAATGCTGCTTTCCCTAAGGCATGTCATTGTAACGACATGTGTGGCAAAGGAATGCGTGGTAAAGATGCATCCTATGTAATGACCGCGTTGTAAGTGCAGCAAGTGGTTTGGCCCTGGCGATAAAGGCTGTTTCCCCATACCTAAATGCAGACCCTAGGGGACTACACTGCACAACTTGCAGAGCTTAAGGCTCTCATTTTGGCAGTGGGACATACAGATCCTGATCAGCCCTTGTTGATTGAGTGTGTTTCATACTACTGTCTCCAGTCCTACAATGACTACTTACATCATTGGTACCTGAACGGTTTCAGGTATTCAAAAGTGAACACCATCAAACACAAAAACTTGTGGGGCGAGGGTAGCAGATCTTAACAACAGACTACCTGGAGCCCATGTAGTACATACAGTGTGCTACCAATGTGTAGGAGTACACATTGTAGGAAACACTTTAGCTGATGAAGCTGCCAAATCCACAGTAGCTACAGCTTCTGTTGCTGAAATTACTCGCTCTCACATGAGACTGGACAATGAGACATTGGCTGGCATGAAAGCCTTGGCTGAAGGCAAGCCCCTACCAAAAGCATACCCTGCTAAATATACCTTCCACCTTATCCCAAAACATTGTCTTTGCAACAATTCCAGGGCTGGGTTATTGTGTGATCCCCAACCAAGATCAGAGACCAGATCTCATTAAAGCAGCACATGAGGGTGTTGCTCTGCCCACACTGGTGTGAAGGCCACCATAGCCCTGCTACAAAAACGCTACTGGTGGCATGGTCTATACAAACAGACCAAGCTGTATGTCCTCTGATGTGACATCTGTCAACAAATTTAGGGTTCCACCATAAAACGCCCACCACAGACACCCCTCTTAGTGTTAAACAAACCACTACAATCTGTGTACCTGGACCATTTCTGTCCCTTACCATCTGATGGTGCATACCAATACAGCTTAGTCGCTGTTGATCCATGTTCTACATTCCTGTGGGTATCGCCACAATGGTTGCCTGACGCCCGAACTGTTATTAAAAAATTCCAAGTCTTCATCTGGACATATGCGGTTGCAGCATTCCACTCGAACCAGGGCCATGCTTTTTCCTCCCGGGCAGTCAGGAACACCATGGCAACAATGGATGTTTAACTCCAATACTCCTCACCATATCATCCTGAGGGAAATAATGTTGTGGAGAGGATTAATCGAGACTTAAAGCAATCCTTAACAGCAAGGGTATTAGGTTATGGTTGAAGTTGGCTTCATTATGTATATGGGGTCCAGAGAACACCAGATAATCTCCCCTGAAGGTCCTTGGGAGGATGCACCCCTTACGAGGACCTGTTTGGGGTACCTATGTATGTCCCAGATCTTGATGGCCGTGGCGCGTTGGTGGCAGAAACACAATTTGACATACATGAACATGTCACTGCTGCCACCTTAGGAATGAGGGATTTGCCAGCAACTTCTACTAGCTGGATTCCTAAAGTTGGGGAACTGGTATGAGAGAAGATTGCTGTAAAAAAAAGGGTTTTCCCATCCTATAGAGCACCAGTTCTAATCCTGGGAATACACAGTACCAAAACTGTCATAATACACTGCAGCCTGGTTCTAAAGAAAACGTTTTGTTTCAATCGACAACGTCAGATTGCACCATGTGGCCAATCCTGTACAGTTGACCACAAGGATTCCTGGGCAGTTCCCTAACCTCCCCGACTACCCAATGGGATATGCCTCTTCAAGCACTGAATAATGCTTCTACAAGTACCAGTACTACAGTTGTCTCCCAGAGCTTGGGGTGGGCAGAGAACAAGCTTCTCCTACTTCCTGTCACCACTTGACCAACAAGAAACATCCAAACTATTCCAATTCAACACAGACGGATGACATTGTCTACTATGAACAGCCACCATTGGGTCCATCTACCAGTTCTGTACTCGCTCCTATCTTTGCACAAACAGCTTCTGCTTACTTTGTCAACATAGATGACTTTTCTTCAAACTCTTCTGCATCTGCAACTGCACCTGTTTCAGCAGTACGTAAGCTTTATACCAGCCTTAAAACAAACTATTTGATTAGTCCATGGTACTATCTATAGATAATATTAACATTGCTTACCTTTCTGCTTTGGATTGGTTTTGTAATTGTTTTCTTTCTGCTGATAAATGATCATTATCTTCCTGAATGCTCTGCTGTTGAACTGGTGGATGAGGTTTTGACACCTTCCCATTCTTCCCATAAGGCCAGAAGAGACTTGTCCCTTGTGAACATTTCAGCCGTTCTAATTCCTGATGGGATTGTGTGGGATCAAGTACCATACGATGTATTAGGTCCTACTGAGGCCATTCGAATTCCATACATTTGTAAAGTTTCCATTAATTATGTTATTACCTCTGGGGTTGTTTCTGATGACTGGGATGTTAAAACAGTTGATTCCATGCTTTCTGAGCTTAACTATTACACAGTATTTGAAAGTGAATATGTATATCTGAATTACAGAAAAGATTATGGGCAAATGTTTTGTTACCACTATTACAGACATCACGTTCTGCACCGAGCTAGTGCACCAAGATCTGTTTTTAATTACACACAATGTGGACATTGTTGGGACTCCTCCAGTGGGGAGTTCTAAAACATATATAGAAATGTTTGTATATTTTTCTGTGCATGATGCTAGGAATGCAGAGTCAGATTATTTCAAATTGCCTCATGTTAAAGTGATAAAGATGTTTCTAACCGACACCAAATTAATTTATTCAGATTCCTTTGTTTCCCCATTGGCCATTGAGAGCTGTACATTTTGGATGAACTCTGTTGAGTTAAAGGGTGTATGGGGAACACATGATTGGCAGATACAGGATGTGTATCTGTCATGCATCTAAAACCAATTTTTTGGGGTTGCATCAAGTATGTGAATTTGGTGTGTAGATTTTGTTCTGTTGCCTTTTAGAGTCCTCTTCCTGAGGGCTGTCCTGTGGTTTTAGGTGGTAGGCTGGTTGCTGAACCTGCTTGGAAGCTCAGGAAGTTGTCATATAAATAAGTAATGATCATATTGCGAACCTGACAATCCTTGTTCCACCTTCCCTGTTAGGCTAGTACACTGGCATATCACAGACCTTCTCACGTACAGGATAAATATTGCAATCACATTCATTGGCAATGATATTCTTCCCCTTGAGATCAAAACAAAGAATCACTAAGGAGCAAGAAGTCCTTGTAACTGCATTCTTCAAGGAATCATAGATGCACTCGCTCACAGCTTCTACGACAAACCAGGGAAGATGAAGACGAGAAGGTATCCCTCTCCCTCAATGCTGGAAAGGATTTCAACAGAATGGACTTGGCTGGATAGACTGGGAATGATCCCAAAATTCATCTTCTTTATTAGATGGTTATATTAAAGCAATCAGCGCTAGTGAACTGCAATGGTTTCCTATCTGAAAGAATTGAACTGGGTCAATTCACTAGAAAGGGGTGCCCTCTATCACCATTACTTTCCTCACTAGCTGGAACCACAGGCCATAGCATTTGATGCTCTACTGAAATCAAGGGCATGGACACTTACTTGCAGCTTGAAATTGATGCTACATGCCAATGATGTCCTGAAGAGTGTGGACTTCCCCAGTACTTCTGTACTGATCGTGATGGAAGTTTTCTCAACATTCTCACTATTGTCGGGGTATAAAATAAACAGGAAGAAATGTAAGGCCCACCAATAACTCTGTGCACAATGGCAGGCTCTTTACAAAGCCATCCATTTAGATAGATAGCCAGCAAAATGTAATACCTCAGAATACTGTTAAGTGGCATTACTCATAATATACTGAAGACAATGTATGTTTGTGGTGCACCAGATGAAGTTTATGAAGTGGAACCAGCTGCAATCATCAATCTGGGAGAGAATATAAAAATTAAAAATGACAGTTGCCCCAGGTTAAATTTTCTTTCAGCATGTTAACAGTCAGTGTAACTCATATTTAGCCACAAATGATAGACCATCTTATTAAGGAATATATCTGGGGTGGTGACACATAGAGGCTGGGCTGTGATACTACTTCTTCAGGGGTACTACTTCTTGAGGGGTTTTACCACTGCCTAATTAGGAAATTTACAGTGAATCACATCTGTTGCAAATGGCATACCACTTTCGTCTGAATCTGGAAACGGATTGGGCAATACTGAACAAACACTTGCATAAGGGCACTAAAGAGCTGTCTCTCAGCTTGCAGGGGGAAAGACAATCCAATCTTTGTGCATTCTATAAAACATTATTCATCCAACCGCAAAGCATTGGAGTAAAATGGTTTAGTTCACTTGCATGTCTCCATATAGAACAACACAGAACTATGCATTGAAGGGAAAATATTTTGCTGGCAACCATGAGTACGATAAGTGTAGGAAATCTACCTTTTCTGAATGGTCACCTCATATTTCTCTCTAATTGCTGGATCCTATATTTTTGCTGCCACTAGAGCACTGTGCACTTTACACCTGCTAATTAGTGGGAAAGTACCTGTTCTCTGCGTTGAACATAGTTGAATTGGCATATTTCTAATTAGTACATATAACGTACCTATTAACCGCACACTTCAGAATCCTCACCACACCCACAAAGCTCTCCACAACACTAGTCCTGTCTACCTGAACAGCCGCATTCACTTCCATCAACCTTCCAGACATCTCTGCTATGCCAGACTCTCCCTCGCACACACCTCAAGCATGTATAAATCAGAGCATGGGGCCGCGCCTTATCGTACCTGACCCCTAAAGTATGGAATGACGTCCCACAACACATCAGACCCTCCTCCTTTTTACTTGACTTTTGCAAGAAGCTGAAGACTTGGCTTTTGAGTAAACACAGGTGATTAGCATGCTATAAAAACACAGATAACATATCATTACATTAAATGACCTAGAAGTACGTAGTACATGATACAAAATGCCCTCAGGGTGTGTAAGATAAAAGTCACTAGTAGTCTGCAGCACCTATCGTGTCATCTATTGCAGTGACAGTGAAAAAGATGGCTTCCGGCCCTACCATTCTGTAGTCTAATTGAAGCTGTGTAAAAAACCTGCAACCAGACCGGTCAAAATAAACCCTTTTAAGAGGTCACAACCTCCTTTTTAAATATTAGCGTCAACCTATTTAAGCCTTGTAGCCCACAAAGCAGGGTGCATGATATTTAAAAGTATGACATGTAGAAATGTAATGTTAGTATGTCCCTACAGTGACTAGAATCCAAAAGCTATTATTCACTGAGGCAGGCTTAGTTCTCCTCTGTAGAAAACCAGAGTGCAGACTAAAATCCTAATACTCTATCTTAGGAATAGGGCTAGCTAAATAAAATATAACTACACAACTATTTTAATAATTATTAAAAATCCAATTCAATAGTGATGTTCACCGCATAAGTTGGGTGTTGTCTGTTAGCATCTTTTTTGACATTAGAGTGTCAAATCCTGCCTGAGTGTCAAAACCTGCTTTACGGGTCTGCTGAGTTTACATACAACATTATGGTGCAAGCTTAAAAGGCACAGAATAGGAGGGCAAAACAGTTCTTGTGTACCCACTTTCCGGTTAGTGATTGTGAAAACACAATTTCTAAAGAGACAAAGAGTTGTGCACAACAGTAGTATAAGAAAAGGCAAAGTCTATTTGACCAGCAAAAGTGTGAACTCACAGTTATCAACAACAAAGACCTCTGCCTGACTGAGCTTTTTGTACATGACTAAATACGTAGAAGGACATTTCAAGAGTTAAATCATCTACTACTTTAATCTACAAGGTCACTGGTATTGGGCACTTGAAGGCACCAATTTTGACAGCCATGCGTAGTAAATCTGTTGCCTTCAGCTAATTAGATTTCTTAGTTTTCAAAGCCCCAGTCAAGCATCCCTAAGATAAAGCAGATTTTTCATGCAGGTCCTGGCATTCTTTTGGTAATTGGACAGGAAGTGGAAACTTCTTCAATCAAATGGGCTCATCCACATTCCACAGTTGCATTCTGATAATTGCAAGTAATGGAAACTTTACAAGTTTATGCCTAAGCTACTAATGAAAAAGCAACCCCTCAAGCAGATACAGAATAAAGGGTTAGCCTCACAATGTTCACATAAAGTACAGTGAGACAAGAAGCCACAATATGCCTTTCCTGCAGCTGACCAGTGGCAACTAGACCTGGACTCTTCTGTCTGCCTGACACCCTGTGAGTTTCTAAGTGCCTCCCCTGAGATCTTGGGGGGCTTTAGAAGTGTACTACAGTGGTGAATTGCAACAGAAAAGACTAAAGGCCTGATTTAGATTTTGGTGGACGGGTTACTCCGTCACAGTGGTGATGGATACCCCATCCATTGAAAGATAAATCCTATTATTTCCCAAGGGATTTATATTTTGACGGACAGGATATTCATCACCGTTGTGATGGAGTAACACATCTTCTGAATTGTAGATCAGTTCCTAAGTCAGAACATAGAAATATTTGACCACGATGAACTGGGCTGGTGTATCTGGTCAGACCTCAGTTGTGGTTAGGGTCACATTTCACCTAGGTCCCTGTCTTCTTCAATCATTGATTAACATTGGCACTTTAGGCTTCTTGGTGCTATTGCTACTTAAAACTTTATAAATTCATAGCCCTGGTTCCCCTTCTTGGATTTTTCTGGGTGTTTTTTCGTTTATTAAATTTTTGTTTATTTTCCCAATCCAGTTTGGGATTTTTATTTTTTTTCATTTTGACTTTATCCTGTTTTCGTACTACATAAATACTGTACACTTTACCATAAGTTAAACCTGTCTGCTCTGTGCCATAGCGACCGGTGGTAAAGCTCAGGTTGATTTAGTGATTTTAGGGGTTCGTCCTGACAAGGGTTGTGATTGTTCCTTGAGGTGGGCAGTCACCCACCCCCTCTTAGTAATCCATTTTCTTACAAAAAATAATGCAACCCTCGACCACCTGATATCAGAGAGCTCCCTAAAATCATTTGCTTAATTGCACAAATAATTCCACCATAGACCAAAACAATGCAGGCAGTTCCTGCATCTGAAAGCCTGTGTAATGCAAATATTAGGAAAAAAAACATTTAATCTAGCACAACCATGTACAACTATCTAGTTCGACTGAGACCACAAAAATGTGTCTCAGGAGCATATAAAACCCTGAGCAGGGAAATGTACTATAAGCCTACTACATGGTTCCTTTTGAATCATGACATTCTCACATTCTGAAAACCTACGCTGAAGTAAAATGGTCTGGAATACTGAAAACCCATGACAAAGGACTGACAAAAGACCAGAAGAAATTCAACTTCTTCAACATCATAATGAAACCCCACAGAAAAAAGCTTGCTCTTTTCTTCAGATGCTGGCAATGTGGCTAACTAGGAGGGAATGTGGTTCACATTTGATGGTCCTTTCTGACATTGAACAAATACTGTTTTTCTATATGGCAGAATCTGAAAAATACGAATTATTTACACATTCCACCCTTGAACATGAAGTCCTTCTTTACACATGAGGTAATAGGCATAAATGACCTTGAAAATGGATAGTCTCAGATCTAACAGTAGCCAACTTGTGCACATATACCAATCAGGATATCAAATATACCCGTGGCATAAGATAACTGGACAGAATCAAAGATGACAATGCTGATTTATAAATTGAATGATCAGTTATAGTTGTTTTAATATATCGGGGGCTCTTTCATGAGGGACTGAATAGAGTGAATAGATTGCAAGTTCTGCACATTCCCGTAAAATGTTGTATGTTGCCTAGATTGAAGAATGATCTGAATTATTGAATTTAGGTGCATGCTGAATGTTTAGCAATATTCACTGCTGTTCTCTGCCTATTTAGCCTAATGCTAATGAGGTAGTTATGAGGTGAACTTTCACACACATAATATGGAGAATATTTAATTCTGATTAAGAAGATGATTGTTGTGGAACAATGTGAAAGTATTCTTGCCTAAAGAAACGTAATTAAAAGATTTAAACAAAACATTAGATCATGAAGCAGTCTCCAGACAGGAGTTGAGAATAATAATCCACTTACAGTTGTGGTTGGTGTTTCTTCAGGCATTCTTTTTGTCAGATGCATAATCAGCTCTTATGCCTCCTCAAGTTAACGTGTTTTACGTACTTCATGTACCTCTGTGATCTGCTTCTATCAAAAGAGATGCAAACGGGATGCAGATGGGTAGCTGTGGACATGAACCATTGGAGAGACCTACCACTTCCACCTCAACTCCTGATTTATATTCAGTTTGCTCAACAAATTGTAGTGTCTGGTTGAAATGGACAATTTACTTACCTTGAGTAATGTCTTTTGTGGTAGAAGTTCTATCTAGCTGCATATTGCTCATCTTTTGAATTTCCTCAAATGACAGACTGGATCTGGAGATTTGTCTTTTTTGAGTGGATGGCCTCCTGGTCGCCACGATTACATCAACCACCTAAGGATGGAAATCAAAACCATCAACTGTTGACGCTCAATCTCCACGCATGGAAGTGTAAGTTTTGCAGGCTCAAATTCAAGACTTGGTCCTGCTGCTGTGACAGGAGTTCCCAAGAGTCCTGAAGGGGCAACCTGGTCAATGGACAAAAGCCCATGGCCAGAAGTTCTAGATACCATACTTTCCTGCCCATTCCGGGGCAGGTAGGTGACTTGGACCCAGTCTTTCCGATCTTTTTTAGTGCCCTAGGCAGGAGTGGTAGGAGCAAATGGAATACAGGAGCCCTGAGCTCCACTTAAGACAGAAGACATCTCTGAGGGAGTACTGCCTTGTGAACTCCAATGCGCAAAGGTATGGACACTGAGCTATCTCTGTGGCAGCTAATGGGTCATGCTAGGGTTCTCTCCATTGCTAGAAGAATCCCTGCATCATTTTCAAACATAGCTGCCATTTGTGATCCGCTAGACAACTACAGCTGAGTTCATCTTCCCTGGCATTTAAAAATCCTGCCAGTAGCTAGATGGTCAGGGGAATGCCCTGAGCCTCTAAAGCACTCCCAGAGACGGAGAGACTCCTGGATCAGGACCAAAACCCCATTCTGCCCTATCTGTTGCAAATACATCTGCTGACTGTGTTGTTCGTGAGAACTTGTACCCCTTGCCCCAGTGATGGTTGGAAGGAAGCCTTCAATGCAAAGTGTATTATTCACAACTCTAGCAAGGTGGATGTCTAACAAATGGCCTACCCAACTCTGTGACAATGCAGCTGTCATGACCATTAGCTCTGGGTGGGTTTGGTGGAAGGATCTGCAGCTGTTCCAATTGTGGTCGAGCAGTCACCACTGCATGTCTTTAGCAATCTCCTCTGATGCCTCGAAGGACTCTGATAAATCCCCTTGGGGGTGAGCCCACTAAGGCCTCAGATCCCACTGAGGAGCCTGCCTATGCCACCTAACCTGGCCGAGCCTGATGCAGCAGACCAAGAAGCCTCAGATTCTCTCTCACTGAGACCCGGATCAAGGGTTGAAACATAGGAATCATAGCCTGAATGTCCTGAACTCGTGGTGGTGGGTAAAGGCTCAGAAAAGCAGAGTTTCCACAATGTCTCAAATGAAGGGAAGGTATTTTGAAGGCGGCAAGTGTTACTTCGGCACATGCGTCGAAAAGCCCAGTGATATCAACAGATTGTCTGTCATGTGCAGGGGGCTTACGACTGCTTGAGTCAAGCCTGCCTTCATTAGCCAGTCATTGAGGTACGGGAAGACAGGTATTTCCAACCTTTGCAGATGACTCTGCATCCCTCCCCCTTCTCCCGTCACCTTTCTGAACACCTGAGGGGCAACGGAAAGTCCAAAGGGAGCACGGTTAAATGAATGTGCTCTTGCCCTACCTGGAACCACAAGGAGCATTTCTAGGGCTGAAGGGTCGGAATGTGGAAATGCATGTCTTGCAAATTCAATGCCACCATCCTGTCTCAAGGATCCAGGACAGACAGAACCTGGGCCAATGTGAGCATTTTTAAATTGCCCTTCCAGAGGAAGAAGTTCAAAGTAAGCAGATTGATGACAGGAAAGAGACTGCTATTCTATTTTTCGGCAGCAGAAAGTAGTTGGCATATCAGCTGGTCATGATTTCTAACACCAGCACCCCTTCTATTACTCTCTTGGACAACAAAACCTGAACTTCTCCACGGAGTTTGTACAAATGGTCCTCCAGGAGTTGTTGCTCTGCAGGGGGCGTATCCAGGGGATGGGACAGCTAGGGTAGGGAATAACTATGTTTTAAGATCTAGAGCACTCATTGGTCGGTTATGATGCTCCTTCACTTGAGGAGGTAAATGGTGATATGGCCCCCCATCGGGCAATCGTGAGCTGAAGAGGATAATCTAAAGTAGTTTTGCGGCTGCTGAAAAAGAGGTCTGTGGTCTGCGTTGAAAGTTGTCCTTGTGTATTGTTGGCTTGCTCCCTGTCTCTTTCCTGAAAGACCTGAGAGGCCTGTTGTTGTTGAGGCACTGACTGATGTTGCCTCTGCTGGTATCCCTACCAAAGCCTTGAAAGAGACAATACTGTTGGGGAGTCTATCGAACAGGTAGAGCTAGGGCCAGAGAGCAAACAGTAGCTTTCCCTCCTAATACCCTACAGCCATCGCAGGGCATGTTCTTAAGAGACTGCTGTACATCGGAGGAAAAGGCTGTGGAGCGAACCTAGGCATGGCGTCGAAACACCACGCTGGTTCTGACTACCCTACCCAGACAGTTGGTCATGTCCAAGCCTGAGCAAATTTATAATTTTGCTGCATTTTGGCAATCTGTAATTAACCATAGGTGAGTAGGCCTTATGTTATCTGGGACAGCAGGCAAGATATATGCCACCATGTCCCATAATGCATGCGTATATCTCCCCAGGAGACAAGAAGCGTTGATGGATCAGAGGGCAAGGCATTTTGAAAATGTGTCCATCCGTTTTGACTTCTAGCCAGAGGGGGTAGTGGGGAATGCATTTGGGTTCAGGCAGATTGTGGATGCGGCACTACCAAGCTCACTGGGGCTGGGTGCTGGAGTAGGAAATCAGGATCCCAAGAGCAGCTCGATGTCACCTTGCCAATTATCTACTCACTGGGGATGGAGTAAGAGCCTGTCTTTACTCAGGTGCCCATCAGTACATCAGCCTGGGCCTCATTAAAGTAGTAGAGTTTCCTGACTAGTTTGTCCAGGGTTGAGGCCTTCCATAAGGATATGAGTCTTAACTTCTATCACTGGTATAGAGAGATCCAGTACATTTTCTACCCTCTTAATAACTGTCACGAAGGAAGTGGACTATTCCACTGCAAAGGCTAGGCTTGGGGGAAGAAAGGCCAATATCTCTGCAAAATGGATAAGGCTCTGGCATCATATGGGTCATGAAAAGGGTTGCCATCATTATAAGGATCATCAGTATGTTCCTCTACATCACATTGTCATCACCATGATAAGGCTAATTTTCTGAGTCCGAAGGAGACTGTTGTGGGCTTGGTTGTGTTTCGGAGTTTGACAGAACTATGGGCTACTTTCACGGGGTTGGTGTCATCGATACTGGCACCAGTGGTTCAGACTGGTGGCATTGGTTGTGACGCTGATAGCTGTGTTGGATGTTGCACCAAGCTCGAGGATGGGACCGGCCTCGAATCAAGACAGTGGTGCAGTAAGCTGGGACAGATCCACTGGAAGTTACCTGACTAGAGGTCGACTCCGTCTGTTGGGGCTCAAATCACACTGGAGGGACCCAGTGAGGCACTGAAAATGACGTCCAAGGCTTGGTTTAGCTTGTGGAGCTGTTGAGGCATTGTTGATCCCCTGGGAAGATTGGGACAAATCAGAATCAATGCTGGAGTTGGTTCCAAAGTGATGGACCCACTTCTCTGTCTCCAGGTACCTGGAGCGTGGCATGATTCTGAGGTGTCATACCATGAAGAATCATGCTTGGACACCAATTGCTTCTTTGACTTTTTTGACTTAAACAAACTTTGTGACTTTATAATGAGTAGTCAAGGGAAAATACTCGGGAGCGGGAGTTCACTTGCACCCTAGATTTCAACCAGAATTGTTTCTTTCACTGCTAGAGGAGATTGGAGTGTTTTGCTTTTCTTTTGCGGATTGTCCTGTGATTTATTTTTGCTCTGTACTGGGACCACATCAAGTCATGTTTGTCTTCAAGACACCACAGACAAACATAATGGTTGTTGGTCACCAACATCTGTCAACCACAGCTGCAACACGGTTTAAACCTTGTAGTCTTAGTGGGAGACATGTCTGCACACTGATAAGTCTTTGATGGTAAAGTCTGTCAGAGATGACAGGATTCAAGAAGCTGTGGAAAGAAAACATCTAATTTCAGTTTGTGGAGGAGGCGCAGATATAGCTGCCGCAGAATGCCATCTATCAACACAGGAGGGAATCATCTCCGGATCCAGTCTTGCAGCTGGGGAAATTCACAAGGTAAGGAATCTTCAGTTGTGCTGTCTCCAATAACCTTATCCTGTTTCTTTTTAATTTGGACGCAATTTTTTAAAATGTAACTCATCAACAGGGGCCAATTCCCTGAGGCACTAGGGGAAAGGAAATGCGTCAAGTTAGTTTCTACTCCTTAGTCACTGCCTTCGTGCACCCCTGAGATTGCAAGATGTAAAGGAAAAAGAACACTTTAGTCGGGTAATAACAGCATTGAGGAGGTGTGTTGATTAATGGAGCTCATCAGACACTAAACCCTTCAAGACTGAAAACACAGGCAGTATATACACAAATCTCCATGGTCAAAGGTCATCTGGCTCCCCTCAACAGGAGGCCTGTTCAGACAAGATTTTTTTACAGCTTAACAGGTACGCAATATATTTTAAACAAGGCCTCCTGCAATTAGAAATTGGTCCAGCTTAAAACAAATGATAGTAAGTAAAATACTTAACAATTCAGCTTTGTACATTGATAAATGGTGAGCATTGTGCATGGATAGCAAATATCTTAAAGGAGAAACGGCTATTTTTGCATTCTTCCAGGGTCAGCTTTGCTGAAATGTGCCCTGCACAGATAGCCTTGGTGTTGAAGAGATAAGCATTGGTCAGGTAGTCATCTGCACACATTTTATTTGTGTTTTCTCATCATGGGCACTGTCATGTTTTTCATTTACCTTCCACAAAGGGCACTGTTGAACGTATGAAATGGCAAGTGGCTACCCCTGATTGATATACATGGTCAGGCCTGGAGCAGTAGTAAAGTGCATGGATCAGTCTCGATTAGAGCAGGCAAACTCCTGAGTCCCTCTCAGTCCTGCATTGCATTGGCTTGTGGAAGCAATCCAAAGGCAGTAGACGGGGCAGAAGGTCCATCCCTGCCATGCTGCTTGAACTCAAGGGTTTGTTGATGATTTTGTGCTCGGAAAGAGAATTAGTTCTTAATGCTATGTCCACTCATCACGGCCCAACCTTAACCCATGATCACCTACAAATTAAATACTAGGGCGATAGAAGGCTAAACTGATTCCTATTCAAAAGTTTTGCTTCCTCCAAAATACAGCCAACCGTACATACACAGGGACTAATTTAATGCTGCTAGCAGGAGGTTTGTGCAACAAGATTTAATTTCTCTCAATGAATTTCTCCCATTAAAGTCCAGTTTTTGTTTAAGAGTGACCATTCAGCAGAACATCTAGCGCATAAAGGAACAGCTCCTTTTTTCTTTAATTGGGTCATGCTGTATACACAACTGCATCATTATGAAGTGGTTTTCTAGCATATGGCGTCCACTTGACGCCTTTAGCATGAATAACCAGACTGGAAACTAGTTATTAGTTGCAGTCCCATCACAACAGTAGTTAAGCAACATAGTTACCTAGCTAGGAGAAGTCCTTGCTTCCCCGTTTTCTTGCTTCCTCTTGTTTCGCCGCCTCCCCTGTCTCTAGAGACCGAGGGTGGTGGGAATGGTGACCTCACCTATCTTCTCTGGCATCTCCACATACCTGACAGACATGGGTGTAACAAAGGCCCCCCGTGTAGAGAGCTATTCGGGCTCTCTCATACTATGTTGCACTTTGTCATCCTGGACGGGGAGGGGGCTCTGCCCCCAGGGTATAAATAAAAGAGCGTGCTGCTGCTCATGGCTCAAATATAGCAGCAGAGTGGTGTGCTGGTATTTATGCGGCTATTCTGCCCAGTATATGAGGCCTAACTCTCGAGGGCCTGCGCACCTCAACCAGCCACTCAACATTCACCCAAGATGCACCTGCACCTGGGGGTGCCACGCCACACCCCCTGTCTCCACAGAGGTGTGTGCGCTGTGCTGACCCTGCCTCCAGCAAGGCTGAGGTATGTTGGCGATATTGGGCCCACCCAACCTCTATGTGGCTGCATCCTCCTGAAGCACACCAACCGTGTTTCAGCACTACTCAGACCGGGCCCACCTTGTGTGGCGTCCGTGGATCAGGCAGCCCTGCCCTCAGTGCTGTGCCTCTCCTCTGTAGCAAAGTGGTGGTGAGGCGGGCGTGCCAAGTACATCACGCCTCCCCACAGCTGACACGATATGGCATGCACCCCAAGTGACTGCCTTCAGCCTCAAGGACCACAGGACTGCCCTCTGTGGTGCCTGCAAAGACAACAACCTTACCGTTTCACACACAGGTCAACGAAGATAAAGAGACTGTCATACAAGGAGAAATACAGGACACTGCCCAGGGTATAAGCACACAAGACAGCAAAGTCCACAGGAAACAGGTCAGAGCACGTGCACACCCAAGGAGAAAAAAAAAAATAAGAGAGAAAAAAGGACAAAACATTGTCAAGGAAAGGCACATAACAATGAGCTCCTTGCCTCAGCATGACAAACCACACCCGTACCCAACCCAAGGGGCCCACTCATCAATCACTGCATTACCCGCGTACAGCCAACTGGCAGACCCTGCCATAGCTGTGCCACATTGGTGCCACCACACGCTCCGCAGGCTAAGACATTACTTTTGCGCCACAAGGGAGACAGATGGCACCATCCAAAGGTCCCTCATGATGCATTTTGGGGGTGATGAGATCTACAAGCTGTTTGAGACATTGTCAAACATCGGCAATGATGATGACTTTGACGCTGCAGGGGCTGCCCTCAACCAGTACTTCGATCCCCAGCTCAACCCAGATTACGAGCAATTCCAACTCCTCCAGGCAAAGCAGAAAGAAACGGAGTCAGTTCTACGCATGGCTGCGAAACCTCGCGATCACCTGCACCGGCCTCAATCAGCATCAAGAACTTCTGGCCCAGATCATCCAGGGGTGCCGCACCAACCTGCTGCGCAAGCTCATCCTGTGGCAGCTGGGCATTTCACTGGACGAAATCCCGATCTTGGCCCAGTCGCCTGAGCTCTCCAACAGCCGCTTGGAACAGGGCCGCTGCCATAGGACAGCCCTCCTCGGTGCCAGGAACAACAAAACAGGGCATGGTGAAAGAATAACAAGTCAATGTCCTTCAGGGGCACCAGAACCCCCCACACCTGCCTCATTCAGAGAAACCAGACAACAAAGGCTGTGGGGACTGCGGCGTCAAACATAAGACACCTGGGGTCTGCCTGGCGAAAGGAAAGAACTGCTGTAGGTGTGGTAAAGTGGACCACTTTGCCAAGGTCTGTCGAGGGGGGTGACCCAGGCCCGGGGCTGCACCAGCCAGAAGGGCAGCCATAAGGCAGATGGCGTCACGCGATGGCGCCGGAGCATCAGCTGCGAAGACCTACTCCGGAGGCTCCCAGTATGAAGTCAAAGAAGAAGAAATCTTTGTCATTTCTTTTGTGGGAAGGCCAGAGCAGAAGTGACAACCGCCACCCATGTGCACCATGAACATCAATGGCGCACCGGTAACAGCGCTCATTGACACTAGCACCTCTGTGAATGTCATAGACACCGAACAGTATGTCAAGCTGTCGCCCGGACCTTCTCTCATACCCTGCAACACCAAGATCTACATGTATGGAGGCCAAGACTCATTGCCTCTCTGAGGGGGCAATCTAAGTGACCGCCCCCAGCACAAACCACTTGACGAAAACAAAGTTCCATGTTGTAGAGGGAAAGAAAGGAACTCTGCAGGGGTGCCACATTGCGGAGGACCTCAAGCTTGTGCTCTTCACATGGCAAATCCATGACTTGCACGCTAAGGCCGTGCTGGAAGAATTCCCGCAACTCTTCAAGGGACTGGGCAAACTGAAGGGGAAACAATTCCAGCTTCACGTTGACCCCACGGTGAGACAAAGGCGAGTGCTGTTTCACCTGAGACCCCTGGTGGAGCGAGAGCTACAGACCCTAGAAGAGCAGGGAGTTATCGAGAAAGTTACAGGCCTAACCTCATGGGTGTCACCCTTCGTGACTGCCCCAAAACCAAAGCAACCGAGCACCATCCGCCTGTACGCGGACATGTGACTGCCCAACAGTGCCATCAAACGGGAGCAGAACATCACCCCCACCATGGACGACATCCTCATGGACTCAACAGAGCCCAATGGTTCTCCAAGCTGGATCTAAACTCTGGTTATCATCAGCTGGAATTGGCACCAGAGAGACGCAACATCACGACGTTCTCCACGCATGTGGGGCTCCAGCGCTACAAGCGGCTCAGCTTTGGGGCCTCTTCAGCCGCCAGAGTATTCCAGAATGTGATCCGCAAAACGTTGTCATGCCTGGTGAGCGTTCTTAACCTCAGCAATGACATTCTCATCTTCTCTGAAACCCTTGAGGATCACCATTGATGCCTGCAAGAGATACTCCAACAGCTCTCTGAGGCCAGCCTCACCCTGCACAAAAAGAAATGCGCCTTCTACCACACTTCTGTTGACTTCTGCAGTTACACATTCTCTTGGGAGGGGCTGCAAGTCGATTCCAGAAAGGTGGATGCCATAAGGAGGGCACCCATCCTGCAAAACTCCACTGAGGTAAGAAGCTTTCTGGTAGTGGCAATGTACTGCGGGAGGTTCATCCCCAGGCTTGCCACCATGGCTGAACCCCTCTAGCAGCTCACACGGAACAAGTTGGAAAAGGGCCCGAGGCTGACAAAGCCTTCCATGCCATCAAAGAGGAGCTACTGGACAAAGTTGCAATGGCTTACTTCAACCCTCAGAAAAGGACCAAAGTGGTAGCCGATGCCAGCCCCATCATCCTACTCCAGGAGCAACAGACCCAGGAATGGGCACCTGTGGCTATGCGAGCAGGGCCCTCTCAGCAACAGAGAACCGGTACGCCCAGATTGACAGGGAGGCTCTCGCAATTTGATGGGCATGCCAGCATTTCCACTTGTACCTGTGTCTGAAAGAGTTCCGAGTAGTGACAGACCACAAACCTCTGGTCTCCCTCTTTGCTGGCACAGCCCGACTCGCTCCCCAAGAATCAAGCGCTGGGCTGTACTCCTCCAACCATACCAGTTCCGGGTCATCTACTGAGCTAGGGTCAATAACCCTGCTGATTACCTATTGCGACACCCCACACAGCAATCACTATGTGAGTCTGACGATGGGGGAAGAAGTGCAGTGGAGAGCTTCTTGAGCATGGTGGTCCAGGTGGCATGCCCCATGGTTTTGACAGTACCTGAGGCTGCAGAGGCCACTGGTGGGGATGCCATCATATGTAAGGCCAAGGAAACACTGGCAACCCAATAGTGGAAGTGCCTTCTGGATGGGGCCAAGTCACTTGACCCTGAGCAACACATGTCCATGCAGCTGATGTGGAGGGTGAGGAGTGAATTGATGGAAAGCAGTGCTGGCCTCCTACTGTGAAGGCAGAGGATAGTAATGCAGCAGTGTCTGTGGGACCGGGTGGTCAAGCTGGCTCACCAGGGAGCAGCAAAAACCAAGGCTGGCCTCCGGAGCAAAGTGTGGTTACCAGGGATGGATGCTCTGGTTGACAAGCGAGTGAGAAGATGTCAGTTCTGCACAATCACCACCTGAGACCAGCGCCCTGCCCCTGTGATAACTGAGCTGCCCAGCACTCGGCCCTGGTCCTGGTCCTGGCTGAGCATGGACTTTGGGAGTTTGCCTGATGCGCGGCTAACAGCAGTGATGGCTAACTCTTGCACCTGGTTCCCTGTGGTAGAACTGGTTACGTCCAAGGCGTTTGAACATGTCCAGCCAGTGCTGGAGAAAACGTTTGGCCTGGTTGGCCTCCGTGACGTGGTCCTGACTAACAACAGCCTACTCCTTCACAGGCAGAAATTTCAAGAGTACCTGACCACACTCTCCATACGACATCGCTGGATCACCCCACGTTGACCCCCAGGCACACAGGAACATTCAACGTGCTGCAGCGCCACGGAATCCTAGCTATTATTTACACTGAATAGTGGATTCTGCGCTAGAGGACGATGGATCGAAGAGACCTAGGTTTGAGGGGATGTCATCAGTGAGTAATGTGAGCATCAACAATAATCAACACAATCCCTGATATTAAAACTCACTCACTAACCACACCAGTTTATTAATAAGAATTATAAAATTAATTTCCCTAGATTAACAATGCTAATGTCACGAAAATAACTCTCAAACATAAATGAAAAGCATATAGGATCAATAGCGGTTTATTAAAGCGTCTTATGTATCTCAATTTGATTAAGACAACCAAACAAATTATCTCCAAAAGAATCACACTTGTTAATAATACAAAAACCGGTAATAATGGCAAAGTATAAATTAGTTCACCATTCAAATAATCTCAAAATATGTCATGAGCATTTCAAATTATTTCCCTCACTAATCACAAATTAGCATCAACATGTTGGGCTTCATGTGAAAAGAAATTAGTAACACAAATTTAGAAAAACTCTTTAACTCAATTAATAAACATATTATCAGTGTGCAGCGATTTAATCATTAATTACAGCTGGCACCTGAAAGGCAAAAGAGACAAGTTATACAAAACAATGACATACTTTACTAACAATAACAGCAAATAGCTTGCTTCAGCCAGGGGACACCATCAGTTATGTCATCAGAAGATTTGGGCCCAACGGCAGCTAAACCCATTCAGCCAATAAGACTCGAACCATCAGAGTCTCTAGCATGGAATCTCTGCTCCTCTCTAACATGGAACCTCTCTCTCTAACCTGGAATCTCTCCCTTCTTCTGCCCACCATCAGTTGTTATACTAAATTCTAATAAGCTTATGATTGGTCAATCTATGGGGTGGTTACGCTTCAGCCAACCAACAACTAATTTGATAACCTAAAATACAACAATTCTACAATAACTAAAACATTTTTCTTCAATAGTAGTGTTTCCTCTTCTGTCTCGTCTGTATCTCCATTGTTTCATCGCCTCTCAAACGCCTCATCCCAGGAAGAATCTTTTATTGTTTCTCTTTACTTCCATCCTCAAGGAAAGACCAAGTATTAGCAACATTCTCGAACAATGGGACATTTCAACTTATGCAATGCTTGGTTAAAACATGTCCTTGTAAGACATAATGCAGCAACCCACTAGGGGTAGCTGGGGACACATCTACTCCAAATTGGAAAACACTTTTATGTAAGCTTTGAATCATGGAAAATAACCATCAAATTTAGCTAGAGTTTTGCTCAGTTAGGAACAGAAAACAAACATTAACAATCATTTTCAAAAGTTACTTGTTTTACACGTTAATTCATTACACATCTTAGTTACGCAAATCATTAATAACATATTAGAAAATTCACACTCTCACAAATGTTTCCTGAGAACACTCAATCTCACCCTATGGATAGAAGTGGGCCAAGGAAAGGACACTGAGTGGGGTCTTCACAGGTTCCTGCAGGCATACAGGTAGACACCCCACAGCATGACAGGCTGTGCCTCCGCAGCCCTGCTATTCCAGCAGCCCCCACATGACGGCATCCTGGCTGATGAATATTGGCAGCTAGCGACCATAGACGTTGCGGTGACCCAAGAGAAAAGGCAGCAAACCAACCCTAAAGCCATTGAGAAACTGTGAGCAAGATGCCCTGACCTACAGATAAGGGATCGTGTCTTCCTGAAAGACCGCCATCCAGGGTGGAGTTTTAGGACCCCAAATGAACTGGACATCTGGAAGTAGATAGGATGGACGGAATTAAGATAACCACCCACAGGAATGGAAAATACATCACTCGCAACGTCTCTTAGTTCAAGCAAGTGGTGCTGATGGACAGTGGTGATGTTGTAGATCCCTCCAGGAAGTGGGAAGAGGACTCTGCTGGCACATGCCTTCCCCAACATGGCAGAGATGAATCCCAGTTGGAGGATGGCAGAGGTGCCCTACAGGAATCACGAATATCCGGACCCTCAGAACCACACAACGGGTACCCTGAAGAGTTGGCCAGTCAAAGTGAAAAGTACAACCTCTGCCCCAACCCGACTACCAGTCGGCGGCTGTGAGACTTTGGGCCATATGTACGAACACATTTTCCCATAGACACAGAATGGGTAAAACCCTTTGCTACATCTGGCCCTTTGTGTGTTAATTTCACAGAATGTATTATTGTGCTGGTCATTCTACTCTATCTCTCTCTCTCCTATAATTTCTCCTCCTTCGTTTGTTTACCGAAGTATGGGCTGTAATTATTTTTTTAACTAAAACAGGGGAGTGATGTAGAGAGCCGTTCGGGTTCTCCCATACAATGTTGCACTTTGCCATCCTGGAGGCTGGGCTCGGCCCCCCCCAAGTTATAAATAATAAAGCGTGCGGACGCTCCTGACTCAACAATAGCAGTGGAGTGGTGTGCTGTTATTTATGCGGCTTTCCTGTGCAGCATATGAGGCCTAACTCTCGTAGGCATGCGCACCTCGACAACCTGCAGCCCACACGATGCGGGATGGCCCCAGGCTCACCCATACTGGAGGGGGGACCCCTACTGATGTGAGCGTGGGGGCCCCCTAAAGCATATCTTGCAAGGGCGTCATCATGTTTTCTTCGACACAGACGGGAGAACGTGGGGAGTGCTCTGCCTGCACTGGTCCTCTTCTCCCGTCAACGTTTGTCTACAGAGACCCACGGGAAGAGGAAGCCAGGTGACAAGCTGGTATCTCAGAGCTGCTGACCGCATTGGACTGGTCCTCGATTCCCATTGTGAGAGTTAAGAGCATGCTTTGGTCTGGGAATGGATGGCAGTGCGCAGAGGGTGGGCGGAAGTTGATCAAATCATTTTTTTCAGTTTGAGGATGGTGAAGTTCCCAGAGGGAGGTGGGGAGTGCTGGCAAAAGGGCAAGCGTTTTTTTGTGCAAATTTGTTTGAAATGGGAAAAGAGGCAGGATTGTATATGCATCAGATGATGTGGGTGGGTGGCAAGGGGTCAAGTATTTATTTTTCAATTTGGTGGTGGTCATTTGTTTAGGGTGAATGAGGTGGATGGAAGAAGGGCATTTTTTTAACCTTTATTTTTTTTATACATGTTATATAGACGCTATATAGCCCCATTACTCTTCCCCTGGATATATATTGTAAATAGAGGCAGGTGATTTAGGGGAGTTAGCGGGAGTAACCCAACATTAAAGTACGAATACAAAAATGTGACTAACCGGGATGTTTTTCCCGTGGGTTTCTGAGTGACATCGTAGATAACTTGAGCTTTGCTCTCCTTGTCTATTTGACTGTCATCCAAAACCCCTTGTTGAATAACACCCCAGTTACATCTGTACTTCCATATGTCATTGACAGCATTTCCTGTCCCACCACTAGATGGAACACTGCTCACAAGACATAGGAGTGAACAATTCATAGTACAAAAGCCTGCAGTCTGGGAAAACGTTTAGCAACACACGTGAAACTCTTCTGTTTTATTAAGGAAATCCCAAAGTAATTTGTATACCGCTCATTTCAAAGCTGTCTTCACAAGAAATCATCTTGAACAATTCTGAAATAGCCTTTGGTTTCATAACATACCTTTAATTAGAGTTTTGAAACGATGACGCTGAGTAAACGTCACGTAACACTGGATGTCTTTATGATGTGTCACTTCTGAATGGAAAATGAAACACGTGAGAATTACAAAGGGTGACTTGCAGTATAACTGTGAAACAAACCCAGCAACATTTCTGAACTGTGACGCTGCAATTTCAATTACCAGCCTGCTGTATGCCCCAACATGTAATGATTTTCAGATCTGAAGTCTGGCTTTGATAAATACAAAAGGGTCCGTTTTGCTCATTTCATAACATAATACAGTGAATTGCCCATCATAGGCAATGTAATTTGCCCCTTTTACCCTTTACCTGGATCTCTGAAGCCAGATTTATTATGTGGCCAGGAGGACCTGTGGGTTGCTACCAGCTGGACAGAACAGGTGAGTGTCTATTCCAACCTGAAAGTCAAAAGGCTCAAGCCCAGCATTAAACCATCCAAAACCAATAAAAACGAGCACCATGAAGTTATATAACTGTGAAACCTGTGGCTATTTGTTAAATAACCAATGAAGCTGGCAGATGATCGAAGGATCAGACTAGGACGAAATAAAGTCCCGGGCTACAATATAAATGCAACACATTATCACATAGTGATTCACATTTCTACGTTGTACACTGTAGGGTAGTTCTTCAACTGCACGTTTTTAGAAACATTTATGACAAAAGGTACATTCTTAGGCACACCTGACAAGTCCAATTGGCCAGAATCAGAAAGGATTTGACAGGCAATGCTTCAATGTGGGGTTCTTCCCCCAGGACCTTTTATCGAACAGATGTGAAATATAGCATATTTTCTTAAGCACACTGGACCAGTAACAATAATTGGGATAAAATGTAAATACATCTTTATTAGGGTATTTATGGACTATTACCCACTTTTTAGGGAAACTCGTTACGAATGGTGCATTTAAAACCACACTAGTACGTTAAACCTGGTTAAAGCTGGATAGGATTTCAAGACCATTTGATAATGGTGTGTTACCAAGTGTTCTTCTAGTAACAAAGGTGGACAGTGGTTTATTGGTTAGGCTTCCTTGGACAATAACATAGGTCAAAGCTTTAAATAATTCGGGATGTAAGAATTCAAAAATGTGCATGTCCAGTTGCCGAAAATCAGAACTTTTTAGCTACGAGCACTTGCTAGAGGTTTCTCATGTTTCCTAACAAAACAGGTGTGGCCAGTTCTGATACTTCTTTGCTCTGGTTATCCTAGGCCGGCCATAAACGGTTATGGAGAAGGAAATGTCATTGTGTAGAGTGCACCCTGCCACAGAACAACAGTAGATGTCGGGGAGTGCGGCCTGGACTTTGCATACAAGTAGGAGTAAGTCAGGGTGGTTCAGGGTGGGCTGGGCAGGTGGGACACTTCTGGTGGGTGAGCAGGAAGGGCAAGCAAAGTGGACAGGGCCACTCACAGACTTTCAGCATGTTGAGAAGGTTTTTGTACCAGTGCATAGTAGGCTCAGAATTTCTGTGTAGTTGGGCGGGGGACAGGTGCTGAGTTTCACCAGTTCCCCAGGACCAACTACGCACTTTGTATAGCCATCTGTAGTTTGTAAAAAATAATATAAAGTTGCAAACCATGAGTAACTTTGTGCACTTTTATATTTGATGTAAATGAACAGGTTACTTACCTTCAGCAACACTCTGGTGGACACTGTAGCTAACAGCAGATTTATCACCATGTGAATACCCTAGGTGCCAGACTGGATCTGGTTATTTTTTCAGCATTGCTTCTGCCTGCAGGTAGGTAGTCATGTGGTTTTGCACTGGGTTCACCTTGCCCCAAGAAGTGATGCTCTAGCCACATATATGTGCCACCACTACAAGCTGAGATCAGTTTCTATCTAAACTGTGTCCATGCCTTTGGACATTGAGATTATTAACTGGGCAGATGTGATAGTGAGCAGATCTCTAAACTGGGATCTTTTAAGGGATGGTGAAAAAAGTCCATCTCACAGAACAGGGAGGAGGGAGGACGGTGAAGAATATGCTCTTAGATAAGGTATTTACCAGAAAGACTGTTACTGAAGGCAAATAACTTGTTATTCGGATGGATACATTGCAGGAAAGGACCACATCAAGGTCATCTCTGTTAAGATCTACTTCTCTTTTGCCAAGAAGCGGCCACCAGAGGGCCTGAGGACTCATTTGACCAGAGCCAAGGCTTCAACAACTGCTTTCTTTTGCAGAGTGCCTGTTTGGACATCTATCAGGCTGCAGTGTAGGAGCCACGAAGCACTACTGCTCTTGTAGCCACGTCTAGCGTGAAGGCCATTCCCCTTTAGGGTCCTGCAGGATTTTCTTGTTTGAGCCATCCCACACACCCACCACTTTGGAAGGTACTAATCTAGTGTCTGTCCACAAGGTGAGGAATCTGCGGTTAGAAGTATCCATCAGAAACAACCATAATAGTGAGATACCTACGTGCACATTAAATTTTTTTTATGAAAGATAAGATATTTAGAAGCACGTTTGGCCAAAACTTCAAAGGCATTACAATTGGGGTTAAGACGGCTGTAAAATGGAGTTAATTTTGATTAAAAAATGTTTGTAATTTAGTACATCCCAAGATCAGTGCAACTGATCATGAATATATTTGTGAGAACCCAAAAAAGACCAATCAGAGTCAACTCTTCAGTGACCACCAAAGACAGTTTCATTTATACCACTCAGTGCAACACAGTGCCAAATATTAGCACGTAGCTAGCCCATATCATTGGCACAATTGAGGTCCGAGCATCAACACATGATTTCCCAGTTATTATTAATGTTTACAGTATTTCCACCTTTGAGTGTTCACCCATTTTTAATGGGCATTCCTGATCACCCCTCTAACACACACCTAGGTTTACCCACTGGTGTTCAGTATCCAAAAACATACGTGTGTGTCTGTGTGTACTTTGCAGAGACTTGAGTGTATTATACACATGCATTTCACATACTCCTGCATGAACACACACTTTTGTAAACTCTATTTTAGAGGCTTAGGTAAGGCCCAAGATTGCAAGAAAATACGACCCCCAGTACTGTGACGGAGTCTCAAAAAGTCGCAAGAAAAGTATAAAAGACAGGCATTAAGGCATGGTTTTTGGTGGTGTGTAGTCGTTCGTAACTGTTTTGAGTACTAGATGTGTCACTTTTGCAATGGCACTTCAGATTTGCAGGTATCACTAACAGATTACGCTATTCTAAGTGTTGCACAGCGGATATTACACAACACAACCCCAGCTAATAGGAAGATTGCCATAGCACGCTCTCCTTGAATGTACAGTAATCATGTACACTTTGTTCACGGTACCCAGCTGGACCAGTTCAGGTGATTACGTGTCTTCTGACTCGCTTCAAGTTTCATAACCTCTGCGATTAATCTGAAAGGAACTAAATCTAAGTGGGAAATTCAACAATGTCATACATAGGACTAAAATGAACCTCATGGATAATTTGATCATGAAAAGTTCTTTGGAATGTATTGTTTATTCATACTCACTACAGTGATATGACTCTTTCATTTGTGCACTGTTGCGTTTGTTCTCAATTTGTTGAGAACACCACAACAAAAATAATTTGGTAAATGATGGCAGAATAAAACCTAACAGGTTTGTTGAGAAGTGGCGAGGAAGAAAATGTTACTTGCTTGTAAAAAATGGTTCCCCCATCACCTGATCTTCATCACCATTCACAGCTAGAGCTCGCCGCTGAGTCCAAGAGGAGGGTAGGAGAAATCAGGGGTTAATAAAACAGATTACTCATAACAGTCTATCCTATCAGTATCCCATGGCTTCATAATGAATACCATGATGTTTCAAAAATAAGTGCATTGACTTTCGGTGTGGTACCAGAATATCATATGCCTAAATATCGCTAACAAAAATATTGCCCTATTGGACTTACAAATAGAAAATGTAAACCTAATGGAGCAATATTTTTATGAACACAGCACTAGTTTTATGAACGATATTTAGGCCACAGTATTTTGTCAGAAGATATTTAAGCAACAATATTCTAACACGAAACTTTAAGCTTTGGGTAGTTCTATACCTGGGATATTCACTCTTGAGCATCTTAAGATCTTAAAAAGATGTGTGAGGCCTTTCGTTGCCTCGAAAGACAGCCCTGAAGTGCAGAAACAAAGCAGAGAGAAGACCTCAAAATTACCTTCTATCCACGTCTCTGATATTTCAAGCTTTTGACAACCTAAAACATAAGTGATTTTGCTGTTACGCCCCCCCCCCCCACCAAACCTACATCGTCCATCTAAGCAGTATTTGTGAGGGCGGATTTTGAGAAGTTCTTCAAGACCTGATTTGCGAAAAAGATGGCGCCCAGGAGGTAATGAGGAAATTAGTGGTAAAAAGAAAATTCCTTGTCCTCAAGAGAAGTACAGCATAACGGGTAGAGCAGTGCTTAATTTGTAAATAAAAACGTGCCGGTGCGCAAAGCCCTCCTCTTAAACATGCGGCTGTCGCAATTACATGTGAGAGCACAGAATTTTGATGCAGCGTAATCCTTAAACCATCTCGGGCCTCTTCAATCCATTTAAAGCCACTCCTTGCCCCTTCAGCTCACTCTTGCAGCTTTCTGCTTTCTCCCATCGTGACGCTTTTTCTTTTTTCTCTTCCTCCGTCTTTCCCATAAGTGTCTTTTGCTCACAGCAAATGCTTGAGGCAGAAGAATAAGCGCCGGCCCTCAAAAATAAGTGCCGGTTCTCAGCACCGAACAAGCACAAATTAAGCACTGGGGTAGAGGCAAGGGACTTGAGTTTTGGAAAGCCAGTGGTACTGTTGAATGGGTCTGAGGGGTTAGAATGCCGACCAGTCTGCGCATGTGCTCAGGCTCTCAAAACTGCTGCCCTAAAGTGGTATGAACGACTCCAACACCACGAATGACGTTCCTGGGTTAGAAGGAGGAGGTTATTGGCATAAAACACGAGGTTACCAATATTGCTCCGTGCTTCCCCCTGCAAGCGCAGGACCACTTGGGTGTAATCTACTGAGAGGCACTGAAGCAGGAGTATGCTTGTAGCTCTCTTGGGACTGATATGGCAAATGCAAGATTATTTCTACGAGGGTGGTCACCTTTTGAGCTTACAAGAAGTTGTGGGAACTCGGCTAAATAATAACAAAAAAACAGAGAGCCATCGACCCCTCGCCATCCGAGCAACAGGCAACCTAACTTTAGGATTTACTCACTCGTATCGGAAATCCTCGATTTAAAGCAGCGCTGTCCTGATTATAAAGAAACAGAACTCTGTATTCTTACAACAACTGTGTTTGGAATCTGGATCTATTTATAAACTTAAGGATCACAAATGCCTTTATTACAGTTTGTCAGGCGCGAAGGGGATGGCCCTACGTACCAACTGAAAATTGGCTGCTTGCCAGAATCTTACAGTTACAGGTTGCCAGGAAATGAATTATGAAATTTCAGTCTAGCACGCCACCCTCGGGCGCTTCCCTGATAGCAAAAAGGTAAACATTTCTTCAGAAATCGGGTATCGCGAGCCTTGGCAGCTACGACTTCTTGGCGCGCAACTGAAGTGTGTGCCTTATTTAGTTTCTGTGCCAAGTACAGTGGCGTGACAAACGCCGGTGAAGGGGGGGCGAGTTCCAGTGCACAATGCACGAGCGGCAGGCCCCTGCATGGATCCAAGGGGGAGGGGTGCTCTAAAGGTTCTCTGCAGGGGGACCCCTTTAAGTTTCGTTACGCCACTGGCCAAGGGAGGAGGAGCACCAGTTGGTGTTTCACTGGAAACTTGTATTTTAAACCGCGCCTTGTTTTCTGCGTTTGTTTCACAACTGTTCCTTGAAGTCGAACACATTAAAAATGTCATGTTTATGAGGAAGAGTCTAAATAGCGAAGAGGACTTTTGGGTCCTGCCCACAGTGAGTTGATGGCCCCGACTGGGCCGCGGCAGCAGTAATGACAGGGCACCATACTGGGGTAGATTAACCCTTGGCGCCAAGCCGCGGCCTTTTCATGTACTTGCTCCCTCCCCAGTTGGACGGTCAAAGAAGTTCACAAAAAGGACCTATAAGGCAAACAGCAAAGCAAGTGGTTTAATGGGACTCTACAGAAACCTTCGGCAGCGACACAAGAAAATATCACAAACTGAGTGTGAGGTCAGGGTACGGAGAAAGGGCAGAATGACAGGCAAATGATATAACTCGCTCAAGAACTGAGCAGCCGAAGCTCTTCAAATCATTTTCAGAGCTGGCAAACGGAATCAATTCCCAGACTTCTCCCGTGGCTGACCATACTGCTGGTTTTCCACGTAAATCTCAACTCATGTTCCATACCTCTCCAGTCTCATAACTATTTCTCTCAGTAATGTAGCAAGGATGCCATGGGCCCTGGGGCAAGCAAGGCAAAAATTCCCTTTGGCAGCTGTTGGGGGTAGTAAAATAGAGTATTGTCAGGGTTTAATGGGTCCCACCGGACTTTAGGCCCAGGCACCACTGCTCCTGCTGCACCAATGGTAGCTACGTCCCTGATTTCCCTCTGGACCTTGGGATCTTTGGAAATGGGTACCCATGGAAAAACTCACATAATATATCTTCCTCTACCCAAAGGGACTAATAAAGTCCTCAGAGTTGTGTGGCAAGGCAATAGGGAGGAAGTGAAAAATCCTCAAGGGGAGGATTGTTCGCCAGTGGGGAATACTTTGGCATAATTACCTGCACCACAGGAACTGTACTGCAGAGGTAACTTCAGTTGATGATTCTCCATCTATGAGGAATTCTCCACCGGGGCCTCTACTATTGGCTCCACAAACTGGAGGATTTTCCATTACCACCAAACTAAACTGTAAATGACGCTCTTAGTTTAGAAAAGATCGACCACTGATGAGTCTCAATCATCTGTTGGCTAAAAGATGTGCTATAAAGCAGTTTGGATCTGCCCGGTCATACAGCCCTTTTTGTGAAGTGGAGGGGTAGCAAATCAAGTCTAATCCTATGTTTGCCTTGTTGGGTATCCTTGATGACGTGTTAGAAATGGGGTTTCTGGTTTGCTGGGGTATGCATCTAAGCAAGGCAGAAGCCACCACTCTAGTCTGGGTTAGCCCCAGAGACCATGTGTAAAGCATTTGTGCAACACACTCATGCCAGTGACTCAATAAATAAATCACAAAACAGACTACAAACGAGATCAAATACAAATATGTTCTTATATTTTGTGTATATATATATATATATATATATATATATATATATATATATATATATATATCAATCACCAAAACAACATGAATCATAAATATTGTGCATATTATGCGATTAATGAATAGTACTCGTTATCTTGGCTAGGCAAGAATAAAAATGTCATACATCACAATCAGGGCATGAAAAGCAGAAGGTAGGTTATAGCAGTCATCACATGAATCACCATGTATCATTATACCAACAGTGACATACGTCATAAATCATTGGTACTTTATGTATGAACCCTTATAACATCATAAGTCCCCATAATGACGTGAAGCATAATACCTGTGCAACCATACAAGTATTTCAACCCTAATTGGTGTCCTGAACAGTGCCAGCATAAACAGACCTACAGTATCCTGTAATGCTACATGTAGTGGTCCAAAACATGAACCCCCAAAAAGGATCCTAAACATATACAAGCCAGCATCCCTATGTTTTTCCTACTGGTAGTAGGGGAATTTATGCATCCTGTGTTGGACACAGCGGAACCCACATACATGTTACTTACCCATATACTTAGTTCCCATGATGGCAACTTTCCGAGGCGGTCAGGCCACCTTTACTGGTGAAGTGCCGAGAGTGCCTCTGGGTATGCTTCCACACCCCCCCCAACCCTGGCGAGAGAGATACAAGATGTATAACTAGTGGGGAGATGCTGCTGATGCCCCCACGTGCAGCTCAGAGAGTGGGCACTGCCTGGGATCACCTGGGGCGGCTTTGACAAGTCAGAGGGAGCCACAATACATGGGGAAACTCCAGATGGCCCCGGGCGCTTCTGATGCAAAGTGCACACAGACAGGATCCCAAACATCGCGCTCTTCCTCTTGGGGTCCTGTCGCATGGTTTCTGTCCCAATCCCGTTCTGCCAAAAGTGCAATGGGCCTTGACACAAGAGAAAAGGTGGGGCGCACCAGCTTTTAAAAAACAATTCAGCAAGGCGATTCGGTTGGGTGCAGCTGGTGTGGCGATGATGTCGCTGAGGTTCGTGCTGGTCTTGGTGCCCCAGCCAATGGTAGGTAGGGGGTTGGCAGTCATCGGGGTGCTAGCACTGGCTTTTATCCATGTGAGGCTGGTGCCTGAAGTTAGAGGGTGACCCTGGGTCCCCAGGCTGCACAGAGCAGTATAACAGCCCCTGCCATGATGCTAGCACCCTTTCAAGTGTAACACATCCCCATTCAACCCAGCCCTGGCTCCAAACTTCAGGTGGGGGTATATCAGCCTAGTGTGTGAGGCAGGGGCACAGTCTATACTGATGTAAGTGCGTCCCACCCTCCTCTCTCCCATCCCAGAAAGACTATCAGTATGCAGTTGGATACAGATGCTTCTCCTGTCAAACCTAGCCTGCCTGTGCTGTGGCTGTCTGGACAGTGTTCACCAAGTGTAGCTGCCACTCTGCCCTAGACATGAATTGATGTCAGGCTGCAAAACTCTAGAGTTATAAGAACAGGGAGATGCCCATCTTCTAAAAGTGGTATTTCAAAAATAGTAATGTAAAATCCAACTACACCAGTAAGCAGGATTTTTCACTACCATTCTAAACATACCAAACATTCCCACCCTACTCCTTTCAGATCAGAAATGACCACTTTTATAAAGAAATTCACCATGCTATCCTACAAGCGGAGCAGCCATCACAGTAGTGAAAAATGAAATAGGCTGTTTGTCACTACTAGGACATGTAACACATAAAAGTATATTCTACCTTTTACATACACAGCGTCTTGCCCATAGGGTTATCTAGGGCCTACATTAGGGGTGACTTAGAGAGTTTGGCCTTGGCAATTAGTTGGAATTGCCAAGTCAATGTAGCAGCAAACTGCACACCCAGACACACTCAGGCCCTGCAGTGGAAGGCCTGAAACAAGTTTGAAAGGCTACTTCTGTGGGTGGCGCAATCAGTGCTGCAGGCCACTAGTAGCATTTAATTTACAAGCCCTGGGTATATAGTGTAACACTTTGCAAGGGACTTACAGGTAAATTAAAAATGCCAAACAGGTCTAAGCCAATCATACCAAGTTTTAGGGGAGAGAGCACATGCACTTTAGCAGTGATTAGCAGTGGTAAAGTGCCCAAAGTCCTAAAGCCAACAAAAAGAGGATAAGAAAAGTAGGAGGAGAAAGGCAAAAAGTTTTGGGATACCTGGGCGGAAAGGGCCATTTCCAACAATATGGGTGGCCCTGAGTGGAAAGGACACTAGTGGGGCTGGAGACACTCCTGGCCAAGACAGACATTGCCAAACACTTGAGGTTCCCCACTGCACTCCCTCTGGCAGCCTGGAGGAAAGGTATTGACTGGTGCGCAAAGCTGGATGAGACGCTTTATGAGGCACTTGGAAACCCCCGTGAGTATTAAAGAGCTTGGGGCAAATGATGGGCCTATCATGGGTTGGGAAAACATGGCTGAGTAGAGTACTAATGGCCACGCCGGGCACGGCAACTGGTGGTTGGGCCAGGGTGGTGGATCTGTTAAGAAGACTCTATAACTACTGTGTTGAATTGTGAGAGCAATTTTTTGGGGTAAAAGTCAATAAAATTGTTCTTAAAAAAAGATGGGCTGTACAGAGCTCTGTAAACTATGTGGCAAGGTTTAGGCTTAATCAAAAATCTAAGCTAGAACAGATTATTAGCAGATTAAAAGCATGTGGTCCCCAGCTGAACAAAATCTTCCCTGCTTCTTTGTCTAGGAAACCATTAAGAATCACGAATGAACAGCCAGGTAAAAAGGTCCTTGTGAACATCATCTGAGTTTCATCAGGGTGTTACAATTGACTCTTCTGTGTGGTTAATGCTGCCCTCAGGACAAGTGCCAAACTGGCACACAACATAAGCCAACATAGCAACTAAGGCGATTAAATTCGCTTTTCCTGGATTTCTACATTTCCTCTGCGAGAACGATTTTCCTTTTTATCACAAAAAAAACAATCACATTTGCTGGATAACACCCTCGGGTGTGGTTTGTGATGAAGCAGAAAATGAAGGTTTTGATTTATTAACGCTTAAACGTAGTGCTGAAATAATCATGTGTGACTTTAACTGAACTAATAAAGATTGTACGGGGACGAAATGTGCCCTCAGAGTAGTTTGCCAACGTTTATACGCGTGTTTTATATAACGTGGTGTATTAGGATTGCACTAATCCGACATAATCATAAACGTGTGCTATGATTTGCTTGTTTGAAATGTTTTAGCTTAACATTACTTTAGCGGAGGCTTTGGCCTAGTTGCCTGGTCTCACGGTTTAGATGCTCGTATTTTTCCACTGTGCTAATAAACGTGTATTTCTGCTTGAAGCTGTACTTTTCCACAGAAACTGTTCACATGCTTATCTTAAAGTTAGTGCCAGCCTGGCATATTTTCTCTTTAATTCAAGGTCAACTTGCAGGTGCGGACAATGGAGGCTCTGAAAGTGAGCTAATTGGGAGACAATGTTGCAACTTGCGTACCCATCTCCAAGGATAATGTATGCTTAAGTGAAAGCTTGAGAACTGTTGTTTTTGATTGGTCAATTTGAAGCTAACCTATGAACCCTCCAATGGAGACCCTACTGGATTTGAACTGTTGTCTATAAAAACCCAGGTGCACGAGAAGAAGGTAGCCATTACGCGCTATGATTGCCATTGCGCTATTATCTCTCCTTCATCGAACATCCCGCCATTTTGACTTCGTAGCTATTATGGCCCACTTTGCTGCGACGCCATTTTGAAAGAGACTTTGATGCTTTCTCTAATCGAGAGAAAGAGACTTTGACGATTCTTGCCCTAGAGACTAACTTTGATCCCTTTGCATGAAGTAGTAGTTTTACCTTGCCGCTGTGAGGCAATTGCCCCGTCCACCCCTGCCCCTTTGCCCCGTCCCATGCTGATCAAGAAACGGTACCCATGATGATCGAAGAACGGTACCTGTGAGACGAAGACTTCCTTGTATGCTGATCGTAATTGGTAAATATGAAAAGAAATTGTAAGATTGCATTGTGTTTCTTTTAGGTAACCAACTGCTGATTTTTGGTAAGATCCCTAGCTAAGAGTTTTTCTAAATTAATGTTGCTAAATTGTTTTTGCATGAAGTCCCACATGCCGATGCTAATTTGAGATTAGACGAGGATTCCATATGTCGCACGATGCAATTTGAGATCTTGCTATGCTGACTAAATGTATGCCATTAGTTCATTACAGATTATCGTATTAGTGATTTGCATTGCCATTATCGAATGCCTTGTGATTCAAATGCTTCATAGATTGCACTTGTTTCGACGTTATGGACAGCTATTAATGTTCATATATGTTTATCATTTGGTGTTGAGACACATTTATATTGTGCTAGCTTTGTTAATATAGGGGAATAAAATTCACTAACTTTGCAATAAACTGGTGTGGTTATTCCTGGCTGAGAGGTCAGGTTCGCCGAAATGTATTCTGGACTAATTGTTAAGTGTTATGTTGATCAAGGTGTTGCTTATGTTCGTTATTGATTATTGATTTTTGATGAGACCGATCGATTAAGAGTACAAAGAGTTCCCACTAAGTCAAAAGATTCATCGGCCTAAAGAGCGTCCGAACACAGGTAAATTATTACTACGGACCGCTCTATCAGTAGATGGTAGCAGAGGATGGTTTCGTCTTTTGGGACCTTGTACTCTTAAAGTACATGGTGTTGAATTAACGGTTACGCATCTTGAGACCCCATTCGAGAAGTTGAATTAGATTTTTTGGATAAAACGGATTGACAAGATGATGATGGGCTAGGTCCACCGTGACTTTCCCGGGATCTCGGAGCTTGCGAATGGAGAGAACGGAGGTGTGGAATCAGCGCTGGCGGTACTAGTGATGGTATGAGTGAAGTTAGGGTTTTGCGCTTGCACAGCTTATTGCCGCAGGGTGTGTGAAAAGGTTGCGAGGATTTTTTTTTTAGAAGATAGCGGAGGTGCGACTCCGAGTGTAGAAGTAGAGAAGTCGTCGAACTTCATAGGGATAGCGGAGGTGCGGCTCCGAGTGTGAGAGTAGGGAAGTCGTCGAACTTCATGTGCGTGTGGCGCTTTGTGCATAAAAAGGTCCACGTGGTTGTTGTTGTTGAGACGGGCCCTGCGAGGTCAAGAGACTCCGGAGTATGTTGATCCATGTTGTGGTCTGGGCGGTTTAGTAGGTTGATCGGGCGTGGTCAACAAGTCGGTACGTGTGTTAGGGAGCGAAAGAAACTTCGACTTCGGGCTTTGACAAGATTCTAAGTGCACTAGAACAGATCATTGACAAGTTGAGAGTAGGTCTGCGGGTCAGATTTGCTTGCGAATGTGGGGACTGAGAAAGACGGAATAGCGGCTGAGGCTAGTGGAAGGTCCCGAGGCTAGTGAAAGGTCCCTAAGGTCCTGAAGCGATTGTGGTACCCTTCCTGTAGTAAACCGACAGATCTGTTTTATTTTTTTGGTAGCTCGCAATATATGCAAGAAGTTGTTACGAGAGGAGGTGAGTGAAGGAAGACTAGCCGCGAGGCTTTGTCAGCCGCAGTGTGTGTGAGTGTGACGTCACTAGGAGCCGCGCTGGGATAGGTTGGTTGTAGAGAAGGGTCGCGCACGGATTGGACGCAGTCCGTGGGACTCGTGTGGAAGGGGAAAGGCAGGTGAAGAGTATTCCGGGAATTAAAGTCACCTATTGAATACAAATTTTGTGGAATTAAAGTCACCTATTGATTACAAATTTTGTGGAATTAAAGTCACCTATTGATTACAAACTTTGTGAAATAAAAGACGAGAAAATGAAATTCTTTAAAGCATTCAGGAGTGCGATGAAGGGGGAGTCTTACATTAAAGCGAGCGTAGGAGAGGAGACGCCACCCGAGGGTACACCAGCTTACATTGTAATGGAAGAGAAGGGGGTAGCTCCGTGCCTTTGGCTAAAGCAATGGCACAAACTAACAGAGAAACATGGGAGCGTAGCGTTCCCGATATATGGGACATTCAATATAAAGATTCTAGAGAATTTGAGATTCACGATGTACGACAAGAAGGTGCCTCCAAGGCCAGCACAGTTTGAGGCTCTAGCAATTTGGGAACTAATGGCCAGACAGCAACAGCAAAAGAAGTTCGAGACCAGAATGAGGAAGGTAGAAAAGACACTAGCGGACGCTAGGTGGGATAATGCACAGAAGGTGTGGAGGTCAGATGTATTGCAGGGGATAAAATTGTTCCCCGCAATTACTAAGGAAGGAGAGGAGACAGGTAAGAAAGCCACCTGTAAGACAGACAGGAAGTGTTCCAGGGACAGAGAGGACGAGGAAAAGTTGAGAAGAGGAGTTAGAGGATGAGGAGTTGATAATGCAATTGCTGAACGACCGTCCACCACCTTATGCGGAGAATGGACAAGGTCCAAGTACCAGTTCTGCCCCTCCGGCACCGGTACAGAACAGTGAAACCCAGAGTTCAGGAGCATCATCGGGATCCAAGGACCCGAGTCTGCTGTTCACCCCGCAGGTACCGCAGGTTAGGAGAATATATCCAGATGTGCCCGTGTTAAAACCAGCAGAAAATTATCAGTCGCAGGTCCCAAGGTATTACAGCAGCGATAATTGTACGGGAATGATTTTAGACCCAGCCGCAATGGGAGGACAGAATGGTTACAACCCAACAATGGCACAAGCTGAGTCAACTCAGTTTTTGATGCCTCAAAAGCAGATGCAGGGAGGAAACGCACATGCTCAAATGACGGGGAGCCAGATGGGCATGCCGGCAATGATGACCCATGGTGTGGGAATGAACATGCCTCAGAACATGGGAAATGGACAGAACCCAGATGCGATATCACTACCCATTACTGTAGGTCCACCGGTACCTCTGTATAGTCAGCCTAACTTGGGTCTGAGCAGTCAGGGATCAATGCTGCAGAATGGGACAGAAAGGAGGTGCATAGAAAACACCCCAGGGATAACTCCGATGGCGGCTCAGCCAACTGGGTCTGGGTCCTTGATGGAGTTTAGTCCTATATGTGCTCAGTCAACACTGGTGAGGTCGAGCCCCCCACTGATAATACCCCTAACATCGAACACTGAAAAGTTGCCGCAACCATCGATGGCAGTCGATGTGAACGCTACACTGATGGGGGTGAATGCGCAACAGCTGACACAGTGGTTCAACAGTCTGAATTCCACACAAAATTCAGCTAGTGGGAAAGGAGAAGACTATATGAATAGGGTCAGGTTGAACATGGAAGCACAAGAATTGGTGGAAGGGACCATGGGTGTGAACAGGTTAGAGTCCTACACGGAAGAAGAGCTGAGGTATCTATGTCCCAGGATTACGAAGGAAGTGAACAAGGTACATAAGAGTCTGCAAGAAGCAGCTGACAGAAACGGGGTTGACATAGACAAGATGAAACACTTAAGCAGAAGCTACAGGTTAGATTTTGGGACCACAGATTTTGAACACATGAGGTCAGCAGGCATGAAGACACACCTTAGAGAATTGCTGCAGAGTGCACAAGTGTGGAGGTGCTTAGACAAGTGGGAAAGCAGATGGGTAAAGAGGAAGGAAAAGAGGAGGGACAGTGCTACAGAGCACAATGAGAAAAGACCGCAGAGTAGTGATACAGTAACAATGTTACCAATGAGGGAGACAGCAGGGGGAAAATTAGTACATGTACCATGGCACAGAAGCGACATTCAGTCCTTTACGGACGATTTTCCCAAACTGAGAGAGAAGCCAATTGAATGGTACCAACAGACTGACAGGTTTGTGAAGCTTGCAAAATGTCTCTGGGAAGATCTGAACACTCTCTTTGAGATTGTGGTTCCGGCAGATTTGTGGGAGGATTGCAAAAGAGCTGTAGGTTGGCCGACAAGTGAACCAGAGAGAGACAGGGAGACAGGTGCACCATCACCTATGGTGATGAGCTTGTACTATAAGGTGATTGAGCATTTGAAGACGAAGGTACCCGCGAAGAATGTGGATTGGCAGAAGATTGATCGAACTGCCCAAGAGGCTAAAGAATCGATTCATAGTTACTATGAAAGGTTGTTGAAGGCGTTCAAGAATTACAGTGGCACGGAAACAATTGAGGCGAAGGACATGCTCCATTTTGTGTTCAGATTTGTGGAAGGGCTGAGGCCAGAGATAAGTCAGATGATAAAGTCACATTTGATTTGTTGGCAATCGAAACCGATTGATGAGGTGTTGAATTATGCGAAATACTGTAGCGACGAAATCGAGGTGAAACAGAAAAGGTTGAAAGAGAAGGTGATGATGATGCAGCTTAAAGCAGCTCAGACAGGTTTGCAGGGTTTGCAAGGGATGCAAGGGTTCCAACAGCAGGTACCGCAACCGCAGTTGCAGTTGCAGGGAAACATGGCGTTTCAGCCACAGGCCAGAGGCAGAGGTAGAGGTAGAGGAGGTTTTGTGAATAATGGTCCGGATTTGAACACTGTTGTGACGGGTGTGCAGGCAATGAAGAAGGTGATGCCGTGTCACGTGTGCGGAATTGTAGGTCATTGGAAACGCGAGTGCCCGATGGTGGTGCAGGAAGGTGCGGGTGCAGGTGCAGGTGCAGGTGTTGGTCAGCAAAACAATGATGTCAATGCATTTCAGACAATGAGGGGACCGAAAATGAGAGGTCCAAGCCCAAATTTTCAGACCGTAAATCAATTACAGGGATTGCAACCTATGCAGCCGCAGCAGATGCAGATGCCTCGTATGCAGATGACGCAAATGCAGCCAATGCAACAGCAGTTACCTATGGTACCTAATCAGCAAATGCAAATACCATTGGCACCAATGAGTCCGCAGCAAGTGATGGTTCCTCCACAGGTCTCGGGTCAGGTAATGAGCACAAATGGCACCGTACAACAGTTCCCATTACACAGTGAGAGTGGAATAAACAACGTATGGGAGAGTGAAAGTTCAGGAGAAGAAGGAGATTGTGTGCTTGCGGCATCCTTGGAAGTTGATCAAAGGGGTCCGTACGTAGAGGGAAGAGTAATGGGGCATCGTGTCTCATTCTTGGTTGACACGGGAGCCACACGTTCAACAGTTAAAAGCAGTGAAGTACCAAATTTGCCACTCTCAGGGAGGACAGTTCAAGTGGTGGGAGTAGCAAACAGACATCTGACGAACCCAATAACAGATCCGGTACCAGTCAGCATCGGTAACTATCAAGGGGTACATCAGTTTGTGGTATGTGACTCAAGCCCGATAGCACTGTTAGGGAGAGACCTATTGTGCAAATTGGGTTGCTCGATAATGTGTTCGAACGAAGGAATAACAATACAGACGAGCAGTGATGGGGAAGAAGAGGACAGTGTAGAGGGGGATGAGATGGAAACTGTAGATGAAGAGTATCCTCTGATTTGTCTTTTCCCGATGATAACTGAAGAAGATATCCCAGCCGAATTACGGGAGACAGTCGGAAAGGAAGTGTGGGACATGACAGGGAAAGAGGTGGGATTGATGAAAGGAATGGAACCAGTGAAAGTGGCTGTAAAGCCCAATGCAATCTTTCCCCAGACCCCACAATACCACATGCCACAAGATACCCTCATGAAAGTTGCTCAACTTATTGACGAATTTGTAAAACAGGGGGTACTGAAAGAAGTGTTAAGCAGTCCATGTAATTCACCAATAATGGGACTAATAAAGCCGAGTGGAAAGGTCCGACTCGTGCAGGACTTGAGGAAAATAAATGACGTCATAGTCAAGTGCTGCCCTGTCGTACCGAATCCAGCTGTGATAATGTTTCAAATTCCTTGCGATGCCGAGTGGTTCTCAGTCATCGATTTGTCACAAGCATTCTTTTCTGTGCCTCTTCATGAGGACAGCCAATTCCTCTTTTGTTTCAAATTCTTAGACAGAGTATACAGTTGGTGTCGAATTCTTCAAGGGTTTTCTGAGTCACCGTCGATATTCAATCAGATTCTAAAGAAAGATCTGGAAGCATTAGAATTGCCATTCGAGTCAACCCTAGTACAGTACATTGATGATTTACTGGTTGCATCAAAGACAGAAAGTGGCTGCACAGCCGATACCATTGCTCTGTTGAATCATTTGGGAAGGAATGGACATAAAGTGTCCCCCTCCAAGTTGCAGTTCTGTCAGAAGAAAGTGAAATACTTGGGTCACCAGATAGAGAAAGGGTCACGGAGAATAATGAAGGAAAGAATAAGAAGCGTACTACAAATGAGTCCACCAAAGACAAGGAGGGAGGTGAGGAAGTTTTTGGGAATGGTGGGATACTGTCGCCAGTGGATCCCCAACTTCTCGACTCTAGCGAAGCCTCTACTGAAACTGACCCAGAAGGATGCCTTGGATCAAATTGAACTGAAAGGAGATGAGATGGATGCTTTTGTTGAATTGAAAGAGTGCATGTGCAGGGCTCCAGCTTTAGGTATGCCTGATTACACGAAGCCTTTCACATTGTTTTGTCATGAACGTGATGCATGTTCTTTGTCTGTCTTGACTCAAGCCCATGGTGGCGTAAACAGACCAGTAGCGTATTTTTCAGCTACTTTGGATCCGGTTGCAGCAGCACTCCCAGGGTGTTTGCGCGCCGTAGCAGCAGTTGGTATCAGCCTCACTCAGAGTGAAGGAATAGTGATGGGACACCCAGTAACAGTCATGGTCCCTCACTCAGTTGAGATACTTTTGACCCGCTCCCGAACGCAGCACATGACTGGAGCAAGACTCACAAGGTATGAAACGATTATTCTGGGCTCACCGAATGTGCAGCTGAAAAGGTGCACTACGTTGAATCCAGCAACCTTGCTTCCTGGAGAAAATGCCGAAATTGAGAACGCTGAAGACGTCCAGCATGACTGCCTTCAGGTGACTGAATTTTGCACAAAACCTCGACCGGACATCAAGGATACTAAGCTTGATGAAAATGACCAAATTATTTTTGTTGATGGTTCATGTCTAAGAGACGGGATGGGGATTTTGAAAGCAGGATATGCTGTATGCACTGGAACAGGGGTCTTGGAAGCGGGATGGCTTCAAGGAGTCTATTCTGCCCAAGTAGCAGAACTTGTAGCCCTTACCAGAGCATGTCAACTGTCTGCATTGATGAAAGTCACCATTTACACAGATAGTCAATACGGGTTTGGGATTGTGCATGACTTTGGACAACTATGGTCACAGAGAGGGTTCCTGACTTCTTCTGGATCCCCAGTGAAGAACGGGGAGAGGATAAGGGAATTGTTACATGCCATTCAAGTACCAGCTGAAGTTGCAGTGGTAAAGTGTAGTGCTCATACAAAAGGACAGGACTATGTGTCTCTGGGAAATGCATATGCGGATCAAGTCGCAAGATTTTGTGCCTTGAACTGTATATTATTGAGAGACGAATGGAACTCAATAAGTGAGCCAGAACTCGAACCAGCTGAAGCATTTGCCTTGAAGGTCGTAGATACAAAAGATGAACTAAAAGCATTACAAAATAATGTCAGGGAGGATGAAAGAGATTCCTGGATTAAATCACAATGTATAAAGAGACAAGACGAGTTATGGGTTTCACATGAGGGAAAGTTTGTTTTGCCAAATAGTCTCTTATCACAGCTTGCGCGGTTCTATCATGGGCAAGCTCACCTAGGGAGAGATGCCATGATAAGATTGTTCAAAACTGATTGGTTTAACCCCAGATTTCGTCAAGCTGCAGAAGCAGTTTGCCATCGATGTGTCACTTGCCAGCAGATGAACCCAGGAAAGGGAACAGTTGTGAACGCGAGTCACATTGGTAGGGCAAGCGGGCCTTTTAGTCGAATGCAGATGGACTTCATTGAGATGCCTGTGCATGGGGGTCTGAAATATGTGTTGGTGATCGTGTGCATTTTTAGTCACTGGATTGAGGCATACCCCACACGTAGAAATGACAGCCTTACAGTTGCCAAGCTATTGTTGAGAGAGTAGATACCACGTTTCGGATTCCCGATCTCTTTAGAATCAGATAGGGGAAGTCACTTCAATAACGAGGTGATAAAGTTACTTTGCGAAGCGCTGAACATTGAGCAAAAGCTGCACTGTAGCTATCGCCCTGAAGCCTCAGGACTGGTGGAGCAGATGAATGGTACGCTGAAATCGAGAATGGCAAAAATATGTGCATCGACAAATTTGAAATGGCCTGACGCATTGCCCTTAGCGCTAATGTCAATGAGAAACACTCCTGATAGAAAGACTGGATTGTCTCCGCATGAAATTCTCATGGGCAGGGCTATGAGACTTCCTGCAGTTCCCGCAAACATGCTTTTGAATATTACAGATGATATGGTGTTAGACTACTGCAAAGGACTGGCTGACGTGGTTCGCTCTTTCTCTCACCAGGTGGAAGCGACCATCTTGCCACCGATCCAAGGTCCAGGACACGCACTGAAAGCAGGTGACTGGGTCGTGGTAAACAAGCACGTGAGAAAATCGTGTCTGGAACCCCGTTGGAAAGGCCCTTTCCAAGTGATCCTGACGACAACTACCGCTGTGAAGTGTGCGGGGGTTCCCAACTGGATTCACGCCAGTCACACAAAGAAGGTGTTGTGTCCCACAGATGAGGAAGTTGAAGCGCTGAAACTACCAGTGCCTGATAAAACAGTGCTGAGTGCTGAGACAGAACAGAACCGAACTGAAAGCGAACAGGCAGAAATTGGAGAAAAGGAGATATTCTCTGAAGACGAAGACACCAACTCACTTGGGAAAGACCAAGGAGAAAGTTCAGACAGCGACGAAGCAGAAGCTGAAGGTGACAAGGAACCTGAAGCAGCTGAGGGTAGCAAAAAGCCTGAAGCAGCGGAAGGTGACAAGGAGCCTGAAGCAGCTGAAAGTGATAAAGAGCCTGAAGAAAGTAACGGTGACGAAGGGCTCGAAAAAGGTGAAAAAGCAGGAGAGCCTGATCAGAGGAGGGCTTTCCCAGAAGCAGACGATACAGAAAAAGAAAAAGAGAACGTGATTGATTCCCCAGAAGGAGGGAACGAGGCAGAACAGAACGAAAAGGTTCAAGCTTCCACAGAAAAGATTGCAGGTCCATCAAATGGACACGGTGCAAAGAGAAGACTAAGTATCTCACCAATAAAAGAAAGGGGTAAAGAAAGGTTGGGCGACGGAGGAAGGCCAAAAGTGAAAGAGAAAAGAAAGGAAGTGATTGTCGTGGAACAATCGTCAAGTGAGGAAAAAGACTTGACAAAAGAGGAAAGTGCCAGCGAGGCAGAGTCGAAAAGAGAAGCAAAATTAAAAAGGAAAAGGATACCGAACAGAAGGTATTCCGGTCCTGAATGGGCATATGCAGTCAATGATGATTGGACTGACGAGTTTGTATCTCTAAGCATCGAGAACGAAGAAGAAGAAGAGATACCAATAGAAAAGAAAAGTTTCATAGACTCTGTCGATTGAAAGAGTAATAAATGATATTGCTCGCTACAATCTAACGTGAAAGAAACAACCAGCTGAGACATTGCTAAACCGGATGAGACACTTGCTAAACAGATAAAGACTGAGTTATTGCCGAATTGAGACAAATGCTGCTAACCGATAAGTGACTGGCCTTTTGAAGAAGACGGCGTGAACATTGCGCTCGTTCAGCTCTGTAACTGAATCGCTAAATAGTTTCTTTTATAGGTGCTTCTAGCTCTCTGATTCTATACAGATCATGACTAGGTAGGCTACGCAAAATAATAGAAAGAAATATTGTAAATATGTGTGTATAGGCTTGGTAATTACATGTGTAATAATAATAATGGCAATTGTGTTTGGAATGCATGGAAAGGGTGAAAGTGAGAATATCGAGGCTTCTACTATTGCTCCTGTTACTGCCACTGAACTAACACCATTGAAAAGACTAGCATTGGATGAGAGGCTCTTGCACGATAAGAAAGAGCTTTCGTATAACGTTTTCTATCGCTTGCTAACAGAGTATGTTGAAACTATGGATGCGAAAGATTGTTATGTGTGTACACAGATACCGACATCAGTAAAGGAAGGGGTAACTTATCACCACATGCCTCTTACATATGGGATTACATGTAGTATAGTAATGTCTAGGTTTTATGGTCAAACCAACATACAGTATTTTTACTCGAATTATGATGTTACCTTTGCTTATGTTCCTATAATAGCACAGCTAAGCCAGATTGCTAAAGATTGGGATGCTAAAATAATGAGGGAATTTTTCGAGCCAATGCAACCTTTTGAAACGGCTCATGCTCATAAGGAGAACCTTACTTGCTCAGTCTCTGCTGTAGAAATAAGCTTTTTAGATCGCACAGATGATAGAAGGGCACAAATGAAGGCGAAATTAGAAAAAGAGCTACATAAGAGGACTTCAGTAGATAATTATGATTTTGCTGCTATAAAGACACAAGGGAAAATAGCTTTAGATGCTTGGCATGTAGGGAAATTTTGTATATATCGAGGAGAATCTTATTATGACAAAATTTTTGTAGGAGCGAGTGAATGCAAACATACGTTTATTTTTAAGGCCAAATGGACATTCATGATGAACGGACTTGACCCTGTCATTCCAGGTGTATATTACATTTGTGGGTATAATGCCTATTATCGTCTTCCAAAGGGATGGTGGGGGGAGATGTTATTTGGGTATAGTGTTCCCAAAGGTTTATCAACTGGATGACGTATCGATGATTCAAAAGACATCTGGATCCCATCGTATCCAGAAGAGAGAGACCGCAGCTGCTGTGGTAGGTGATATATTTGGAGCCATGATTCCTTCATTGGGAGTTGTGTTGAATTCCATCAAAATAAGAAAGTTGTCTACTATAGTGGATAACATGCTGACAAAGTTTTCAGGTGCTATAATCCTGATAGATGCTGAACTTGCAGCGGAAAGAGCCATGACTCTTCAAAATAGGCTTGCTTTAGACATTCTTTTAGCAAAGGATGGAGGCGTTTGCAAAATGATTGGTGCCCGACACTGTTGTACCTATATACCTGATAATAGTGTGAAAATTAAAACTATGCTTGCTAATCTAACAAAAGAAAGTGCAGATTTGAAGGAATTGAAAGAACCAGGAGTGTGGGAGAAGGTTGGAAAGGGACTTCCTTCAGTGGGACATTGGATTGGGGGAATTTGGAATGGAATATTATTGAAAATAATAGAAGGAATATTAATAGTAATAATTTGTGTGTTTGGAATTTGGGGAATAAAAAGGGGAATAATAATGATTATGGAAAGAATTAAAAGAAGAAAAGAAGAGAAAATTATGAAAAGAATGGCAGAAGAATACAAAGCGCAAACTAGGGGAACTAAAAGGAAAAGGGAACTGACAGAATTTTAATGGAATAAAATTTGTGGGCATGATTTGTGTGATGACAAGTAGTCATCAGAGGAGGGATTGATGAAGCAGAAAATGAAGGTTTTGATTTATTAACGCTTAAACGTAGTGCTGAAATAATCATGTGTGACTTTAACCGAACTAATAAAGATTGTACGGGGACGAAATGTGCCCTCAGAGTAGTTTGCCAACGTTTATACGCGTGTTTTATATAACGTGGTGTATTAGGATTGCACTAATCCGACATAATCATAAACGTGTGCTATGATTTGCTTGTTTGAAATGTTTTAGCTTAACATTACTTTAGCGGAGGCTTTGGCCTAGTTGCCTGGTCTCACGGTTTAGATGCTCGTATTTTTCCACTGTGCTAATAAACGTGTATTTCTGCTTGAAGCTGTACTTTTCCACAGAAACTGTTCACATGCTTATCTTAAAGTTAGTGCCAGCCTGGCATATTTTCTCTTTAATTCAAGGTCGACTTGCAGGTGCGGACAATGGAGGCTCTGAAAGTGAGCTAATTGGGAGACAATGTTGCAACTTGCGTACCCATCTCCAAGGATAATGTATGCTTAAGTGAAAGCTTGAGAACTGTTGTTTTTGATTGGTCAATTTGAAGCTAACCTATGAACCCTCCAATGGAGACCCTACTGGATTTGAACTGTTGTCTATAAAAACCCAGGTGCACGAGAAGAAGGTAGCCATTACGCGCTATGATTGCCATTGCGCTATTATCTCTCCTTCATCGAACATCCCGCCATTTTGACTTCGTAGCTATTATGGCCCACTTTGCTGCGACGCCATTTTGAAAGAGACTTTGATGCTTTCTCTAATCGAGAGAAAGAGACTTTGATGATTCTTGCCCTAGAGACTAACTTTGATCCCTTTGCATGAAGTAGTAGTTTTACCTTGCCGCTGTGAGGCAATTGCCCCGTCCACCCCTGCCCCTTTGCCCCGTCCCATGCTGATCAAGAAACGGTACCCATGATGATCGAAGAACGGTACCTGTGAGACGAAGACTTCCTTGTATGCTGATCGTAATTGGTAAATATGAAAAGAAATTGTAAGATTGCATTGTGTTTCTTTTAGGTAACCAACTGCTGATTTTTGGTAAGATCCCTAGCTAAGAGTTTTTCTAAATTAATGTTGCTAAATTGTTTTTGCATGAAGTCCCACATGCCGATGCTAATTTGAGATTAGACGAGGATTCCATATGTCGCACGATGCAATTTGAGATCTTGCTATGCTGACTAAATGTATGCCATTAGTTCATTACAGATTATCGTATTAGTGATTTGCATTGCCATTATCGAATGCCTCGTGATTCAAATGCTTCATAGATTGCACTTGTTTCGACGTTATGGACAGCTATTAATGTTCATATATGTTTATCATTTGGTGTTGAGACACATTTATATTGTGCTAGCTTTGTTAATATAGGGGAATAAAATTCACTAACTTTGCAATAAACTGGTGTGGTTATTCCTGGCTGAGAGGTCAGGTTCGCCGAAATGTATTCTGGACTAATTGTTAAGTGTTATGTTGATCAAGGTGTTGCTTATGTTCGTTATTGATTATTGATTTTTGATTTTTGATGAGACCGATCGATTAAGAGTACAAAGAGTTCCCACTAAGTCAAAAGATTCATCGGCCTAAAGAGCGTCCGAACACAGGTAAATTATTACTACGGACCGCTCTATCATTTGCACCACATAAACGGTTGCAGAATTAAAACTAATATAGATTGCACTTTCATCAAAAGCAGGGCTTAAATATAAACACTAAGGCCAACTTAGAAGCAAGCGATTAAAAAAGCTTGAGACAGAACACTGTAAAAAACAGACTCGGAGAGGCGAGGGGGTGCTTCCAAGAGGTAGGAGGGGAGCAACGGCTGCAGCTCCTCCATTTTATAATGCCTTGTGGGCGAAGATCGTGTGACACCGCGAAATAATGAAGAGATTGAACCTATGGAATGAGAGTAAGTGACTGGGGCCATTGGTACAGTGTGCAAAAGAGTGTGAATCGTCTCTTGGCTTTAAGTGAAGAATCTGAGCATGTCCCACAGGTGAGTTTTTAATCTGTTAATTTCCAAAGTGGCTTCTCAGATGCGTCCCTTCTCGTTGCAAAGCTGTGGTGGCAGTTTCAGGCTCCAGCACTAACCAAACTGTAGGTGCTTGACACGAAATCAAATCTCATAATCAATGTGTATATAGCACCGATGCAAGGCATTCAAACAGATGTTCTCCTGGGACCAGTGGTCTTCCTGCCGAGAAAGATCTGCCATCCTCTTGGAATATCGCAGCTAGGATACTTAGGCCCATCTTTATACTTTTTTACCGCAGCATTTGCGTCATTTTTTGACTCAAAATCGGCGCAAATTTACAAAATACAATTGTATTTTGTAAGTTAGCGCCGCTTTTGCGTCAAAAATGACGCAAATGCGGCGCAAAAAAATATATAAATCAGGGCCTTAGAGTTGATTTAGAGTTGCATGTTACTGAAAACCTTTGAAACCTAAACATAACCGGGGCGACGGAAAAGTTCAAAGGGGCATAACTATGGCAGGAAAGTCAAAATCAGATGCCACCGCTATTAATCCAGCCATTCCTGACAAATTTAACGTTAGGACCGAACTATCTAATATTTGCAAACCTTTCTTCAAAAATCTGGATATTTTACTGTAGGATTTTCGACGAGTCATATCCATGCAAATAAAAGACCTTGATAAAAGAGTCCGAGCTGTATCAGACACTCAGGTAACCTTCTCTAGACTTCTTCTTAGTCTACTTCCCAAATCAAAGTGCTCCCCCGCCTGTGTTTTCAGTTTCGATTTCTAATAATGCTAGCCAGCCTACGCTTAACTCCTCAGTATGCCTAGATATCCAACAAAATACTGTAAACCTCGATCAAGTGCCTTGCACCTCAGAACACCATCAGACACCGAACAGTAAAAGCTATGAACCTGATAACAGCGGGCGACTGGACCGATTACACTTACCTCCTGAGTGTACATCTCTTTACTGTCATAGAAGGTGTTCTTCCTGTGAGCAAGGACTTATATGAAGATGGGCGAGGTCTAAAAGTTAAAGTTGCCCACTGGTGTAGGAGCAAATCAGGCTGGCCATCTGATTTATAGTAGTTAGAACTAATGCTCTATTTGTGGTACTGTGAGTGAGCAGTTAGGCTTATCAGAGGGTTGTGCAAAACATTTGTTGTACTCACAGAGGCAACAGAGGAGACACACACTCGAAGAATAAATCTGAGACAATTTAGAAAACTAACAATTCTTTTTATATATATTTCAAACCCAAGAACTTCGTAAACAGGTAAGTAGACCTTTAAGCATAAATACTTTGCAGTTTCATAAATAGACTCTTGGGACAATTTTCACAGTTCTCTCAATGTTATCTTGTGGAGGAAAACAATGTTCAGCAAACACAAGGTTAATTAGACTTACAAAGCCAATCTCAGGAAGTTAAGGTAAGTACTGGGCACTGATCAGAACCACATCAACAGGTCACTCTGGGTGGCACTGGGGCGGCCGGGTGCAGAGGTGCAGTTGTAGTAAGGCGTCAGGTGCCCAATGGTTTCCTAGCGGAGTTTGGTCTTCGTGAAGACAGGTTTCAGCCTCTGGCTAGGAAGCTAGTCAGGGACAACAAGCAGGTAGGTAGTAGACTTGGGGTGCTCGGGAGCATAGCTGCAGCCTTGGTCCTCTTCTGCTGTGCCAAGGGGCGACGGTTGCAGGGGCTTTCACATCCAGAAGCACTCACAGTCAGGAGATCCTATGTGTTGAGGCTGCAGGCGTTGTGTGGGAGTCTGGCATGGGTGGACCCAGGGTGGACTCGAGCTTTTAGGAGCCCGGGGGATGTCATTGGCACCGGTGACCCAGCTTGAATGGGGTCAGGGGTCACAGGTGCAGTGGTTGCTGTCGGATTTTCTCTCTCCACAAGCCCGTGGTAGAGGGGGCCTGCATGCCAAGGCTGCAGGTGTCTCAGGGAGAGTCCAAGATGGGTGAGACCACACTGGACTCGGTCTCTGGACATCTGGGAACCTACGTTGGTACTGACTGGCTTCATCTCTGGTCTTCAACGTCAGGTGCAGGTGTCACTTCTGGTGTTGGGTATCCGGGGTTCTAGCAGCTGCAAAGTCTTTTTGTTTTTAAGTTTTCCTGTTGCAGGGCAAGTCCGGTTCCCACGGGAGACTTGAGTCTTTGTTTGAAGGCTGGACGAGTTGGCTTCTTGTGCAGGATCCTTTGAGGTCAGAAGGCAGGCCAGAGGGTCTGGGTCCAGGTCAGTTGCCTCTTCTTTTTCTCTTCTGTGGGTGCAACTCTTCTTTGTTCGGGTCTTCTTAGGTTGTTGAAATCTGAGTTCTATGTTTCAGAGGTGCCACCTAAATACTCAATTTAGGGGCATTACAGGGAGTGCCAGGTGGTAGCCAATGAGCTGACCACCTTGATGGTGACTACACCCTTCTTATGACCACTTCCACTGGGAAGTGGGAAAACCCTAGTGGTCTAATTCCTTCTGAGCAAGATGGAGGAATTCGAAAAGTAGTGTTAACTTCAGCTTGTCCACCTTAGGAGTGGGACTGGCATGAAGGGGGCACTCCTCCTAATTCACCTAATTTACACGCCTGTGATGCCATCAAAAGTGGGGTCAGGACATGGGTGCTGGTCATCTCCACCATTTGGAGAGACCTGGGTCACATTATAAAGGCGGAAAGACCTTTAAAGTTCCCCACCCTGGAATGTCCATCCTCCTTGGGAGAGGAAATCACACCTCTGCCCAGAGCAGCCCTTTGTCTCAGGCCCTCAACAGCACTGGCTCTCACCTTGGGGGGCCAGAAACGTGTCTGTGGTAGGTAAACCGTTCAGAACCTGTCAGTCAGAACACTAGTAGCTGATAGGTTTTGAGGGGGCACCTCTAAGGTGCCCCCTGTGTGCATTTATTAATAAATCTATCACTGTAATCAGTGAAGGTTTATTATTCTGAGATGTTTGATACCAAACATCCCAGGATTCAGAGAAGCCATAATGTAGCTGGGGAATTCATAGTGACCAGTGTCCAGCACATGCATTTAAAATGGCTTCTCTGTTCACTTACTATGTCTATGAATCAACAAAGACATAGTAGGGGCATATTTGCTCAGGCATATATGGCCTCACGTGTAATATAATGCACCTTGCCTTAGGGCTGTAAGGCCTGCTAGAGGGATGACTTACATATATTGCATTCAGTTTTAGGGGACATGGCACACAGGCTGTGTGTCATGTTGTGTTTTCAATTTTGGGACCACCTTGTCACGCATCCTGCAATGGCACTCAACATAAGGTTGATGCTGGGTCTTTCAGAGTGGCACAAGTTGTGCTGCAGCTCTGAGGGGCCCTCTTCAGTACCCATGCCCTAGGTACAAGGGGTACCATTTACTAGAGACTTATAGGGGTCTGAGGAGCCAAGTCACTTGGGGATTAAGTGACCAGGTGTCTTGTTTTAGGGAAGGACCTCTGGCACTGGGGACCTGGTTAGCGGGAACCCAGTGCACTTCAGTTGAAGTTGCATCTAAAAACCAGGCAAAAAGTGTGTGTGGGGTGGGGACTGCAACCAGAACCCAGCTCCCTATAGTAGGTATTCATAAGAAGCTGGATAATGTGGATTGGCTGCAAATTGTTAAAAGTTATGTTGTATGTTGCCAAGAGACTTGGGCCCTAGAAAAATGCTATATTGACTGCATTCAATTGTTCTATGTTGCAGCTACATCTTCTATATCTGGTTGACCCAATGGGGGCTAAGGAATGCACATTTCATTGAATCTTAGTAATGTGAAAAGTTGAAGCGGTGTTGTGTACTTCTTGTTTCCAAATCTTACATCTACCACTTTATCGTTCTCCAGCTGTCCTGTTAATCGAATATTATTCTAATTTTTTCATGAGTCTATCTGCTGAAACAATCTTTGAATTAGAGTTCTTTATTTAAGTCTATACTGAAAGGAGTATCGACAGGGTGGCCATTATCTGGATGGGGGATTTCAACATCGCTAAATGCCCCCTAATGGGAAACAGTGTATGTGTGCTTACTGATTGGCAAGGGGAAAACACACCACATTTTATGCATGTTCATTATAGTGATGCATTAAACCAGCTTATTGTTAAACATAATTAGCTCTTCAACTCAGATTTCCATAAAGAGCATGTGCTGCAGCCTCCAACTCTCAAAGGCAAAGGCAGTGGTTCTCCAACACGGCCTCCTTAATTTCAGATTCGAACATACTACTTCCAGCATCAGTGATCATAACCCAGTTTCAGTCTGTCTAAACTGCCCCCTTATTAAGACCCAAAAGTCTGGCTGTACACCTAAATTGTAAGTTTGCCAAAACAATGGGATACACATTACATGGTAAAATCTAGATCACAATAAATGTTTTGAGGACTTAATTGCTGGAAAAAAGAAGAGATGATGTGGTGTTGTCTATCAGATGAGGCTAAGCCATGAGAAATTTTAGAAAGTTTTGACAGTCTCTGCAAAACGGTGTCCAGTATGATGGTTGTTAAGAACATGCACATAGAACCTACTACTTGTAGATGAGCTGCACTATTGCTTCCAACAAAAACCTTAAATTGGCTACCAAGATGTTACCTCAGAATATTTAGGCCAACAGATGAGCCAGGCAATTTATACAATGACTGTAGAAGAGAAGAGAAGTGAAATAAGAGATAAGGCCTGGGAGGATTTACAGGCAGCCTCAGTACTTACAGGGCCTTCTGGGAAGTTCTTAACCGGCCTTTTTTCTCCAAAGATAAGCATCACAAAATAGAATGTCACATGCCCTCAGAAGTTTGGGCATCCCAATATTTAAGGACTTTTGACAAAAACATTTAACTCATCCTTTCCTAGATGTATCTATCACTGCTCTGAAGAGTGCAGTTTCTTTCTAACTAGCTCAATTAATGTAAGTGACATAGCCATGGCTATCACAAAGACTCCTGCTGATAAGGCACCTGGCCCTAATGTGGTTCCTATAGATGTCTTTAGAAAGAATCCAATATTTTGGGCCCCCCTACTAACAAATGTGTTCCGAGCTGGAATCAGAAATGTAATTCCAAGTTCCTGGAAGAAATCCACTATTGTTCCAATTTTCAGTAGTAGTGATAGAAGCCAACCAACATGTTACCGCCCGATCTTTCTTTTGGATTTTTCTGTAAGGGCCTTAGGGAGGGTGATCCTTCAAAAACTGGAAGATTGGGTGAAGGAAAAAAAGTTCTTCCCTGAAATGCAATGGCTTTCGCTCAGGTGTGGATACAGCAGAATAATCCCTGAACATGCTCCTGCTAACTGGGAAGTACGTCAAAGCCAAGCAAGATTCCTTACACGTGGTATTCATGGACCTCTCCAGTGCTTTTGATTTAGTGAATAGCGGTAAGCTATTGCTTATGATGAGTGAATCATTAATTGAATTGAAAACTCCTTGATAGAACTCCTCAAACGCCCTCAAGTACTAAATGACTAAGATGTAGAATGTACCCCCTTTTTTAGTCAATTCCAGAGGTTAGACAGGGCTGTGTCCTGGTCCCTTTTTATTTTCTCATTTATATTTTATATTAATTCTCTTCACAAAGTGCTGATAGTTAGAGGGAAAGATTCCCCTATGGTTAAAAGTCAACCTGTGCCCATCCTACTTTATGTGGACTAAGTAGTGCTCATCTCCCGCACAACTAACGGGTTACAGTTATCACTTGATTCCTTTAATGAATTTACGGGGGACCTCAGATTAAACGTTAACTATCAGAAATCATATATAATCATGACTTGTGAGCCAAAAAGAACACGATCACGAATGTACAATATAGGTGAGACCCCCATTACAAAGGTTCAGAATTTCAACTATCTTGGTATTGTGTTGGAGGCTAAACTAAAGTGGGATAAACTTTTAACTCAGAGAGCTCATAAATTCAGAGGAGCAGTGGATGCAGGTTTTTTTAATTTGCCAGGAAACTTGATCATTAGCCTTTTAAAGAACTAATTTCATTGTACAAAAACCAAATGTCTTTCTTTGGGTACATATGGAACAGGTGTTTGTGGCTATACTGATTTAGGGTGTTAAAACATAGAGAACACATTTTTAAGTAGATTATTACCAACTCCTAAGAGTACTGAAAGCTTTACTGCTCATACAGAAGTTGGTCTCCCTTATATTGTAAAGATATGATAAAGACTGTGTCCCTTTATTATGGTTAAAGTAATGGCATTCCTCCAGACCGAATGCTACCCGGCAAGTTTTTGAAGACTGTTAAACTAGACCATATGGATTATATCGCCTGGTTAGTTTATGTTAAAATAACTTTTATACAGCTTGGAGTTCCTAATCTCTTTCATTTCCCAAATTAAATAGATGATAATTCAAAGGCTCAGGTAAAATACCTTTTTTATAAACATAGAAAACATATCTGAACCACCAAAATTCAGACGATGGAGATCATGACTACAGAAGGGATAGAACCCTATTTACTGTGGATACTTAACCCTGAACACAGATCTTATCTGATTCGGTTCAGGTTATGCACAGTTCATTTTTTGGCTTTTTCTCAGCAGGGCACTTGGTTTTCCACCTTGCCCTGCTGCCCCTGCGATAATTTAGCTCAGCAATCTCTTGTAGTTATTACTCTACACCTAGAATTTAATTTTAACGCCCCATATTGCACATGAATAACCTCAGATCCTTGAGATTAAGTCTTCAAGTTTTACAGCACCTTTGTTCGCAGCTTACATGCCATGCAGTCATAAGTTATGTTCAGCAAGCATTGAGGATAAGTGAAGAAATGAACATATATGCTATATTAGCTTTTCAGCCCCTAATATAGGTTTCTTTTATATTGTATTTATTGAAGATTTTAAAGTGAGTATTGCGGAAAATCATGTTTAAATTGACATTATATTTATATTATATTTTTCTGTTTTGAAATTGAGATTGAAATCTCTAAGTGAAAACCATTTTAGGCTGAATGGTCAATATTTTACGCATCTTTTGCATATTATAATGTACTTTTTTCTTATATATTTATCCTGTGTTTTATTACTGATGTGTTTGTCTTTTTTAATGATATACTGCCGAATAAAGGTATTTTTGACTGGCGGATTTAATGACCTGAATTTGGATAGTAGGTCCTATCCCATGAATTACTCCATGTGCAACACAAAGGGCTTTTAAGGATATTATCCCTGCAACTGCTAACTGGTGAAGAGCTCTGATATAAATTTGATGGGGGAAGGCCATCTGAATTATACTACTATAGATTTAACACTCCCCCCAGAAACTACAGGATCTCCAATTCCCATCCAACTCTAAATCAGGCCATAGTTTGAGAAGGACAACATTAAGATGTTCAAAAGAGAGACATTTTAGGATCAGAAAGGATGACTAATTTTAATTCCACTTTGAAATGCATTGGGTAGAACTGAAGGTTTGGAAAAGCAGAAAAAGAAAAAGATAATAAAAAGGATACTTCTGAGTTTCAAAATGTGAGTTGTCTTTGTAAATTTGCAGTCAAGAAGTACGCTTTCGTTTCATGACTGTGAATCAACTTCTTGTTTTGCCATTGCTAGAGACATACATATATTGAATATAGATAGCTCTCCCAGGCACTTTATCAGCTTAACTGAGTTTGGGCTTTAATCTGACTTCGGGATTCATAAAATCCAACATGTTTTCGATTTCTGCTGGGTATCTTTTTAGTTTGGGGCTGTTATTGTTTTTAAATTACTAGAATAGGATCTGTGGCAGAAGGTTACTCAATGTTTCACTTTTGTCGTGTTCAGGAACCTATTTTGCTGTGATCGAGGTGAGAGAGGACTCAATTTTCAAGCCTTTAAGTGGAGAAATACAGCTGCTTCTGCATAAAGCCATTTGTTTTTGTCATGGAGGCAATTCTCTTAAAAGCACATGCTCAAGTGGATGCATGTTATTCCCTTGTGATTTTTTTACTAGCACATTAAAAAATTTATATTCCTTCTATTTTATCTGATATCAACAGAATTGTGCTCGATCACCTCATTTCAACTTTTCATGAATAACTGTGGTGTAGTTTGCTAGTGGATAAATAATCTTCATGCTGATTCCTCCCCTTAAGACTATCCTTTCAAGTGGGAGACTACACTAGAAATGTTATTCTACAAGATTATCTCTCCATCGCAAGGACCCAGTTCACCCGACGTGATGATATGGGTATATAATAGATGCCAACCCGCACGCTGATTTCCACCTCTCAGTGTGGTGTGCAGAAAGGAATTTAGTGACCATCAACAGCAGTGCCAATAATAGCACATAATATGTTTGCTTATCTTGGGATCTTGTTATATGTGGTACTGACTCAATAGAAGAAGAGGGGCTGTGGTGAGGAATCTGTAGGAATATTATGAATCCAACAAAAATACCATTTTTGAAAGTAAGTAACTTTTTTCCTAATGGATACGTCTTCCTGAAGATTGCTCACTTTATGTATGAGTTCAAACGCAATAGCCACAGGGAGGTGGGAATGAGTAGTGCTGATTAACCACGAAAGTCAAGCAGCAAAGCCCTGGCAAACTATCTGTCACTGCTTGATTGGGCTGTGAGAAAATACTGTTTGACAAACTTAAACGGAGATGACAACTGGAACACCTGTACTAAGAGCAGCGGAAGCAGCCCTAGACCTACAGAAGTGGGCACACACGTCCTCTAGGGGTCTTTCTTTGACAAGGTGTAGTAGATCTTGATGTATTGAATGGCCCACTGTGAAAAGGTGCGTTTGGTCACTGTCTTGCCTTTCTTGGTCAAGAAGTGCTGACAAAGAGCCGGCCATCCACTCTGTCCTCCCGAGTGCAGTCATTGCAGTTGGAGACTGCACAGCTGGTTACCAGTCTCTGCAACCATTCCTCCTTCTTGGTGAGATGAGGATGAGGGAAGAAGGATGGCAGGATGATAGAATAAACAATATTCAACTCTCTGAGGGGAAGTCACTGCTACCAATAACACTGTCTATAACCTAAGTATTGTAACAGAACAACTACACATCAACTCGAAAAAAATGGTATTAAAAGTCAACCCAAGAACAGAGGAGCAATGAACAGAGTAGGAGGCAGCAAGTAAAGGAAAGTTTTCAAAAACGTGCCACAAATGTTAGCCTGAATAAAAATGGCTGATCGTGGAGACACACGATAGCCTGAAGGACAGCCAGGTAACCATTGATTACAGCCAGTTTTAGCCCCTGCTGTGCAAGGGGCAGGTCAAAATGCAGGACATTAGAAAGGCATGATTTAAAGTGGTTCAAACATTCTGACTCACACCACTGCACATTTTTCATCCAGGGATCTACATAAATTAATTCTGTAGCAGGTTCTCTGGCAGCCAAAATGACTCCAACTTCATCAAGGGGCAAAAGGAGAAGGGGGCAAAAGGAAAAGAGACTGTCATCAGCTCTTGCAAGTGCAGTCATTTTTCCTACCTGAACCAAAGGCTTGCATTTTTCAGATGCCAAGAGAGGCCCACAAGCCAAGAAAAGAGGTATCTGTGACCACAGTAGTCTGCGCTTGTGAATGGCTGAACGGATGACGCACCTCGACACTGGAGTGATCCATCCACTGATGCAGGTCCGAAGGGGATTGACAGGAATGTCTGCACTTGTGCTGAGAGGATCCCTTGCTGTTGGAGCTAGTGCTGTCGCAGGCACCACAGGAGGGCCCTAATCAGCTGTCTGGTGTGTGGAACCAATAGGAGGACCAACACCATGAGGCCAAGCAAGCACAAGACCCGCAGGAAGAGGAAACCTGTTTGCGGCAGACACTTAGTAATCATCCTTGGAATGTACATGATCTCCTGAGGAGGAAAGATTTGCATGGGAGTTGTATCCAGCAACACACATATGAAGGTAAACCTCAGCATTGGAGTGAGGTGGGATTTTGTACATTGATGCTAAACCTGAAATAATTTTGAAGAGCAATCGTGTACCAAGGATGTTCCTTGACCAGCGCAAGTGAACGTGCCTTCACCAGCGTAGCAAACAATTATGGATATAAACGTTCTGCAGACTGTTTCAGTGACACTCCCACAACTGCCAGCATTATTGTGAAAACAAAAGATGCAGTCATTAGCCCTAATGGCAAGACTGCAAACTGAGAGTGAAGGACTCCAGAGTGAACCTTGGGTAATGCCTGTAAGTGGTGAGAACTGAAAGACGGAACAAGGCGTACTGGGGTTCCAAGGACACCACCCAAACCCCTGCATTCAAGGCCAGTAAGACTTGGCTCAGAAACAACACCTTGAACTTGGCCTGCTGAATGAAGACATTTATAAGGTGGAGATGTAGAATGGGTCTCAGACTGTGTCCTTCTGGAACCAACAAATAAAACAAGTAGAGGACTGTGACCCTATGTTCCAGAGGCACCACATCTAAGGCACCTTTGTCCAGCAGGAAATTAACTTTTGCTTCTAGCAACAAGGTGTATTCCGGAACGCACATTCTTGCCAAAGAAGGGCAGTCAATAGAGATGTTCAGGAAGGGTAGAGCACAGGCCTTGTGGACCAGCTGGATAAACCAGCATCTGTCATGATGGTCCCCTAATTGGAGGAAATCTGGGCGACCCGGTACTCCACTGGAAGAAGATGGCATGGGTGTGAGAGGAACAGATGTTTTGAGTCGGCAAAGCCATTGGAGACTGGATATGCTGCTGTTGCTGGTGACAGCAATCATAAGATTCACTCATCCAGTGAGGTGTTGGGCTGGTATAGAGGTTTGCCTATGCATGGATTAATGACCTCTAGAATAGGCCAAGTACTGTTAGTACTGGTAATAAAATTGGCTTACTGGTGAGGCCAAATCCAGATAGCGAGCCACAGTTCTGCTATTCTTGAAGTGTTTCGGGAAGAAGTCCACTTTCTCTCTGAAAGCTGACTCACAATCAAAGGAATGTCAATTTGAGTGGATTGAACATCTCTTGAAAATATATTGAGGATATATCAAGGCATGGCAGAAAAGTCTGAAGTCAGTGTCCATGGACTGGCTAAGATACCATCGAAATACAAGGCACAGTTCAGGATCCGCTTTAAAATATTCAAGTCATCAATGACCAAATGGAAAAAAATCTTCATGTGTTCCAGTAGGCTTACAAACACTGGTATTGCCAATTCCACAAAGAATGTGCATAGCCACCTAACATGCATTACAGACATACAGAGTGAGACCGCCTGAAGCAAAACACCTTCAGTTACTTGGTATTCAGCTATATACACTTTCTCTCTATAGGGGTCATAGGGAAGGCATTGGAATTTAGTCTGGTGGTTGAAGCCCAAAACACCACACTCTGGCAATGGGTTTGAGTACAAGAACCTGGAGCAACCAAGAACAAGTCTATGGCATATGGCATTTTGTCTCTTGAATTTAGGGACTGAGAATGGCTTGTCCAAGGCTGCCAGGACAGGCTCAATTAGTGCCTTGTTAAATGGAACCAAGGTCTTTGGACTGCAAAAGTAGGTTGCAAGATGTCTGTTTGTTAGACATTGGTTTCCCATAAGGCAAAGTCAGTCCTAGAGCATCTGCAATCTTATGCATTTATATAACAATTGTCCTGTGGGACTCATTCAAAAGGTGTATCTTCCGATGTGTCATAGAATGAACCCAGAGTTAATCAGACTTATTTGTTGGACAAACATTGATTACAACGACAAAATACAGGACTGATATAGTGTGCATCTTGTAATGTTTTGACTCCAATCAAGTGTAACAATCAACAAAATAAGTGATCATAATGCAGCCAAAGCAGTGCTCCAATGGTGATTATATATCCAAAGAACATAGATAAAAGACATTGTACAATTAGAAATGGTCGCATGCGTTGATTGATAAAATGTATAACAAGGTTTTCATTTGTCAATGTGGAATCCCTTACAGTTAAATTACACATAGCAACCATGAGGGAGGGTTTGTTGACATTTCGACCCTGTGTGACTGTTAGGGTCTCTTCAGGATGTAGTCATTTACTCACTCACACTTGAGAATTGCCATAGGGAGTGAGATTAGCTCCACCACGTTCTTATTGAAGAATAAATTGAAATGACAGTTTGGGCAATTTTGCCTCGATAGTGGCAATGGTTCGATCTGTATGGGACCAGCTTTGCCACATTGGTATAAAGAAGATTGGTACTGGTTCTTAAAGATTATGCCCTGGCACTGAAACATTTGACTGGGATAGGCCTGGTAGTCAGATGACTAAGTCCTGAAGAGACCCTCACCATCAAATAGGGTCAAGACATTGACAAACCCTCTCCCTTTGTTACTGCGTGTAATTTAACTTTAAAGCACTCGTTGAGGTGGAGGAAAGGCCATGAACAGTAGTGCCACAAATAGCGCCTGTAAAATAAGTTTTTGGGAAGGAGTCAGTTGTGATTTTGTCTCAGTGATCCAGACCTTCAGCGATGCCAGGAGCTTTGCAAATGGTGATCTATGACTGACTGAGGTGAACTGGTCTTCAGAGGCCAGTGTTTGAGCTAGGGGAAAACTGGTATCCAAAATCTTTGAAGATGGGCAGCGGCAACCGCCATCATTTTTGTGAACGCCTGAGGGGCGCTGGTAAGGCCGCAGTGGAATATTGCAAACTGAAAATGGTTCTGGCTGACCTGGAACTGCAGGTGTCCCAGGACGGGCACATGAAAGGACATGTCCTGCAGGTCCAAAGCTGCTATCCAGTTGCCCAGATCCAGGCAGCAAGACCTTGGGTCAGTGTGAGCATTTTGAATTTATCCTTCCAAACAAAGGCATTCAGAGAGCAAGGGCAAGCCCTTTTATTGACAGGCTTTATACTGTGAAGGAGGGACTCAATTAATCTAATAAACTGGATAAACTGGCCCTACCATCTTAAACAGAAGGATAAAGTATTTATACCACATTGAACCTTATAATTTATTTCATGGTGTATACATTGTATGATGCTATTTCATCCCGCTGCCTAACATTACAGTAAGAGGCATGCTCTTCCATTTGTCTGAACTGATGCAGTAAAGTTTAAATTATTTTGTACTTGCAGTTGCTGCTTTGATGCTTACATTGCATGTAAGTTACAATACATGTAATATCAAATATAGTCTCCTTTCTCAGTGAATAGCCTTAATTGATAGTATCTTGGGTTAATTCCTCAGTTGTTCACAGTTAAAGAAGCTAATTTTGAAGGGTCGATTCTGTGACAGCATACGCAAGCGCATGTGTCTTGCTTGTGTGACACTATTGTTAAAAAACACGAACTTGGAGCCCCCCTGTTGCTGGCTTGCACGCACCCTTTTTTACACTCTGGTAATTGGTCACTGCAGCTTTTGCACCTTTCTGTGGAGGAGGGACCAAGCACTCTTGCAAAGCAAAATTGTTTCTTTCTTATGTAATTTCCGAAATTATGCTTTAACACATAATTGTGCTGTACAGGCCTATCCACCCCACTCCAATCAAATCAGCTCCACTCCAATCCACCCCACCTCACTGACATCAATTTACCCACTCCACTCAGTCCAATACACCCCAATATAATCCACCTCAATTCACACCAATCCAATCCACAACACTCCAGTCCCCCCCACAATCCATCCCACCCCAATTCAAACAACCCGATCCAAACCACTCACCCCAGTCCAATCCATTTCAACCCACCATACTCCAATCCCCCCAACCAACCCCAATCCAATTAATCCCACACCAATCCACCCTAATCCAATCTGCCCCACTCCAATCCACCACAATCCAGTCCTATCAGCTCCACTCTAGTCTGCCACCATCAAATCGGAAACAATCCAGCCTGCTCCACTCATTCCACTCCAATCCACCTCACCCCACACAATCCAGTCCTCCCTACTCCAATGCAATCCACCCACTCCAGTACAATCCACCTTACTGCAATCCATTCCACCAACTCAATCCAATCCTCCCCAAACCAGTCCACCTCAATCCAATCCAAAACAATCCACCCAACTTCAATCCAGTGCAATCCAATCAACCCCACTCAAATCTAATCCACTTTACCTCACCTCAATCCAATCCACCCCACTCCAATCCACTCGAAATCCCCCCAATCCCCAATCTAAACCACTCCATTCCAACCCACTTCAATCCATCCACTTCAATTCAGCCCATTTCATTCCAACCCATCCTACCACATTTGAGTCCAGCCCACCCCGTTCCAATCCACCCCACTAAATCCAAAGTACCACATTCCAATCCAGTGCAATCCAACCCACTCCACTCCAAGCCATTCCACCCCATTCCAATAAATCTACCCCATTCCAGTCCAATCCACAGCATCCCAATCCACCCCACTCCAGTTCAATCCACCCGTCCCACTCCAATCCACCATAATCTACTCCATACCAATCTGGTCCACTCCAATCCACCCCACCCAAATCCAATCCACCCCACCTCAATTTAATCAACCCCACTCCAATTCACCCCACCCCGCCCCAATCCAATCCACTCCACACCACCCAACCCACCACATTCCAATCTTATCCACCCCATCCATCCCACCCAATCCAATCCACTCCATCCAATCCACCTCACTCAATCTAATCCACCTGACTCCAATTTAATCCACCCCTATCCAATCCAATCCACCCTACTCCACTCCAATACAACCCACCCCATTCCAATCCGTCCCACTCCAGTCCATCACACTCCAATCCAATCCATCCCTCTCCAATCCACCCACTCCACTCCACTTTAATCCAATCCACCCCACTCCAATCTAATCCACCCCACTCTGATCCAATCCACCCAATGTAATCCATCCCACTAATCCAATCCACCCCACTCCAGTCCACTCCACTCCAAGCCACCCTTCCCATCTCAATCCAATCCTATCCAATTCACTCCATCCCAGTTCAATCAACCCCTCTCAATCTAATCCATCCAATCCAACCCACTACAGTCCACACCACCCCAATCTAAACCACCCCATTTCAATCCACCCACCCCACTCCAATCCAATGCACTCCGTGCAATCCTCCCCATCTAATCCGCCCCACAGCAATCCCCCCACTTTTTCCACTCAAAACCACTGCAGTCCAGTCCACCCACTCTATTCCAATCCATCCCACTCCACTCAATCCACCCCACTCTACCCCAATCCAATTCACCCCAACCCAATCCAGCCCACCCCAGTTCAGTCCACCTCATTCCATTAAATCCAATCCACCACACTCCAATCCACTACACTCGATCCAATCCACCCCACCCACTCCAATCCACCCTACTCCAATCCAATCCAGCCAATCAAATCCACTCCAGTCTAATGCAATCCACTCCTATTCAGTCCAATCCACCCCACTCAATCCACCCCAATCCAACCTAATATAATCCACACCACTCTACTCCAATTCACCCCACGCCAAATGACCCCACTCCAAACCACTCCAATCCACCCTACCCCAATCCTCACACCCAGTCCAATCACTCCAATCCACTCCACTTACTCAACCCAATCCAATCCACCCACCCGAATCCAGTCTAATCAATTCCACTCCAATCCATTCTACCCAATCCAATATACCCCAGTCAATACAATCCTTACCACCCCAGTTCAGTCCACCCCCCTCCACTCAATTCGATCCATTCCACTCCACTCAAATTCACCCCACTCCAATCCAATGCTACCCAATCCACCCACCCTACTCCAATGAACCTCAGCCCACCCCACTTCAATCCAATCTACCCCGTTTCAAACCACCTACCGCATTTCAATCCACAACACTCCAATCCACTCCAATCCAATCCACCCCATCTAGTCTACCCACTCCAATCCACCCCACTCTACCCCAATCCAATCCACTCCACTCCAATCCAATCCACCCTACAAACTCAGTCCACTCCAACCCACTCCACGCTGTTCCACCCCACTCCCCCAACTCCAGTCTATGCAATGCACTCTCTGCAAAAAGAACCAATCAACTCTATTCCCTTCTACGACACTACTCCCCCTACTCCACTCTGCTCTGCGATACTCTACTCCAACAAATCCGCTCTATGACGTTCCATGACACTAACCTTTAGTCTTGCTGATCAGCAGCCACACTGGTGTACAACATGGCTAAAAAACATTGCCAAATCCAATAGCTCTTGAATAGGTGAGACCTATTGGCTTGCCATTAGGAATGTTACGGAACTGAACAAAACTAACCATACATTTTTCCTTCCAAAATGCTCCCTTTTCCCCATATAAATATATGCCCTGCACTTTAAGATCTGTATTGAAAATGAGGCAAGTTTTTTTCATGGAAATAACTAACAATCTCATCTCTGCAGCGTTTAGGATAAATTACACTCTTTAAGTGCTGGTAAGAGTACAATGGTAACTACAGCACATTCTTACAATACTAAAATTCCTGCTATCTCATTCCCCCTGATGAGGAATCAAGCCATCACATAAAACTTCAACTCTCATTTTCAATTAGACAACTCAAAAATTCTGAGGTTGTTCCCGGAAAGATCTTCTGGACTCCTCTGACTGCTCGATGTCACTATAATATATGTATTGTCTAGTTTTAATTTCAAGCTCCTCTTTTCTCTCTCCTCTCTTTCCTCTGACTTCTTTTAGCTTCTTGGTCATTTTATACAGACAGCCTGCAACTGGGGCACACAGGGCTATAATCAATATAGGCCTCAAGATGACTCCAATAAGTCCCAATCCTAAGCTTCTAAACCACTTTCCAACAGTTACAAATCCACTATTAATCGCTTCCCAGGCACCTGTCTCTTCTTAGTCCTTCAGGTTCCTTTTCTATCCTGTTATGTTTGAAATATTCTTCCTCGAGTCCTTACGGTTCTCAGGAATATAGGTGCAGCACTGATGAACTTGCAACATTTTACATATTCCTCCCTCTTTTGCAAGAAGACTGCCAAACCAAGACGATTTTCTAAAGTCATTGCCCTTGGGGTAACCTTTTCTGGGTCTACTAACAAAATGCGCCTGCAGTGTCTATAAAAAGATTATCTGCAAAAGTTGATTACTTTCTTATGTTGTGACCATTCAGGATAACACATACTGATGGAATTAATGCACCAAAGCTATCCCCTACTTCTTCTGAAGCACTGGCACCTCTCTTGACTCTGATGTTTGACTTCTTATCCCACACTGGATCATTGAAGTGATCCACATGATAAACCTTTGGAAAGCCTACTCCTAGATAAGCATACCAATCTCTCAGCAGTTTGTGATGGGCATTTTTCCCACAAATAAACACCTGGTATGGCAGGGTCTTGTCCAGCTAACATGAAAGTCCACGCACGTTTAAACAAAAACACATATCTACATTCACTAGTGCCTAATAAAATTGTGTCAGTCTTTGATTTAGGTCTATATACACATAAATTCCCTACATGATGCCAATAAATCCCTAAGAATACGTGGTTCCAGCATTCCCTTTCCTAATTTAGTAATGCCATTCTCTTTTCCACATTAGGTTTCATAACTCTTTTTCTGTCTTCAACTTGTTCAATGAATTCCTTTTTTACTGGGGCCAAAATACGGGTCAGGTTGTTTCTGTGGGAAAATACTATACCAAATGTCAAGGCTGGTTCAAAGAAACCTTCAACTGTGTCAATGCTTTTTCGCCTTTACAATGCTAATTATGTGTTTCATTATGGGGTCCATTAGGAAAACTAAATCATAATTAGAGTAATAATATTGATAATTCTCTTGCTTATAAAAATGTGTTTATAACAGGCTACAGGAAAATCCATTTGTCATGGGGATACTAGAATACGTTATTACTTCACAAACTAATGAAGGCAACTGTGTTGTACATAGGAGTCTCTAACTTCCACAAGTTCTACATATTCATAGAGTAACTTATGAAATAGATGTAGGAAGCAGGCTCTGTTTATAGTATATCAAAATGAGATATAGGGGGTCATTCCGACCCTGGCGGTCATGGACCACGGAAGCACCGCCAACAGGCTGGCGGTGCTTCCAGGGCCATTCTGACCGCGGCGGTAAAGCCGCGGTCAGAAAAGGGGAACCGGCGGTTTCCCGCCGGTGCGCCGCCATGGGGATTCCGACCCCCTTACCGCCAGCCTGTTTCTGGTGGTTTTCACCGCCAGAAACAGGATGGCGGGAACGGGTGTCGTGGGGCCCCCTAACAGGGCCCCATAAAGATTTTCACTGTCTGCTTTGCAGACAGTGAAAATCGCGACGGGTGCCACTGCACCCGTCGCACCCCTGCAACTCCGCTGGCTTCCTTGTTGCAGGGTCTTTCCCGCTGGGCCGGCGGGCGCCCTTTTGGCGGTCACCCGCCGGCCCAGCGGGAAAGCCAGAATGGCATCCGCGGCCTTCTGACCGCAGAACGGCCATTTGGCGGTTCCCGTTTGGCTGGCGGCGCCCGCCGCCAGCCAAACTTAGAATGAGGGCCATAGTGTGCACAGAGTCCAGGGGTTCCCCAGAGGCTTAACAGAGGCTAAAGTAGATAATACTATTGCTCTCTTTTGTGGTAGTGTGGTCAAGCAGTTAGGCTTATCAGAGGGTAGTGCAAACACAGAGAATAGAAGAAGCACTCACTCAATGACTTACCTCCAGACCAATGGCTTTGATATAGCAAAAATACATTTTCCTAATTTATGATTCAAGTTGCAGGCAAGTACTTCAATAGTTTCATATTTCACACATATATCAATAGCACTTTGTTTGAAATTGATAAGTTTGACAGTTTTTGAAATATTGTCAATTATCTGTTTTAAAAGTTGACAATGCAATTTTCAGAAGCAGTTCCTGAGGGGAAGAAAAGTTAGATCTATTTGCAGGTAAGTACAACACTTACAGTTCCAGTCTCCAGGGGTTAGGAAGTCCATAGGTTAGGATTCAAGTTAAACCCACACACCCACCACCAGCAACGCTGGGCCGGCCGGGTGCAAAGGTCAAAGTGTAGGCAAAATTAACATGGGCTCCTATGGAGACTGGGGGCACTCAGATCAGATCTGCAGGCAGGTAAGTACCCACGTCTTCGGAGGGCAGACCTGGGGGGTTTAGAGGAGCACTGGGCGGGGGGCACAAGTAGGCCCCAAAAATACACTCTCATCGGTGCTGGGGTGGCCGGGTGCAGGGTGCAAACAAGGTGTTGGGACTTCAATGATTCTCTATGAGGGGGCCACGGGGGACACTCAAAGGATGCAAGCGAGGTCCAGGAGGTCATCGCGGGCAAACCACAGGCTTGACAAGGAGGAGAGCCGCCTGCTGAATGTTGCTGCACCAGAGGTCGGGTTCTCCAAGGCCTGGGGGCTGCAGATGCAGTGTGTCTTTGGGCATCAGATATCTTCGTCTGGAGCTTTCGTGGTCAGGGGGGGTCCTCGGGATTCCCTCTCCTAGCGTCATCGTGGAGGGGTGGAGAGGTCAACTCAGGGTGGGCACTTGCTCAGAATCGCATCTCTAGCTGGTTGGGCAACCTGGACACGGGCCGTGGGCGTCGGGTGCAGAGTGGTCAGGACTCATGCATTCAGAGTGGGGATGGAGTCCTTGGTTGTTGTTTCTTCTTTAAACAGGGCTGCTGTCCACGGGAGTTCTTGGTCCTTTTGGGTGCAGGGCAGACCTCTGGAACTTGGCAGAGGTCGCTGGTCCCTCTGGATGATTCGCTGTTCTTGTGCAGGTTCTTTGAAGCAGGAGACAGGTCGGAAGGGCTGGGGCCAAGTCAGTTGTCGTCTTCCTTCTTCTCAGCTTAGCAATCCTTCTTCTTGACAGGTTGCCAGGAATCTGGTGAGTTGGGTTCAGGGGGGCCCTTAAGTCCTGGATTTAGGTGCGTTTCAGGGGTCGGAGGGCAGTAGCTAATGGCTACTGTCCCTGAGGATGGCAACACCCTTCTTGTGTCCACTCCCCTTGGGGAGGGGGACACAAACCTAACCCTATTGGTCCCTGCCCTACAAACGAAGATGGAGGATTCTGCAGGGAGGGGGTCGCTTTAGCTCTGGACACCTTATGGGTGATCCCAGCTGAAATGTCACTCCTTGTTTTCCCCTAAGTTTCCCACAGACTTGCAGCCAAAAGTGGGGCTTTGTCCAGGGGCAGGCATCTCCACTATCTGGAGTGCCCTGGGTCACTGTAACCCGAAGCTTGAGGCTTTGAGGCTCACTGCCAGGTGTTACAGTTCCTGCAGGGGGGGGGTGTGAAGCACCTCCACCCAGGACAGGCTTTGTTTCCGACCACGGAGAGCACAAAGACTCTCACCCCATGTGGTCAGACACTTGTCTGAAAGTGGCAGACTGGCACAGACCGGTCAGTGCTGCACTAGCAGTTTTGCTAACATACAGGGGGCATCTCTAAGATGCCCTCTGGGTGATTTTTCAATAAATCCCACACTGGCATCAGTGGGGGTTTATTGTGCTGAGATGTTTGATATCACATTTCCCAGTATTAAGTGAAGCCATTATGGAGCTGTGGATTTCGCAATGACAAACTCCCAGACCATAAACTCAATATGGCTACACTGCACTTACAATGTCTAAGAATGGACTTAAACACTGTAAGGGCATAGTGCTCATGCAGCTATGCTCTCACCTGTGGTATAGTGTTCTCTGCCTTAGGGCTGTAAAGCTTGATAGAGGGGTGACTTGCGTATGCCACACGCAGTGGTTAGTGGGCTTGGTACCCTGAGAGGGGTGTCATGTCAACTTTGCCTTTTTCTCCCCACCAGCACTCAAAAGCTGCAAGGCCAGTGTAAATGTGCTTGGTGAGAGGTCCCCCAGGGGGGCATAATACATGCTACAGCCATTGGGAACTGTTTAAAATTTCTTTACCTACTATAAGGCTCGAAATACTCAGAGCAATTGTTGATCCGACTTTCTCTGAACTAATAGATGTGGGTAAACTCAATCCAATCAATTACAATATAATCATGATAACTGTTACAAATAATAAATCCTACACATATGTGCCTAAGCTCACTCTTTTTGTTTTCAGTGGGATACATGAGTTCTCTCATTTCAGACCAAAAATCCTTCGATGAAGTGGCTTCAATATACCATTGTCTATTTTTAGTCCTTTTTTTATTTGTAAGCAAAGCAAATATCAAAAATAGTATTTTTCAAAAAGTTCAAATTATTCACAAAAAGATCCTTGATCTTTGAGAAAGTTAATTATGTTTTTTCTATTAGCAAATGTTCAAAAAGCTTCTAATAAAAATACAAATGTCTCTAATAAATGCACAGCTCGTAATCACTAATAATCACTTCCAAAATGTAATGTCTTTGTTCATCAAGCGATATTGAGATTTCAAAGTTCAGTTCTACTGCAGTCACAAACTCAAGAATATTGAACTAGATTCAAATTGTTAAAGCAAAAGGTTGCAAACTCCTTCTCCCATTCTTTGGCAACAAAATACATCCATTCGGGTGCTAAGTATTTTCAACTAGGTAGTGCTCTTCTCTTTGATCACTGAATTACCCCGAGCATTACTGTCACTTTGACTCGATTCTTCCATTTCTCCAGCAATCGTTGGTGGCACTTGTACAGCTGGCACTGTTTGTTCACTTGGACAATTGTCTCTTAGTAAAGCTTTTCTCAACACATCATTTGGTCCTTCGTCAGCATCTGAGCTCTCATGAGTCAACTGATTCTGTCTCAACACTTCTGTACTGACCACTGTTGTCAACTCACTTAGACCCCCTCAGACCGTAATTGTGCTGTAGAAGCCACTTGTTCAGATCCAACAGCTTGACTAACCTGATCCCTCTCACTCATTGTAACCGACCATTGGGCGCAGTTGCTGTATTATCTTGGGGACCTGGAACTTTGCAAGTGTAGCTTGCATGCACCCAATTAAGAAGACCAGTGCCCTTCACAGCTAGGGAAGTGACCAAAACTACCTGAGCGTGCCCCTTGCAACATGGTTTCAAGTAGAATTTCCTTACATGTTTCTTCACAATGACCCAGTTTCCTGACATAGAACATGGCAGAGCTCCTGCTGCGGCTGAACTGTAGCTTCTACAAACTGATGATACACAGAATGAACCACGCCAGCTAGGCCTTAGCAATAATCCAGTACCAAGTCATCTGTAATGTTCACAGGTGCATTCGCAGGTACCGCTGGCAATCTCATGGTCTTCCCCATGATAATTTCATGAAGCGGCAAGCCAGTCTTTTTGTCAGGTGTACTTCACATACTTATCAGAACAAGAGGCAATGCATCTGGCCATTTCGAAGTAGTGGATGCACAAACCTTTGCCAATCTAGACTTCAGGGTACCATTGACTTGCTCCACCAATCCAGGTGGGTCAAATCTGTAACCACAATGTAGTCTTTGCTCAGCTTGTAATGTTGCACATAATAATTTCAGGAACTCACTGTTGAAGTGTGACCCTCGGTCTGACTCTAAAGAAGTCGGGAAGCGGAATCTAGGAATCAACTAACTAACCAACTAAGTAGCTTTGCTACTGTTAGACTGTTATTTCTCCTAATCAGATATGCTTTAATCCAACAAGAGAAAATGCACCCTGTGACTAAGATGTATCTCAGTCCATTGCACATGGGTAGCTCTATAAAATCCAACTGTATTCTGTTCTGAACTACCTACGTGACTTAGTGTGACTACTGTGCATTTTCTCACATTCATCTGCTGGCATGTCACACATCTGTGACACACAGCTTCTGCAATCAATCTGAATATGCAGTTAAAGCATGTCTGTTTAAAAGTTCTGCTCATTGCATCTCGACCTATATGGGCTGGTGATAGTATCTAGCCATGGGGGATAAACTATTTGGCAACCCAGCTCTTTCATCACTTGAAACCCATAAATTATCCTCATTTCTTTTGACGCATCCTGCTCTAACCCTACTCTGCTGTTCTTCCTCTGTCACTTCTTCCTGCAATCACTTAACTTTCTTCTATGAATCAACAGCAGTTAACAAGAATTTTTGACCAGTCTCATCATTTGTCTCCTTGTTCCACTCTCCATTTAAGGAAGTGCAGCTTAGGGTGAAATATCTTGCCACTTTGCCTACATACGTATTTGCCAAAGTTACATAACTAGGGGATTTTCTTTGAGCAGCCTTTTCCCAACAGCAATTTTCACTGGCAATTGTAATGCAGTCAGCAAATTATAGATGTTGTCTCCATTTCTAATTAGTGATCCAGAAGAAGTGATAAAGCCTCTCCAGGACCAGACCTGTCCAAATCATGAACAATACCAAACTCATACTGACTATCAGTGAAAATTGTCACTTTAGCTGGTCACAAACACAGCATGGCATTGCAAGAGTAACTAATAGCTACCTGGGGAGAAAAGACTCCTTGAAGCCAGAAGGCTTTGATCATACCTGAGGCTGTGCATATAGCATGACCAGCTCTCACACTGCACCACTTTTATCTCTTAAACAGGAGCCATCAACAAACATAATATAGTAATTTTCAGTTAGGGGAATGTCTTGGATATGAGGTCTTGGCTTGGTGCATAGTTCAGTAACATTGAGACAGTCACGCTCAACTTATCAATACAATCATTAACATTTTCAACAGGGGCAGGCAATATTTTCAATTTGATATTTAGTCCAGCTAGGAAGACTTGCTCAGAGAGAGTCAAATGTGCACTGGTGAGATACTATGTATCGGTCCAAATTAACCTTATCTTCATGGAGAGAGGTACAAAAACACTCAGGGGATGACCCATAAAAGTGTCTTTGCACTGTTCAATGCTGGTGCTTAGGGTAGCAACTGTCTTTAAACAACTAGGAAAATCTGGAAGCCCCAGAGTTGCAGAAAATAAGCAACTGGCTTGTTTGCACCTCCGTGCGACTGAGTCAAAACTGAGAGAGCACATCCTTCCCTCTCACACCAATATAAAGACAAACATTTGTTATAATCTGTGATTCCCCGAGTGGGGTATGATAGAGATTTTCTCTCGGCTCTGTGAAAGCATGTTTGCAGTTGTCATCCAATGGTACCGGATGAGGCACATCTTTGTGAGTTACTCTCTGTAAAGGCTTGGCCAAAAAGGAAAAGTTTGGAGTTCACTGATGACAGTAGCCATCCATTCCCAAGAACATTCTGACTTCCTTCTGAGTGGTAGGGGGGATTCACTTTCAAAATTGCTGAGATTCTTTCTTGCGACACCTTCCTTGTATCTTTCTCAATGTGGTGACCTACGCACAGAACCTCTCTCTTACAATACTGTAATTTTGTCAGGGAAACTTTATGTCCATTTTCTCCTAAGTGTTTCAAGAAGGCAATAGTATCTCTCTACAGGCTTCTTGAGTGTTTGGTGCCGCAAGCGGGATATCAAACTACTGTACTAAGACTGAATGATAAAGTAGTTTAAGTGATGCCAGATTCTTTTTTAAGATCTGGTTAAAAATCTATGGACTCTCGATATACCCTTGTGGAACCCGGCATCATGACAAACCACGACGGCCAAACTGAAATGTGAAGAGAAACTGACACTCTACATTGAAAGGTATGGAGAAAAACACTTGGCAAAGATCAATCAATGTGAACGTTTCTGCTCCACTTGGAATAAAATCACTGCTGTATTTGATACCACAGGACAACAGGGGAAAACTATTTCATTCACTTTTCTGAGGTCCTGGACTATGAAGTATTTTCCATTGGGCTTCCCCATAATGGGAGAGTTACATGGACTTCCCATTATCATCTTTAGAATTCCCTGTTCAACTAGTTTATCAGGGGTGTAATTCCTGCAATCGTCTCTGTTGACATGTTATACGAGGGGAATCTTCGGATGCACTGCATTAGGCTTTACAGTTATTTTTTATAAGTACAACTCCTTTAATCAGTCCTATCTTCATTCCTGAAAAATCCCAACTTCAGGTGATACAGCGTCTTTTAAATCTTCGGGCAACTCATTACATGTCAGCATTGTGTACAGTGGGACACTTGGATACTGTCTCACAATTTTAGATGGTATCTCTTCATTGTTTGTATGTATTCCAATTCCTCAGGGTTTGCAGCTAATGGAACTGTTTAGCTTACACAACAGGTCACATCCTAACAAGCTTACAGGACTTGAATTACATACCACAAATTGGTGCTCATCTTCAATTTAACCTTTTTTTAAAGGGACTGATTCTGTTACTGGGTTAGACAATTGTTTATTTGCGACTCCTACAACCTGAATTGTTTTCCTGAAAGGGGCAAATTTGCTGCTTCAGATATTGTGACAGTGGAGCATATATTACCAGTGCCAATCAGGAATGACACATTGTGACCCATTACATCAGCATCTAAATGTGGACCCCATTGATCTACTTCTAAAGAAGCCCCTAGCATGCAGTATTGATCATCTTAATAATCCAAATTAATGATTTCTGAAAAATCCCCTTCATCACTCAAATTAATCAAAGGGTACTGTGTTGTCAATGAATCTGAATCTACATTTACAATCTGATTTAGATTCTGCTGGGACATAACTGTCCGATGCTGAGCCATTGAAGCTTGTGGTATCTGTATCTGCTGTCCTTGGGGTACATTTACATTCTGCACTTGGGGTCTCTCTGAATCTGAACTTGATTATTATCTTGTGGCTGCATGAGATTTCCATTTTGAACCTGATTAGCATTCACATTAAGAGGACACTCCCTCTTCCAATGTCCCAAACTGCAGCAAGCAATTTCTGTGATTAGTTCTTTTCAACGTCTGGGCACAACAACTCCACTTTGGTCTACCTGAACACAACATCCTCTGACTCTAGGTTGAAAAACATTAGTTCCTTGCTGTTGTGCTTCTTGCATACTACCAGTTCACCACCATCTGTGGACTCTGCCTACCCTACTGTGCATCTTCCAATTGCATAACCATGACAACCTCTTTTAATGTCCTCTGCTTCAATTTCAAATCATCACTGCAGTATTTTGTGTACTGCAGTATTTCAATTGGTTTGTTCTGCCAACAAATCAAATGATCATTTCACTTATCTCAGGCTTCAATCCTTGCACCAATCTTAACTCAAAATGACCAATATCTTTAGCTCCCATAGTTTATGTACCGCTGTAATGTTTAAGTGCCTACAACAAACTTTCATAATAGGAATAAATCGATGCTTTTGTCTCCCAAGCCATCCTGTCAATTTTTACAAAATTAATGTCCTTTAAAGACACTTTGGCCCTCATTATAACAATGGCGGTAAAAGCCGCCTACCGCCGCGTGACAGCCACCAAAATACAGTCACCGCAGCTACCATCCATCTGCCATATTATGATCACTGCCGGACTTCCGCCACAAGAAGGCTGGAAATCCGGCAGTGATCATACTGGCGGACGGTGGTAAGCTGGCACTGCTACCACCAGCACCGCCACACCAGTAGAACGCCGCCAGCCGTATCATGACCTGTGATACGGCCTGGCGGTGTTCTGCTGGCAGGATGCTGCCGGCGGTAGCAGTGCCCCTTCCTGTTCCCTGCCGGAAGACTTCCTCGACCAAGGTAAGTCAGGCTTCCAACAGGGGAGGGGGGTGAGAGGGTGGGAGGTGTTGTGTGTGTGTCTGAGTGTGCATGAATGTGTGAGTGTGTGTGAATGCATCTGTGTGTGTTGTGTTGTTTGTGTGATTGTTTGCATGTGAGTGAATGCGTGTAAGAATGGTGAAGTGAGTGCGTGTCTGCATGTCAGTGTGATCATTGTAAGAATGTGTGCAAGCATGTCTGGAAGTATGCATGTATGAATGCGTGTATGCCAGTGTGAGTGATTGGGTGCATACGTGGTGTGTGTCTGCTTGTAGGGGGATGGAGAGTGAGTGTGAGGATCGGATGGGGTGGGAGGGGTGTGTGTGAGGTTCGGAGGGTGTGGGGGGTGAGTACGACGATCAGAGTGGGTGGAGGGGTGAGGATCAGAGGGGGTGGGGGTGAGTATGAGGATCGGAAGGGGTGGGGGTGTGTGTGTGAGAATCGGAAGGGTTGGGGGAGTTTGGATGGAGTGGAGGTGGGGGGTGTCAGGTGTGTGTTGGGGGGTGGGGGAGCTGCCTGACAGTGACAGGGAAGGAATGACCCCCTTTGCCTTTCAAAAAGCCAATTACCTTGTAATACTTTTTCATCACCTCCTTAGACTGCGCACCTGTTACTGGATCTCTTGGAGGTTCACTTTCTGGCCAATCAGCAAAGACTCTGGCATTCAGTCCACAAGTCACTTGGAACCACAATGTCAAACGACATATTTAATTCTTCCCACAAGCTTTTTGAAAGTTTTACAAGCCTTTCAGTCTGCTTATACCATTCCACTGGCTTCTCTCTCAATTTCGGGCAATCATTTGTGAATTACAATTTATCACTTCTATTCCAAGGTACATGAACATATCCTCCACCTGGTAATTCTCTCATGGGAAGCATTTTCACATTTGCCTCAGCTTGATTTGCACCTCCCAGAGGCACATCTCGTTTCACCTTTTTCTGATTTCTTTTCTTTGCCCATCTACCTTCCCACTTATCTACTGCACCCCATTTCTGGATGTACATGATTAATTCCCTAATATGTAATTTCATTCCAGGAGGTTTCATGTTTAATATATCCTTATTACTAAATTCTAATCTGTAACATCTCTTTGAGGGTGTGGATTTCTCCAAATCCACATCATATTTCTCAGTTACTTCACCTAACCTTTCATAAGCCTGTCCTGCACGTTGAGTAATGTCTTTGCATACAAACCCCAGTTTGTCCTCTATTTAAGTATCTAATTGTGCACTGTCTAAAGTTCCCCGTATCATCTAAATTAATTCTAATTTCAATACGGACATATTCAGGGATCTAACTCTCTCAGATGTTTCTTCTGTTTTCCCCTTGCAACTTGTTGTGCTTATTGCACCTTCAGGACTCACATTTTTTAGCCAGTCATTTAATTGCTGTGCAGTGAAACCTCTCAAACTCACTGGAGTATTCTGTAACATTTCTGCTGTAGACTGAAACAAGTTCATTTGATTTGGGGTGTTCGCTATGGACATGTTTTCTTGAGGGTTAAAAGGTAGTCTTCCTTGTAGGGTACTGCAATTAACATGTGCATCTGCTCTGATCTGGGTACAAACTATGGTGAACATCTCTGAGGAAACCTTAGCTCAGGAGTAAATCCTGTCTGACTTGTCATTGAAGTTGGATCTGAAATCTGTGTAGGGGTTAATGGTCTCAGAAGAGAAACTAGTTTCGCCATTGCTGAATCATTTGAATATATCAGTATCTGCACACTGTTTGGTGACATTCCTTGGTAAATAATAGGTGTATCAGGAACAGTTTGGATATTTAATGAGACATACCTGGAACATACAAAGGAACAACTAGACCTATATTTACTGGAACTGTTAAAGACCAATATAAGTTGTCTGGTTCGGGGGAATTGTCATTGCTACACTTTATCCTGACACAGTGGAACTGAAAATTTGTCCTGTCTGAGTCTGGGTAACATTTGGTATGGGTGGAATTGGATTAAAATGTTGCACTGACAAAGTAAAGTCAACATTTTATACTGGCTGATTCATTCACATAAGGTGTCTCTAATGAATGGTTCATGTAAGAATTTACATCTGATTCACATTTGGGTTCTGTACAGACTGAAGTGTGTCATAGCTTTGAACTGGTTGTTTCACTTGTTTGCAGGTGAACCTGGCACTATCTGATTCCGGGTTTGTGCTACTGGAGCAGTCGACACATTAGAGGTTGCATCTTGTGCAGCATCAGTTGTTGTTCTTATTCCTACAGCTTGATATGGAGGCAGACAATGTAACCAGATCTGATTTATAAATTCACCGCCCAAATCACTCTCATAAGTCTCGGTCTTTTTCTTTTCAGTACTTGTTGCCTGTTCTGTTTTTCCTGATTTAGTGCTTTCTTCTCCTTCACTACAGTAGAGATAACTGGATACAATCTAGTTCCTTCAATAGGTTCTGCTCTCCAAGCGTTACGCTCCTCATCCCATCTTGCCTCAGCAATTGTCTTTAGTGCTTTCAGCATTCTATTCTCATAGTTGGTTTTCAACTTCTGACTCGATGTGTTCCCAGATATTAAGTGCTTCAAATTGAACAAGTCTCTGAGGCAGTTTCATCTCATACAATACAATCCTCAGGTTCCATAGTGGGGAAATGCTAATGTACCATCTTTCTCTGTAATTTTGCACTATTGTTCAGGCCACAATCATGCATGAAGACATTTTTCAGATGCTACATAGTAACCTGGAGTACCTTCAGGTGGGTTGCCATATCTTTTCTCACTGGAATAAATACATTTACTCTCAATGCATATTTCAGTGCTTTAAAGAACTTCATTTTAAATCAAATTCAATAACTTTTCGTTCAAATCAAGAAGTGATTTCAGTCCCACAATCCTCTTCTTGAATGTTCCCAACAAATAGCAATGCAGCACTGACCACCAACACCAGCGTGGCTTCACACCAAATAACCTATACCAGTGCGGCACAAGATGACGTCAATTTCACTCCCCACAGCAACTGACCTTCTTTTACAATTTCCTGAACACTCACGCAAATCTCAGGCAAATATTGCGAGCAAAAACCAACATCATGTCTGCTCACTACAGGATAGGGTAACCAAACACTTCAAAGCAGTACAGAGATACACTTTCTGACTATGGCAGTCCCAATTATACGCAAAGGAATCTTGACCTGCAAATCTCACTCTGGTTGATACAGATCCTCCATGTGCACTCAGGATTCACTTAGTATCAACCAAACCCACACTCACTAAAGGAAAACTACTGGCACTGTTGATGACGTCTCACGTCAAGCACCTCACTGCAGACAATAAATTAACCAAGTATCTTCTACAATTATGCTTTATCCCGCAATATTAGACCACGACATCCCTATCAACAACTGCAACTTAGCATTAAGTGCCACAACCACACAAGTGCCAAGACTCCGTACAATACTTCACAACATCACTCTTTACCGCAATCTTCAAGCCAAAGCAATGCAAGCACAACCCTATTAATACTTACACATCCACTTCTGTGAGAAACGATGCTGGAACTTCACTAATCTTCGGAACAGACCACGGGGCAGAACTTGGGGTGGACACATTTTTAATGGGCAGGTCGCATGGCGATAATCCTACCTCCCTAACACTATCCCTGACTATAGTGTCTCCCTCCCCCTGAGAGAAACTATAGTCTGCTACCAGATCTGGGGTAGCATTTGTCTTCACAGTATATATGCTAGGACAAGGTCTATGGATCTTTTCATCCAGTATGTAAGGGTGTGGAGACACCTGGCATAAAACTCAAAAAATACAAGGGTTTTATTACAAATTAATGCTCAGAGTTACATAAATGATTTTCAAAACAAGACTGCAAAGATACAGGACCTCCTAAAGAAGTTCAGATGAACTAACATTAAAAACACTAAACACTCAATAACGGCAACACATAAGAGCAATACAAAAATCTGAAAAGAATGAAACATGCGTTGCATAGTTGTTCTAAGCCTGCATTCTTTAATAACCTTGACAAAGGGAAACCCTACAAATTAGCAAACCCATTTAACATGTGTTTGGGCAAGCACATGTGGGCAAAAAGCACAAAAAGAATTTGGAAAAAGGAAATATGGGGAATTAAGAGATGAACTAAGGTTGACAAAAAGTAGGTAAAGGGGGAGTGTCAGCATTTCAGAAGTTCGATGAAGAGTCTTCCTCTTCTGGTCAGGGAAAAAATCTCTTTAAGTCTCAACAAGGCATTTGAAAGGGGTAAAATATAGAGAAGGCTATACCTGTCAGAGTCCAAGGGGTTTAGCAAGCAATCAGAAGTGGGGGAGATCTCAAGGAAGAATCTGCTCCAAGTATAGTTCAGGAACAGTATATTGAAGTTCATGGGGCAAGCTGATTTTTCCATTGAGCTCTTCATATGACACAAAAGATGGAAATATCTAATGGTAAATAGTCATACTATTTAGACTGCAAAATTAGAGAGAATTCTCAGGATCCTTATGTGAACAGCTTCCTTCCGTACTCTTCCATGGGAATTTGAAACTTTCTATATAGATATTTATTCCACAGTTCCTGAATGTTTGGGACTCATGGTTTACATCATTAGCCTGCTATGCATAAAACAACAGTATCTCTATACATCTGAAAGAAAGTTCACATTAGCACGAATGACCAAACATTTTATGCACAATCTTGAAGCATAGCTTGCAGGCCTTCTTTAGGATAATGCAAGTAAATTAAAACAGCACATTCATTAATGCATTTAATTTACCTTTAACATCTCTAAACCTTAAATTCATTATTATTATACTATTAGACTTGCTCACATTAAAACAGATTTAAAGCGAAAACTCTGTTAACCCTCTTATATCTCTATGACATATCACTGCATTCTCTACATTTGCATGTTACATTTAAAATACTTTTTTCATGAAATCAAATATTGTTTTAATGCATTGTTAGTTTACATCATGAACTATAACGTAATGATGATTACATTTTTTAAACATGAAATTAAAATGCTATACCACATGGGTTTCAACTGCTAACCTACAGTGAATGCAAGTTAAATGGCTTTTCAGTGCACCACTTGACAACTAAACTATTAACACTTTGGTTAACATAAGGCATAAACTGTCACCAACAGATGATCACTGTGACATGAGGGACAATCCTAAAATGTCTGCTATATCAACTCAACAAGCACAACTCGAGGTAACACTGACAATTGCGTCTCTCTGCGGCTTGTGTTAGCATGAAGTTCGTCTCATAATGGCAAGCAAGGATCTATCACTCCTACAACATCACAGGCATATTTGAACTTACAAAATACTCAGAAAAGGTTTTCACTTTCTGCATTTTCTCACATTCAAATCAGCAAATCTTAGAGAATCATCTTTTGAATTCCTGTTACATCTATTCATTAGTTCTGTTCAGGTAGGTGACTGCCTATTCCCACAACACTTTTAAAGTCAACACTCTTCTCCTGTTTTCATAGAAGTATCTGATTCCTTCGTTTTGGGGTTGCCAACTTTCCTAAATATCCATCCTGATGATGACACCCTAAAGTGAGCATTGTGCTGTTAAAACCTGGAGAAATATATGTTCCTGCCTGCATTGCTCTAATGGAGGAGTCAGTTGGAATGGGGATTGGCATCAACTCATTTACTCACGATAAATAGTCACTGTTGGACCTGACCCTTTTTCAGGGTTATCCCCAAACCTTTTGCCTTCTTTCTCCTATTTTTTCTGACTCTGTTTTTGTTGGCTTCAGAAGTCTGGGCACTTTACCACTGCCCATCGTTCTAAAGTGCATATGCTCCCTGTGTAAATTGTATTGGTGATCAGTTTCCCCATGATTGGTATATCTGATTTGTGTGCTCAGGGCCTGTAAATCAAATGCTACTAGTAGACCTGCAGCAGCATGTGCCACCCACATGAGTAGCCCTGTAAACATGCCTCAGATCTGCCACTGCAGTGTCTGTGTGTGCTGTTTTAAACTGTCATTTTGACCTGGCAAGTGCACCCACTTGCCAGGCCCAAACCTTCCCTTTTATTACCTGTAAGTTACCACTAAGGTAGGCCCAAGATAGCCCCAATGGCAGGGTATAGGGTATTTAAAGGTACTACATGTTATGGTGTGGTTTAAATGTCCTGATAGTAAAGTCCTGCTAATTTGGATTTTCACTATTGTAAGGACTATCTCTCCCATTGGGTAACATGAGGATTGCCTTGAAATATCTTCTAAGTGTTATTTCCCATTTGGGATTCATAGGGATGTGGAGCTTGGGATCTCTGAATTCACAATTTAAAAATAAAACTTTTGATGAAGTTGGTTTTTGAATTGTAAGTTTGAAAATGCCTCTTTTAGAAAGTGGGCAATTTCTTGCATAACCATTCTGTGCCTCTGCCTATCTGTGGAATACAAGTTTGGGTCAGGATGACATAAGGACTGTTTCTGAATTCACTCTAGACAGTCACACAAAGGGAGCTGATGGGTCTTCCTGAACTAGAGTGGTGGGAAGGGCTGACACTTGCAACTGATTATGGGCTGTGCCTGCCCTCACACAAAGCAGTTTCCAACCACCTGGAGTATGTCTGGGGCCAGGGCGGGAGAAAGGCAGGGTCTTGTGCACTACAAAGACATCGCTTGTAAATTTGTCTACTTCAAAGACAGAAATGGGTATAAGTACTAGACCTCTGACACCACAGATTTAGAGCACCTCTGGACTGGGGATGTTCTGCAAGGAATAAGAGCTGGATGTACTAGGAGGGACTGTCACTCTGCCTGTTGCTTTGCTTGCCTGCTGCTTATGTCCTGGGATTGAAAGGACTGGACTTGGCTTTCTACATCCTGCTTTTTAAGGGCTTGAACTGAGCTTGCCTCCTGTTACGAAGTCTCATGGACATCAAAGACTTCATCTTTCAGTGTCTGCGCCCTTCTGCTAAGAGCCCTGACTTACCAAGTGGTGCCAACTCCTGTCCCTGAGCCCTTGGAAGTGTAAGCTGGTTACCTGAAGGAGAAAAGCTACGCACTGATGCACCTCAGCTGAAAAGTCAACGCAGCACTTGTCCTGCAGCTGGAGAATCAACGCAGAACTTGTCTCACCAAGGCTCCTTCAACACAGCGCGTCTGTACTTTGAATGCATTGACCCTGGGTGCCAATTTCTCATCGACCTTGCACCGCAGGAAGGTACCGAGGCTGCATGTCTGTAAATCAACGCATCGTCTTTTCAGCGAGGAAAGAATACACGGATCACCTCCCTGCCAATAAGGAGCCAACACATCGCCTGATCTGCGAGTAAAGAATTGACACATCATCTCCTCTGCGCAGTCAGGAGCTAACACATTGCTTTGCTTTTTCGGCGCCTCACCTCCCCTGCCGCCCCCATCGTCTTTGTTTTTGATGCATCCAGGTACTTTGTGCTAAAAATATATAATCATTGATTCCTCTGGACTAAGACTCATTTAAACCTTTAAAAAGTGATATCTTTACTTGTGTATGTTGGATTTTTGTCATTTTGGTCTTGTTTTACTCAGATGGATATTGGCTATTTGTTAAACCCGGATTTGTGGTGTTTTCACTGTGTGACTGTGTGTGTGTGTGTGTACAGACAGTTGAGACCCTACAGGTGATTGGCCGTGCTTTAGAAACAAATGATTGAATGATACTTTACACATTGCCTCTGGGATAAGCCTGACTGCTCATGTCAAGCTACCAAGGGGGTGAGCAGGGGTTATCTTAGCTGTGTGACTCCCTTACCCCGACTAGAGTGAGGGTCCCTACTTGGACAGCCTGCAAATCACTGCTAACTAGAGACCCGTTTTCTAACATGGAGTCAGAAGAATACATTTTATTTTAGCTCTGAACTTATTTTACAGATCCTTCATGATAGCCAGTATAGACAAGGGAATTATGCAGCACAATGTCAAATGTTGTGTCACACAATGGTGCTTTTAGTGTCATTCTTTGAACTCTTTATTTTGTTGACTTTACTTAGTTTTAAATAGTTTTGTTTTGAAGCTTAGTCAGTCAGTCAAAACATCTTTATTTGGGCGAATTGCAGCCTTAAAAGCACACAATATATACTAAGTTAATATCGAGACAATCATACCCCATCATAAGAATGATATAAAATAGACCGAAAAGGGCATGGCACCAGCCTTGATGTGGAAAACATTACAGACAGCAGCTATGGATCTCAGGTAAAATATAACTGTCCTTTGTGTTGACCTGAGAACTGCTTTTAAAATCCATCAATCTTCATGATTGCTCTTGAGTACACTTCTGCCGTGCAGGAGAAAAACTATAGTAAAAACACAATAGGCATCTGGAAACAACTGGTCACTACCACACCACATTCGCCAGATTATGATGCACAGAAAATGAAGCCAAAGAATGTTTTATCTTTATCCCGGCCACTAAAATATGCTTCACGCCCGAGTCCTTGCTATGTCTCTAAGAGATACTCCTGGAGTCCTTATTCCCAAACAATTGATGAAGGTGGGACGAGGAATGGGGAAAAGCTGCCTCTATGCTGGTGTCTGCCACACAAACATTCCTGTGACTCGAAGACTGTGATTTATCCTGTCCTCTGGAAGGAGGGCAGCTACAATGATGAATGTGATATGCAAAACAAATAACATGAAGTGATTAGTTTATTGCAGCAGATACATTACAAATAGTGCACACTATGTGCCTCCTCAAATTTTATAGGAAGATCACATTTCTCAAATCTCAGAAAGCTGTAGGGTCTGATTAGGACACAAACACATAACTTGCAGGTTACATCCGGAGCTTTGCAGAAGGCACATTAACCCTCCAAGATAATGCATATTTAGTTAAACCACAGCCCGGCAGAATATACACGTATATATAGCACGTGTATTGGCCTTCAAAGCTACATTGGCCGCATAACATCCTTATGTCCTCATTTGGAAATCTTCAGGAGAAGGATAAAATCATACTTATTGCAAGGGACAGGCTGTCTGCAATGAACATGGTGTCTCTGTTTAAAAGAAGCAATATTAACAAATTAAAAAATGTTTGTTAGAAATGGGGTTTTTGGTTGGCAGTCAGGTTGCCCTCTGTCCAAGCAAGAACCCTCACTCTAGTCAGGGTAAGTCACACACAATCCAAGATTATTCTGTGCCCACCCTCTGGTAGCTTGGCACGAGCAGTCAGGCTTAACTTAGAAGGCAATGTGTAAAGTATTTGTGCAATAAATCATACAATAACACAATATAGCACCACAAAAATACACCACACAGTGTTTAGAAAAATATGTAATATTTATCAGGATAATTGTAGGTCAAAACGAATAAAGATGCCAGGTGAAATTGTAGAGATATCACTGAAAAGTGATATAAAGTGTCTTAAGTCTTTAAAAAGCAAACAAAGGCCCGTATTTATACTTTTTTTGCGCCGCATTTGCGTAGTTTTTTGACGCAAAAACGGCGCAAACTTGCAAAATACCATTGTATTTTGTAGGTTTTCGCCGTTTTGCGTCAAAAAGCGGCGCAAATGCGGCGCTAAAAAAAGTATAAATACGGGCCAAAGTCTCTTTCAAGCACAAAGTACCTGGTTTATGGTGGAAAATCTCCGCAAAGGGCCGCAGAAGAAGAGATGCGTGGAAAAATTGTGTGTGCGTCGATTTCTCCTCTGCACACACGGACTTGCGTCGTTATTTTTCATGCGGGGAAGTCCTGCGTCGTTTTCCGGACAGTCTCTTTCTGTGGGTCGCGGGGATTACCAGATGTCCCGGGTCTGTGTGTGGATTCTCCTGCTTGTTTTCCGGCTGCGCGTCGTTCCGCAGGGCTGTGCGACGAAGTTTCGCTCTCACGGCAGGCGTCGCGTCGATTCACCCTCTGGAAGTCAGGCGGCGTTGTCCTTGCGAGGCCGTGCGTCGAAGTTCCGGCCAACCTGAAGGCGTCGCGTCGGTCAGCATCAGTGTGCGGCGTTTTTCTTGCCGCGGAACAAGCTGTGCGTCGAAATTTTAGGCGCATGAAGAGTCCAAATGAAAAAGAGAAGGATTTTTGGTCCTGAGACTTCAGGGAACAGGAGGCAAGCTCTATCCAAGCCCTTGGAGAGCACTTTTACAGCCAGACAAGAGTTCAGCAAGGCAGCAGGGCAACAGCAAGGCAGCAGTCCTTTGTAGAAAGCAGACAGGTGAGTCCTTTAGGCAGCCAGGCAGTTCTTCTTGGCAGGATGCAGGTTCTGGTTCAGATTTCTTCTCCAGCAAGTGTTTGATGAGGTAGGGTAGAGGCCCTGTTTTATACCCAAATGTGCCTTTGAAGTGGGGGAGACTTCAAAGAGTGGCTAAGAAGTGCACCAGGTCACCTGTCAGTTCAATTCTGTCTGCCAGGGTCCCAGTAGGGGGTGTGGCAGTCCTTTGTGTGAGAGCAGGCCCTCCACCCTCCCAGCCCAGGAAGACCCATTCAAAATGCAGATGTATGCAAGTGAGGCTGAGTACCCTGTGTTTGGGGTGAGTCTGAGTGAATGCACAAGGAGCTGTCAACTAAGCCCAGCCAGACGTGGATTGTAAGGCACAGAAAGATTTAAGTGCAAAGAAATGCTCACTTTCTAAAAGTGGCATTTCTAGAATAGTAATATTAAATCCAACTTCACCAGTCAACAGGATTTGGTATTACCATTCTGGCCATACTAAATATGACCTTCCTACTCCTTTCATATCAACAGCTACCACTCCAATACTGTATGAGGGCAGCCCCAATGTTAGCCTATGAAGGGAGCAGGCCTCACAGTAGTGCAAAAACGAATTTAGGAGTTTTACACTACCAGGACATGTAAACTACACAGGTACATATCCTGCCTTTCACCCACACAGCACCCTGCTCTAGGGGTTACCTATGGCAACATTAGAGGTGACTTATATGTGGAGAAAGGGGAGGTTTAGTCTTGGCAAGTACTTTTAAATGCCAAGTCGAGGTGACAGTGAAACTGCACCCAGAGGCCTTGCAATGGCAGACCTGAGACAAGGTAAAGGGGCTACTTAAGTGGGTGGCACAACCAGTGCTGCAGGCCCACTAGTAGCATTTAATCTACAGGCCCTAGGCACATATAGTGCACCTTACTAGGGACTTATAAGTAAATTAAATAGTCCAATCAGGTATGATCCAAGGTTACCATGTTTAAAGGGAGCGAGCATATGCACTTTAGCACTGGTCAGCAGTGATAAAGTGCGCAGGGTCCAAAAGCCAGCAAAACAGTGTCCAAAACGTGGAGGGAGCCAGGCAAAACGTTAGGGGTGACCACCCTAAGGCTGTCAGGACTAACAATGTTGTAATATAACTTTACTTTGTCAATAACCAGAGCAAATCTGGTGTTCACTTAACACCAGTCAATACAATAAAACATGTGGAAACGTTCTTGCATGTCATTATTGTAGACGTGGCAGCCTTAGTGTGGCCTTCCATCCAACATTTTGCCTTTCTCCTCCATTTTTCTGACTTTGTTTCTGAAGGTATTAATACTAAAGTGCTTGTGCCCTCCCCTTTAAACATGGAAATAGTGGCTTATCTGCAACTTGCATATTTAATTTACTCATAAGTCCCTGCTAAACTTCACTGCATGTGACCAGGGCCTATAAATTAAATGCTACTAATGGGCCTGCAGCACTCATTGTGCCACCCACTTAAGCAGCTCTTTAATCATGCCTCAGGCCTGTGTGAAATGTTACACTGCCATGTTGACATGGTAAAATACACTTTTTTGCCAGGCCCAAAGCTTCCTTTTTAAAACACATAAGTCACACTTAGGGTAGGTCAGGTTAGCCCAGATGGAAGGGTGTTATGTATCTTAAACACAGGACATACACTTTTAAGTTTTATGTCTTGGCAATGAAATTCTTTTAAATTTGATTTTAATTACTGCAAGGCTTGTCTCTCCCATAGAATAACATTGGAGTTGCCTTACTGCATTCTATAAGTGTAATTTTCAAACACAAAGAGATAATTCCTTCAAGATTTGTGTCTCTGGGAATCACAATTCAAAATCATAACTTATGGTGAAGTCGGATTTTAAATTGCAATATTGAAAATGTCACTTTTAGAAAGTTGCATTTTCATGCCTAAGCCATTTGGTGTCTGTGGCCTCTCTCTTGTCACATGACTAGGTGTAGTTGGCAGTTGGGCTTTGTGTATTCCTCCGAAACAGCCACACACAATAGGAGATTAGATGTCACTGGATGGGCCATCTAGGGCACAATGGGAGGGAGGTGCTGACCACAGCCTTACTTAAAGCTGAATAGGCTGTACCCTCTCCACAAACAAAGGGCTTAACAACCCTGGGCTGTCACTCCAGCCAGCTTGGAGCCAGGGTAGAGGAGGCAGGGAATTCCTTGCACTTCAAACCCACTGTCTAGAAGTTTTTCCCAGCTTCCAGGACCAGGGCACCAAGGTATAAATATTGGCACACAGACACCACAACTTGAGTACACTTCTGGACCTGTTGATACTCGGCCAGGAAGGAGTGGTGTGCAGTTGAAGGACTGCCACTCTCCTGTTCTGCACTTTGCTGGACTCCTGCTTGCTAAGCTGACCTGCTGCCTGGTGCCTTCTTGCCTGGGTGAGAAGGACTGGACCTGCATCTCTTGAATTCAGAGTGACTAAAAGGGCTATTTGGCTGGCCTCCTAATCTGAAGACTTAGGGACATAAAAGACTTCTGATCTACCCTGCTTTTCCAGCTGAACTTTGCAATCTGTGAGTCTACCATGTTAAGTGGTGCTACCCTAGTCCTGGACCCTTGGATGTGGGCCTCAGGTGCTTGCCAGCAGAACTGACACATGCTGTCTGGTGAGCAGTGCATCCGCGAGCAGAAGCAACGCATCTCCTTAGCTGTGTGGCACATCCTGGAGTAGAACCGACGCACTGCTGTGTGGATTGGAACCTGTCGTGAAAGACTTACATTTACTGTCACATCCCGCATCATGGGTTTGATGCATCGTCTTCAGAACCTCTGCTGTGCGAAGCTTCCCTGGAGCAGTTCCTCCATCTGTTGTCAACAGCAGTCTCAACACCGCCACCTAAAGCTCCGCACCACAGCTTCACTGTTTATTGGAACGTCGCTCTGCCGCAAGTGTGCAATGCATCCCCAACACTGGCCTTGGTATTGAAAGTTCTGTAGACGGGATCCTTGATGTCAATGCGACAGGATCTCGCACCAAAGCCTTGCCGCATCTCAGAACCAACGCATCACCTTGGCTGTGTGACGCTTCTTCGACGCGCATCCATGCAATGCTCCGCAACCAAGAATTAAGGTGCTTTGTTGAATGGGTCTAACTGGGTCCTTGTCGCCGGCCAACACTCTGATAGTCGGCCTGAACTTGTGACTTTGTCCCGGTCCAGCGCAACCAGATTTTCCCAACAGTGCTTCTTGCTTCTTGGCGCTAGTTTTATTTAAAACTTTAATATTCAATATCTCCGGTTCTAACACTAATTGGATTTTTGTTGTTTTGGTCTTATTTTATGTGTTAAAATCTACTCTATTTTCCTAACGCAGTTGTGGGCTCTTTTAGTGGTGTGTTTTCACTGTGTTACAGTTTGAGGTGTTGCACAAATACTTTACACATTGCCTCTAAATTAAGCCTGATTGCTCTGTGCCAAGCTACCAGGGGAAGAGCACAGGTTAATTTGGGGTTTCCTTGTGTCTTACACTGACAAGATGTGTGGTTGCTGCTTGACCAGGGTTCACATCCCAGTCAAACAACAACTCGGCTTCTTACAGTTTTTAATTTTGGTCTACATTTGTAGTAACCATGGCCTATTTGGTTGCGTTAACACAATTAGCAGAAAATTAGCCTTACTACGAGTTGCCTGACAATCTCTAAATGAGAGATTGAAAGATACTGAATACACATATATTTCTGTAACTTGCTTGTTAACCTTCCTTGTAATGTTACCACTAGATTCTCTTGGACAGTAGGTATAGACAGTAAGATAGACTGTCAGTGATCCTACTATGGTAAACTGTGGGCAAACTGAATGTTAAAATATTAATGTTTGTGTAGTCAACAAAGAAATACATTTTTGTGTGGTGACATATCAACCTCTAGTAAGGCAAATAAATGAAAATTCGATTAAACGCTGCCACAAAACCTTTGAAACAAGAGTCATGCATAAACACAAGTAACAAGAATTGGAAAAGCCAATACATCCAGCATGGGCTACAAAACTTTTGAGTTTGTCAACCCCTATTTTGTTTTGCTATTTTACTTTTTTAAACGTTATTGTTGGAGGGGGTGCCAGGCCTGTGCCAATATCTATAAATAAATGGCTAAAGGCAAAAATATTTTGATCACATATTGTCAAAGTAGTTCCTGGCACTGTAGGGAGCTATTTTGTGTGTGGCTTTGGTCTTGTTAAACAGCTTAATCCCATCACTCATAGGGAAGGTAGCCAATGGCTGAAGTGGTCTGACCCATGGCCCCTTTGTGCGCAGGCAGAGGAAAATGTGAAAGACACAACAGCCGAGCAATGACTGAAGAGGGCTAGCTGAAAACTCCAAAGCCTGAAAAAAAACTATATATGTATATATATTCAGAGAAAAAAAGAAAGGTTACAGTTAGGTTGACGTTTTACCCATACAAAATCATAGAAATTCAGCAGGCATAGTTATACTTATTCTTAAGAAACTACAACTCTTTGCTCAAAGTTACTTTCTGGCACGAGTTATAGTTTCTTACACTAAGTTTAACTATAATGATAACTTCTGAATTTCTATGGTTTTGTATGGGCAAAATATCAACTTAACTATAAGGTCCCAGTAACCTTTGTTTTTTCAGTGAAGTTATCAGGTCTTTGTAATGCACACATTAATATTTCTATCAGGTTGTGGACAGTCAGTCAGGGTCTTGCTTTTCCCATGGATTCAAGGAGGATCCGCGGAGGATTTGAGGATCCAGGGATCAGCCGAAAAAAAGGGCAATATTTAGTCCATATGGGGTCCCTACTCTTCCATGTGTCCTATGGGGTCAGGGTACCTGTATCAAGACCCCTTATATGTTTTCTAACTGATTTTCCTACCCCCAAGCAATGTGAGAAACAAAATGGCGGCCAAACCTTTTCTGTCAGGTTGCGGCCAGCCAATCACAGCCTTGTTTTAACTCCGAATTCACGGAGGCTCCACGGGGGATCCCCAACCCTATATATAGAAAAATTTGGTTTTCCTTTAGTAACTAGAAAACTACTGAAAGGATTTACACCAAATTACAAAAAGGGAGTGTGACGGGGCGTCTTCCTCCGAAGCCGCCCCTCGGTACCCCAGGGGCACATCTCAGCGTGCGGAAGGCCCCGGGGAGCCTTCCGGTGACCACCGTCCTGACCCGGAAGCTCTTCTGGGTGCTGCTGGCGGGCCAGAGAGGACAGAGCTGTGGGGCTTTTTAAAGGCCCCAACCATGGTACGAGAGGGAGACGATCGGAAGCAGAAGAGGGATCCCGAAGACCCGCAGATGCCATCCCAGAGAAACGCGACCAGCTGGCGTCTCGGAAAGCAGGGAACCAGGAGGAAGCCCACGCTGAATCCGGCCATGCTCTGGAGAGCGTGGCCACACCAGGTACGGCAGGGGGAAGATACTAGGGGGGAGGGGAGGGGTTGGGAACGGTGGATTTGCTGGTTGGGCTCGGTTTCATTTTGGTATGTTTATTTTCTCCCCAATTACAACGGGTTTGATTTCTTTATTTAGTTTTTTTTTCTGTGACTGAGGGGATCTGGAGCTGAGTCTTGCAACAACACAGCCAGCAACCATAGACACCCGTGTTTTGCTCCTGGAGCCTCCAAACAGTTTTTTTCCTTTATGACGGCCCATATTGTAAAAACCACCCCGAACTCGATCATAGCGGCAGGAAGTCGGTTAAAGTAGTGGTTTATTTTATTTATTTTTTTGTATTATATGGGACAACTCAGGTTCAGTTAGGTGGTACTATTGAGTAGGAGGAAGAAAACATTTCAGTGTCGAACTTAAAACTACAAGACAAGATATATATATATATATATATATATATATATATATATATATATATATATATATATATATATATATATATATATATATATATATTGCCACTACAGAGTCTGCTAGAACACGTAGAAAAAACAGATAAAGAGAACAAATAACCCATTTAGCCAACAGGAGAAATAGAGAGAAGACTGAGAGTAAAAGGGAAAAAAGAGAAAGGAAGGAAGGAAACAGTGAGAAGAACTAAAGGAAAGGCAGAAGAAAAGCAGGGAAAGGAGATACTAGTAACGGAAGAAAAAAAAGGAGAGAAAGAAGAAAAAGGAATAGGATAAGGAAAGAGCCTATTCAGACAAACGAAGGAAGAAAGGGAACAAAAGGGGGGGGGCTAAAAAAGGGAAAAGAAGGGAGAACTACATACCCACTACCTGTGTTCTTCTTTCCTTTACATGCTCCTCCTGAGTGGACCCTGGGGAACAAAAGACAGATGTGAAGAAAACGTGTGAAGGCCCAGATAAAGAAGGAAACAAACAAAAGGCCATCAAAGACAATCCAAAAGACAGACATTGTCATATGTTCAATCAATAAAACTCTTTCTGACTATACATTCACCTCCCTTCATTTTCTGACGCCTCTCACAGGGAGCTTTCTGGACCAAGAGCTAGCTGTCTGCCATATCTGGTGTAAATCCGTCCAGCGGTTCGGGCTGTAGTTGTGTTCCAAATCCCTATGGAAATTAACATGGGGGAAACGTGTTTGGGGACCCCCCTTTTTCTCAGCCTCCGCTCGACTGATCACCCCGAAACTTTCCAGACCGCAGCTGAAGAGAGTGTTAAAAAGGGTTTTGTAACTTGCCTATATCTTTGGCACCACTTGACAAATCTTCACAACATTTTTCAAAACAAAATCAAAAGTCACATCAGCTGCTGTCTGGAAAGTTTTGGGGTGATCCGTTAAGCGGGGGCCAAGAAAAAAAGAGGGGGTAAAAAAGGTCAGCTTCCCATGTTAATTCTCATAGGGAATTTGAACAGCGATAGCACATTAAACCACTGGACAGAATTACACCACATTTGGCAGAAAGGTAGCTCTTGGTCAAGAAAGATCTGTTTTGTTGTTTGGTGCAAATTTGAGTGGTTTCTGAGAAATTAAAGAAAATATTTGTATGTATAGGGATGCAAAGGCTCCATGAACCCTCCCAATATCGTACTGAGATCTGATTGCTGCCAACACTTCAACAAGGAAGCTTTGCAACCACGTTGGGACTCAGCTTCAGCCTCGTCTCAGAAAAAAAGATAAAAAAAGAACATAAAGGGCCAGGGTAGATACAACCACCAGAGCAAAAAAGCATTTGTTTAAAAAAATGTTGGCAGAAGCTGTGGCGGATCCTCACCACAGAAATTCACCAGTTATAATTGGAGTTATCTCAAGTAACTATAACACGTGCCCCAAGGAACTAGAACTCACGCCCTCACCATGCACTGCTAATTACCCCACATAATACATCACTCATGACATCTCTGATAACATCATTGATAATATCAATGTAACATTTGCAGTAAAATTATTTAGCAGAAAACTGTGCAATGCGAGGGCGTGAGTTAAAGTTACCTTAGGACCTTTGGGTTTTTAGGTGAATTTCAGTTTTTTAAATTCTATTTACTAACTATAATGTCCCTGTAACCTTTGTTTTTTTCAGTGTATATATATATATATATATATATATATATATATATATATATATATACACACACACACACACACACACACATCACCTACTGGTGGTTGCCAATAGGTATTTATATTTAGGACCACGTCTCCATAGAAAAAGCGTTTTTTGACTTGCCTATAATCTTTGATGCCGTTTGACAAATCATCACGAAATTTCCCCAAAAATTGTTCCTGAGAATCTTGTTGTTCATGGGAAGTTTTGGGGTGATCCGTCAAGCTGGAGCTGAGGAAACTGAGGGGACAAAAGAAGTACATTTCCCATGTTAATTCCCATAGGAGCTTTGAACACAACTACAGCCAGAACCACTGGACGGAGTTACACCAAATTTGGCATAATGGTAGCTTTTGGTCCACGTATTTCTCTTTTTGTTATTTGGTGTAAATCCATTCAGTAGTTTAATAGAAATTAAAGGAAAACTAAGTGTGTATATCTAAAAGCGTGAAGGCTTTGCTAATCCTCCGACAGCCTAGCAGCCATCTTGGGACTCTGCTTCATCGGAGTCCTTGGAAAAAAAGATAAAAAGTAAGAAAATGGGCCACGGTAAGGGGACCTTGACCCCTTAGCTCTGGAGCTAGGGTCACCTCAGGGGAAAAAAGTGCTTTTTGTTAAAAATCTTTACTGTGAATTTGCGACGGGGTTGCGAATCCACGGGGAGAAGCGCAGTCTCTCACACTTCTTTTAATAAAGCCCCTGGGTGGGCCAGGTCACACGAGCATATAAAAAATAAAGGAGACGTGCACGGGGCCCCCTATTAGGGCTTATTTATGCCCCAGGGACTGTCATCTCCCCGGGGCTTATATTTATTAGTATGTTAAGCGCCTACCCCCGTAGACCCGGGGACCGACACCTTCCCGGGACCGCATGTGTCATTTATACAGGGGGACCCTCTCCCCCCCCCCCCCTACAGCCCCAGGGTCCGACACCTCTGCGGGGATGAAATAATATGATAAAGGGGGTCTGTTACAGACTTCTGGCCATGGGGACCACCACCTACTAAGGGCAATTGATTACCAATAATAGGGGGCTGCGGGGTTCCCCCCCAGCCCTGGGGACAACCACCTCCCCAGGACAGTTGACTGAAAATAAGTTGGGGCTGCACGCCTCCCCTCTTCTCCACAGCCCCGGGGACTGCCACCTGCCCAGGTCTGAACTAAAATAATGAAGGGGGTCCGTCACGGACCCCTGGCTCCGGGGACCACCACCTCCCCTGGGCTGTTTAAGGATGGAGGGGGCCCTGAGGCCCCTCCTTGTCGAGCCAATAATGGTCCTGGGGACCACCACCTCCTCAGGGCCAGCTCCTGCTATGTCCTGGGGGGCCACCCCCCGGGACATAACTTTTGCTCTGACTTGGTGAGAGCTTTGACAGCTACCGCCAAGTCAGAGCAAGCACAAGTCCACTCGCAGCAAGCGACACCTGTCAAGCTTGCTGAGAGTGGAAGTTTCCTTTGTTTCCCGGCCTGCAGACATGTATTCAGGGAAACAGAGGAAACAATAGCTCTCACAGGCAGGGAGCTGGATATTTAGCAGCCTCCTGTCTGTGACAGCAATGCCGGCTCCAGCAGGAGGCAGGGTCTGGCTGGGACCAAGGGGGCCTTGAGGCTCCTCCTACAGTCCATTGGAGACTGGTTGCCTTGGAGGGCACTCTGGAGAGACAACCTGGCCCTGGGAGATGGGGTCCCTGGGGCCGAAATCAGCCTATGGAGTGAGCCGCGCAGCTCCCTCCCCCTAAAAAAAAAAATGTTTTATAAGGCCAGGCCCCGGGGATGGGGTCCCGGGGACCGAAACTGGCCATGGGTGGAGGTCCTCACACCCCTCCATCTCCGTTGAATGAAGTCCGGGCCCTGTGGGACAGGGTCCCCGGGGCTGAGACCAAACAGGGGAGTGCAGCTGTGCAGCTCCCCACCCTCCACATTGGCCATTCACCCATTGAGGTAGCACTTACTAACTAACCAGTAGAAAGTGCTCCAGCTGGACAGACCTTTTGTACACAACTGTGGACTCTTATTGCATAAACAAGCAGGTGAGCATGATGCTCATTTTACAGAAATTAAGCCTCAACAGGAAGCACATACAAATCTAAACGCAGCAGGTGCCCCAGTTGAAGCTCCACTTCTGGAAAGGACAAATGCTCCTAACTCCTGGGCTTGGTGAAGGCAAAGCAAATTTGTCGACTCTGTGTTTCCATTTTGAAAAATTATCTCAAATCCTTTGCAGAGATGAATGCAGCTTTCATCTATTGTAGTGCAATCAGACACCCTCACACCTACATAGACCCTCTCACACCCACTCTCACACCCAGACACCCTCACAGCCACTCTCACACCCAGAGACACCTTCTCACACCTATTCTCACACCCAGAGAGATAAGCTCTGCGGCCTTTTGTCGTACGCAGCATGGGGTTGGGTGATTAGGGGGGTTGACCGCAGAGACTGGCCATGCGCATCGGTGGTTGGATTAAAATATTGTAATGAAAATTACTTTACGTTTTAAAAAACCATAGCAATTCACTTAAAAAACAAAACAAGGGGTTACAGGGACATAATAGTTAGGTTCCGAATTTACTCACACAAAACCAGAGAAATTCAACAGTTATAGTTATGGTTATCTAAAGTAACTATAACTCGCGCCTTAAGGTAACTATAACTCACACCTTCGCCATGCACTGCTAATTACCCCAGATATTACATCACCTTTTATAACATTATTGATAATATCACTGTAACATTTGCAGTAACATTATTAATGAGAAAACTGTGCATGATATATATCACACAACACTAGTACCGGAGTCCCGAGGCTCAATTCAGTGGCGGGCCAAGCGTGAACCCAGAAATCCACATACATAATGCATCAAATCCTCAAAATTGAAAGGAAATACTCGGACACGTTCGTAATTGCATATTGTTAGAAATGGGGTCTCTAGTTGGCAGTCGGTTTGCACCCTGTCCAAGTAGGGACCCTCACTCTAGTCAGGATAAGGGAGATAACCGCTCAGATAACCCCTGCTCACCCCCTTAGTAGCTTGGCACAAGCAGTCAGGCTTATCTCAGAAGTAATGTGTAAAGCATTTGCACATAACACACAGTAATACGTGAAAACACTACAAAAGGACGCCACACCAGTTTTAGAAAAATAGCCAATATTTATCTTTACAAAACAAGAACAAATGCAATAAAAATCCAACATACAGTAATAAAAATATGAATTCTGCAAGATTTACTCAGAAATGCAGTTCCTTGAAGTCGATAACTCCACCTGGGGCTATCACGGCGTTGTGATAAGCAAAACCAACAGTTCAGGCCGGCCGGAGCTTTGTGGGCCAGCTGCGGTGTCGGGAAGACCTGCAAACAGTACCTTGGATTCGCAGGGCGTCGTGATCTTTGCAGTGAGCTACAAAGAGCGGCGTCTCAGGGTCAGTTCTGGAGTCGTGCAGGAGTCGTCGGGCCCTTGAGGTCACACGCGTTGCAGATCAAAATCCAGGCTGATGAAGTCAGGTGCGCCGGCGTGGATGGCATCAGGGCTGTGGTGCGAAGCGGGACGATGGGACATGTGGTGCCCACAGGTCACGTTGCAGGCAGCAGCTCGGTGATGGTGTCCAGCGGCGTTGGTGAGACCAGGGCTGCAGTGTTTAGCGGGGCAGTGCGACGTGCGGTGTCCACAGGTCACGGTGCAGGCAGCGGCGCCGGCGCTGCTGAAGCACTGTTGTCGGTAGGTCAAAGCCAGCGGTGCGAGACGGGACGGTGCTTCGTGACCCTTAGGAGCGGTGTCTACAGGCCACGGTGCAGGCAGGATGCCTGGTGACGACACAGGAGTCGATGGTGCTGGCGTCGGAAGACCGCGGCTGCGGGGAGGGACGGGACGGTGCTTTGTGTACCTCACGAGCCGTGTCCACAGGCCACGGTACAGGCAGCGGTGCCGGTGTTAGCAGGAGCGGCGGGGATGCCCAGGCTGCGGTGTGAGCAGGCGATGCCGGAGTGTGGGGCCCACAGGTCGCGGTGCGAGCAGTGGCTCAGTGAAGTCGTCCGATGGCGGCATCGGAGAGACCAGGGTCGTGGTGCAAAGCCGGGCAATGCGACTCCGTGTGGCGTCAGCAGGTCACAGTGCAGGCTAGTGGCGTCGTTGGCGGCGTCGCAGTGGTTTCTCCTCTTGAAAGCACAAACACACAGTTCCCAGTGCTGCAGGTCAAGGAAACTGAAGTCTTTGGTGACCCTGAGACTTCCAACAGGATGCAAGCTCTACTCTAAGAGAATTTTCTCAAGCAGGACACACAGCAAAGTTCACCCTTTGCACTCTTTTCAGGCAGAAGCAGCAACTGCAGGCCAGTCCAGCAAAGCAACACAGCAAAGGGACAGTACTCCTCCTTCAGCTCTTCAGCTCTTCTCCTGGGCAGAGGTTCCTCTGTATTCTAGAAAGATTCTAAAAGTCTGGGGTTTTGGGTCTTCTTCTTATACCCAGTTCTGGCTTTGAAGTTGGCAAACTTCAAAGCAAAGTCTCAAATATTTGCAAGATCCTTCCTTGTCCAGGCCAGGCCCCAGACACTCACCAGGGGGTCGGAGACGGCATTGTGTGAGGGCAGGCACAGTCCTTTCAGGTGTGAGTGACCACTCCTCCCCTCCCCTCCAGCACAGATGGCTAATCAAGATATGCAGGCTACACCCCAGCCCCCTTTGTGTCACTGTCTAGAGGAAAGGTGTGAACAACCCAACTGTCAAACTGACCCAGACGGGGAATCCACAAAAAGGCAGAGTCACAGAATGGTTTAAGCAAGAAAATGCTTCTTTCTAAAAGTGGTATTTTCAAACAGACAATTTAAAAACCAACTTCACTAAAAGATGTATTTTTAAATTGTGAGTTCAGAGACCCTAAACTCCACATTTGTATCTGCTCTCAAAGGGAATCTGTGCTTTAAGGATATTTACAGGCAGCCCCCATGTTAAACTATGAGAGAGATAGGCCTTGCACAGTGAAAACCAAATTTGGCAGTATTTCACCGTTAGGACATATAAAACACACTGCACCCTGCTCCTGGGGCTACCTAGGGCCTACCTTAGGGGTGCCGGACATGTAGTAGAAGGGAAGGTTTAGGCCTGGCAAGTGGGTACACTTGCCAAGTCGAATTGGCAGTTTAAAACTGCACACACAGACACTGCAGTGGCAGGTCTGAGACATGTTTACGGGGCTACTAATGTGTGTGGCACAACCAGTGCTGCAGGCCCACTAGTAGCATTTGATTTACAGGCCCTGGGCACCTCTAGTGCACTTTACTAGGGACTTACCAGTAAAACAAATATGCCAATCATGGATAAACAAATCAACAGTATATTTTACACAGAGAGCATATGCACTATAGCACTGGTTAGCGGTGGTAAAGTGCCCAGAGTCCTAAAGCCAACAAAAACAGGTCAGAAGAAATGGGAGGAAGGAGGCAAAAAGACTGCGGATGACCCTGCAAAAAGGGCCATTTCCAACACATAGGTTTTCTATTAAAATGATGCCTCCTCTCAACTTGTTTCAGCCGTAGCCTTGATCACGTATGGGACAGCGGTTTAATTTGCATTTTAAATACCATCTATAGTACAGACATAAACGACGGACTAACACACACATTTTCCTACAATACATAGAAAGGTGGCCGCCATTTTAGAATGTAAAATCATACTTATTTTAATCCTTCAATATTTACAATTTTATACTAAGCGTGTCCCAATCTGTGAGATTGATGGATACCTGCTCGTCCCACCCATAAACAGATTCGCTTAGCTGGGTGCAAAGCAAGTGCCCATCTCCGTCCCCTGTACCTGTCTGTACACTTGATTATCAAACAGGAAAAAGTTATTTTTGAGACAATAGCTGATCATGTCAGAAATCATTTCGGTATGTAACAGATATGATATTGAGCTAGCTCTCATGTAGTGTCTAACGGCTGTTAGCCCTAGGTCATGTTGAATGCATGTACAGGGAGTGCAGAATTATTAGGCAAGTTGTATTTTTGAGGATTAATTTTATTATTGAACAACAACCATGTTCTCAATGAACCCAAAAAACTCATTAATATCAAAGCTGAATATTTTTGGAAGTAGTTTTTAGTTTGTTTTTAGTTTTAGCTATGTTAGGGGGATATCTGTGTGTGCAGGTGACTATTACTGTGCATAATTATTAGGCAACTTAACAAAAAACAAATATATACCCATTTCAATTATTTATTATTACCAGTGAAACCAATATAACATCTCAACATTCACAAATATACATTTCTGACATTCAAAAACAAAACAAAAACAAATCAGTGACCAATATAGCCACCTTTCTTTGCAAGGACACTCAAAAGCCTGCCATCCATGGATTCTGTCAGTGTTTTGATCTGTTCACCATCAACATTGCGTGCAGCAGCAACCACAGCCTCCCAGACACTGTTCAGAGAGGTGTACTGTTTTCCCTCCTTGTAAATCTCACATTTGATGATGGACCACAGGTTCTCAATGGGGTTCAGATCAGGTGAACAAGGAGGCCATGTCATTAGATTTCCTTCTTTTATACCCTTTCTTGCCAGCCACGCTGTGGAGTACTTGGACGCGTGTGATGGAGCATTGTCCTGCATGAAAATCATGTTTTTCTTGAAGGATGCAGACTTCTTCCTGTACCACTGCTTGAAGAAGGTGTCTTCCAGGAACTGGCAGTAGGACTGGGAGTTGAGCTTGACTCCATCCTCAACCCGAAAAGGCCCCACAAGCTCATCTTTGATGATACCAGCCCAAACCAGTACTCCACCTCCACCTTGCTGGCGTCTGAGTCGGACTGGAGCTCTCTGCCCTTTACCAATCCAGCCACGGGCCCATCCATCTGGCCCATCAAGACTCACTCTCATTTCATCAGTCCATAAAACCTTAGAAAATCAGTCTTGAGATATTTCTTGGCCCAGTCTTGACGTTTCAGCTTGTGTATCTTGTTCAGTGGTGGTCGTCTTTCAGTTTTTCTTACCTTGGCCATGTCTCTGAGTATTGCACACCTTGTGCTTTTGGGCACTCCAGTGATGTTGCAGCTCTGAAATATGGCCAAACTGGTGGCAAGTGGCATCGTGGCAGCTGCACGCTTGACTTTTCTCAGTTCATGGGCAGTTATTTTGCGCCTTGGTTTTTCCACACGCTTCTTGCGACCCTGTTGACTATTTTGAATGAAACGCTTGATTGTTCGATGATCACGCTTCAGAAGCTTTGCAATTTTAAGAGTGCTGCATCCCTCTGCAAGATATCTCACTATATTTGACTTTTCTGAGCCTGTCAAGTCCTTCTTTTGACCCATTTTGCCAAAGGAAAGGAAGTTGCCTAATAATTATGCACACCTGATATAGGGTGTTGATGTCATTAGACCACACCCCTTCTCATTACAGAGATGCACATCACCTAATATGCTTAATTGGTAGTAGGCTTTCGAGCCTATACAGCTTGGAGTAAGACAACATGCATAAAGAGGATGATGTGGTCAAAATACTCATTTGCCTAATAATTCTGCACTCCCTGTATAGAGACTCATACCTTCCATTGTTAGGAGCAAATAATCATCCTCCCATTGAAGACCATCAATCAATTTCAAGAAATATGTCGTATTCTTAATGTATGACGGACGGCCCTCAACAAATGGTCTGAGAAAATAATCTATATATCTTGAGATATTCTCAAGTAAAGAACCCATAGCGGAGACGATAGGTCTTCCCGGAAGAGTTTTCTTATTTTTGTATAGCTTCAGTAGAAGGTACAATATAGGAATTACAGGATGATCACATTTCAAAAAACAGTATTCCTCCCAATTCAATAAATCTCTTTCTCTCCAATCAGACAATAACTCATAATAGAGGACATTAGCTAACTTCACATCAGACATCTTAGCTTGTGTATAGCATTTGGAATCTTTTAGTTGTCTTTCCCCTTCTATTAAATATTGACTTTTGTCTAAAATCACTACATTCTCTCCTTTATCGGATTGACGAATCACTATATTGGAGTCATTTTTCAACCTTTGTAAAGCCACTTTCTGAGAATCAGAAAGGTTGTCAAGCTTTCTATTCCTCGGTTCATATCTGATTTTTTTCAATTGTTCAATGACATCCCTCTCAAAAACCTCTATGGCCTCACACTGTACCGCTGGTACAAACGTCCATTTTGATCTGAATAGAGTTAGACATGGTATATCTGTCTCAATTTCTAAACCAACCAAATTCAAAACTGGATCATCATGGGCTTCAATATCATCATGTAAAATAGATAATGTGTGTAACAATTCTATATCAGAGATACATAATCTACTGACCTCACACTTATCTAATACATGTGGTTCTTCTGTCACTCTCATCTGGTACCATTTTTTCAACTTCAATTTCCTGACAAAATGGAAAAGGTCAATCCTAGTCTGTACATAATCTAAATCATTAGTAGGACAAAACGATAGGCCTAATGCCAAAAGTCCTCTTTCTTCGTCAGTTAATACCCTACTAGATACATTTACCACAGTCATTGTGTTACTTTCCGGGCCCTTGTTGTTACACCCACTGGCCTGAGATCTTCTTTTCCTTCCTCGTATCTTCCCTGCACGATTCCTCTTCCTCTGCCACTCATTCCTCGACCCTTGCCTCTCTGGGGGAATGATTCTTTCCTTTGGTCTGTCCTTCCTTGATTCAGGAGGCGAAATTGTTTTTAAAAAAAATTGACCTGTTGACATTTTTATCAACCCCAGACCCTTTTTCCAGAATAGAATGCAACCTCTTCCAGTTCTCTTGTATTTCCACAAATATTGGTCTCAGCCATTACATCTGTTGGTTTCTTCTCACTCTCTGTGTACATATAATCATATTTCCGATGAAACATTAGGATCCTTCCTGACTGGTAATCCTTAAAGTCCCGAATAAATTTCTGTTGTTTTTGGATATAATGTCCTCCTCAAATTTTGCCAGTTTCTTCTCTAAATTACTTTTAAATTCCTCCAATATATCCTCTGACACCAATGTCGGTATCTTTGTAGTTATCTTGTCTATTTCTTCCAAGATGTAGGTTCTATCTTTAGATGCATACTTAATTAATATCCTCATCATATTAAGTGAACTTTTCTTTGCATTTTCCGCCCATTCTTCCAGCATATCTGGTTCAGGATCTTCATAAATTGGAATAGATTTGTAAACCTCTAGGCACCCTTTCCACATCAATATACTGCTGTAAAGATTCAATTTCCCACCATTTCGAGAGTTCCTTCAATTATAATTTTTCCAATTTCTCATATAACACTTGTAAGTTAAGTGCGAGTCCCGCACTTGATGCTCCTTGGTTTCCCCCCGACTTTCTACTGACTGGACTCCTTACGTTGAACCTCTAATGAGGAAGACATTGTAACAGACTATACTCGTATTCACACCGCAGTACTCCAAATGTGAGCACTTAGCCCTTATGGCCCACTCCAACACAAGCCTCCTCATGAATTAAAAAACTGATAGCCTGCCCCAAAAATGGTCAATATTATCATCAAACAAGTCATACAGTAGATAATGCCGTAGAGTCCAAACCCTGTCACTTTCTTGAAAACATATGGAGCTGCAATCCTCGCCGAGGGAAAATATACTTGGCTCTCTTAAACCACATGTAATAGCATAAAAATCTCACAACGATGTTAATAGTTGTATATCATATCCATGCAGCAAGATATTTTGTTTCACTCATAACAAACTTGCCATGTGTAATCCTACCTCAGCGCTCGACTTATTTCTTGCAAGTTCTTCGTGACTCTTGAAGGTATGCTATTCCACTTTCATTTTGTGCATTTTTCATAACCTCCATAGTTCAAATTCTTTCGTTGTTCGTGAAACACTTCATAGTTTCACAACCACTCCAACTACAGAACTTTAGCTTGCACATCCCAGGATTCACTCCTTTTAAGGTAGCCACTCCAAACGTGCTTATTTTTCTCACATCGGCGTGTTAATGGTAAACACATGGTCTGAACTTCACAAGGCTGCCGTAGATACAATTCGGTCGGCTCAGTTTTGAATCGTACTTTCCATTCCATGAAGATAATACTACTCGTGGGAGCCTCAGTAATGACTAAATATCACACAACACTGGTACCGGAGTCCCCAGGCTGAACTTAGTGGTGGTCCGAGCGTAGACCCGGAAATCCACATACAAAATGCACCAAATCCTCAAAATTGAAAGGAAGTACTCGGACACGTTTGTAATTGCATATGTTTTCTAATAAAACAATGCCTCCTCCCAACGCGTTTCAGCTGTAGCCTTGATCACGTATGGGACGGCTGTTTAATTTGCATATTAAATACCATCTATAGAACAAACATAAATGACGGACTAACACACACATATTCCTACAATACAAAGAAAAGCGGCCGCCATCTTAGAATGTCAAAACATACTTGTTCTAATCCTTCAGTACTTACATTTTTATACTGAGCGTGTTCCATTCTGTGAGAACGATACATATATAGAAAACTTTATACAGCAGACGGACTGTATATATAAATATATGTATATATACTTCAACAAAACCAATGTTGAAGACGCCCTTTCTATGGACTGGGGCTCATTCAGCAGGCATCACCGCAGCAACTATATTCTCCGTTCCCACCAAATTACCAATCTCCGGAAGGAAAAACAAGCCACACCAGTGGATTCACTTAATCAGTCTTTACTGACAGCGCTTAGGGAAACACAATACGTTTCAACCGTTCTCTGGTCTTCATCACATGGCATGTAGTTTTGTACCACCCATTTTCAAAGGACTATAATGGCGACAGACAGAAACAAAAAACTTTGCTCAGCAACAATATAATGTGTTCAAAAGAAAAGCTTCCAAAATGGAAAAATGAACAGATTCAATACAATTGTGCATAAAACAAAACGAATGTTCTATTCCTGACTAACATCATTAATTGTGATACTGGCACCACACTTAGGCCCTCATTACCACCCTGGCAGTTGGTGATAAAGTGGCGGTAATACCGCCAACAGGCTGGCGGTAAATTCCACCAAATTATGATGATGGTGGAAAGAGCTTAGACAGCCACTTTACCACACCGACCGCCAAGGTGGAAACGACAGGCACTATGGCAGTAGCCGCCTACAGCCAGGGGAAAGACAATGTTCCGCCCACTGTATTAAGACACAGGAAACCGCCACCTTTTCCGGGGCGGTACCAACGACATCAAAACTTTGGCGGAAACACTGCACAGAAGGAAAACGACTCACCTGTGGAGACTCAGGAAAGAACCACCCCGCCATTGAGCCCAAACTGCAAATATTCCCAATGCTGTTCTACGTCCTGCTCCACCACGAACACCAACGACGGCGAAGGTGACCACTGTGAGCACAGCCACCTAGCCCACAGGGGAGGTGGGGAGGAAAACGAGCACAACACACACCCCACACACACCATACATACAACTAGATGCAGTAATAAAACATATATACCCCGTACCCCTCTGGAAAAATGCAAAGACAACACGAACAGATAAAAGTGAGTGTAATAAGATAAATAAAGTAGTAATATGTGCATCCAATCTGAAAGTATATACATATTTACAAAACAAGGGACACTGCCCAGTCCTCAATGTTCGTGGGCCACAGGGCCACATCACAAAGTCCAAGGCCCCACTTGATTCCTGCAACAACACGGAGAGAACACTGCAGGGGCATCAGTACAAAAATAGGCACAGGGGGACACCTCAGCCGGCAGATGGAACAACACCACTGGTCCTGGAGGGGGCAACATGCCCTGTGCTCAGTCCTGTGGAGTGCAAGGCCACAGTCTCTCAAGTGGGTGACTTGCCCACATGCTCTGGAGAGGGCAACATGCCCGGTGCTCGGTCTTGGGGAGTGCATGGCCACAGTCTCTCAAGTGGGTGACTTGCCCACATGCTTTGGAGGGGGCAACATGACCTGTGCTCGGACCTGGGGAGTGCAAGGCCACAGTCTCTCCAGTGTGTGACTTGCCCACTGGATCTGGAGGGGTCAACATGCCCTGTGATCTACATCCTAGGGAGGATGGGTGAGTGGATGGCTTCTCCACTGGTTCTGGTGGGGGCATCATGCCCTGTGAACTTCATCTTGGGGAGGATGGGGTGAGTGGATGGCTTCTCCACTGGTTCTGGAAGGGGTGCCCTGTGATCTGCATCCTCGGGAGGAAGGGGTGAGTGGATAGCTTCTCTACTGGTTCTGGAGAGGGCATCGTGCCCTGTGATCTTCATCCTGGGGAGGATGGGGTGAGTGGATGGCTTCTCCACTGGTTCTGGAGAGGGCATCGTGCCCTGTGATCTTCATCCTGGGGAGGATGGGGTGAGTGGATGGCTTCTCTACTGGTTCTGGAGGGGGCATTGTGCCCTGTGATCTTCATCCTGGGGAGGATGGGGTGAGTGGATGGCTTCTCCACTGGTTCTGGAGGGGGCATCGTGCCCTGTGATGCAGGACTTGGGGAGTGCAAGGTCACAGTCTCTCAGCTGGGTGTCAGTCCCACAGGATTTGCAGGGGCAGCCCACACAACAGCCCATGGACGCAGGACTACACACTGTCCACCGGCGGTGATGGCTGCTCAGTGGTGTTGCTGCTGCTGGTGGTGGTTTTGGGGGGAAGCTCCTGCCCATCCCCTGCAGCCTCGGATGGCTGCCCACTGCTGGTGGTGGTGCTGGTGTTGCTGATGCAGGTTGTGGGGGGAAGCTCCTGCCCATCCCCTGCAGCCTTGGACGGCTGCCTGCTGCTGGTGGTGGTGCTGGTGCTACTGCTGCTGCTGGTGGTTGTGGGGGGAAGCTCCTGCCCATCCCCTGCAGCCTTGGATGGCTGCACCACCATGGTTGGTGGTGGGGGCTCTGACTGAGTCCCAGCACCAGGCCCCTTGCCCTTTCTGCCTGCAGGTGCAGGCCCCTTGCCCTTCCTAGCAGCAGTTGGTGATGGCTCCTTGCTCCTCTTGGCAGCAGCTGGGGATGGCTCCTTGCTCCTCTTGGAAGCAGCTGGGGGTGGCACTTTTACCTTCACGGTAGCAGCTGGGGATAGCACCTTGACCTTCACGGTAGCAGCTGTGGGTGGAACCTTGACTTTCCTGGCAACACGTAGGGCAGGCACTCTTTCCATGTGGCTGCCTGGTGCCCGGGATCCCTTCCCACCACGAGTTGCTGGGGACACTACTGGGCCCATGGACTGGATGGCTGAGCTGCTTGCCTGGGTTTTACACACCCTGGCCAGACGTGAAGGATGGGGTAGGGAAGAGGTCAATGGTAGAGAGGAAAAGCTTCTTAGAGACATTGGGGCGGGAAGAGGGAGAAGGTCTGGGAGTGGAGGAAGAGGGACTGGTTGTAGGAGGTGTCTCTCTGCTGTGTTTGGGTGCAGGTGCATGGGCTGGATGCTGTTGTGAGGTGGATGGCTGTTGGGTGTCTGAGTGCTTGCGTTTGTGTGGTTTGGGAGGAGGGGGCACAGACACAGTGGGAGAGGACACAGGGGACGTGTGCATGGATGTGGGGGTGGTGACTGCCAGTGAGGTGTGTACTGATAGGTGTGCAGGTGATGGAGGTAGTGGATGAGGATGTAGTGCATGCAGGTGTGAGTGGAGACATTACTGGAAGGGAGGAAGAGGATGATGAGGAGGGGGACACAGTGGAGGCAGTGGATGTTGGTATGTCTGCATCTGGATGGTGTTTCTGCGAGTGCCTGTGGGATGATGTGTGGTGCGTGTGTTTGCCTGAACCACTCCTGTGTGTTGTCCTGGGTGCATGCTGGTCTGCCTGTGTGCTTGGGATAGGTTGGGGTTGAGGGGAATGGGATTGGGTAGAGGAAGTTGGAGGGGGGAGGCTAGAAACAGAACAATGGCTGCCATCAGGGAGGAGGCCAGAGCCTGGATTGATCTCCGTTGGCCCGCCATGCTAGAGTGAATGCCCTTCAGGAATGCATTTGTTTGTTGCAAATGGGCTGCCAGCCCCTGGATGGCATTCACAATGGTTGACTGCCCAACAGAGATGGATCACAGGAGGTCAATAGCCTCCTCACTCAGGCCAGCAGGGCTAACTGGGGCAGAGGTGCCTGGGGCAAAGGAGATGCCTACCCCCCTGGGTGAATGGGCACAGGCAACTCGCTGAGGGGCTGCTGGGAGGGTGGTGCTGGTATGGGGGGTGGTGGCTGCACCTGTAGCTGGGGTGGGGACAGAGGTGTCTGCCACCACCAGGGAGCTTCCATCGGAGGAGGTATCCGTGTCCGAACTGTCCCCTCCAGTCAGCCGTGGTGCTCCCCTCGCCCTCCGCCCCACTGGTGCCCTCACTGTCGGTGTTTGTGTAATGCAGCTCCCTCCGTTGCCGGTTCCTCTGCTCCTCTGCCAGAGGATGTTAATGCACAGAAGGACAGGATGACAAAAATAAACTGGGGTGGAAGAGACAAAGGATACACTTGGTCAGTGGCTGCACCAACACCACAGTTGGTGTACACAGCACCCTCACACACAGGGAACAGCCCTATGCACTATGCAATGCACTACCAGTAACAATGCTAGTCACCAGGGCATGAGGAGGGACACATACCACCCACTGCATCATACCTGGGACCCACACACCCCTGCCCAGTAGTGTATGACTACTAGCTAGGTTGGAAGAATATCACATCAGAACCCTGCCCAACATGGAACCTACACTGCAATGTCAGCCCTGGCCTGGGGCACCCACAGACACACTTCCCCCATCAGGATACCACCCCACCAGGCATAAGTAGTAATGATGGGCACTGTACTCACCCCCTTGTTGCTGCTGTGATGCCCCCAAGCGCCCATCCAGCTCCGGATAGGCCACCACCAGTATGCAGGCCATCAGGGGGGTCAGGGTTCAGCGGGCATCTGTTCCTTGTTGGTAGGCCATCCCCAGCTGGGCCTCCGCCGTCTTCCGTGCCCAGAGTCTCAGGTTCTCCCACCGTTTCTGACAGTGGGTGCTCCGCCTGCCGTAGACCTCCAGGGTCCGCACGGCCTTGGCGATGGTACGCAATATAACCTTCTTTTGATAGGCACTGACCTGCAGAGGAAATATACACAGGGAAAGGTATTATTTAGACCATCCTGCCTGTTACTCTCATTGCCCACCATAGCCCTCCCATCCCCTTACGCACAGACATGGCCCAGCATACATGCTGCACGCTGCCTAGGGCCCATCCACCAACCCCCCCCAACATGAGGCCTTCACATACACCACTCCATGCATTCATGCCCCATGCATCGTGCTCACAGTGTACTCACCTGTTGGTCTGGAGGCCCATCCACCAGTCGCTCCAACTCCGCCGAGGTGAAGGCAGGGGCCCTTTCCCCAGTCACATGGGCCATGGTAGGTTCCAGACACAGGTCACAGCAGCACATGCAGTGTAGGTACTCTCCTGTCGAAGGTCAGGTAGCAAGTAAGTGAACAGCTAGAAAATGGCAGTGACGTCTGCGGCGGTGCATACCGTCACCACCAGCGTACATCACCATTGGCCACTCTACCCAATGATAACCAATAACCAATGAGGAGTTGCACAGCGGTTCCCGACCGCCTCCCGCAACGGCGCACAGCGTCAGAGGAATTACCTCACTTCCACCTGTCCCTCTATACAGGACAGGAGGACGCCATTTTGGGGGTGGGGGGGAGACCATGGATCATAACTGCGTCACAGATCACAATTGTAAATTCATGACATATGCCACTAATACATAAAAATCACATCATGCATTGAACTGTAGTGGCTACAATGTGCAGATTATGACTGGATCCTCACTCTTTTGCCCCATAGATTGCAACCACTGCGGATGAATAGGAGATGAAGAAATCCGCCCATGTACAGACACCTAGTGGACTTGGCAACAATGGAGGACAGGCACATTATCCTCCACATTATGCTCACCTACAGACTTGACAGGGCCATAATCACGGAGCTGTGTGCCCAACTGGAGCCTGACCTGATATCTGCTATCCGTCACCCCACTGGTATCCCTCCTCTTGTGCAAGTGCTATCAGAGCTCCATTTCTTGTCAACTGGTTCTTTCCAAGTGACGGTGGGCTTGGCAGCAGGAATGTCACAGCCAATGTTCTCAATAGTGTTGACCAGAGTGTTGTCTGCCCTGATTAAACACATGTGAGCTACATTGTTTTCCCCCAAGTGGAGGATTTGGCCACAGTTAAGGCTGACTTTTATGCAATGGGACTTTTCCCCAACATCATTGGGGCGATTGATGGAACGCATATTGCATTTGTCCCCCTCCCACCCCCCCACCGCCCCGGCAAAATGAACAGGTCTTCAGAAATCGAAAACGTTTTCATACGTTGAATGTGCAGATGGTGTGTTTGGGGGACCACTACATATCCCATGTCAGTGCTAAGTATCCAGGCTCAGTGCATGATCCTTTTATCCTGAGGAATAGCAGCATCCCAAATGTGATAGCCCTACCACAGAGGCACAGGGTGTGGCTATTAGGTGAGGCATGGTTCCCACCCAGTGGATGTAGGTGTATGGGTATGGTTTGGGCCATATGGCATAGTGTGTGGCTAACAGTTGTTTCTCGATATTTGCAGGTGACTCTGGTTACCCCAACCTCTCATATCTACTGACCCCTGTGAGGAATGGGAGGACAAGGGCAGAGGAACATTACAATGAGGCACATGAGCGAACATGAAGGACAATAGAACATACCTTTGGCCTCCTGAATGCCAGTTTTCAGTGCCTCCATCTAACTGGTGGATCCCTGTGCTACTCACCCAAAAAGGTCTGCCAGATAATCGTGGCATGCTGCATGTTGCACAAGCTAGCCTTGAGACGCCATGTGCCTTTCTGCAGGAGGAGGCTGGAGATGGTGGTGTGGCAACTATGGGCCCTGTGGACAGTGAAGATGAGGAGGCAGAGGATGAGGACAACAGAACTTCAGTGATATGTCAATACTTCCAATGACACACAGGTAGGACAGTGTAACTTCTCATTTCATTGAAAGTTTTGTGTTTGACATTGTCACTGGCAGGCTGTGAATTCCCACTTCTATGCCCACTCACTGTACCTTTGGCAACTCTTCTTGCAGATGTTGGTGCCCCACTATCGCTCCTGGTGTGTTCACTGCAGCCAACTACAGGTCTTTCCTATGTATACATTACTGTACAGTTGAATTGCAATGTTTAAACCTTGTTAAACAAATACATACTTAAATCATTTGACATACTCCATACTTGTATTTTTTCAAAGTGTGTTTATTGCAGTGCTCTGAAGAAAAGCGGGAAATGCAATGGACTGGGGTGATGATGGAGGGAAGTCAGGGTAGAGTCCAGTCTATTGGTAGCATAGGTGCATTGTCCAAGGGGGCATAGGAAGGGGAACAAAGAGAATTCAAGGTGGATAGGGTGACAGAGTGGGGCACAAGGGTGACAATCAGGAGAGTCTTATTTTCTGGAGGGGGACTTGGCAACAGTCTCTGGCTTCTGCCTGGATCTCAGGGAACGTTTGCGGGGTGGGTCTCCTTCTGCAGGGGGAGGGATGCTGGTGGCCTGTTGGTCCTGTGGCGGGGCCTACTGTCCTCTAGCGGCAGCGGAGGTGGAGGGCTGTTCAGTAGTCTGGCTAGTGGCAGGGGCCCGCTGGTGTGACTTTCTCCCTCATAATGTTGGCCATGTCCGTCAGCACCCCTGCAATGGAGACCAGGGTGGTGTTAATGGACTTCAAGTCCTCCCTGATCCCCTGGTACTGTCCCTCCTTCAGCCGCATTTTCTCCTGCAACTTGTCCAGGATCTGGCCCAGCGTATCCTGGGAATGTTGGTATGCTTCCAGGATCACAGTGAGTGCCTCCTGGAGAGTCGGTTCCCTGTGCCTGTCCTCCCCCTGGCACAAAGCAGTCCTCCTAGCTTCTCTGTTGTCCTGTGCCTCTGTCCCCTGAACCGTGTGCCCACTGCCACTGACCCCAGGTTCCTCATTGTCTTGGGTTTGTGGTGTGCCCTGGGGTCCCTGTAGTGGTGGACACACTTCTGAATGACGTGTCCTGGTGACAGAGGTATGGGCACGCTGGGTGGGTGTTGTGGTGGTGTTTCCTGAGGGGGGTGCTCCGTGGTGGTGTGTGACTGTGCCTGGGTAACCAACTGTCTGGAGGTCCCTGATGGGTCAGGTTGGTCATCCAGATACAGGCGAGCAGAGTCGCTGTCATCACTGTGGACCTCTTCTGTGGGGGGACTTGATGTTGCTGGCACCTTTTCTCTGGTGGCATTGGCTGGGATACCTGTGGGGATGTATATGCAGTGTTATTATTTCTGTGAGTGACATATTGTGCATGGGTATGTTGCCCTCTATGGTTGTTATTGCCCTGGCAGCTTTTCCTTGTGTGAGTTGTTATGTGGTGGGCCAGATGATTCTCTAGTGTGCATGCTTTAGTGATAGGTGTCCATGCAGGGCTGTGAGTGGTCTCCATGCATTGGTGGTGCATGCTGGGCGTGGCATTGGGATGAGTGGGTTATGATGGTGGGGTGTGTGGGAGGTGGTGGAGTGATGGGAGTGAGAGTGGGGTCGGGGTATGTGATGGCATGCAGGTAGGGGGGTGATAATAGTAGAGAGTTGAGGTACCAGAGTCCAGTCCTTCTCCTACTCCGGCCAGGCCCTCAGGATGCATGATTGCCAAGACTTGTTCCTCCCATGTTGTTAGTTGTGGGGAAGGAGGTGAGGGTCCACCGCCAGTCCTCTGTACTGTGAGCTGGTGTCTTGCTGCCATGGAACGCACCTTCCCCGTAGGTCGTTCCACCTCTTCCTGATGTCATCCCTTGTTCTGTGGTGCTGTCCCACGGCGTTGACCTTGTCTGCGATCCTCTGCCATAGCTCCATCTTCCTAGCAATGGATATCTGCTGCACCTGTAATCCAAATAGCTGTGGCTCTACCCGGATGAGTTCCTCCACCATGACCCTTAGCTTCTCCTCAGAAAATCTGGGGTGTTGTTGTGGTGCCATGGGTGTAGTGTGAGCGGTGTGGGTGTGCAGGATGATGTGTTGGGGTGTGTGATGTAAGGTGTGTGGGTGGTGTATAGGTGATGGTGGTATGTGGCTCTGGTTGTGTGAGTGCTCTTTCTGTCTCTCTCTGTTGGCAATTGTTTGTAATGGTAAAGGGTTGTGGGTACTGTGGGTGTGTGTTTTATAGTGGTGTGGGGGCAGTCTTTGTATGTGTGTCAGGTGTGTGTAGTTTGAATTGTCCAATGTGGTATTGGTTTTTTTTGTGTGTGTATTTTGAGTGCGGTGGTATGTACCGCCAATGGTTTACCGCCATTGAATGTCCGCCGTGGTGATTCGTGGGTCATAATGTTGTGGGCGTTGTTCTGTTGGCGTAACGGTGTAGGTTTGGATACCGACAGTTTATCACTGGCCTTTGGTGTGACGGACTTGTGTGTGTGGCTGAATAGTGACAGATTGGTGTGTGTGTGTCATAAAATGGTGAACGGATATCTTCCGCTGCAGTGGTATGTTGGCGGCAATCAGCATGGCAGTAAGTGGGATTTACCACCAATGTCATAATGAGGGCCTTAATATGCAGTCACTATACAGTGAGATCTTGCTACGCAAAGTCAGTTTACTCAATGCAAGTCGTATGGCTTGGATACGTGATAAATTGTTATGTGTTACCAAAATATAACAAATGATTTCCCACATCCTTAATAGTCAAAATAACAGAATTGAAGATGATCATCAGCTAAAGTAGCCCAATCCAGTTACAATGTATATGACAGGGTGAGTGGCTCAAACAGTTAATCAGAACATACACAGTGCAGATATAATTAAAGGCTTCCAGTAGCCATGATTCCCCCTCAACCCACCATTTAAATACATTTTACAATGATTCCATATGTGACCAAATGTAGACATATTGTGGGCATCAAATGGTAAATATCAAAAGAAATACAATAAATATGCACAAATTTAAAGAAAAGAAAACTTATCCTTCTTGCAACATGCTCATATGAAATAATCTAGCAGGACATATCCATCATCAGATTCTCCCTGCTCACTGCTGTCTGCCATGTGTTCGCCCTACCAATGCTCACCCAGGGCCCAGTGCGGGATTCATCTGATGTGCGACTCTGTTTATGTCTGTGTGCCCCTGGCCTTCTAACTTCAGTGCCCTGTAGCCCCTGGCACACATCAATCATTCTATTCTCTGCTAAAATCTTATTAGTGAGCGCTTCCTTGGCTGTAATGCAGGGAAGACACTAGTGCATGCCAGGCACTCTCCCTAACTGCGTCGAACAGTGTGTGCCCCAGGAAAGTCGGGGCTGTGGCAAGGGAAGCCCTTTCAGCACAGAACCCGCGTTAACAGGATTGCCCCTTCACCGATGTGGCTTAGGAGGCTGCGGGTCCACTGTATACCTTCAGGAGATGCTGAGGTGCTGACAGTGTGAATCCTGCCTCCCCTTTACTCCCAAGGGAGCGGGATGTAACAGGGCACGCCAGTAACCTTCCAAGACAGGGAGGCCTGTAAGCACGGTACTCAGCCCCCGCTGTGTGGGGGTAGTGGGTTGGGCCAGCTGGATGCCCCTCTGCGCACATCATGCAGGTCCCACGGGCTCTCCCGTGGATTGGGACTCCTTGGGTCTGTGCGATGCCCAGCCCCCGCACCAAGAATTGCGTGGCGCAGGACACTAGCAGCCCCTGCTCTCTGCACGGGGAGCCCAGGGAGGGTTCCCTCTCCATTCCTTACAGTATGAGCACCTTCTTCCTTCTGGTGGCTTCTCTTTGGGGGCATTTTTCAGTACAGCTCGCAGGATGGGAAGGAGACCATCGGCTGTGGTCCGGTTCCTGAGGAGCCATTCAGTACCACACTTTCTATAGTAGGAGCCCAGGAACTCCTACACAGACCGTGGTGAGTCTGCCTCTACTATATTACCACTAACATAAGGTCAGGTGAACCTGCAACTATATCTGTCTACTGAAAGTCTTCCTCATTACTGCTACAATATAGGTTGTGATTTACAATGTCTGGATGTAGATGACGTCAGTGTAACAGGGATGACCACAATACTGGCAGGATGTGCACAATCGTGAAACCTTATTTGTTCATGGTAATCTTTTATGATGTATGGTGCTTCAAGTGTTCTGGCCTCCATACCAGGCACACTGTGTTACTCGCACTAAGTCGATGATTCATGTATGTTTTACTTCCTAGTCTACTGTCTTTCATGCCCTGATATTCTGATGCCTATTGATGTGGCTCTTTTTCACAGTAACAAGTAGTAATTTAAGATCTGCATAATATGCGCAACAGTTATGATTCATGCTATTTCGGTCTTTTGATATAACCAATATAAAAAGCATATTTTTTATATATTCCTGTGTGCAGTCTCTTTTGTGGTGTAGTTATTGTGTCACTAGTGTGTGTGTTTTCTACAAGCGCTTTATACATTGTCTCTGGGGATAAGACTGAGTGCTCTATGCCAAGCTACTGGGGGAGAGCACAGGTTATCTTTGGTTTGTAACTTACTTGCCCTAACTATAGTGCTGTTTTCTGCCTAACTGAGGCACATGCCCGAGCCAACTAAAATACCATTTCTAATACAGGGCTCCCAGATAACCTGCTCCTTTCACCAGATTGGCATAGCTGGAGGCAAAGCAGGTGCCCATCCATTTACCCTGTGTTTGTTTATATAGCACCTTGTCAAACAGAAAAATATTCTCAGTAAGACAGATGTTAAACATTTGCAACAGCATGTGAGTATGTGGCAGATAGTTCATTACCCAAGCCCGCAAAAAATATTTGCATGCTGCAAGGCCATCCTTGTTCTGAATGCCTGTGTAAAAGATTTCAACATCAAAACATGCCATGATGTAGGACTCCTCCCAGTCCAAATTTTGGATTTTAGTTACAAAATCTTTGGTGTCTCTCAGTAGGAAGTTACATTGATATTATGAAACGTGTTATCAAAGATGTCATAAGTGATGTAATATGTGGGGTAATTAGCAGTGCATGGCGAGGGCATGAGTTATAGTTACTTCAGCTAACCATAACTATAACTGCTGAATTTCTATGGTTTTGAGCGAGTGAATTCAGAACCTAACTATAATATTGCCATAACCTTTTGTTTTTTAAGTGAATTTCTATGTTTTTTTAATCCTATTTCCTAACTATAACATCCCTGTAACCTTTTTTAATGTTACGTAAAAGTAATTACTTTACATTAATCCAACTGGCCGCAGGGCCAACACCCTGTAACCATTCAACCCCGGTTCACGCATGGCCTTTGGCCATGTTTGGCGGGGATGGACCGCAGGGCTGCGGCCCACCCCTTTTACCCACCTATCCCCGTGCCATGCACATCTCCCGCAAGGACTGGCCTGCAGCCGGCCCTTCCACTAACCCCTATGACCACCCAACCCCACGTCACTCATGAAGTGCTTTTTTGTTTGGTGGAAATGTGATCATATTCCTGTGCATCATCAACATGTCTCCAAAATCGGGGGGAAACGTGCTAAGAGGTCCTTTTAGTAAGCTGTCCATCGTCCTGGAAAATGGCGGTAAGATGTTGTATACCACTAATGTATATGGGGTGGGGCCAAAAAAGCGGGGCTTCTAGCCCATTTTACATACTTGCCGTTTTTAAAAGGGAGAACACAATCTCTGGTCTCAGGAGTAGAAGACAAGAAAGAACCCACGCATCACAGTCACTACATGAGATATTGCGCTTGAAAGAAGAAAGGATGCAAACACATTCTTCAAGGTTTACAAATAACTTTTCAAGGAGAAAATACTGAAAAAAACCACTTCCTTTGCCTTAACCATGCGCAAGCAATTAGGATGATTAGTTCTTTACAGAAGTGGGGCTTCAACTTGGGCACCTGCTTTGTCGATATCTGCAATTGCTTCTCATTGAGGTTTAATTTCTGTGAAATAAGCATTTCATCTAACCCAACTGGAGTACTTTCTACTGGCTAATTAGTAAGTGCTACCTCATTGGGTAAATGTATAGTGCATTTCCTACAGTATAGCTGTGTAAAGGACGCTGAGGTAATGTCTCCAGTGACCGTGTGTGTCTGTAACTTTGCCAGTGTAATTGCTCCTCGAGTGTCTTCATCAGATAACTTTTTAAAGTGGAACTGCAGAGAAAACACACTTGGATAATTTGTAGTTTACAGAAGTAAGTGCATCTTTGTTTCCTCTACTTGAAGAATGCGGGACAGCGGGGGGAGCCTCAAGGCCCCTGTGGTTCCATCCGGCTCCCCGCCTCCAGTGGGAGCTGACGTTGCTCCAGCATGCAGAGAGCTGCTGTAAATGAAGCTCCCTGCGTGCAGGAGCAATACTTTCATCTCAATACTTGCGGGCAGGGAAAAAGATGTAAACTCTGCTTCTAGAAAGTGGTAGCAATTTGACTGCCCCAGCTTTCTGAAATGGAGTTAGTGTTTGCTTTTGTTTGGCTGGAGCTGTCACAACTCCTGCCAAGCAAAAACAAACAGCTGTCTCCCAAGGGTGGGCACCTCGGGAAATGGCAGGAGCCGACCATGGGGGATGGCGGTCCCTAGGGCCATTAATGGCTCCAGGAAAGGGGCCGCATGGTGCCCTCCTATCTTTAGCACACACCAGCCCTTCGGAGGTGGTGATCCCCGGGGCCAAATATGGCCCAGGATGGGGTAGGGGGCATGCTCCCACTCTGTTTGTACAAATGTAAATGGCCCCAGAGAGGTGGTGGTCCCCGAGGGGAAGTCAGTCAGGTCTCTGCATTAGATGGGGAGTATTTGCGAATTTGTCGCAACTCTAGATATACACATTTGGATTTCCTTTTATTTCTCAAAAAATACATAACAGATTTAAACCAAATAACAAAATGTGTGCTTTCTGAATCAAGAGCTATGTTACTGATAAATTTGGTATAATTCCCTCAAGCACTTCGGGCTGTAGTTGTGTTCAAAATCCCTATTGCAATTGACATGGGAAATGCACTTCTTTGATCCCCCCCCCTTTTTCTCGGCTCCCACTTGACGGATCACCCTGAAACTTTCCACATAAAAGACCCTAGATGACACTTTTTTCTGGAAAATTTCATGAAGATTCATCAAACGGCGCCAAAGATATAGTCAGGTAAAAAAAAGCTTTTTCTATGGAAACTAGGTCCTAATATGTATATATATATATATATATGTATATATGTATATATGTGTTCTTGGCTAACCCCAAAACAAACAACAGGTGTGTACATATCCTACTTTTGACAAAAAGTGTTGCAAAAGTGAGGGTCACTATCGTACTATCGTGATGCGGGCTGGACTTAACTATTGATTTTGCTTCATGCAAAAATAACCTTTAATCAGACATCAGGGTCATTTTCAAGCTCAGACTGTGCTTTTGGCATGGTGCCAGTTTCAAAGTTCTGCCCCTGCCCACTCAGACTGCTGACAATCTGCAGCTATCCCGGTAGCTTACAACTGTATGTAATGTCCCATTATTCAAAACTACTCTACAGTAAAGCCAATAATTTGTAACAAGTCTACCTTAGGAAAACAATGCACGACGTTATAACGTCACACCGCAATGTTTTGAGTTGTGCTGTATTTCTAAATCAGAGCACCACATTTCAAAACGTCTCACTTCAAGATTTTAAGTTGCTTTGTATTTGTTACCAATCTTGAAACTTAACATTTGTATGTGGGTACCACCTCCCAAATATTCCCAAACTAAAAATCATTATTTTGGAACATAGATCATTTGATATTGAACAGACCTAATATATTTGTTGTTAATTTTTTTTAAAAGGTTGACCACATGTGCATTTTAAAAATGGACAGGCTTGGATCTGGGTGATATGTTTAGATAATTTCACAACTACAACTAAATAATTCGCCTTTAAACCCTCGGTGCCCGGGACGAGGTGGTGATGTCCGCTGCCGTGGCGCTCAGGCACCAGGGACGTAACCACCTCGTCCTCACGTGGACCCTTGGGGGAGCGCTCCCCGCAAGGGCCTGGCACTCCCCCTCGCCTGGCCAGGGATGGAAGGGTAATTGCTTCCCCTTCCACCTTCGCCCCCTTGGCCCCCAGTGGCGTCTGATGACGTCAGCGTGGTATCGCTCGCTGGCCTCATCAGAGGCCTACCCCCCCAGCTGGAAACTCAGCATCCAGCACGGATTAGAGGAGAAATGCAAAAGCATTTCTCCTCTGATTACGTGGAGGGGGCGAGAGAGGCATGAAAGGAGAGGAAAGGCCTTTCCTCTCCTTTCATGTCTCTCTCTGCATTTCTGCTGGGATCGGGCAGCAGAAATGTCACTAGATACCAGGGAAATTGTTTGTTTTTTGTTTATTGTCATGAGGGGAGCGACCCCTCGGGCAAGGGTCGCTCCCTATGGGTGTAAATTAATTTGAGGCTATTTCTGCCCCCCCCACCTGGGGGCAGATCGGCCTATTATAATTAGGCCAGTCTGCCCCTAGACACCAAGGATATTTTTTTATGGCAGTTTCACATGAGGGGAGCGACACCTTAGGCAAGGGTCACTCCCCTGGGGGGCAAATTTGTTTTAGGCCATTCCTGCCTCCCTTGGGGGCGGATCAGTCTATTGAAATTAGGCCGTTCTGCTCTCGGGGGGGCAGAAACCACTTAGGCACCAAAGAAATTGGTGTGTGTGTGTGTTTTGTTTGGGGGAGAATCCCCTTGGGCAAGGGTCGCTCCCCATGAGGGCACATTAATGTTGGCCATATCTGCCACCCTTGGGGGCTGATCGGCCTTATTTTGGAAGGCCCATCTGCCCCCAAGGGGGGCAGAAAGGCCACGAGAGACCAGGGAAGATTTTTTTTCAAAATAAGAGGATGGGGGTATGGCCATACCCCCACCCCACATAAATGGGGCCAAAGTTGTTCTGCCTATGGAGCAATTACCCCCGATCCATACCCCGGGGGGGCAGAAAGTTTACTAGATGCCAGGGAATAAAAACAAAATATATAGGTGGTCATTCTGACCTCGGCGGTAAAAGGCGCCTACCGCCGGTCAGAAATCCTCCATAATCCCGCCGCGGTCGCGGAAACCCGCCACGGTCATTCTGACCCGCAGAAGGCAAACCTCCGAAAATCCGACCGCCACAACAGACCGCCAGACCAGCGGTCGGCGGAAAGGTGGAGGTGACCAAACCTCCACCGCCACGCCAACAGAAATACGCCCATGCCATTACGACCCACGAATCCACGCGGCGGTCATTCAAACGCGGTATTCCATTGGCGGGACACACCGGCGCGGTCAGAATACCCACCAACGAACAAAACTCACCCACATTGGACGATTTGAATCCCACACACCTGATACACATACACACACCACTCCCACACACACAATACAATATAAAACACCCACCCACATCACCCGCAAACCCCTACGCTTACAAAATCGTAAAGAAGGCAAGAGAGAGACACCAGCATCCAAAACATAACAGCCACAGCCACTCAACACCATCACCCACACACTATCCACACACAAAACAACACACACCACCACACTCAACTCACTTAAATACACATACTCCACCCCACACATCATACACACCACCCCATGGCACCCCAAAGACAACCCCGCTTCACAGACGAAGAACTCAGGGTTATGGTGGAGGAAATCGTTCGTGTAGAGCCCCAGCTGTTCGGCACACAGGTCCAATACACCAGCATTGCCCGGAGGACGGAGCTATGGCAGAGGATTGTCGACAGGGTGAACGCAGTGGGACAGCACCCCAGAAATCGGGAAGACATCAGGAAGCGATGGAACGACCTACGGGGGAAGGTGCGTTCCATGGTATCCAGGCACAACATCGCCGTGCAGAAGACTGGCGGAGGACCCCCACCTCAACCCCCACAATTCACATCATGGGAGGAGGAAGTCTTGAACATCCTGCATCCTGACGGCCTCGCAGGAGTCGGCGGAGGAATGGATACTGGTAAGTTGAAGCTTCAATACTGCTTCCCCCCCACCTGCATGCCAAATCAGACCCCAACCCTCACCCCCATCCTCGAACCCCACCCTCACCCCCACCCCCATCCTCACCCCCACCCTCACCCCCACCACCATCCTCACCCCCACCCTCACCCCCACCACCATCCTCACCCCCACCACCATCCTCACCCCCACCCCCAGCACACCTATTCCCCGCCAATGTCTCACCATCACAACCCACACATCCCAAAACCTAGGCCTGCATGCGTCCACTAAGCATGGACACCCATCACCAAAGCATGCCCAATGCATATACACATCCCCCCCACAAGCCACCCTCACCAAAGCCCCCACACACGAATGCCAGCACTTGGGGACACGGGAACCCACAGATACACCCATATGCCACACATTGAAACTATAACCATACCTCTATACCCCTGCAGGTCCCGACCGTCAACACACCGCGGCGGAGGGGCCAGAATTATCCACACCCCCCACCCAAGAGGCCGTCAGCGATGACAGCAGCTCTGTCGATCTGGACACCGATGACCAGCCCGGACCATCGGGGACCTCTGGACAGTCGGTTCCCCTCACACAGGCACAGGCCACTATAGACCCTAACCCCTCTGGGAACACCAGCACAGCTCCCACCCAGCGGGCCCATGCCTCTGTCTCCAGGGCGCGTCAATCTGCGGTGTGTCTACCACTACAGGGCACCCAGGATAACCCACCACCCCAACAACAACAGGGACCTGGGGGCAGTGGTAGTGGGCACACCGGCCAGGGGGCAGAGGCCCAGGGAAACAGGGCAACTCGGCGGGCAGCTGTGCGACAGGGGGGGGAGGAGAGGCCCAGGGAACCCACTCTCCACGAGGTCCTCACCACCATCATGGGAGCATACAACCGCTCCCAGGAGACGATGGCGACGGTACTGGCCCGGTTCCAGGAGATCCAGGTGCTGCAGGAGGAACACTATCGGGGGTACAGGGAGGACATCCGAGCCATCAACACCACCCTGGTTACCATGGTAGGGCTGCTGCAGGACCTCGTAAACAGCAGGGCGGACACTGAACAACACCCAAGGGCCCCTGCCACTAGCCGGGACCAAGAACAGCCATCCACCTCCGCCGGCGCTAGTGGACAGGAGGCCCCCGCACAGCAGCAGCCCACCAGACCCCCACCTCCTGCAGGAGAAGAACCACCCCGCAAGAGGGCCCTGAGATCTCGCAAGACAGAGTAGGATGTCAAGACCCCCGCCAGCAATGGATACCACCTGATGTCATCCCACTGTCCCACATTGTCACCCTGTCCATCCTCGAACTGCCCATGCTCCATCTCTCCACAGGCCTCTGGACAATGCACCTGTGTGACTGTTACTCTGGACTCTGCCATGGACATTCCTTCACCATAGCCCCCACCCACTTGAAACCACCCATCCCATTTTGAGCACTTAAATAAACACCTATTTTGCACCAAAATATCAGGAGTCTGGCTGTGATTTCAATAGATTGTAATTGACATGACAGTGCAAATATGTCCTTGTACATGGTGAAGTCAACAAACAGCTGCCACAAAGCTGTAGTCCATGGGGAAACGAAGCACAGGACTCGTAGTGGGGACCCCAGATCTGAAATAGGGAGGGAAAAGCCAAAACTCAGTCATCATACACTGGGGCAAATAGACAGGCAGCAGAGATGCTGCAGAGTAGTTAACTTTTACTAAATTATCTTTGAAATGTTACCTGTGTCCTATTGGAAGTACTGTTCAATGATTCTGTCCCTGTTGTCTGTTTCAGCCCCGTCGTCTTCCTCCTCGTCACTCTCCTCAGGTTCCACCGCTGCCACAACACCACCGTCTCGACCATCCTCCTGCAGGAAAGGCACCTGGCGGCGCAAAGCCAGGTTGTGAAGCATGCAGCAGGCCACGATGATGTGACACACCTTCTTAGGTGAGTACATTAGGGATCCCCCGGTCATATGCAGGCAGCGAAACCTGGCCTTTAGGAGGCCAAAGGTGCGTTCGATCACCCTCCTAGTACGCCCATGGGCCTCATTGTACCGTTCCTCTGCCCTGGTCCTGGGATTCCTTACTGGGGTCAGTAGCCACGACAGGTTGGGGTACCCAGAGTCCCCCACTAGCCATACACGGTGTCTCTGTAGCTGTTCCATCACGTAAGGGATGCTGCTATTCCGCATGATGTAGGCGTCATGCACTGACCCTGGGAATTTGGCATTTACATGCGAGATGTACTGGTCAGCCAAACACACCACCTGGATGTTCATTGAATGGTAACTTTTTCTGTTCCTGTACACCTGCTCCCTGTCTCTTGGGGGAACCAAAGCCACATGGGTCCCATCAATGGCACCAATTACGTTGGGAATATGTCCAAGGGCGTAGAAATCACCCTTCACTGTAGCCAGTTCGCCCACCTCAGGGAAAATAATGTAGTTCCTCACGGATTTCATCAGGGCAGACAACACTCTGGATAACACCTTTGAAAACATGGGCTGAGACATCCCAGAAGCAATTCCCACTGTTGTCTGAAATGACCCACTTGCCAAGAAATGGAGTACTGACATGACCTGCACCAGAGGGGGAATCCCTGTGGGTTGGCGGATGGGGGACATCAGGTCGGGCTCCAGCCGGGCACACAGTTCATGGATAGTGGCACGGTTAAGACGGTAGGTCAGGATAATGTGGCGTTCTTCCATTGTCGACAGGTCCACCAGCGGTCGGTACACGGGAGGATTCATCCGTCTCCTCGCCCAACCCAGCGGACGGTGCCTAGGAAGGACAACATGGAGCACACAGTCAGGCAACCCACAGGTACGTACTCACAGCTAGCACAGTATACGATTCTCTATGCAGTGAATGGCGTGTATGAGTGGCTATGCAAGGCCTAGGCCTGTGTGACGCAGTTGAAATTGAGCCATGTGGGCCCTGGAAATGGCGGCTGCCTGACCTGTGAAGTGTGACAATGGGATGTGAGGTCAATGCGCTGGCGTGGCACACCGCGGCGGGCGGCGGGCCAAGACCGCGGCGCGAAGCCGCATTGGTTAACATTGAAGCCTATGGGTTTCAGGAGCCAATGGCGAAGGGCGCCGGCGGTGGCGGGACGCACCGCCGCGGTACGCACCGCCGCGGACGTGACCGCCATTTTCTATCTACTTATCCACTTGCGACTTGAACTTTCACAGGAGAGGACCTATACTGCAAGTGTTGCTGTGACCTCGGTCTGGAAGGGACAATGGCTGCTGCGACTGGGGAAAGGGCCCCTGCCTTCACTGGAGAGGAGTTGGAGAAACTTGTGGATGGGGTCCTCCCCCAGTATGCGCAACTCTACGGTCCTCCAGACCAACAAGTGAGTTTAATTCTATCTAGATTTGGGGCCACTGGCTGGCTTGGGGGCCTGGCGGGGATGGGGTGCATGTTGGGGCTGGCGGGGGGCCTGGCGGGGATGGGGTGCATGTTGGGCATGGCGGGGGGCCTGGCGGGGGCCTGGCGGGGATGGGGGGCATGTTGGGCATGGCGGGGGGCCTGGCGGGGGCCTGGCGGGGATGGGGTGCATGTTGGGCATGGCGGGGGGCCTGGCGGGGGGCCTGGCGGGGATGGGGTGCATGTTGGGCATGGCGGGGGGCCTGGCGGGGGGCCTGGCGGGGATGGGGTGCATGTTGGGCATGGCGGGGGGCCTGGCGGGGATGGGGGGCATGTTGGGCATGGCGGGGGGCCTGGCGGGGGCCTGGCGGGGATGGGGTGCATGTTGGGCATGGCGGGGGGCCTGGCGGGGGCCTGGCGGGGATGGGGGGCATGTTGGGCATGGCGGGGGGCCTGGCGGGGGCCTGGCGGGGATGGGGGGCATGTTGGGCATGGCGGGGGGCCTGGCGGGGGGCCTGGCGGGGATGGGGGGCATGTTGGGCATGGCGGGGGGCCTGGCGGGGGGCCTGGCGGGGATGGGGTGCATGTTGGGGCTGGCGGGGGGCCTGGCGGGGGCCTGGCGGGGATGGGGGGCATGTTGGGGCTGGCGGGGGGCCTGGCGGGGATGGGGTGCATGTTGGGGCTGGCGGGGGGCCTGGCGGGGATGGGGGGCGTTGGGCCACTGGAAAGGAAAATGCTGAGTAACTTGAACGTGGTATTTCACCCTCCCTGTACGTGTCACATAGGTCCGCGCCCATGAGAAGATTGGGATTTGGCGTGCCATCGCCAAGGAAGTCCGGGGCCTGGGGGTCCACCATCGACGGGGCACCCACTGCCGCAAGAGGTGGGAGGACATCCGCCGCGGGACCAAGAAGACCGCCGAGTCTCTGCTGGGGATGGCCTCCCAACGTAGGCGGGGTGCCTGCCGTCAACTGAGCCCCCTGATGTTCCGGATCCTGGCGGTGGCCTACCCTGATTTGGATGGGCGCGTGAGGGCAGCACAGCAGACACAAGGGGGTGAGTAGAAGCATCATCTACTCTGTTGTCGTGCAGTGGAGGTGTCTGGGTGGGGGAGGAGGGCTGGGGGTCCCCCTAGGCCAGGGCGATATCTGTAGGCTGGGCACCCCCGTAAGCCCCTGTGTCCCCAGCCACCACCCTCAGTAGTGTGTCAGTACAGCCATCCCTGGGCCGTGTCATCCATGGGTGCAGTTGACAACTCTAGGCGTGTAGAGCATGTTCCACGGAATGCGTAGCGGACCCCAAGTGCGCAACTTAGTGCAGGGGGCATCTGTGTCTGTCATGTCCGCTAACTGTACCGGAGATCCATGTACTCAATATCCCTTTATTTCTCTCTCCCCCCCCCTTTTTGTTTCTCTTTCTGTGCTTGTGTGCATCAGCATCATCAGGCGGAGGAGAAGTGGCATCGGGGCAGGAGGGAGCTGCATCTCACATGGCCCAGGAGGGCCATGCCACAGAGTCAGACTGGACCAGTGAGACGGAGGGCGAGGGGAGCTCCACGACGGGGACGACTGGAGCCTGCAGCGACACGGACACGTCCTCGGAAGGGGGCTCCCTTGCGGGGGTGGCACCATCCGTGCCCCCCGCCATTACAGGTACAGCCGCCACCCAGCGCACCATCTCCGCCCTCCCAGCAGCCCCTCCGCGTTCGCCCCGTGCCCGCTCTGCCAGGAAGCCGGGCATCTCCTTCGCCCCAGGCACCTCAGGCCCTGCCCCTGTTACCCCCGCTGCCCTCAGTGAGGAGGTCATTGACCTCCTCCGAACGCTCATTGTTGGGCAGACTACCCTTTTGAATGCCATCCAGGGGGTGGAGAGGGAGGTTCATCGCAGCAATGCGTACCTGGAGGGCATTCATTCGGGTCAGGCTGCCCATCAGCGATCGTTCCAGGCTCTGGCCTCAGCACTGACGGCAGCCATTGTCCCTGTCTCCTGCCTGCCTCTACTAACTCCCTCCTCCCAGTCTCCTGTCCCTCTGCCTGTCCCACCCACACCATCAGACCAGCCTGCACACACCTCAACACCCAAGAGAAGCTCATCCAAACATAAGCACCACAGATCACGCAGACATTCACACACGCAACATTCCGATGCAGACATGCCAACAGTCACTACCACCTCTGTGACCCCCACCTCCTCGTCTCCCTCCTCCCTCCCTGTGACGTCTACACTCACACCTCCATTCACCTCACCATCAGCCAGTGTTTCCATCACCAGCACACCCTCCACTCCAGTCCGCACACGTGCAGTCACCACCCCCACTGCCATTTACACGTCCCCTGTGTCCTCTCCCACTGTGTCTGTCACCCCCTCTTCCACACCACACAAACGCAGCCACCCACCCACCCAACAGCCATCCACCTCACGACAGCCTATCCCTCCTGCACCAGCACCCAAAGACAGCAAACGTCACTCACCTACAACCACATCCTCTCCCTCCACTCCCATTCCCACTGTACCTACCACTCTCCATTGTCCCAAGAAGCTCTTCCTCGCCACTACTAACTTCTTTCCTGACCCTGAGCCCCCCCCTCCTTCTCGTCGGGGTAAGAAGAGCACCTCAGCCACCACCAGCCCTGCAGCCCCCTTGACAAGGGTGCAGGGGTATTGGAGCCCGCCAGCCCGCATGTCTGGATCTTCACCCAGCAGCAAGGGGACAGCCAGCCCACCCCCTGGGAAGAGGAGCAGAAGGCGGAAGGGGCGCCGCAGGAGCCCGCCTTCTACATCCCCCCCGGACACCACCCAGAGACAGTCACCAGCCACAGCTCCAAAGGGAGGCAAGGGCCACAGGCCGACGACTAAGGAGGGCAAGGGCAGCAAGTTGGAGAGGTCAGGCAGCAGGCCTGCTGCCCAGGAGGAGCCCACAACCCCCATAGCCGCTGCCCCGGGAGAGCCCACCACCCCCATAGCCGCTGCCCAGGGAGGACCCAGCCCAGCTGGCCAGGAGGGCCCCACCACCCACAGCCCAGGTGGGCAGTGAAGGAGCACCATCCCCGCTGCCCAGGAGGGCACCACCATGCAATTACCAGTTGGCCATAGACCGTCCGCCGTCTCAAGAACCGCTGAACTGGGCCCCGCCGTCTCAAGAACCGCTGAACTGGGCCCCGCCGTCTCAAGAACCGCTGACCTGGGCCCTTCAAGGCAAGAACCGCTGAACTGGGCCCCGCCGTCTCAAGCACCGCTGAACTGGGCCCCGCCGTCTCAAGAACCGCTGAACTGGGCCCCGCCGTCTCAAGCACCGCTGAACTGGGCCCCGCCGTCTCAAGAACCGCTGACCTGGGCCCTTCAAGGCAAGAACCGCTGAACTGGGCCCCGCCGTCTCAAGCACCGCTGAACTGGGCCCCGCCGTCTCAAGCACCGCTGAACTGGGCCCCGCCGTCTCAAGAACCGCTGACCTGGGCCCTTCAAGGCAAGAACCGCTGAACTGGGCCCCGCCGTCTCAAGAACCGCTGACCTGGGCCCTTCAAGGCAAGAACCGCTGAACTGGGCCCCGCCGTCTCAAGAACCGCTGAACTGGGCCCCGCCGTCTCAAGAACCGCTGACCTGGGCCCTTCAAGGCAAGAACCGCTGAACTGGGCCCCGCCGTCTCAAGCACCGCTGAACTGGGCCCCGCCGTCTCAAGAACCGCTGAACTGGGCCCCGCCGTCTCAAGCACCGCTGAACTGGGCCCCGCCGTCTCAAGAACCGCTGACCTGGGCCCTTCAAGGCAAGAACCGCTGAACTGGGCCCCGCCGTCTCAAGCACCGCTGAACTGGGCCCCGCCGTCTCAAGCACCGCTGAACTGGGCCCCGCCGTCTCAAGAACCGCTGACCTGGGCCCTTCAAGGCAAGAACCGCTGAACTGGGCCCCGCCGTCTCAAGCACCGCTGAACTGGGCCCCGCCGTCTCAAGAACCGCTGAACTGGGCCCCGCCGTCTCAAGAACCGCTGAACTGGGCCCCGCCGTCTCAAGAACCGCAGAACTGGGCCCCGCCGTCTCAAGAACCGCTGAACTGGGCCCCGCCGTCTCAAGAACCGCAGAACTGGGCCCCGCCGTCTCAAGAACCGCTGAACTGGGCCCCGCCGTCTCAAGAACCGCTGAACTGGGCCCCGCCGTCTCAAGAACCGCTGAACTGGGCCCCGCCGTCTCAAGCACCGCTGAACTGGGCCCCGCCGTCTCAAGAACCGCTGACCTGGGCCCTTCAAGGCAAGAACCGCTGAACTGGGCCCCGCCGTCTCAAGCACCGCTGAACTGGGCCCCGCCGTCTCAAGCACCGCTGAACTGGGCCCCGCCGTCTCAAGAACCGCTGACCTGGGCCCTTCAAGGCAAGAACCGCTGAACTGGGCCCCGCCGTCTCAAGCACCGCTGAACTGGGCCCCGCCGTCTCAAGAACCGCTGAACTGGGCCCCGCCGTCTCAAGAACCGCTGAACTGGGCCCCGCCGTCTCAAGAACCGCAGAACTGGGCCCCGCCGTCTCAAGAACCGCTGAACTGGGCCCCGCCGTCTCAAGAACCGCAGAACTGGGCCCCGCCGTCTCAAGAACCGCTGAACTGGGCCCCGCCGTCTCAAGAACCGCTGAACTGGGCCCCGCCGTCTCAAGAACCGCTGAACTGGGCCCCGCCGTCTCAAGAACCGCTGAACTGGGCCCCGCCGTCTCAAGAACCGCTGACCTGGGCCCTTCAAGGCAAGAACCGCTGAACTGGGCCCCGCCGTCTCAAGCACCGCTGAACTGGGCCCCGCCGTCTCAAGAACCGCTGAACTGGGCCCCGCCGTCTCAAGAACCGCTGAACTGGGCCCTTCAAGGCAAGAACCGCTGGCCCTTTGGCAGACGTGGCAGGGCAGGATCTATCTCGCGCAGGGCTGCAGGATGTCCTCTGGCCAACTTGCCTCCTCCAGTGGCAGTGGGGTCTGTTATGGACTGTTTGGACTGTGGCTTTGCTCTCCCCAGGATGGCCCAGTGGGCGGCCCACCCACTGTATGGACTGTATGGACTGTGGCTTTGCTCTCCCCAGGATGGCCCAGTGGGCAGGCCACCCACTGTATGGACTGTATGGACTGTGGCTTTGCTCTCCCCAGGATGGCCCAGTGGGCAGGCCACCCACTGTATGGACTGTATGGACTGTGGCTTTGCTCTCCCCAGGATGGCCCAGTGGGCAGGCCACCCACTGTATGGACTGTTTGGACTGTGGCTTTGCTCTCCCCAGGATGGCCCAGTGGGCAGGCCACCCACTGTATGGCCTGTTTGGACTGTGGCTTTGCTCTCCCCAGGATGGCCCAGTGGGCAGGCCACCCACTGTATGGACTGTATGGACTGTGGCTTTGCTCTCCCCAGGATGGGCCAGTGGTGATGGAGTCCCCTCGTGGATCTGGCGTCGTGTACTCAAGTGGCTGAGGTGCCCCCCCTTCCCTTCCCCCTGAGGTGCCTGTCCTATTTTCTTTCTGATGCCCCTGCAGTGTTCTCTCCGTGGAGTTCTTGTCGTGGGACTGGGCCTTGCCCCTTTGCACAGGACCCCTGTGATCCACGGACAGTGGTTGGACTACATTTAGTAGCTGTATATATTTTGTACATAGTTTTTTTCAATATATCTGGCCGTTTATGATCTCTTCTTTTGGTCTTTGCATTATTTCGGAGGGGGGTGGTTTGTGGGTTGTGACAGTGATCTGTGGGAATGCATTGATGTGTGTGTTGTAGTGGGTGTGGGTGGGTGGGTGTGTGCCGGTAATCTTTTCCCTCCCCTGTGTCGTAGGTGCAGTACTCACCGATGTCTTCCGCGCCGCCGGGCGTGCTCCTGGTATATGAGGAGGAATAGGAGTGCGGGGATGACCTGCAACTCTGGCTCCATACTGCCGGAATCTCCCGTGGAGTGCGTAGAGGTGAGCGTTTTCCCGTTCGTAGTCTGTTTCCGCCGTGTTCTTATCGGCGGTGCTCCCGCCCCGGAAAAGGTGGCAGATTGGTGGGTCGTAATAGGGTGGGCGGTACTTTGTCTGCCGCCGGGCTGTTGGCGGGAACCGCCGCGCTGTTTGTTTGTACCGCTGTGGCGGTCGGAGTGTTAAGTTGGCGGGCTGTGTTGGCGGGTCCCGCCAGGGTCAGAATGCCATTTTTAATACCGCCGGTCTGTTCGCGGTCCGACCGCCGCCTCTCCGCCGACCGCCAGGGTCAGAATGAGGGCCATAGTGTGGTGGTGGCTACCAACCAGTATGGGCCTGGTTATGCCCCCACCCCAACTGAAGGGGATAACTGTCTTTCAGCTCTCCCCCGCACACTAAAACATCTTATCCCACAGCAAGCAAGATGACATTTGATTATTTTGGGTTTTGGTTTTACATTTGGACCATCAGAACTTGGCTAACTCTCAAAATTGCCCCACTTGGAACGGTGAGGGGTGCACTTTTTGGGCTTTGGGATACTGCCATGTAGAAAAATCCACAAGACCTAGACACATCTGAAAACTAAACATCTGGGTGAGTCCAGGGTGGTGTGCTTCACATGCACCCGCACCATTTTCTTAACCACAGTGCCCTGCAAACCTCCAACTTTGCTGGAAGTCACACATTTTTCCCACATTTTCGTGATAGAACCTTCCGGAATCTGCAGTAATCCACAAAATTCCTACCAACCAGCATTGTCGCATCTATACCGATAAAAATTCTGCGCCACTTGCCAGCCTAAAAGTGGTTTTTTTCAAACTACCCTTTTGGACCCGCTTTGGTTACCCCTTAATTCCGACATGTTTTTGGCTCTTCCCTGTCACATGAACTTGGCCCACCTACACAAGTGAGGTATAATTTTCACTGGGAGACTGAGAGGAACGTTTGGTGGTAGGAAATTTGTCCCGGTGCGGTGATCACACATAGAAATGTGGGAAAATGTGTTTTTTTAGTTAAATTTGAGGCTTGCTGAGGATTCTTGGTGAGAAAACACTGGGGGATCCACGCAAGTCAGACCTCCCTGGATTTCCTCAGGTGTCTAGTTTTCAGAAATGTTTGGGTTTGGTAGGTTTCCCTATATGGCTGCTCAGCCCACGACCAAGAATGCAGGTTCCCCCATCCCCTGCAAAAACAGGTAGTTTAATATTTGATAATTTTTATGAGTCCACATAGTGTTTTGGGGCATTTCCTTTTGCGGGCACTAGGCCTACCCACATAAGTGAGGTACCATTTTTATTGGGAGACTTGGGGGAACGCTGGGTGGAAGGAAATTTGTGGCTCCTCTCAGATTCCAGAACTTTCTGTCACCGAAATGTGAGGAAAAAGTGTGTTTCGGCCAAATTTTGCGGTTTGCAAAGGATTCTGGGTAACAAAACCTGGTGAGAGCCCCACAAGTCACCCCATCCTGGATTCCCCTAGGTATCTAGTTTTCAAAAATGCACAGGTTTGGTAGGTTTCCCTTGGTGCTGGCTGAGATAGAAGCCAAAATCCACAGCTTGGCACTTTGCAAAAAACTGTTCTGTTTTCTTTGGGAAAATGTGATGTGTCCATGTTGTGTTTTGGGGCATTTCCTGTTGTGGGCACAAGCCTACCCACACAAGTGAGGTACCATTTTTATTGGGAGACTTGGGGGAACGCTGGGTAGAAGGAAATGTGTGGCTCCTCTCAGATTCCAAAACCTTCTGTCACCAAATTGTGAGAAAAAGGTGCTTTTTTGGCCAAATTTTGACTTTTACAAAGGGTTCTGGGTAACAGAACCTGGTGAGAGCCCCACAAGTCACTCTATCTTGGACTCCCCTAGGTGTCTATTTTAAAAAAAAGGTTTGATAGGTTCTCTTAGGTGCCGGCTGAGCTAGAGGCCAAAATACACAGCTTGGCACTTTCCAAAAAAACACATCAGTTTTCTTTGGGAAAATGTGATGTGTCCACGTTGTGTTTTGGGGCATTTCCTGTTGTGGGCACTAGGTCTACCCACACAAGTGAGGTACCATTTTTATAGGGAGACTTGGGGAATGCTGGGTGGAAGGACATTTGTGGCTCCTCTTAGATCCTAGAACTATCTGTCACTGAAATGTGGGGGAAAAGTGTTTTTTTGGTCAAATTTTGAGGTTTGCAAAGGATTTTGGGTAACAGAACCTGGTGAGAGCCCCACAAGTCACCCCATCCTGGATTCCCCTAGGTGTCTAGTTTTCACAAATTCATAGGTTTGGTAGGCTTTCCTAGGTGTCCGCTGAGCTAGAGATCAAAATTCACAGCTAGGCACTTTCCAAAAAACAAGTCAGTTTTGAATGTTAAAATGTGATGTGTCCATGTTGCGTTTCCTGTAGGAGGTGCTAGGCCTACCCACACATGTGAGGTACAATTTTTATCAGGACACTTGGGGGAACACAGAATAGTAGACCAAGTATTATTGCCCCCTGTCTTTCTCTACTTTTTTTCCTTCCAAATGTAAGACATTGTGTAAAAAAGACATCTATTTAAGAAATGCCCTGTAATTCACATACTAGTATATGGACCCCAGAATTCAGAGATGTGCAAATAACCACTGCTTCTCAACACCTTATCTTTTGCCCATTTTGGAAACACAAAGGTTTTCTTGATAGCTATTTTTCACTCTTTATATTTCACCAAATGAATTGCTGTATACCCAGTATAGAATAAAAATCCATAGCAAGGTGCAGCTCATTTATTGGCTCTGGGTACCTAGGGTTCTTGATGAACCTACAAGCCCTACATATCCCCAGAACCAGAAGAGTCCAGGCGTAACAGTATATTGCTTTAAACAATCTGACATCCCAGTAGGAAGTTACAGAGTAAAACGTGAAGTAAAATGGCTGTTTTTTACCTCGATTTCAATATTTTTTTAATTCAGCTGTTATTTTTTTGTAGGAAAACCTTGTAAGATCTACACAAATGACCCCTTGATGAATTCAGAATGTTGTCTACTTTTCAGAGATGTTTAGCTTTCCGGGATCCAGCAAAGGTTTCACACCCATTTCTGTCACTAACTGGAAGGAGGACAAAAGCACAAAAAATTGTAAAAATGGGGTATGTCCCAGTAAAATGCCAAAATTGCGTTCAAAATTCTATTTCAGGGCCGGAGGCTTCGGATTATGCTTCTCTTTCTAAGCTTTATTATTCACAGCAGCCAATCAAAAGAGAGTATCACAAAAACAAAACATATCCCAACATTCAATGTATCACGTCATTATCATAGAGACTGTACACCTATATAACCATACGAGGATAATGAACTTCGTCTTTCTTTGCTGCTGCTGCTTTGCGGTTGAGCTCGCGCCCGGCATTTCATGTTGGCACCTCATAGTGGAGCGGGAGCATTCTACGAGGCTTCGCCCATAGATATTTTTGGTCCTTCGGGACCCAGAGTACCGGCTATTTTTTAAAGGCGTGCGCGCGCGCACGCACACGCGCGCAACTGTTCCTGCTTGTTTCCCCCATTACCTTTCCTTTCAAAGGTTTTGGCGGGCTTTACGAGCAGAACGATCGCGCGCTAGAGGCATTCTGTCTCTCCCTCGTTCCTCTGTACAGCGTTTTGATCCCTGAGCCGTGTACTCTCCCAAATTAGATTCCTTTAAGGTATTTGAGCTCCCTGACGCCCTGGGACCTTCTGATAGGCCCAGGGTTTGAAAATTTTGCATAGGCTCTCCCTAGAGTGCTGCAGGCTGCTCCCTCCACGTTTTACAATCATATTGGTGCCCTTTAGCCTGCTGGGGTTTTGCACTCCCCCTGACTGTAGTCTTGGACTACCCTTGATTTCAGTTACTCAGAATGACTACTATAATATGGCCCACTCATTTTCATATGAGGAGAAGGAATATTTTGGGGAAGACGCCCATCTTTTGAAAAAATTTGGTGGGTGCCCTAGACAATAGCATTCAGCTATCTGTGAATAAGGCTCTGGCAAAAGACTTGGGACCCCTTACACAACATTTTGAGAGCTACGCTCGCCAGAAGGGATGGTTTCCTCCCATTACACCTGCCGAAGATGCCCAAAAAGACCAACCCTCTACCACTAAGGGCAAATCTAAAGCCAAAAAATGGGCTCATTCAGAACTTTTCGATAAGTTAACTGCCTCCATCCAGAACTAACATGTCTATAGCTCTTCCAAGTTACAGGAAGCTCAGGATTCAGACCAGTCATCTGATCAATCCTCCTTGAAGATCTCTTCAGACTCCGAATCTGACTCTGCTCGGAGCGAGCACCCTGGACCTAGTAAACGCAAGAGGTCAGACAAGGCTAAGAACCCTGCTCCTAAGGCTCCCCGAGTTCTTACCTTTAATCCAGAAGACACTGTCCACCCTCGATCCTACAACTGGACCCCTCCCCCTGAAGTATCTCTTTGCATGCAGGAACACATTAGAACTAGCTTCGACAAGTAGGTCAGGGCAAGACTTCAAGCGGAATGCCCTAGACCGGATTTGGATGGTAAGGTCACTGACACTCCTGATATTGACCCCACTATGGTTACATTTATGAAAAAGTAGGCAAAGGACCCCAAGAACGGTCTGGACCGAGCTTGGAGATCTTGTCAAGACAAACTTCTTGACCTCTCGGGCCCCCTAGCATGGAACTAGCATATGTATCTAAAGAATCGAACACCCCCATTGACCCTGATATTCTCGTGGGTTGGGCTCAACGATCTATTTGCCTCCTGGGTAATGCTAACATTGCGATCTCAACAGAAAGAAGACGCTCTATTTTGAAGTGCATTGATCCCCAGCTCAATGAACTGGCATCCTCTGAAGCAGGTCCGGTAGCCCAAGGTCTCCTCTTCGGTGCACCTTTCATTAAAGATTTATCTAAATTTGCAGCTACCTTTAATTCTATGGACAAGGCACAATTATCTCTAAAAAAGGTTTTCAGAGAGACTCTTTTTCGGAGGGCCGGACATATGCAGGGTTGCTCGTCAGGCTGTTCCTACTATCAAGGCCCCAGACGTGAATCCTCCACCCGTGGTCGGGGGTACTACAGAGACCAACAAGCGGATGCCACCTTCTACCTCTCGCGCCCCCATGGAGGGAGAACCCGCTTCCGCAAGAACTTCTACAAAGGACAAGGGTCCTCCCAAGATGCCTCGACTTCAGGTGAGACTCATTCCTTTCTCAGAAGTAATTCTTGGTGGCAGGGTCCAGAAATGTCTTTTAGAATGGAAGAATTTAACCAGGGACCCTTGGGATTGGAGACCAACCAGGGTTTCAAGCTGGAGTTTTATAAATCCCCTGTCCAAGGTTTTCGCCCTCCCCCTCCCCATTTTTCCCGTCTCGACCACGAGGTAATAAGCTCAGAGATTCGTTCTCTCCTCCAAAAAGGAGCTATTTGCCTTTCAAATCCCCACCCAAGAGGGTTTATCAGCCCCATCTTCCTTGTAGACAAGAAAGGTGGCGGTTCAAGATTGGTTCTAAATCTCAAAGACTTCAATGCCTGGATAGTCTACAGGCATTTCAAAATGGAGGGAATTCATCATCCTGCAAGAAGGAGATAGGATGGTTCGCCTAGATTTAAAGGACGCATACCTAAGCATTCCTATTTTTCCTCCCCATCGACGTTTTCTTCAATTTTTTTGGGATGAACCAATGCTTCGAGTTTTAGGTTCTCCCCTTTGGTCTTTGATCCGCTCCTTGGTGCTTTACCAAGGTGATGAGACCAGTACTGGGGGCCCTGCGCGGCCGGGGAGTTCGCCTGATTGTCTATCTCGACGATCTGATAATTATGGCCCAAGATCCAATAGTCCTTCAAAATCACTTGACTTGGACAATCAACCTTCTTCAGAATCTGGGTTTCTTGATCAATCAACCCAAATCTTGCCTCCTTCCCTCTCAACAGATGGAATTCTTTGGATTCCAAATAGACTCCGTGAAAACCCTTTTGATTCTCCCTCCCCAGAAGATTTGCAATATAAAGAAAGAGTTGCGTCTTCTTTTATCCAAACAGAGAGTGTCCTTGAGGAGCTTTGCCTGGATAGTAGGTCTTTTATCCTCCTCGATTCAGGATATTTTCCTGGGTCCCCTTCACTAAAGGGCCCTTCAGCGCCTCAAGATTTTACACCTTCAGAAAGGCCTCTTTTACTTAGACAAGGTTCCTCTATCATTGGAGGCCCAATCAGAGATATTGTGGTGGCTGAATCATATGGAAGCCTGGAATGACCGGGCAATATTCGGCTCCTCGCCGGATGTAGTTCTGGAGTCGGACGCCAGCAGATGGGGTTGGGGAGCTCGTTGCGGTTCTCTGACCACGGGAGAACGTTGGTCAGAGGAGGAACTTCAACTCCACATCAACTGTCTGGAACTGCTTGCCAGTTCCTTTGCGATACGAAGTCTGTCGCCCCTGAAGTCGGATTGTTGCATTCTTTTGAGAATGGACAACATATCTGCGGTCAGGTATGTGAACAAACTGGGTGGTACGAGGTCTCAGATTCTTGCTCAGGTTTCCAAAGAGTTTTGACAATTCTGTCTTCAGCACCACATCTCTGTAATTGCGGAACATCTTCCGGGAGTGAACAACACTGTGGCAGACTGTAACTCCAGATTCCTGCGGGACGGCAGCGACTGGAGACTCCTTCCAGAGTGTTTCTACATCTACACCAGTTGTGGGGTCTGTTTTCCATAGACCTGTTCGCCTTGAGACTGAACTGTAATCTCCCCCTATTTTACAGTTGGAGACCAGATCCGGAAGCAGCGGTCATGGATGCCTTCCTGCAGGACTGGTCCCTTCATCTTGGATTATGCCTTTCCCCGTTCAGCATGATCCCTCGAGTTCTGTCCCAGGTTCGCCGCCAGGGAGTGGGAATCTCCCTGGTGGCTCCCTTTTGGAGAGCGCAGGCCTGGTTTCCCCTAGTTCTGGAGTTATTGTGCGATTTTCCCCTTCTGATTCCACTGCAATACAATCTGTTGCTGTCGGGCAAGTTACAACTGGTAGCGTGGAAACTTTCCGGAGACAATGGCTCATGCCAGGCATCTCTGAACAAGCTTCAAACTTCATCCATCAGGTATGGTCATCCAGTACACATAAAAGCTATTCCTCCGCCTGGAAGCGATCGGTTCATTGGTGTGCGGAACGGGATTCAGATCCCTTTGAAGCGGATGTCAATCTCGTAGTTAATTTTCTAGCTTCCCTTGCAGCTTCAGGCCTAGCTTACAGATCTGCTAATAATTATAGATCTTCTATTTCGGCGGGTCACATTCCAGTCTCAGGTAAACCGATTGGTGAACACTTTGTAGTTTGCAAATTGATGAGAGGTATTTGTCTTGCCAAACCTCCTCTTCCTCGTTACTCGTCTCTTTGGGATGTTAACATAGTTCTTTCGTTTATTTCTTCTTGGCCCGATAATAGATTTTTGTCACGTAAACAACTTTCGGCCAAGCTCACATTACTTCTGTGTCTAATATCTTGTAAAAGAGTATCGGATGTTAGAGCTCTGGATCTAGCTGGAAGGATGTTTTCTCCCTCCAGAGTTTCCTTTGCTATTTTCAGACGCGTATCTCCTCAGTTTCCTATCCAGCCTTTCCTCATAACCCCAAACTTTGTGCAGTTCAGTGCTTAAAAGCTTATGAGGCGGCTACAAAGAGATCAGGAGAGACCCTGTAGGCCAACTTTTGATTGCTCTTCAAAAGCCTTTCAACCCTGTCTCGTCGGCTATTTTAGCAAGATGGATTAGATGGATTCTGGCTGAAGCTGGTATTGGAGTCTCCATCTTTGGAGCTCATTCTGTTCGCGGAACTATGGCTTCGAAATCATTCTCCTTGGGAGTTATGTTAGAAGATATTATGAGAGCAGCGGACTGGTCTGCTGAGTCGACATTCAAGACATTCTATTACAAACCCATTTCAGATATAGCATCAGTGGTGGTAAGTCAGCTTTGAACTAGCATAATCCGAAGCCTCCGGTCCTGAAATAGAATAAAAAAAATTCTAGCTGATGCGTCAAGAATTTTTAATTCTATTAAGGACAAGGGGGCGAGGATTATCCCACCCGGATTACAGGAATAAACTATAATTTAAGAGTTGAGTATTTCAATCTTTTTATATTTATAGTCCTGTTTATTGCATTCCCTCCCATTGCATATGTTTGGCTATGATATTGATTGCTATGATATTGCGGTAGCCTATGACTGGTTGTTTCTTTTTTCTTAGGTTTTGACCAGAAACAATGATGTTGTGGACACTTGCTGGATTTCTGAGACGTTTCTCTCCTGGATTTTGTTCTTTGTTAGCCTCCTGGTCCTTTGGATTTACCATTTTGGATCCTTTCCTTTATAGACTTTTTCTTGTTGACTTTATTGGTTCAGCATTCGCAAAAAAAGAGGAAGTTCATTATCCTCGTATGGTTATATAGGTGTACAGTCTCTATGATAATGACTTGATACATTGAATGTTGGGATATGTTTTGTTTTTGTGATACTCTCTTGTGATTGGCTAATGTTAATAATAAAGCATAGAAAGAGAAGCATAATCCTCGCCTCCGTGTCCTTAATAGAATTGAAAATTCTTGACATGTCAGCTAGAAAAATTTTTATTGTGGTTTTCTGATTCAGGTCTGCCTGTTCCTGAAAGCTGGGAAGCTTGTGATTTTAGCCATTATCAGGGGAAAAACCACAAGCCTTTTTCTGCAGCCCTTTTTTTTTTTTTAACTAAATTTTCGCTGTATTGTGGCTAATTTCTTGGTCTTCTTCGGGGGGGGGGGAACCCACAAACTCTGGGTACCTCTAGAAACCCCTAGGATGTCGGAAAAGAAGGACTCAAATTTGGCGTGTGTAGCTTATGTGGCCAAAAAGTTATGAGGGCCTAAGTGCGAACTGCCCCAAAAAGCCAAAAAAAGGCCTAGCACCTAAGGGCGAAAAGGCCTGGTAGCGAAGGGGTTAAAAGTTACTATACTTATACCGCCTCCAGGGGCTTGAGGTTTAAGTCTGACAGGGAGCCCGTGGCGGGGAGGAGCCTGCGGTTTGAACGTGTCCAGCCATGTGCTGCAGTACACACGGATAGATCCGGAAGTGATACACGGGAGGTGTGTGCACGCTGCAGTGCCCTGGGCAGATCTGACGGGTCCCCCGCCGCCTGTAGAGGTCACTGTGCCCGCCTAATAAAAGCGGCGACCGGTCGGTGCGCGCATAAGTCCGCTGGAGCCATGGTGCCACTTAGTCTTGCCCGCGCGCTGCTGCTGCCGCCCTGCAGGGCCCTCGCCACCCACGGGGCCCTCAGCCGCGGCTGCAGCCGGTACAGGGAGGGGACCAACGGCGGGGACAGCGACAGCGAAGCCGGGAGCGAGACACGCGGAAACCCCGTGGTGTTCATGGACGTGGAGGCCGACCAGCAGCCCCTGGGACGCATCACCTTCGAGGTAACCTGCTGAAAGCACCGACCCCCTCCAAGCCAGGCGCGGGTCCCTCGTAACCTGGGTTATTTAATTCTATGCATAACACGTAGAACCTTGAAATCAGTCGGCCTTTGGTAGATGGAGTCAGTGGCTGCAGCATATCACGAAAAGTCTTTCGTGGTTTTCGCAGCGGGGGTGAAAATAATTCTCACCTCGCACTCCGGGGAGAGGGTGTGTTGTTGGGGTCAGAGTTGCCGATGTTAGAGCCGGGCGAGCAGGTTCAAGTCCCGGCGTCGGCTCAGCATCCTGCTATTTTGGAGCCACTCAATCTCCCCTGCCTAAAAAAAATGAACGTGGCATTTTGTAATTGTAACTGGCTTTCGTGTGAAGTGCTTCGGTGCCCTTGGGCTGAGTTCGCGTTATGTAAAACTATAAACATAAAAGATGTACAGCGTGATAAGCTTATACTTAGACAGACACGAAACGATTTAGCACTACAAAGTAATTTGCAATGTATTTGCCGAGAGCATACGTCAGCTAATGTAAATATGTAAAACATTTTGGATTAACGTCAGTGAGACGTGTTTTTCCGACTATCCGGAACACTTGCGAAATAAATGTCCATCTTTTATTTTAAGATGAGTTCCTAGTTCACTGACGGCCGTTAGCAGAGTTTGGTGCCAGCCCACAGTTTTCTGGTTCAAAGGAGATTAACGCTTCGTTGTTGGTTTGCTTTTAGTTCAATCATGCCTCCTCTCCAACGCCCAAGACGTGCATTGTTTTAGCCCATAACGATTAAAAAAAAGAAAACAGGTGCCCCAAGCCAGTGTCACGCGACTATATCTATTTTAGTTAGGTAAGCTTTGACAGAATCTTTCTAAAATCGAAAAGAATGCCATCAATTGTAGGGACCTACACTCTGTTCCCATTTGTATTCAAAATGGATCTACGGCAGTGAGGGTCAGAATGTTGATTCAACCTAATGAGGTTGAAAACGTTCAAAGTTCCGTAGATGTCAACGGAACCATAAATGAGGTGGGGGTTTTCTTGTGTGTGTGTGTGTGTGTGTGTATGTTTATTTTGGTTTTTTTAATGCAAATTTCCTGCTATGTACTGTTACCGAATTGGTATCCGGGTTCTCTCTTTATTGAAAAATAACCATTGTCACAGCTTTCAGAATTGATTTGCATTAAGTTCAAGTCAGAATTGGGGGCTTCGGGGCAATTTTATAGGTGGAGAGCCAAGTAAGGTTGGGTGTCCTGGCTATCTGTTGGGCTTCGATTTTGTGCAAAACTATTCAGGTTTTAGAAGTGAGTACTGATTTTCACGTCTGATGTCACAAAAACAGGGTTGTGGAATGTAATTTATCTACTTGTCCACGGGAAAGGTTACTTCTTAAATATATATGTCCAGTTAAAAAAAAAAAAAAATATATATATATATATATACTTGTCCCTTTTGGGTCTGTGTAGTGCGGTGACAAATTACAGCGGCAATCTCATTATGTAATAGCTCTGAAAACAGCCTCTATGATTATGCCACAGTTACTATTATAGTAGGGCTTGAATAATTGCAATTTCAATCCCTACTATAGCAATTTCCTTATTTTGCCACTTTTCTGCAGATCTACATACTGGGACTGGAAGAAGCAGTAAGCAATAGTTCCAGGGCTGGAATGCCTTTGAGTCTGCAAACCTACTAACTTGCATGTTTTAAGGATTCTCACCAGCTCTTCTCTAATCCTTGTCCCATAGTGAGTAAAATTGGAAACGTACTCCTGACAATGGCAGCTATAGAAGTTCTTCCAGGGTCGGGGAAAAAAGCAGTGGGAGGGAAAGTGAACTTGTAAACGTTCAATAGATTTTCACATGACCAAACCTACATGCTCATATTTGCTTGTGCTAAAACACAGTTCACCAATATTTTCCAGAAGTACGATTTTCTGGTCTACTTCTTCAAGTTCTGGTGAATTCATGAAAGCCACTAATTCAAAGACATATACCATGAGTTTACCTTTGTAAATTTCTTTAAGAACTGGGTCCCTAATTAAGTCTAGCATTAACAAAGACAATTTGGTTTTATTAAACTTCTATTTCTCCATCTACCGGCTGGCTTTACTCTGAGTGATCGCATTCTGTTCTTCTACAAGGAGCATATTGGAACACAAAGTAGTTTTTTTTCTGTGCCAGGAGCTTCTGTGGCGTACCAAAAATGGAGGGACCCTACCCCCTCCAGACTCACTCGGGGCAGATGCCATGCTGCGGGGCCTTTGTTATGCCCCTGGTGTTAATATGTGCTTTCTGAGACCAAAAACTTATTTTTTATTTTTGCCAGTGTTCCTCACAAAGATGAGGGCCTGGCAGCTACCACAACAATAAAGTGTTACAAAAGCTATGTCAAAACAAGACACACATTGACGAAACCAAAAGACTCAAGAAAATGTCACAACGGTTGCCTTTGCCGGTGCTTGTTTTATTTTCATGCTTCTCATAATCTTGTTGAAAATGGTTACACTGATTTTTCCATTTGGAATATTTTTGGGGGAATACTAGCAGGCATCAATACATTTGACTAAATTACATTTCAAAGATATAGCACCTAAGGTTTCATAGTAGTGAAACGTTTTTTTCCTACTTGCATTTTTTTATGAACCTTTTATTTTGAGGGCAAAGAATCATCACTCTTGCTTACAAGCGTGTGCAAACATTTGCATCCAATCAGACCATTCTGGGAGCATTATACTAAAAAACTTTTCAAATGTGTGTACACTTTTATTTTTTACTGGAACCATTGTCAGTAGTGCACTGTGACCTTAAAATGTTTATTTACAGCGCTCACCCCAATAATGAAAGCCTTTCGTGAGTGAGCCATAAATAAAAGTTAAAACAGCATTAACATATGGACACACATATTGCCTCACCTGCAGTTACCCTCTCTGTAAACTGGCAGCCAAAGTGTTTGTGCTGCAGGGGGTTGGGCCTACTTGTCCCAAGGACCAAATAAACATGAAAACTTGTTGCCCTTGACCCCAAACAATATGTCCCAGGCATCGGGCTATAGGAATTCCACATTCCTGCAAAAAGTGGTCACACTTCGTTTTTTGATGCTTGCAAAAAGTGACAAATGCTACCACTGTGCTGTATGTAGTTAAAACTCCTAAAGTAAATGCATACAATTTAGAAGTAAGAAAGTGCATTGAAAATGCCACCTATAATGATTAACACTTGTCTCCCATTGTGAAGGTAATATTAAGCACCCAGAAACTACCATTAATTACCTCAGACAGTGCAGATGTGTGCATGAAAGAGGATTCATACTGAGTCCAAAACACATCTATTTGGCACCATTATGGGTTTGCTTTTTAATTATGTTAATATGTTCTGCAGTCTTGCTGTCCAATGCTTGTTATTTGAGCACAATTCATAAAAACTAACCATTAAGTGTATAAATCATGAATGTAGTTTCTCAAAATTAAAAGGTATGAATCCCTCCATGTTAGTTTACTTTATCTCCACGCTACACCTTGGCACAGGCATATCAGAGGAACATATGGCCAGGGCAACAAAATAAAAGTAGCTACCCCTTAGTGAATCATAACTGAAAAAGTGTGCCTGCATTTGCAAATCGGGGCAGTTTTTAATTTGTAAAGACAGACTGTATAGATGTGTTGGAAGGTATGGGAGGCTCTGCATTTGTCCTGGCTGGAGGGAATGTGCGTTAATATTGGGGAAATTAACAGTAAAAAGCAAAGCCACCATACCATAAACAGGCCCACAAATAGCCAAAAAATGGCGCACACATTCTGACCTGCCACAGCAGCCCTTCTTGCACTGACCCACTGCCCTGTAGGTCAGTGTGACCATGCATACGGCCACAGAATCAGACAGTTATAGGTGGGTTTCTAAATAACCTTTTTTAATTGAAGGGTTCTAAATGAAATCTAGCAGGCATTGAGAAGAAAGCTCAGGTCGCATATGTCACTCTGAACTAGGTTTGCAAACGTTTCCAGAAAGAAATACTGCCCATTTGCTCACGTTTTTAGATTCTGCAAAGGCCCAGACATGGCACCTAAATAGAACTTTATAGAAAATTGTCTATATTAATTTTTAATATGGCTTTTCTGTCTTTTACTTTTTTTTTTAATTATTAGCCAGGGATCATTAAGAGACCATTAGAGCACATTTCAAGGTGCTTTCTCATGTTCACTGTTTAATATTCTACTTAGCAGGTTCTTGAACCACTCTTTCATTAACATTGATTTTTGACGTACGACCAGGCAGCTCCCACGAAGTTCTGACTCCTCCAAGCTATCAGAGGTGTATGGCTTGGCAAGATGAAGTCCTTTACCGAGATGTAGTGAATGTCTGCACATCAGCAGATATTTCCATGCTAAACCGTTCTTGAAACGAGTTTAGTTTGGAAAGAAAGCAGTGCCCGCAGCATCATCACTGTAATATTATGTTTGAGATGCCAAAGAAGCAGAGACCTCTTTGAGAAGAACCTCAGAAAATGGAAGGATTCGTTAGTTGACTTGATACATATTCCCTCCAGAGACTGCTCCCTAATATGAATCAGGGTCAGTAACATATCTCTACCTAACTTTTGCATGCACAAAGACTTATCTATCTTCTTCTTGGGTTTATTACTCTTGAAAGTGACCGTGCAGGACACCCCTCAACCCCATACGACCTCACTAGGAGTGGCTGATCTAAACAAGCCATATCTAAACCTTTCTATTAATTTTGTTGCTGTAGTGCGTTATTCACCATTATTCAAGAAATTCACCGGTGGACTGACAGGTCCCAATTTGACCATCCAGCGTATCAAATGTATTCAGATCAAAATAACGAGCCTCTAATACATCTTGAATGGCCCCCTCCTGAGAACTTGAAGACCTCACATTTAAAACTCTGATTACCCTAAAAGGTTTGCTTCATCATTCCTGTTAAGAGGGAACCATAATGGTTCAGAAGGCTTTCAAACCTCCGATTAAATGGTGTTAAGGTAAAGATGAGTAAACACTACATCCAAACAGCTCCTTTCACTGGGTAACCCAGTGAATTTGCACCCTTCAAAAATCACTCTACCAATACTTTGATCACCTTTCTCCATGCCTCACCTATCCCAGATAGCACCGAGCCTATCCCAGAGCCCCATGCTTCAGACTCATTCCTAGATTTCCTGAAGTATTTCCTGCCACCTATTTCCACGCAGTGAGTTTAGTATTTTTGCCAGAGAGGCAATCTTGCGACTAACTTATCAAAAGATGCAGAAACTATTGGCTTTTTGGTTTTCAGTGGGGGTGACATCAGAAGTGCTATACAAATCTTGAAGATGGCACAGAGGGACATCAGCTGATTGGATGTTTACTTAGCTGGAAATTCTGAACTCCCTAGGGCCTAGTGAATCATGTTTTGATCTGTGCGCTGAATTGCATATTACCAGTGGTGAGTGACCATTGCAAGATGGCAAACAGCAGCTGAGTAGGCTTTGCAATTTATAGTGCTGCTGACTGAAATTTCACGCACATATTTTTGGTGTGTTTGTTATTTTGGCACTATTGTTCCATATAAGGAAACCAAGTGTTTCTTTTGACCTCTTCAAATGACAGCATAGCCTGGGGAAAAGATAGCGGCTGATTACTTTCAGTTTTGATAAAGTTAGGGGCGTGGAGGAAAGAAATGTCTGATTCTGGGACCTTTTAGCGTGGGCCAGAAAGTTTAGATTGCCCTTTCCTTTTCAAATAATGCATTTATATACTTTTTTTTTTTTTTACTGTTTATTTTTGTTGCTTGGTTAAAGGTGCTCTTGTCATAAAGCTATTTTTTTTAAGAGAATACATTTTGCTTTAGGGAATAGGTAAAAATCAGTTTTGACAGTAATTTATCTTTTATGTTGCATTAGTGACATACTTTCAGGACATGTGAGTGACAGTGATCGAGTACGATAGTAGGAGGGCGAGCACACGAGTATGGAAAGTTTCTATTGCAACGCTTGCGTTTCAATGCTGTGTTCTGTTGAGGGACTTGCTTGAGTCATGCCCTCCGAATAAGAATCCTCAAACTGCATGTCAACCCCATACCCTGCCCTCTGTCCACATACCCAGGGCTCTTCGCCCTGCCCACATCAAGCGGAGTTGCTCCCACTGTCATGACACGAATACTGTTTTTGTATGTGCTTGAAGCACTTGCGATCTTCTCTTCTTCCATTATCTGAGACATTGGCAATGATCTAACTACCTAAATGTGAGTGTGTATGTACTTCACTGTTAAGCAGCCTGGCTTTATTTAAAGGGGCGAGATATATATATGTATATGTATATGTATATGTATGTTTTTGTTTTTGTTTTTTATAGCACTTCTCAAGATTTACTACTGACGGATTACTTTACAAAATAGCTTGTTGGATCTTGCTGTTGGCCTGAGCACGGGGAAAAGAGCAATAAAGTATGAATAGAGATGCTCGGGCTCATGAGTGAAGGTGCTGCTCTACTAGTCAGTTCCTAAGTCGGCATCTCTGGCCGTTGCTGCTCATCCTCTCGCCGACTGATGGCCTTGACCTCAACACACTAGGTGATATAAAGAATAAAAAGTTATTTGTCCTTAAAACATTGAAATAAACCTTCGCCCTAAACACTGAATATGTGTAATTTGTCATATCTTAGTCGAACATACTCTTGAATTGAACACCGAGAGGTAATATTTTCCCAATTGCATGAAACCTGGGACCAGCTCTTCAAAAATGTACGCAATAACACTACATCAAATACAGTGCCGACTAGCAATTGCTGGAAAAAACTAGACTTCTGGAAGTGCTTACTGAATTACTCTTCCATGCATGCAATGGATGAGAACACTCGGGCGCTAAACTAGGGGAAGGAGAAGCACATCTCTCATTCACAGATTTCACGATACTTACAAAAGTGGTAGTGGATACCCATAAAATGTAGTAGGGCAATCAATAACCGCTATAGATTACAACTGCCCGAGCCGTATTAAAACCCACTTGTGCACCTTCTGTGATACTGCCCCCAGGTAAAAGATTTTTTTTGTAGTGAATATGGAGGGGATGGCGCAGTAGGTATGTTCCAAGACATGGAGAAATAGGGAATAAACCCATGATCATCTAGCATGCAGAGATTGGTAGCTGCTGCCACGATGATGGCAAAACAATGCGCTTAACACATGCCGAATCACAAGTTGGCCCTTCTTTCATGCCTGGCTATTGGAACTGTCCAATATAGCTACCTACAACAGATGAGTGCGTTGGAGGTTCAATCAGCAAGGCTTGATTCGCAGAAATAGTGTAGTTTGATGGCACTGCCTCAGCAAGCAACTAAAATGCATACTGCTCACCTCTTTAGCATGCCTTTTCTTCACAACTACATCTGCGGCAAAAGCAGGCACACAGGTAACATTTCCAATAGCACTGCATGACCCGTGCCTAATGCCAGGCGAATCAGTGCCAAAGACCAACCAGTTCACAGAATGTCGCAGAGAACACCACACCCTCATAGCCAGATGTATGCAGCTCTATATCCACTTACGAGAACTTGTTTTTTAGTCACCTCAGCATGTGACTGCATGTACAACGTGCTCTGCATGTTTGACAATTGCCATCTGAATTCTATCTCCGCCCAAGCCAAGCACGGCCACTCAGTTTGGTGGAAGAGGCCACACTAGAAGCAGGCACTTGTTAAGTGAATACGTGTAACATAGGGTTAAGATACGTTGACGCTGGCTTTGAACAAAGAGGTGAAGGGGAAGAAAGAGCTGCCAACAAGCTTGTGGCCCTGGAGCAATATGGCATTCAAGACAGTTATTTTTGCTGAAAAATATGAAAGCATGATGCCTCTTGGTGCGCTTGGTCTAGATGTGTGATAGGATAGGACTGGAAGATCATTTTGTAATAGAAATAATGAGGAAAGTGTTAATGTAGCAAGCGTGAGGGGAGGATGGAGCCTGCTACACCATGAAGGGCCATGCAGTGGAAAGGGGCTGCCTCCAGCCAGTCATCTGCTCCAGTGGAAATGGTTAGCAGTGATGGAGGAATTTACCAAGCCCCTGAGTGATGGTGAGTAGGGGCCAAAGGCAGGGTAAGTGATTGTAATGGAAACTGCACCATTTCATTCACCAGGCTTAAAAGATGCCCCAGTGCCTCATGTTAGAGGGTCCAATTCCTCAGAAGTAGTGAAATACCCTTAGAAAAATTACTGGGATAGTGGCTTCAAATCACAAGATTTCAACTGGCAAAAATACGAATATTTCAAGAGGGAAAACTCATCAAAAGAGAAAGTTATAAAATAAAACATCTCAACCGAACTCTGCAGATACATCTGTGTGTCAAGAGTAGCTGGCAAATCCCGCACAGACTGCCTCACTCGCTTGGCTTCAAATCCCAGGCGATCTCCTGTACTCAATCGGACGTCTTTTTGTCCCTTTCCCTTCGGGCACTGACGACTGACTTTGGTATTTGATCTTGCAGACAGACCTATTACGGCTTTCACATCTTCTTGCAAGCCGTCCCTAGTCAATCTTTTAAGTCAAGTCACGAGTATCTTTCAGCCACAAATTATCAACAAGATTGCAGATGTCGCTGCAGTGTGCAGAACTGCCAGCCTGGCTAGCAATACGGCTCTCCCACGTTTAAGACTTGAATTTGTTTACAGAGAAACAGAAAATACAACTGGAGACTGGCTGCTCAAGGTCCCCTCCAAGTCGGACAGTAATAGGGCGAGATAACGATCCACGAGTTTTCATCTCTTCCCATGTATTGGCCATTCCAAGTTACCAGGCTGTAACGAATAATACTTTGAACTCTGCAACACGAATCTCAACACCTGTAAGAATTCTTTCGCAGTGCTCCGGCCCAGAAGAGGGCCCGAGTCACTGAGCTCACATAACTATTTCTCCTTGTTAATTGTTGTACTGAGGCCTGCTGAGCAGATAGATACGATCTTTCAGTGTTGTCACTGCCAAAGTTGTCTTCCAGTGCATCTACTAATAGATAGTGCCGCGCAAACGCGAGCAGGCTTGTTTCTAGCTTGTCCTCAGGGCCCCAGATAAAGTTTGAGGTGAGGAGTATTACTTCTTGCTTTTGGGAAGTGAGAGTAAAGTATTTTCTTGAAGAGTTAAAAATAGATATTTAAATTCGTGCCATATGTACTTTAGAAATCGAGCGGAAAAATACACAATTTGAAACTTTGTATGACTTCTTGCTGTTCTGCTTCATTTCATTGTAGATTAAAATTCATCAAAATTAACTTTTCACTTTTCAAAGCTGGTCTTCTGATAACGACACTATATATAAGTGTGGCTTTCGCTGGGTGGCATGCCTCTGATATGGAGTGTCAACAGGGCACTGTGGATGGATGTTGAAATATTAGTCTGTGTACCCAGCGCTTGCTTTTTTTCCCCACTGCTGGCAGTATTTGTATGCTCAGAGACCAAAACAGGCTGGGGCACTTTTGCCATTGTGTGCCTCACTGACCACAGTATATTGTGGCCACATTCTGAATACAGGCAGGCTGCTTTAGTAGAGAGAACTATTGAAAGGCAGGCAATTGCCTTTCGTTACTTATTTGCAGGCAGGCTTTAACCCTGCAGTGACCAGTTGCTATGGTTCAGGCCTGCCAATTAATGGCAATAGATCAAGGCTGAGACTTTGCCAAAAATTGTTATGAAAAAAACACACATTCGACCTAACCTGTTGGCTCTGAATGAACAAGCTGTCTCGTGTAACTCTGTGCCACTGACTGTCCGAAATTCTGGTAAATTATTTCATGTGCCAACATTGCCATGTGGCAAACACTGCTGGAGTCCTGTTTAGACCAATTGGTTCTGTAAACACGGAGGTCAAGGAGCCACAGTTCTGCCCATATGTCAATCAAGGACTGACCCCAAATCCAGTTCAGGCCACTGTGGCAAGGACTTTAAACTCAAATGTTCCGTTAGTTACACACCGTTTTGTTCATTAACTGCTTCTAATGTGGGTGTATGAATTCTAATTTGCGAAGTCAGACCTGCCTCAAAAAAATCAACCATGGTTTTTGTGTTCATTGGTATTGAATGGAAGGTCTGTAGAGGAGACTGCATCTTGAATGAGCGAATCCTGGCCCACTTTTATGGTTCGAATCTCTAAAAACTAAAGTACTCAACTGATTCTTGTTCAGTTCCTATAGAATGATGAACCTGTAACCCTCTATCTGAGCGCTTGTTTCTTATAACTGCAGAGCGTTGATATTTAGTTACATTTTGAAATCATGGCTATCGTTTAGCATAGTATGTGCTTTTTTTTTTTTTCTGTCTGTATAGAGGAAGTAGATCGATCCATACGTAGTCTTGTTGTGCAGACCAAGTGCTTCTGTTGCTTTGTATGTATAGCAAACTACCTGTTGTGGCATATCTGTGATCTATACAAGCGCATCTATTTCCATTTTGGAAATGTAGCAAGTTCATGACTAAACACCAGTAATGCGCCTGACATTTTCATTGAAGGGCCAAGAGAATGTTGCTAACACCACTGCATGCTCCAAAACCCATGTTCCAAAGGAAGAAGGAAATCTTTCTCTTGCATTGATGCAGAAAAGTGCGGAGTTTAGATGTCTGGAGTGCCTATCGTAATTTCTCTGGGCCTGAGTGGTTATAACAACCCCACCAAAAGTAATGAATCTTTCATTCTGTCAGATGCCAATTCTGAAGCTACACGATAATGCTGTGTTCAAGGGAGTACGTTTTCAGCTCTGTTCTTCATTTAAAGAAAAAAAAAATTCCACTTCTCCAAACTGACCTCTGTGTACAGCTGAGACTATTACATACGTAGTTGTGCCTCAATACTCCTCGATAGTCCACAGGAGTGTAAAATCCGGTGTCTGTCTGAAGCTCAACAAAAAACAGACACATGAAGCCAGCTCTAAAAGTGTTCAAATTATTCCAGAATGGAGGGTCCCATTTAAGTTGGTTGGCATCATGCAGAAGATCCACAGAGGGAAAGATTACAACTACTTGCATTCATTGGCCAATTAGTTCCAAAGCAGGCATCTAGGTTACTCTGGAACCTATGCCCCTTCAAATGGCTGAGACACGAAGCTAGATGCTTGGGAGTCCAAGACCCTAGGGTTAAGACTTCCTGAGCCTAAAACTGAGATACGAATCCAGGCACAACCTTTTCTGGAAACCTTTCTGAACACTTAAAGCTTACTTACAAGCATTACAGAAAATGGATTGTAGTGAGGAACATCTAGGTAACCTCTTCAATGATCAGAACATGACTGCTCAGAGCATACGTTCCTTTGTCCAGACTGTGAGCTTTAGCTATTCAAAGGGGACCGGAGTTGCTGTACAAAACTTATAGATGAATAGATATCCTTTTTGTTTCTGTGATTCTTAGGTGGGTGTTGCCACATGATTGGGGGGGGGGGGGGGGAATAATTCTGTTACCTGGTTTATTAAATGATTTAACTAATAAATGTATAACCATAAGATTTGTATATACTTTGTCATATGTAAATGTAGGAACAAGAGGACCAAGCCAGCAGTGCAACACCACAAATTGAAAAATTTTAGTTGGCAGACACCGGTTGTCCAGCAGTAGCAAATTAATAGTTTAGAAGAAATCTAGAGAAGTTACATTTGTGCATGGTTTTACTTTCCTGTTTGCATGTCTAGCACTTACTACGTTGCTGACCCAAGATTGGCCTTGGCATATATGGTAAGATTCCCCATCAAGATGCCAGATTGGCAGCATATTAGTTTGAAGGTACTATTAATCAGTGTAGTCTTAACCTGAGACCCAAACTTTTTTTCTTCCAGTCAAATGCAAGCTAGGGCTGTTGCACCTTGAACTGCAAACGTTGCAGCTGGTATGGAAGCAACATGGAGTGTAGGATATATCCATTGTCAGTATTTATATTTATTAAAACTCTTCTGATGAATGTTGTTGGAAATAAAAAGGGGAGATGGTTGAGCTGTGGAAGCTTGAAAATGAGCAATGAATTACTAAGCTGATTGTAAGGTCGATTAGAACAGCAGAGGTTTTTTTCAGTTCTTATGTACAATGTTAAGTGACCAGTGAGGACTGTCAGCAGATGATGATGGGGACCAAGCAGCATTCCCTCTGATTGGGGTGGTGTTAAACATAAAAGCCTCATAGCCTTTCCCTCGGAATCGCTAGCACACTGTGCTGTAAATTCTCCTGCTAATCAGCAATGGCCCCATGTTTCATCAGCACACTAGTGAAAGCCAAGCCTATGCTCCATCAGTTTGTTTATGAGAGACCAAAGTTAAATCTTAAATCGCAGTTGATGGAGCAACAGCAGGGAATGTTGTTGTCGTAATCTACAGCAGACATGAGAGGTGATTAATGGTCTCCAGTCAGAACTTCTAAATTTGATCCTATAAGAACAGCCCAAACAACTACAGGGTTGCTTCTGCAAATCTTTTGCAGTAGAAGCTAAGTACTCAAACATGCTCGCCCACACAGAAGCAAAAGTTGCTGCTAGACCCAACAACGATAATTCTCTCATATGTATTTGTTTTTAAAATGAATACATCTTTTTTAAAAAAATCAATAACCTAATTAAAATATTGTCACAATACAGTTGGAAAAAACAACGAAACTCTACTTGAAAACACCAGTAGTGAGAAACTCAGTTTCTTAGTTTAACAAGTAATGTAATCAAGAAGTGCTTATTCTGCGTAATACTTCTGATCATGTCATGTTGGTGTCTTGGTGAAGATTTGAATGTATTATTCCAGGTTTGGTCTCATTTAGGTATGTCACTAGAAGCACTCCGTGGCACGGGAGCAGTTAAGAACATGTGCTCCTGAGTTACTCTGCTGCCGGTGTTACTATCTGACTTCTCATCTCACATACTTTCTAATCGATTCACCGAGAGTGCAGACTCCCTCCACATCTGGGTTGTCCTTACCTAAATGTCTTGGATTTTACTGCAGATTCTAAACTTTGCCCTTCGGGAAGGTTGCACATTTATTTAGACTGTGAAAATCCTCACCCCCAAGGCCACACTTTTTTCAAATATTTTTGAGGATTAATTTTCCTTCAGGGACTTTTTTGCAAGGGAATTCTCATAAACGTTGCTGTATATCCAGCATATTCATTTTCACAGGATTTTTTTACTTTTATATGCTAAAGTTTCTAGGCAGTTTGAAATTTTGAGTACTCCATAAAGTTCACTGGGGAAGAAACGTGATTACCGTTTTATTTAACTGTTCTGGGACCTTCATTCACTGCTGCACAACACTGTATACCTCGTGAGTTTTCTTCTCATTGCATGAAAGGGAGGAAAACCGGTGTACACAGAGGAAAGGTTTCTGCCTATGTTTGAATCTGTTTTTACATGGTTAAAAACAGTCCTAATGTTGGTATGGACTGAAGCTGCACGCTATGCACCACAGCCTTTTCCCACAGAAAGGGACACTGGGTGGTAGTGTGTTAGCCTTTAAATGTTTCGTCATCTCCACTGGTGATCCTTTAATTTAACTCCAAAGAGTGAAAGACCCCGTCTGCCTATTCTGGATTCAAACTTGCAGCCGTGCATTACGAGCCGATCCAGGCAAGGTGTGTTCCATCCTGTTGAACATACCACTGGTGTGGTTAGAACTCTTCAAAGCCACTGCCATTCGCCGAAATGTGTGGTATTGCCCTGCCCTACCCCCAGTCAACTGTGGCATGCCATTCCAAGTCACCAGCATTCTGCGTTTAGCTCAAATGTGTTAATCGCTTCTGGAAAATAGAGGTGAGCGGGCAATGCTAGTTGCTCCCAGGAGGGTGGAATGACCAGAGGGTATATTCACTATGCGTTTCTGGCCACTGTGTTGCACCCATTTTGACTCTTAAGTGCTGAGAGAACCTAGATCGAGTGGCTTTGCAAGACAAAACCACCTGGCAACAGTTGTTTTTATGATTTTAATTTCTTAACCAATAGGAAATAAGTCCTTCATTGCACATTATCCCATTCCATTGTATTTGTGTCTATGATGCTTCATTCAAAATATAAAGGGTGGCCAACTGGAACTCTGTGTGACACCACCCCTGTTTAGGTACCCAGGGCATGGGGTACTATGGGTAAGCCCCTGAGGGCAGCAGTGCGAATTGTGCCGCCATCAAGAGCTATGCATCCAGGTGCACCCATCGCTGCCATAGCAGGCTGAGTATCCTGATACAAACTCAATATGGCACACTCTCTGTGTGCCCTGTCCACCCTACACTGCATATGTTATGGGTAAGTCACTCCTCTAGCAGGCCTTCCAGACCTAAGGCAGGGTGGACCGTACTATATGTGAGGACATAATTGCATGAGCAATATGCCCCCACTGTGTCCTTGCCAAACCTGGGACATAGTGAGTGAACAGAGCAGCCATTTTAATCTATGTGCTGGACAGTGGTCAGTGTGAGTTTCACAACTACATAATGGCTACTCTGAACCCTGGGTTGTTTATCAAACAACTCAGAATAATAAATCCAAACTGGTACCAGTACTGGATTTATTATAAAATGTACCCAGGGGTCACCTTGGAGGTGTCCCCTGCAAAAAACAACTATCCTGGCATGGTTGCGGACTGGTTCCAGCAAGCCTTCCACATCCAGACAGCCAATACACAAACCCCGGGGAGAGACCTGCATCTCTGGTTTGTGAAACAGAGCCCTTCCTGGGTGGAGGAGCTAACTCCCCCCTCCCTCAGGAATGTGCACTGCCCTGGCAGTGAGCTTCAAAGGGCTACTGCCCTTAAAACTCAGCCTGCTGCTAGCAGCAGATGGCCTCCCCCTTTGCAAACCCCCACTCTTGGAGGGAGCAAAGGTGGGAAACCACACAGAGGGTAGGAGGAGTGGCCTCACCTAGCCTGCACCACCCCTAATGGGCTTGCAGGTGAAGTGGACCCTTCATTTCATTTTTCTCCATCTTGGAATAGAGGAAAATAGGCAATCAGGTTTAGGGAAGTGACCCTTGCCACAGGAAGTGGTTACTGTAGTGGGTGTAGCCACCCAAGGGTAAGTGTCCCAGTGTACACTACCAGGTTTCCCTTCAAACGCCCTCTAAATTCAGTATTTAGTGGGCTCCCCTAGACCAAGAATTTTAGATTTGAAAAGGATCCCCAGAAGAAAGGAAGACCAGCACCAAAGAACCCGCCAGGACAAAAACAGAGGACCTGCTGCACCAGAAGAGATACCAAGACCCTTGCTTGCTTCACCAGAGTCCCAACAATCGCGACTGTGGAGGAGTTGGACACCGGACCGACCCCAAGAAACCCAGGGGACATCCAGGCTTCAAGGATCACCCCAGATCTCCCTCCTGAGTGGAGGCACCACTCAAGAAAAGCAAGAAACCTACAAAGGACAACAAACCAGTGAGGGTCCTTTCACTGAATCGCTGATATCTCCATGACCGGAAGTCACAGCCGGATCCGACGACACACAGATGACCACCCCGAAGTGCCCCACAACTGTGCCAAGTTTGGTGGCACTGCGCCCTCTAGTAGCCGAGATACAGCAATAACCTGGGTATGGGTCAGCTGGCGTTGGACCAGTGGAAAACAAGCTCACCAGGGCTGAAAAAAGGATCAGGAGGAAGCCCCAGTTGAGGGACTTCAGGAACACCCAGGACCTCCGACCAGACTGCCCCCACCCCCCTTTTGTCCTGTAAGTCGTCCATAAAGACACTCTCCTCCAGCTGCAGTGTACTCCGTTGCACACAGCATCCAAGACCTCAAACGCCCTGCACATGGCCGCCCTGGGCCTTGCATCGCAGGATCTGCTGTGTGCCCCGGGTCCCTGACCCCTTGCGACCTCGGTAGCCCAAGGGGACCCCAAGGCTCCATCTTTAAAACTGCAAATGAGCTCCTTCTCCAAGTGGCCCCTCCAGGTTGCCTTGTGCCTGTGCCAAGAACCTCTCCAACGCTGTTCCCGCCGGAACTGGGTGTTGCCCGAGACTCTCCAGCTGACAGTGTGCCCACCGACTGCTGCAACCACCCTGCAAAAGAAGAGACTGGTAACTCTACTGTGCATTCATTATAATTTTTTTTTTTTTTTTTTTAATGCATTTTTAAAAGTGACTGCCTATTGATTCCAATGGTGCGGAATTACACACAGAAAGACTAAGTTTTGCTGAAACGTTAAAAAGTCATAACTTGAAAAGTACTTAATGTATTCTAAAGATCTGGGTCTTAAAATTTTATATAAAAGTCTGAAGTATTTTTGTAAATTCTAGTCTGGAGTTATTCATTGAGAGTTTGTGGTACATGATTGGATTTGTGAGTAGAGCAAATACTTGGCACACCTCCTGGATTAGCCTAACTGCTTGACCAGCTACCTTTTAAAAATTGGAGCATTAGGTGGTCTAATTTTTACCTCTGGAAACCAATGTGTGGTTGACTGATCCCTCTGCATAGTGTACTCGCCAGCATCCAACACTCTGTGGATGTTATAGTATTGCTAGATCAATGCCTTTTCTGCACACTCTTAAACCGTCAATCCTGTCTACCTACAACTTGGTCTTCACTATCACATTCAGATTACTGTGTCCGTCTTGAGACTGTTAGCTGTGTGTGTTTTTTTTTTTTTTTTTTTTGCACACTGCTACCTACCCTCTCACCTATTAGAAGAAAAGGTGGACAGAAGCTAAATTATCTTAAATTATGTAGTGGAGGCTCGGTTGGAGGACTAGAAATCTGAAGCTAGTTTTCAAAAGCAGCTTCATGATCTGGTCAGATTATTGGCAGTTCAACTGTCAGATGTCTGAGTTTTGTTCATGCTCTAGGTTAAAGACTAGGTAGTCTAGGTCTTTTCGACATTCCAGTTTTGATCGGTGTTGTTAAAGGACTTCTCAGCCAAAAATAGTTTCTGAATTTACCTTCATGTGTTCATTAAGTTATGAAGGGCTTCAACAGATGAATTTCGGTGTAGGTGGATATTTCCATATCGGTGTGAGGACTTCCCCTGACGGATTCCTGGGTAGTTGAACCAGAGCTGACTCGATCTTGTTAAGGTACATCAGAATATAGTTGAGGTACTATTCTTCATCAAACTCTAGAACACCCAGAAAAACTCGATTAGCAACTTGGAACTGGGAACACATTTTTCCTCCTCTGCAGGAATCAAATGCACAATGACCCTTTTACTCAGAAAGATGTATGGGGAACCATCAACAATTACTTCAACACCAAAACAATAATTTAGGTACCATGACCCACTTGGCCATAGGAGTTTCTGGTGTGAACTCTATAAATGTTTATTTAAAGATCATTAACTAATACTGCAGCCTTGAGAGGTCCGACATTGTCGTGTTCCTTAGTTTATTTAGGCATGTTTCTGGACTATGTTTTTGGTAGAGGTCTTTATGGGGATGTGTACTTAAAGTAACAGGCCAAACCCTATACATGAGACTGCCTCCTCGCAGTTGTTAAATATCATGGAAATAAGCATCTAATTTATGTAATGCTACTGTGACTTCTGATATTTGTTAATCATTTGTATTTTAAAAAAATACACATTCTGAACTTTACACATATTTTTGTTACTTTTTTCAGCTGAAATCCGATGTGGTTCCTAAGACTGCAGGTAAGATGTGGTCATTATATTTGTTGGGTATTACACAGGGTAGAAGCCGTGTTTGAAAGAATGATTCATCTGTTTGCTCCTACTTTATGTAACTTTTAACAACGTCATTTTCATGTTCCAGTCAACACCTTAAATCTCAAACAATCTATATGCAGTTAGGAGAGGCGTGCAATACTCAAAGGTTTTGACTGAGTCATAGAAATCGCTCGTTTATCCAAGTGCGAAACCACCATGAAGATAAATGTGGTGCAAATGTGCTCCAGGGCAGGATCAGAATTGTTATGAAAATTTTTTTTATTTTGAGTTTAGAATAATGTATTGAGAGATTACATGCAGCATGTAAACATTACGACTCCGAACTCAACTGGTTGTGTGATTGTGTTAAGATCCAAAGAAAAACACATGGAAAATAATGCACGTAAGTGCTACGAGAAATAATTCACTGAAAGGAAAATGCTGTCTGTGGAGGCACAGTAATCCATATACCTTGAACACAGACTATGTTTCAACCCTTATTGTCGTTTAAAATGTGTGGTCGTCATCAGGACTGAAACATGGTGATGAATATAACTGCTAGAAAGTCATGCATCAAGTACAAAGCTAGTGTGTTATGGTGCAGGCGAAGTGGTATTTTGTTATAGGGTCAAGAGGTTGTGCTTTTGCGGTGCTAGTATTTGCTTAGAGGGGTACGCTATAGCTAGAGTATGCATTGCCCTAGTTAGAACATTCTTATGTGGTTTCTTGAAGGGAGCTGGAGACATTTGCTGGCCTGACACTTTCTCGTACCTTGTAACTATTACCTTGGTGTAACCCCCTCACCTGTGATCACCTGTTGGTTCCTGGTGATCATAGAAGCCTTCCTTAGACTTGGCCCTCCTTCTGGAACACAGTGCCATTTTGGTTAGAGATTACAGAAGTGGGTATATATCGTAAATAAATTAATTCTACATTCAAAGCACAGACCAGCCGTTTAGTTGACTTTATATCTTTGCCAGTGATACCCATGGGCAGTAATTAAGATGTTCATTGCAGACAGTTTTATATTGCAGTATGCAGCTGTGAGCGTTCATCTTATCACAATTTATGAAAGTGCTTCATTGCACAATTTACTGCACTGACTCAATTTAATTTTAGGTTGAGATACGCGACGGACATTTTGTAAACCATCAGATTTGTATATAAATCTGTATAAAAAGCATTGTTAGCTAATTGAAGAGGAGTGGGTTTGAAAGCTATTTGAGAGTCCTCTCTGATGGGGACTTTAAGATTTGTCCTCGATTTCGTTCTGCATTGACTTTATCAGATTTGAATCTGTAGATGGGCTTTCATCAGTTGAGCAAGAAAAAAGAGGTTTCATTATGACTGCGTATTTCAACCTACATTCAGGCCATGTATCAGTAGGAGTGAAAGCAATGAGATTAATTTTTAATGTCATTTATAAAGCAATAGCAAAAAGAACAGATGTTGGACGGAAAGCTGAAAAAGCAAACATTCACTTCACCCCTAGTCATAAATCTGGGTTTAATTCATTGTGTTTTTTTTGTTTTTGGTTTTTGCACTCCACGCCACCCCGGTTTGGACTGAGCCATATGCAAATCAATCTTGACCCTGCTCCCCATCTGAACAGTACAGCCTGAACAGCCAGACCCATCCGGTGGTGAAAACGAGCATCCTGGGACCATTTTCAGTGGATCTCCCCTCATCAGCCAGGCTAGCTTAATTCCAGTGGCACAGTGAGCATGGGACCCACGTCTGGACATATTCGTCCCACTTAGGGCGACATCATCTGTACCCCCCCCTTTTTTTTTTTTTTTTTGGTTCCCCTATGTGGGAAGGGTATGCCCAGACCTGGGTCCCATGCTTACTGTGCCTCCAGCCATTCTAACCGGCTGGACGGTGTATGCGGCTTCCTTTTTGCAGTGTGGTACTAGTAAAACATGGGGGGTGATTTGTGTGAGATGGTCATGATGCAGGATACTGAGGTGAGTCTCCTGGGACCCGTTTGGGGTTTGGCATCTGCTTGCAGTGTGGCAGCTTGTCTTGGGTTCTATATTCTTTCTCCTGGTCGGAGGTCTACAGTGCCTTCCTCCGGCGTGGGTGGGGGTGGCCTTCTGGTTGTGGACTGAGTTTACCCTGCCAGAGGCCTGCCATGCCTTTCTCCAGCCTGGGGTTTGTTCCTGGTTTGCTATGCTACTGGATTCACCACGCCCTACTGCAGGGGCTTTCTCTGCAAAGCTACGATGTTGTTGATTGTTAGATGTTCTGTCTGCCGGCCTATTAATTTCGTGGCATTTCAGCAGGCTTGGATGTTTGAATTTATGTATTCTTCCCCATGCTCGTCTTTGTGCCATGGCGCTCAGAAGTCTGCTAACCAGGGTTAGCATGTATGGGATGAGTCGCTATGGCGTTGTGGTTTGGGTCTTGGTCTCTGGCTCTGACCGTTAAGGGTCTGTCCCCTGGTGTTTCAGTAGTGTGTGCTCAGTTGCAGTGTTAGTCCATGGTTGTCTTCCATCTCAGTTCCTCGACTGAATGCCAACAGAAGTGTGCCATTCTGCTGCAACCGCTTTCCTTGCATGCAACCTCAAGCTCCACTTTCTCCAGCAATACATCCATTCTACTTTAAAGTAGGTGAGCACTTACACTTTGCACAAGGTCGTTTGATAAGAGCCAGACATCAAGGGTAGTAATTCTTTGAAAAGGTCATAGTGTTTAATAATAGCTGTTTGCAGGCTGGTTAGAGATGTTGCACTTGACAGATGGTAGGGAAGTGGTTCACGTGCTTGATGTGTGTGTTTTTTTTTTTTCTTTTTCCATTAAGGGCACCCTTTGGTGGTTTTACCAAGCAAAGTTTAGTGGAGTAAACTTTGCAGTAGAGCAAGGGGAATTACGTGGTTGGTCAGCCAGAGCTAGTTAATTAATTTGGGAGAGAGTTACGTATACCTCCATACGTCTTACAGAAGGCAAGAACTAATAATGAAAGCAAATGAAGTAAGTATGGAGGTGTGGGTGAGGGGGTAGAAGTTGTAAAGTAAGCCTGTAGCAAATGTTAGCAGCTAAGACATCTGCAAGAGGGCTTCCGGTGGGAAATGCAGTTACAGAGAAAGACTGGCATAAACCATTTGAAACAGGAACAAGGAATAACATGTGTTGACAGCCACTAGGTCTTGCTGTTTCGCTTTGCTGATGCAGAGCTATTTGCTGATGCTGTTCCACATCGACAAAAAAAAAAAAAATACTTGTCTTCTAATGCCGAACATCGGCAAAAAAATAAAGCATGATGATCTGCATCATAATGCCAGGATGATGACCTGTGTGCACGCATAATGCATGGCACAGCCACTATGTTGTGGTTTAAAAAAAAAATATATATATATATATATATATATATATACACACACACTGTTTGAAGCTGGACGCTCACGTCTAAGTGGTAAATAAGTGACTCGTGTGTACAAGTTCCTCGAAAGAAATGTTAAAAAAAAAAAAAGTGAGGAAGCAATAGAGGAGGGCAAAAATCAGCAGCATTGTGGGAGGGAGCAGTGGGATTGACCTGATGAATCAAAGGTAGATATATTTTTTTTTTTCTTTTTTCTTAAAAAAAAAAGAAAAGCCAGTCTGGTAATTTTAGCCAAGCAACACACAGGGTGAGATTTGAGGAGGGGAAACAGCATATGAAAAATATGTACTCGCCAGGATGCTTAAAGGCAAAAGAAAAAGAGTAATTCCCTAACTGTGGGCATGGCAAGGGTACAAGTCATCCAATCAAAAGGATGGTAACAAGGCTATGTTCAAGGATAGGGGCAAGCCGGAGAAGAGCATACAAGTTATAGAATTAGATGCAAGAAAATTAATGATAAAGCCAACTATAGGAAATAATCTTTTTTTGGCTTGTTAGCCCCCCACTTTTTGCCTGGTATCTGATGTGGCTTTGACAGTGCACTGGGTTCCTGCTTAGCAGCTCCCCAGTGCCAGATCTCTTTTGCTTTGTACAATTGGCACACAATTTAGCACCTACTGTAAGTCTATAGTAAATGGCACCCCTGGTACCAGGGGCCTGGGGTACCAAGGAAGGCCCATGACAGTTGCAGTACCAGTTGTGTCATCCCCAGGGAACCACCTCACCAAACCCACACAGTACTGCCATATCAGACTGCGTGCATTGGTGCAGGCTAAATTGAAAGCATGACCTGTCCCACACCCATGTGTGCCGGTCCTCTCACTGTGCCAGGTGTAAGCCACCCCTGAGGAAGCTTGCATTAGGGCACATGTGAGGACATCAATGCACAAGCAGATATGCCCTTGCTATGTCTTTGTCGATTCAGAGACCTAGTAAGTGAACAGGCAAGTCCGTTTAAATGCATGTGCTGGACACTGGTCACTCTAAGTTCCCCAGCTACATGATGGCTTCTCTCAACCCTGGGATGTTTGGTATCAAACATCTCACAATAATAAACGCTCACTGAATCCAGTGGTGGATTTATTAATAAATGCACACGGAGGGCACCTTTTAGAGGTACCCCCAGAAAACGTACCAGCTATTCCTGATCAGTCCAGCCACCACAGATTCATTTCTACCACCAAGGTGAGAGCCAGTGGTCTTGAGGGCTTGAGACAAAGCCTGCACTAGGCAGAGGTGTTACCACCTCACCCAGGCAGGATTGACATTCCAGTGCGGGGAGCTTCAAAGGCCTAGCCACCTTTGCCATTCAACCCAGGTTTCTCCAGATGGCAGAAATGACTGACACATCCAATCCTGAACCCCCTTTTGGCAGCTGCACAGGTGGGGAGAAAAATAAGCAGATTAGAAGGTGTGCTCACTTCATTCCAGGCCCACCCCTAAGGTGGACGGGCTGAAGTGAACACTACTTTTTTCAATTCCTTCTTCTTGTTTGGAAGGAATTAGGCCGTTAGGGTTAAGGTTATGCCCTCTTCTCAGAGGAAGTGGTCATCGAAAGTGTTGTCACCCTAAAGTTGAGCAGCCCATAGTTTACCGCATGGCACTCCCTGCAACACCTCTAAATTGAGTATTTAGGTGGCGCCCCTGAACCCTAGTTCTCAGATCCTGATGACCTAAGAAGACCAGGACAACGAAGAGTTGCACCTGCATAAGAGGAAAATAAGCAGCAGCTGACCATGCCGGACTGCCTGCTGACCTCAAAGCACTCTGCCCAGGAAGTTGACTTGTCCTGCCTTCCATAAAGACTCAAGTCTCCCTTGAGCAGCGGACCTGCTCTGCAAAAAAAAAACGTCCAAAAAAGGACTCCCCAGCTGCTAGAACCCCAAAGACCGACTCCTGAAGTGACCACTGCACCCGATGTCCCCGACCTCAGGTGAAACCTACCATTAGTGCTAACGCAGGTCCCTAGCTGCCCAGAAACCGAGTCCAGTGCTGTCTCACTCATCTTGGACTCGCCTGAGTGCTTCCACCCTCTGCACACAGGTCCCCCTCTCTCGCACCCTTGTGAGAGAAAACCCAACACCACAGAAACCAAGGCACCTGTTGCCCCTGACACCATCTGAGGTGGGTCACTGGTGTTCACAACGTTCTCTGGCTCCTGAGAGCTCGAGTTCACCCCGCTGGACTCCCTGACAAAGCTTGCAGCATCAAAACACAGGACGCCCTGACCGTGAGTGCTCCCGGGCAAGGAAACCTGACGCCTAAGGACACCCTTACATCCATCTCCCCTGGAGACGAGGACCAAAGGTGCACCTATGTCCCTGAGCACCCCAAGTCTACTACCTACCTGCTTGTTGTCCCTTACTGGCTTCCTAGCCAGAGCATGCAGCCTGTTTGTCTTGAGGTCCAATTCACATAGAAAACTACTGGGCACCCGATGCCTGACTGCACCCGGCTGGCCCATTGCTGCCCGCTGTGACCTGTTGTGGTTCTGATCAGTGCCCAGTAATTACCTTTGGTCCCTGAGCTAGACCTCCTAAGTCGTTGTTAACCCTGTATTTCGTGCACCTTGCTTTCCTCAATAGGGTAATATTGAGAGAACTCTGAGAATTGCACTGTTGATTTCTGAAACTGCAAAGTATTTATGCTTAGACTACTTACCTGATTACAAACTTCTTGGTTTAAAGTATATGTAAAAAAACAAGTGTTATTTTTCTAAATTGGTCTCCAGTTTATTCTCTGACTAGGTGTCTCATTTATTGCCTCAGAGTACAACAACTGTTTAGCACTACTCTCTAAGCCTAACTGCTTGCCCACAGAACCACAAAATGGTGCATTAGTCCCATCTACTTTTGCCTCTGCAAACCAATTGGGGGATCAGCTGTACTCTCTGCATGGTGTACTTCTTTTTGATGCACCATATGGAGAGCCAGCTTCCTACACAAACCAGTGGTAAGCAGTGGACTGACCTAAAGCACACTGTAAGTATTGCTATTGCCATCAATATGTCTTCAAAAACCAAGACTTAGGAAGGCTGAGAGAATGTGGCAAGACTATGAAGGACATGTCCAAGTGAAAAATAAAGCAGTCTGGACCTGGAAACCTGTCTACTTGGACTTCGTGAGATTGGGGTAACCATGCACCCTTCACTAAAACTTGGAGAAATTATCATACACTGCGTTTTCTTCACTAGTCGTGATCGAAATTTCCACCCGAGGCATGAAATGGGCACTATTATCTACCTTGCCAGAAAGTTTGTCTAAAAATGCCTGGTCTGATTGGCTGTAATTTTGCCCAAATTGTGTTTTTATATTTGTGTATTTTCCAGTTGGAACAGAACTCGAATATAAATTTAAGGTTAAGAGAGCCACAGTGCTTAGTGCATGCATATTTTGCTCTGGGCTGCTGTCAAAGGTTTCTTCTAGCAAGGGGTACCCCTGCTATGACTATGTGGCTTCCGAGACTGTTTAATCAATATATAGGGTCCTGTTTATCGCTTTAGTGTTAATGTTTTTTATGGCACACACTGTAAATTGAATTGCTTATAAATGCCTGGAAGAATCAAGAGTGCATGTTTGCTGTTGGTGAGAGGTGACAGGTTGCTTACAGTGAACCGTGAAGTCTTGCATTAGTGTGCCTCTGTTCCTATAATTTGATTCATGTGCTTAATATTTTCTGAAATGGTTAGTTTGTTTTTCCACACAATACCACTTTATTTTTTCTTTGTTTTTAGAGAATTTTAGGGCACTTTGCACGGGCGAGAAAGGCTTCGGCTACAAAGGGTCCACTTTCCACCGGGTTATCCCTCAGTTCATGTGTCAGGTGAGCATACGAATGGCCACTGGGCCCTGTGCTTCTTATGAACATTGTTTATTGGGATTTCGTGCCCGTTATGACCATTCTTCTACCATCCATTTCCTTTTCCTATGTGTTCTACAGGGAGTGCAGAATTATTAGGCAAATGAGTATTTTGACCACATCATCCTCTTTATGCATGTTGTCTTACTCCAAGCTGTATAGGCTCGAAAGCCTACTACCAATTAAGCATATTAGGTGATGTGCATCTCTGTAATGAGAAGGGGTGTGGTCTAATGACATCAACACCCTATATCAGGTGTGCATAATTATTAGGCAACTTCCTTTCCTTTGGCAAAATGGGTCAAAAGAAGGACTTGACAGGCTCAGAAAAGTCAAAAATAGTGAGATATCTTGCAGAGGGATGCAGCACTCTTAAAATTGCAAAGCTTCTGAAGCGTGATCATCGAACAATCAAGCGTTTCATTCAAAATAGTCAACAGGGTCGCAAGAAGCGTGTGGAAAAACCAAGGCGCAAAATAACTGCCCATGAACTGAGAAAAGTCAAGCGTGCAGCTGCCACGATGCCACTTGCCACCAGTTTGGCCATATTTCAGAGCTGCAACATCACTGGAGTGCCCAAAAGCACAAGGTGTGCAATACTCAGAGACATGGCCAAGGTAAGAAAGGCTGAAAGACGACCACCACTGAACAAGACACACAAGCTGAAACGTCAAGACTGGGCCAAGAAATATCTCAAGACTGATTTTTCTAAGGTTTTATGGACTGATGAAATGTGAGGGAGTCTTGATGGGCCAGATGGATGGGCCCGTGGCTGGATTGGTAAAGGGCAGAGAGCTCCAGTCCGACTCAGACGCCAGCAAGGTGGAGGTGGAGTACTGGTTTGGGCTGGTATCATCAAAGATGAGCTTGTGGGGCCTTTTCGGGTTGAGGATGGAGTCAAGCTCAACTCCCAGTCCTACTGCCAGTTCCTGGAAGACACCTTCTTCAAGCAGTGGTACAGGAAGAAGTCTGCATCCTTCAAGAAAAACATGATTTTCATGCAGGACAATGCTCCATCACACGCGTCCAAGTACTCCACAGCGTGGCTGGCAAGAAAGGGTATAAAAGAAGGAAATCTAATGACATGGCCTCCTTGTTCACCTGATCTGAACCCCATTGAGAACCTGTGGTCCATCATCAAATGTGAGATTTACAAGGAGGGAAAACAGTACACCTCTCTGAACAGTGTCTGGGAGGCTGTGGTTGCTGCTGCACGCAATGTTGATGGTGAACAGATCAAAACACTGACAGAATACATGGATGGCAGGCTTTTGAGTGTCCTTGCAAAGAAAGGTGGCTATATTGGTCACTGATTTGTTTTTGTTTTGTTTTTGAATGTCAGAAATGTATATTTGTGAATGTTGAGATGTTATATTGGTTTCACTGGTAATGATAAATAATTGAAATAGGTATATATTTTTTTTTGTTAAGTTGCCTAATAATTATGCACAGTGATAGTCACCTGCACACACAGATATCCCCCTAACATAGCTAAAACTAAAAACAAACTAAAAACTACTTCCAAAAATATTCAGTTTTGATATTAATGAGTTTTTTGGGTTCATTGAGAACATGGTTGTTGTTCAATAATAAAATTAATCCTCAAAAATACAACTTGCCTAATAATTCTGCACTCCCTGTATTTATTTTGGTGTTGCTTCCAGTTTGGGTGAAAGCAGAGCTGGGGAAGGGAACACACCACCGTACTGTAGTGCACCAGCATAAATAAACATGGCTGGTGGTTCAGGCTTTGGTTCTCTCCTAGCAGATCTGGTAATACAGTGTGATGATAGGCCAGCTAAGATCTCTTCCTTTTCAAAGGCAGTGTTGCATAGCCAAGGCAGGCTGGTTGCCAGGCTAGGAAATTTCATTACATTTTACTTCTCCTTCAGTACCTGTATTGACTCCCATTAGGGGTCAGGTTACATTTTAAAATGGTCAGTCAGACACGTAATGTGAATTGTCTGAGGATTCCAGCATATTCAACAGATAAAGTGCAAATTTTAATAGGAACTCAAGCAAAGGAAGTGGTTATTTTTCAAGACCGGGAGTTCTGAGATTTAAATTGTCTAAAACCTAGTGGCTAGCTTCTGTAGTCAGGGATACGTGAAATCCTTTACCAAAATATTTGACATAGGAACATTCTCTGATTTGCCTGCTGAAATTGAAACCACTTGTGTTTTTTTATTTATTTTTTTAACTAGTTTTTAAATTGTTTCTATCCACATTTTTTTCTAAATATAGATATTAATGGTTTTTAGACCATTTTTCTTAGGCTGACCTTATTTTATTTTTGCTGCATTACAATAGCTTTGACATGATGTAAGGCTTTAAAAAATATTATTATTTTTATTTATTTATTTTTTAAACCTCTACCCCGCAGGGATAGTTTTGGCAAAAACAGTAGATGAATGCTAAAAAACTTGAGGCCACCTGAGTCGCAAGAATAAATACGGGAATTAAGTAGGATCTCTGTCCAGCAAAACAGGCCTTGTGGGTGATACTGAAAGTCTGTTTGTTAGCCCTGTTTTGTGCTCGTTTCTATGTAACCATAATGTAAAACATTCTGGCAAGTGTGTATATATACAGTGAGGTCATGACATTTCGTGGAAATAAAAAAACAGGTTATGTTTGTTTGCGGGAGATCATCACCTTCCCTCAGCGTTTGCATGTTTTATAAAAAGCTTATTAGGTGACTCAGCAGAAATGCTTATGCTCCCTGGCTCACCTAGAATATAAATAGGACATTGTCTAAGTGGCTTCTGGTTGGCAATTTTTCACAAACTATTAGGTTAACTAAGTAGGTCGACTACCTGCAGGAGAAACTCCGTGTTGGGCCAGCCCTAGACTTGAATCCCGGGAAGGCCAGATCTTTTTTTCTTTTTTCCGAGTACCTTGGAAGAGATCTAAAAAGCTCCTTAACTACTCTTAAAGCCTTCTCCAACATAGGCATTCTGGAGAACCTGCCCCAGGAAGGCACAATTTAACAAACCAAATACATTAACAGTGTCCAGGGTACAAATCAGTAATAGTATCTCACAGGCCACTGGAATGTCAAGTTGAGCCTGAATGAATATTGGTGGATAGTCTAGGCTGACGTGGCATGAACCCTTTCTGAAGCTTCAGCGGTGTTGCCTGCTACCTTCCTGAATCACAGGCCCAAGGTATTTTCTATCTCAAAACAGAAGCTGGCTTCCTATGTTTCCACTGCTGCAACATATGAATTCAGCTCAGCCAGTTGCTGAAGGGCGAACTTGGGTAACTACAGCCTGGTGAACCAATTCCCAATTAGAAAATGTGTGTTTCCTTTTTTTTTTTTTTTTTTTTTTTTTTTTTTTAAAGCTTGAACAAAAAACTCAAAATAGCCTCCTTGTTGACCTGCCAAATAAAATGATTCGGGGAAATTGGTTAAAAAAAACTCCTTTTATTATGATTTTTCAGACCTGTTCACTAAAGACTACCAGACTAAAAGGGTTTCAAAAGATTTCTCATTTTCAAACTGTCATTCACTTCCCAATGTAAATGTAGTTTACTCATCCAACAATCTACATTTAGTTATTTGTATCCACATTTCCTGCAAATGCCTTGTATAAGTTCCATAGAAATCCATGTAAGGCTGAGTAGGCATTGAATTTTAAACATCTTTGTCTGTCTTAATTTCATGTACAAATTCAGAATCTAGTAGAAGCTGAGCTTGCTGCCCGTGGGATGTTATTTTGTATAGCGAAAGAGACCTACTACTCAATGATCTGAACTATGATTTGATAGATTCTACCACCAACTCAGATGATGTTGAGCTGGCTGTTAAGCTGACTTAAGAAAGGGTCATATCACTTTTGAATGGCACCATAACCTTTGTACTGCTTGCCTACTCCCTCCAGATATCGCACAACCCTTGATGGTATGTTTCCTCTGTTTGTCTCAACCCTCCATATTTATCAAGTCTGCTCGGCTTCCCTTCCTTATGTTATGAATCGTCTCTTCTACTTCCTTCTATGTATAGTTTTCTGCCAAATATGAGAAGCACCGCTAGAAATGTTATCTTAACCGTTGCCCCCAGACTCGTCAGTTTATCCATTCTTTTCTCTAATTCCTACTACTGAGGCTCTCACCCTACAGAAGTCTGAGGGAGTGTTTGAAAAAAAAAAAAGAAAAAATAAGGAATTGGCTTTTAAGGCAACCTCTTGGACCCACTTTTCACTGAATAGGACAAAAAAGAATTGAATGTCATATGATTCTGTCTGTTCTTTCACATGAAAAATATCTTTATGTATGTCCTGAGAGGGGGACCTGCTGTTTTGATTTATTTTCTGTTTACCTCTGAAATAACAAACTCTCCTGACGTCTCTTAATATTTTTGGGTCGATTATGAATCTTACTTTTCTAAGATCAGCTCAGTCCACGTCCACTTGCTCCAAATGTTTTGCTATATTCCAATATAGCTAGTTGTAAACATTTGAGGTGGGAGCTGAAACAACTTTTGTTAGGGATACTGAAGGCATAGATGATATCTCGGCACGCAGTATTCTGATGCTTTCACTGTACCCAAAATCTAGGTGGTGGTCATTCGATTTTTGGGTCTAGCACATTTTCGTAAATAAATGTTATCAGTTTCAACTGGCTCATTCGTCAAACGAGTTTGGTGATGCTGTGTGCTCTGAATCGATGTTCTCTAATACTGGATGGAAATGGGTAGCTGAGCATACATTATCCATTTTGAATGGAAAGGGTAGCTTTGAATGCTTAAAAGCACTTTTATGTAAAATACTCCTACCTCCTAAATATTTTACAGCCTTGGAGTAAAACCTTGTGGAGGGTGCCTTTTTGGATATTGTTTTCGCAATAGCTCTTGAGTTTAGCTCTGTTTTGCCCACTGCTCTGCTACAGACTTTGTTGATTCTCTTTGTTTAATAGACAGCCTCCTTTCTTTTGCAAAACTATTTCTTTGCTTCCTCTTCTTTGCGGAAGCAGTACCCTGTAGCGATTTCATTCGCTGTACAAACACTGTGCCCTAATTCCTTAGTATGTCTACTCATAACGTAGTCTTTACTTCTTGTCAGATTTCGTGGTCGGCAAGGTTTATCCTGTTTACCACCTAATTTTTGTGAAACTGACATTCTAGCCTTCCAAACAAAAATGTCGTTTGTCTCACTTGAGTCGATCTAATCTCCTCCGCAGTTGTACATTTAATGAGATCTTGCCCACATAATTCACATGGGTACTTCGGAGATTTTCCCAGATGTAGCATCCTTAATTCAAACTGTCGCGAGATCGTGTTCCACTGGCTGGCTCGAGGAAGAATGCTAAAGTTTGTGTTTCCCCTCACATAAGCTGGCTTGGCCTACTGAAGCCCCAACATGCCAACTTATGATCTATCGCCGACCTGATGAGTTACTTGGCTGGAACTATTTCCCGGCACGTTCCCATTCTAGTAGCGCAAGATTGAACTCCGCATCAGAAACCCACTCTTTTAATACGGCCATTCCCAATAAACTGCTGCCCCTCTCCAGATCAGGTTAGTAAAACAAAATGAATCTGAAGACCGGGCGATGTAGGTGTGTTTAAATCTCCTATCGCAAGGCTGTAGGGTAGATGCTCTGTCAAGCTCCCATCCGGCGTGTTAGCTGGCCACCTGTGGCACCCTAGGTTCTATTTGTAGGGTCGACTACGCACCCTGTGGCACAAGCGGTGTTTTCGGTGTTGCCATCACTAAAGGCCTGTTGGCAACATTGCTACAGTGCCCTATGGTGTGACTGCACAGGCTCTCACTCTGGTATTGGATACAGACTATTTTATGCTCTTACTGTAAATTCAGTGAGTGCAGGAGAGCTCATATGAATATAAGGGAGGTGAGGACAGGAAGAACGAAGTAACACAAATATAAACGAAAGCTACAAACACTTAGCTTTCAGCTAAGTAGTGGTGCACTGCTGACCCTGGGGGTTTGCATAGCTAAGAGGCCTGAGGATCAAGTGAACCACCGTGGTAATTACTGATGAAAGAAAGATGTGGGAACGTTTGAGTGCTCTGCCCCATCTTGTATCTGACAGCCAGATCAGGAGCCCTGGATTGCTGTATTATGTGGCTTGCTTGGAGCCAATGATTCAATCATCCAAAGAAAATGTATGTAGCAGGAAAGATCTCTATTTATTTATTGCAAAACATGCACCAGTCTGAAAGGACATCACTCCCTATTCTTTCCAAAAGTGTCACCCTGCAATACATATTAGATACCACCTGCAGAGCCCACCGTAGGATGAAGCAAATTAGTGGCACACAGCTGTACTAAATAAACAATTCAAAGTCGAGGCTCAAGCATGGGCCCCAGGCAAATACCCATTGTGGGCAGACTTCCAGCCCCATCCGTGCACCATGTAGATGTGGCATCTATCTTCTAGCTTTTAGAAAGCTGGTGGCATTGTCCACAGCTGCCTCCAGGAGGAAAGCGCAGAAGTTGTTTAGAAAACTATTTCACCGCCCCATGGGAGACAAATAGTGTGATCAAAAGAACCCTCTTACCGTATTACGCGTGTGAAAATATTCAAACTATTATTCAACATACCAAATACAGGTGATTTCATAAACTTTGAGGCGGCTATAGCAGAGCTAGAGGCTTACTTTTTTTCCCCAGCTAACTAATGACTGACAATGTTGTCCTCTTGCAGGTGCAAAAGGAGGGTCGTCATTCACTAGATGTCTTTAATGCCCACCGGCAGGAACTTTACAGATGATTGGGCCAAAGAAGTAGGAAATCGACTGATGCATGGCTGCGCATTGTCAGTACTGTGACTGGGGATCCTACAAGAGCCCTGATTGATGCACGGGCAATCTCCATGCTGGTACATTCATACAAACCTTTGAATCTAAGTGACCAAAGGTTGGAGTGAGCCTTGGCTCAAATGTCCATCAAAGCAGAAGTTGATCAGCAGTGGTCTATTGAGAGACCGTTTATGCCTTCTAGAAAATATCCATGACGAAGGTGTGAGCAACTGAAATGAATGACAGGAAGAGGTGGCAGACCTGTGTCTATAGTGGGGTGAATGTACGCATTTGGAGCAGTCTTTACCATATGCATGTTCTGCATATTGTAAAGGCCTTTCCAATTGCGTACATTCAAATTACACTCCTAAGGTGTGCAATTGAAACAGAAGTAATAGCAATGTGGAGAAAATGACATGTTATGAACCCTGGGGATGCTTTTGTAGGTCATGAGTGGACATGCTCCTACTGAACCCAAGACTGCTTCGCAGATCCAGTAAGCACTATCGATCTACATGTTGTTTTTAGATGAATCCTCATAAAACGGGTGCTCTTTGCTGACCTGTCATGTGACAATGCACAGCTTAAAAGTAACTCCCTCGATTGACTCTCCGGTGTCCTATTAAAGCCGTGGATAGGAAGCAATATTTAACAACACTAAGACCACACTGGAGGCCACTAATGGAAGAATATATGCCTAAGGAGGGCACACCTGTTGGGGCTTGGGAGGAAAAATGTGTAATACAACTGCATCACTATGACATATCTGAACAAGTCAAATTCTTTGTGACAGAAGGCGGCCCTGGCACTTTTCAGTGCTTGTTACTGTGGAAGATTTGGAACTTTTTTTTTTTTTTTCCTCTCGACAGATATGTAAACACTTGGGATATAGAACTCCTGAAAAAAGTCTGCCATTTCTTTGAGCTAATCAGCTGTCTGAAGCAATAGAATATAGCATTTGACAACGATCCAATGATAAAGGCAATTTGCCTTATGTATCGACCAGTGGCTTTTGAACTTTTTAACCCCCTCAAGACGCCAGTGGAGGGGGGGAAAAAACATGCGCCCCCTCCGAATTTTGGTAAATTATTCTATTACATTGGCAGTGTTTTAAATAGGTCTACAATTTTTTTTAACATTGCAGTTAAGTTATGTTACTGTTTTAAAAATGCAATCAAATACATGATGCCAAACATGCTACTCTGCTCAGTCAGGCCCTACTAATGTTTAAAAGTAACCGCAGTATGATTATTAGAAGTGGTGGTTGAGGGTTCTGAAGAGTATTTAGAGTCCCTTCCGTTTTGGCACATACTTCCAGCTTGGATTTTTTTTACCTCAAAACAAAGAGCCCTGTTATTAGCATAATGCTTCTTTTGGCCAGAGTCTGCCCTACCCCCTCCAAGATCACTTGAGACCCCCTACCCCCTGTTTGAAGACCCATGGTATTAGCTAATAAGCTCCCACATTAGACAACTTGGAAGAAGCTAAACTGAAAGTTGGAACAGGAAGCTTGAAGTGCTAGAAAATTATCTGGCCAATGCCCTGGGTATCCACCATGTTGGTAACAACAAAGCCAATGTAACCAGACGCAGCAAGAATTTGCATTGACATGTGCCTGCCCACTTAATACTATAAGTGGGAAGGTCCCATCATACCAACAATTAATAATCCACTCTGACCTAAATGATGTCTGCTGGTTTTCCAAATATGATTTGAATGCAGGATATCACCTGCAAAATCAGGAGGCGAGCAGCCGGCCTGTCGCAACTTTCTCAGCACTTTAGGTTAGGAAGGGTGAAAAGACTATTCCATTGCAGCTGAAGTTTTTCAGCACACAATACAAGCAGCTACTGCTGGATTAGAAGGAGTTCTACTGACCATCACGGTCTGCTACGCTTAAACACATCCAAGAATGTTGCCTGACCCTACACATGGGAAAGTGTGAATTTCTTGAAAACAAAATGCCCTTCTTTGTTAATATCCTCTTGAGTGGTGGGGTTGGCGTAGAGAAAGCCAGGCCCAGTGACCTCCTCAAAAATTCAGAATTCAGCAGAGCTTAGACGTTTCTCTGGACCTGGCAATGTACAGCAGGTGTTTAAACCTAGCTTTGCATTCATCACTATTCTGTTGGGCCAGCTGATATCTTTTGTTCCGAGGGAGTGGTTGTCACATGACGCATTCCAAGAAACTAAGAACGCAAAGATCAAGAATGCTGCAAAGAAGTACGTTGATCCAAGGACTGACTTGGTGGTGGATGCCAGCCTTGTGGGACATGGCGTAGTGTTGCAGCAATCTACAGCAATTTGGATGGCTGAAGATAAGGAAAGTGTTCTCAAATTGAACAATAACCCTAGGGAATCCGATTGGGCTCTGTCTGTTTTCATTTATGTACGTATGGAAATGGAGTTCAAAGTGGTGACTGATCATAAACTCTCATTCTAGTGTTCAAGCCATGCCATCTCAACCCTGTCAATAATTGAAAAATCGGATTTGCAGAACCAAAAATACCGCACTCACAATTCTCTACAGACAAGGCATCAGCAAACAGCCTGATTTATTTCTCCATCATCGTAGATGTACAACGCAGTCCTTTGTAATGATGCAGTCTACTGGGAAGCTATTTTGATAGTGCCCAAGGAACCTGAATGTCTACGGAGAACCCTTTATGCCATTAAGGAAGACGTTTGACAGACCTGCAGTTTAAACATGCAGGCAGTTGAGCAATATTGCCTACCCTCTGTTGGGGACGCCCTGAGTTAGGGGGGACAGTGGATTGAATCCACTAAGAGGAAGGAACATTGTAGTCCCATAACTGATGTAGAGCAAAATGATTCAGTTGGCGCAGCAAGTTCACTAGGGCATAACAAAATCTATGGTTCTCAGAAATGGATACCATGTTCAATGAATTCCAAACTCCTCTTGATGGAAGATGACGGAACACCATATTAATCAGTTGGTGAGTATTTCAGCATTTTGCCCACTGGACATTACCGATTAGTCCTGATAGAGCAAAAAAAACAAATCCTAGTAGCTGAATCTGTATTATACACCTTCTTCGACCATGTGAAACCATAAACTACCGAAGATCATGAATTCCTGTGGCCTACTGCAAGTGAATAAAATAGACGTTTTGCCACTGTTCACTAGTGGGTCTTTGGCACTGATCTGGAAAGCCTGGCGATATGGTATTGGAAAATAACACCTACATGGCTCACGGAAAATATTTCTTCATGAGAACTCGGAAGAAGTTTCTGCAGATCAGTGTTGAATAAAATGACGTTTGAATGGGTTATTCACAACTTTTTGTGCAAATTCAATAATTCCCATCATGATAATACCAGTTATGTACCTACTAGTTTTGTGTTTGGGAAGCAATTGGAGATGTTACTCCAGTGGAAACCTCCAGTCCTAATCGCTTGGGCCACTCGACGACTAGTGCATAAGAACATCCAATATGCCAGTCAGAAGAGCGTGGCCAGCCAGTTGGACTGATAGTTTTCATAGGATGCCCATCAGAAATCGCCATCATGAAAAAGTTTTTCAGGCAGTTTGTGTGGCTCATTGACTGTGACTCAAATGACAGGAACGCTGGTAACAGCTTCCCGTAGCGCTGAACGAGGCAATCTTAACGTATCTTTCTTCTAGAGTGTCAAATCTCCCTGCAGTGATCAGGAGGGGTAGTAAAAAGAATAGAGCGAATGTCAGAAGATCCAGCAGAACACTGGAGAATTATTCCACTCCATTCTCACTGCAATCTTAGGTTAATGCCATATCCAAAATATGAATGAAGCAAAACCTTCTGCGTGGTAGGTCCAGACTTGAGAAGGATCTCGATGTAACTTGAGGCCTCTGCCATCTATTTGGTTGAAAGACTCATATGATGTCTGTACTCTGTTTTGGTCTATTATTATTATCCATGTGGTGTGTTGCCGGGTGAGTGTTGTACATATGTCTCATGTAGACATGCATACGCCAGCGCTGCAGAGCTTGCAGCGTAGTAGGCATGAAAAGTGTGATCTTTGCATGGGGTGGGAAGGTGGGCTCCTCAGCAGGGGGTTGCGGCTCGTGATTGGGCCTTCTATCTACACTTGTACCGAATTGCGGAACATGTGAATAAAGAATGTGACGTAATTTAATGTACTCATTTTTGGTGACCGAAACCACCATACGTGTGTTGTTGCACATGTAGTATTGCTCAATAGTAAGATATGAACACGAAAGTTTCAGTGCCTCGATTCGGACTCCCTGTGCTTACATGCCTGAAGGCGTGTTAAAATAGATCTTTCTCTTTAAGGGGCCACACCTGTTACATCGCGGTGTACTCCCACTTGGTCAGCTGCTTTTTACCCTTGGTAATTGTATTCAGAGTAGATCTTCACTATTGCATTTTTAGTCAAATAGCAAAATAAGACGTGTGCGTACCGAGCTTTGCTGCATTTATGGTAAAGTTTAGGGTATGTCACACATTGGAACTTTTTTCCATTGGCTAACGGTTTCTAAATTAGTCTTTTTTCCACCTAAGTATTTCCTCTTAAATGTTTAAAAAGACGGTTTGGTGGGAGGTTTACACCTCCTGTGAGGCAGCATTCGTACAAGTTTTTCCTGGTAATATTTTTGCCGCCCACTAATCTACAAACCAGCATCTCCTGTCGAGCCTGTTCTGCCATGGTAATTTGATACTCTAAGGTCTGTTGTAATTTTGGTGAAACAGCTGTTCTGTGGCGTTAAAATATTGCTCACCCCCTCTAGGACTTTCCCACTAGTCTCTTTTAGTTTCGCTTGCCCTCGGTACCACAGTGACTTGGCGTCCATTTCTGGAATGAGGCAGCGGAGTGGGAGAGAAGACCACACAGGAGGCACGCGGCCGTTCCCAGAGCACAAGTCGGTGGCGTGGCCGATTCCTCATTCATAAGTAAAGTTAATTAGTGCTTGTATGTCAATGGCACGTGTACAAAATTTCACAATGCTGCATTTTACGTAGGATGAGACGGACGAGGTTTCGTGAATAACTCAGTCCCATATTTTTTTTTCTTCTTTTTTTTGTTTATTCTTGTAGTCCTGTTCATTATAATACATTCAGGGCTACAAATGCCTGACGTGAACGAATAACATTGAAATTGATGAGTTACCCACATATAGAATAGGGAAATAGAAAACTACAAGCCTTCTTACTGCTCATTAAACATTGTTCATATGTTACACGCTTTGGCTTTTTGGGCAGACCTATTTTCGTCCAAAACGTAAAGCTCCTATTCCAAATCTTTACTATCAGAAGAGTGGTAGAGATAGTAGAAACGTCAAAAATGTATTTATCTTTACATTGCTTTTTAGTCCAAATGTATTTCCAGATCTTGGTCTGGCTGTGATTGACTATCTAAGGTGGCGCACTAAACCACAGCACGCAGGGCACTATATCCGTCGGCCATCTGCCCTGGGGAATGCGAGCTTCGTAGAAACCCAGGCCATAAAACTAAATCTAGCACTCCATGTTCCGACTTCACTTCTTCTGTGCCCTCAGCCCCTGCTCCTAGAAGGTGCTCTGTTTTTGCAGTTTGTGCAGCAGAAGTTTGAGTAGTGTCTCTTCTGCTGTTGCTCGCATTTTCACACGTTACCTGAACATAGACGATGTGTCATTTGCGCCAGTCCTCGTGGGCGGCCCTAATCTCCAAGGGATGGAGGGTGACCCCTCCACCGCACCCGAATGAGCATTTAAAGAGTCATTTATCTCCTTTATCATGTAACGGTGACCTAATAAGTTAATGGATGGTCCGGAAGCGCTACCTGACCGACACACTGTTTCAGAAATTTAGCAGTTACTTCAATTTTACGTGCGCGCACTCACCACTTTTTGCTTGTTAAATTAAGTGTTAACCATTATGGCGTAAGTGCAATTTGCAGTATACATACGTCCTTATCTACACGTGAAAGTGTCATTTGTTTTTTTTAACTCCCAACAGTAAAGAGCAGGCCAGCCTTACAGACTTTTTTTTTTTCTTCTCTCCTATTAGTGTTCCCTCCATGGGCCCCTATTTTCTTGTGTTGCTTGGTGCAAGCTCTGGACCTCTATGATCCAGGGGTGTGGAATTTATTAAAATATCTACTTGTCCAGGGGACAGGTTGATTCTCAAATCTACTTGTCCTGTAAAAAGATCTACTTGTCCCTTTGGTGCCATGTAGTGTGGCGACAAATTATGGCAGCAATTAATAGCCTCTCTGATTATGCCAGGGCTACTACCATAGTAGGGCTTGAATACTTGGAGTTTCAATCCCTACTGTAGCAATTCCCTTATTTTGCCACCTTTCTGCATACTGGGGCTGGAGGAAGCAGTAAGCAATAGTTCCAGGGCTGGAATACCTTTGAGTCTGCAAACCTACTAACCTGCATGTTTTAAAGATTTTTACCAGCTTCTCTCTAATATTTTCCCATAATAAGAAAGGTTGGACATTTACTCCTGACAATGGCAGAATTAGAACTTCTTCCAGGGTTGGGAAGAAAGTGGCTGGAGGGAAAATGAACTTGCAAATGCTCAATAGATTCTCACATGAGCAAATCTACACATCGTATTTACCCACGCTAAAATACAGTTCACAAATATTTTATAGGGGTACGACATATACCATGGGTGCACTTTTGTGACTTTCTTTAAGAATTTGGGGCCACAAGTAGGTAGGTTCAGATTTGTGACCTGCAAATTGCGAGTCGCAAATCCGAATGTAGGATGGTGTCCTTGACACCATCTGTGATTCGCAAGGGCTTCGCAAATGCCCACATCATGAATAATCATGAGGTGGGTCGCAATTTGCAACCCCCTCACGAATGGTGGCCTGCTGGAGACAGCAGACCACCATGTCTGTGACTGCTTTTCAATAAAGCAGTTTTTTTTGTAATGCAGCCCGTTTTCCTTAAAGGAAAACGAGATGCATAACAAAAACGAAAAATGACACGTTTTCGTTTCATTTTTTTAGAGCAGGCAGTGGTCCACAGGACCACTGCTTGCTCTGGAAAAAATGTTTACAGTGACATTCACAATGGGAAAGGGGTCCCATGGGGATCCCTTCCCTTTTGCGAAAGTGTTAGCACCCATTTGAAATGGGTGCAAACTGCGATTGGTTTGCGCCCGCGTTCGCGGTCACAAAACAATCCTACATTGCACTGCGAGTTGCAATTAGGAAGGGAACACCCCTTACTAATTGCGAGTCGCAAACCCGTTTTGTGATTCGGTAACCAGGTTACTGAATCGCAAAACTGGGTTTGTGCAAAAAGCTACCTACATGTGGGTCTTGGTCCCTAATTAGGTCTGGTGTTAACAAAGACATTTTGTTTTTATTAAACTTCTATTTCTCTCTCTTTCGGCTGGCTTTACTGTGAGGGATCGCATTCTGCTCTTCCACAAGGAGCATATTGCCACACAAAGTAGTTTTGTTCAGTGTCAGGAACTACAGTGGCAATCAGTGACGTAACGAAACTGGAGGGTGCCCCTTTGCAAAGAACATGGAGGAGCCCCCTCTCCAGACTCACTCAGGGCAGGTGCTGTGCTGACGGGGCCCCCTGGAGGGCGGCTGCGGGGCCTTTGTTATGCCGCTGGTGGCAACGTGTGCTTTAAGAGTTCAAAAACTTTTTTGGGGGGGTTTTGCCAATGTTTGTTACAATGTTGAGGGCCTGGTAGCTCCCACAACAATAAAGTGTTAGAAAAGCCATGTCAAAACAAGACACGCATTGATGAAACTAAAAGACTTATAAAAATATGTCAGATCAGTTGGCTTTGTCAGTGTTTGTTTATTTTCATGCTTCCCATAATCGTGTTGAAAATGGTTACACTGATTTTCCATTAGAAATATTTTTGGGAAATACTAGCATGCATCAACACATTTTACTAAATGACACTTCATTTGCATATAATCAGAGAGCATTCTGGGAGCATTATACTTAGCCTCTTAGCCTAAACTTTTCAAACATGTGTGTACACGTTTTTTTTTTTTTGTACTGGAACCAACGTCAGTAGTGAAGTGTGACCTTAAAACATTTATTTACAGCACGCACCCTAATAATGAAGGCTTTCAAATAATGAACCATAAATACAAGTTCGAACAGCATTATCCTTTGGAAACACATTACCTCAACTGCAGAGAGTTCAACTCTCTGTAAACAGGCAGCCAAAGGGTTTGTGCTGCAGGGGGTTGGGCCTACTTGTCCCAAGGACAAAGTAAACATAAAAACTTGTTGCCCTTGACCCCAAACAAGATGTCCTGGGCCTCGGGCGATAGGAATTCCACATCCCTGTGATCTCTTCAGTGTGATCGCAATAATCCATACCTTCACTCCGAACATTTTATCATTATTTTCTACTGGACAAGCCAGCCGACTTGATTATTGTTGAACTCTATTGTTATGCTTACTGGTGCGAAAAGGTTCACTTGCAGGGTTGGCATCAATAGCAAGAATCTCCGTTCATCCATTAGATATCGCCTACCAGTGACCAGCTCCTGCCTCATCAACCTGAATTATAAATTAGTTTAATTGGTCGACCCTGGAAATTGGCGAATCTGGCCGCCTTTTTTCCTTGATGCCGGTACCAACGTTTCTTTCAACCACTTGTCCAAAAGAGGTTCTTTGAGTTCTACAATTATAATGCTTTGTGGCTGTACTGAGCAAATGTTGCACCGGGAATGGGAAACCACTAAGTCATTATTGATGCCAAGCAAAGCCACTTTGAGTAGTTTGAATCGCCTACAAATGTGGAGTAAGGCAAAACAGCTCAAAATCGCAGTGTTGACTTACTCTGCACCATGGAGGCGTTCCATGGGCTTTCCCACACCACTCCCATGTTTTTTGATGCATATCTAGATTAAATAAACTGGGAATGCACCAAAAGATACGCCTCCACAGCAGAGGCGCAACAGGGAGAAATTTTATATATATATATATATATATATATATATATATATATATATATATATATATATATATTTTTTTTTTTACTCCTGGTTACTTCCTCTTTCTATGTATTCTGCATTCTGCAGAGCACATAGAGGAATATGCCTCTGATTGTTTTTGTGCATGGCGGTGCCCCTTTCTGATTTAAAGAAAAAAAAAAAAAAAAAAAAGAATCCTGCATTTAATGGAGGCCCCCTAGGACCATGGTGCAAGGGTGCCTGTGTCAGCGCTAGGCAGCCCACTGCGCTCCAGCGTAATGGGAAAGGACAGGAATGTGCTTAATGCCTTTTAAATACGGCACATTCCTGCCCTTTCCAAGTGATGCAGCGCAGCAAGATGACTTGTTGCATTGCACTGTGCCACTTTCCCGTAAATATAGGCCTAATTCCTCACTTTTCCTCAAGCCCCAAGGCAGAACTGGTCAATGTGGTGTATAAAGCTCTCGATTACATTTAAGTTGTGATAGGCTGGAGTAATGCCCAAAAAATGATAAGCGCCTGCTTTCAGCAACCTGTGACGGATAAGCTGGGGTTTCTCCAGTGAATCCCCAGAGTCGGTGGTGTTGAAATGCATACACTAATCCTGTTGGCTTAGCCTTCTGTCTTCCAGGAAAAGAAACCCACCATTTTATTAAAATCTTTGTCTATTTTAGGGTGGAGACTTCACCAACCACAATGGTACTGGCGGAAAATCCATCTACGGCAGCAGGTTTCCAGATGAGAACTTCATCTTAAAACACACTGGTGCTGGTAAGTATACGGTGGTGCCCCACCCATCTCTTGCTTTTTATTAATTAATAACAGTGTTATGGAATTTCTATTGCCGGATGCCCAGCACATATTGTTTGGGGTCAAGGGCAACACATTTTCATGTTGGATTTTGTTTGTCCTTGAGACATAGTCCCACCCCCCTGCAGCACAAACACTCTGGCTGCCAGTTTACAGAGAAAGGAACTGTGTGCAGTTGAGGTAATGAGTGTCCATATGTTAATGCAGTTCAAACTTGTATTTATGGTTAATTAATGAAAAGCCTTCATTATTAAGGTGAGCGCTATAAATAATTCTTAAGGTCACACTGCACTACTCACGGTGATTACAGTAAAAAAAAAAAAGTGTTCACGCGTTTGAAAGGTTTACCAATATGAGGCTAAGTATAATGCTCTCTGTTTAGATGCAAGTGTTTGAAGAAGCTTGTAAGCACAAATGATGATTCTTTTCTTTAAAAAAAAGAAATAAAAAAGTTTTGAAAAAAGTGCAAGTATGGAAAAAAAAAAAGTTTCGCTACTATGACATTTTAGGTGCTATTCCTTTGCGTCATTTATTAAAATGCATGCTAGTATTTCCAAAAAGTATTCCTAATGGAAAATCAGTGTAACCATTTTCAATAAGATCATGGGAAGCATGAAAATAAACAACCACTGGCAAAGCCAACCAATTCTACAGTTTTTGTGAGTCGTTTGGTTTTGTCAATGCTTTTCTTGTTTTGACATGGCTTTCGTAACACATTACAATGGTGAGGGCCTGGCAGCTCTCACAACAATAAATACTGGCAAAAAGAAAAAAAACGTTTTTGATCTCAAAAAGCACACATTGCCACCAGTGGCATAACAAAGTCCCCTCACCCCTCCAGAGGGCCTCCTCAGCACAGCACCTGCCCTGAATGATTCTGGAGGGGGGGGCTCTCCATGTTCTTTTAATCAGGGACCCAATTCTTAAAGCTAGTCATAAAAGAGCACCCATTGTATATTTCTTTGAATTGGTGGCTTTCAAGAATTGACTAGAACTTAAAATATTTGTGAACTGTATTTTAGCATGAACAAACATGCATGTGTAGATTTGATCACGTGATAATCTACTGATCATTTACAAGTTCACTTTCCCTCCAACCATTCCATTTCCCCCCCACCCCTCCAAAAAAAGTAGTAGTAGCTGTGATGTAAACAAGAGGCTATAATCGGAGCTCTTACATAATGGGATTGCTGCTATAATTTGTGCCGCACTACATGGCACCAAAGGGACAAGTAGATTTTTATTTATTATTATTATTATTTTTTTTAACAGGACAAGTAGATTTAAGAAGCAACCTGTCTCGTGGACAAGTAAATATTTTATTAAATTCCACACCCCTGTTAAGTTATTGAATAATTTAGGTGGAGAGAGCTTGTTTCTCAGTTTGAACCTACAGTGATCAGGATTAAGCAGGCATTATTAATGTCTCCTTTTGAATCTGCACTGATAGGGTGGTTGTTTGGCGTTGGCTAATGTAAACGCCATCCACAAACAAATGTCCACATACGTGACCCTTACTAAGTAGCCTCTTTCACTGATTGGTCTTTGTCCTTAATGAAATGCTACTCTCTATCGTAATAAAAATGTTTATATGGAATGGTCAGCTGAATTATTGTATTAGAATGATTTGGCACATGTTGTACATTGCTTTTAAGCCCTTGTGGCCTGTATTTTGCTTTGAAAATCCTTGAAGACTAATCATTCCCACCATGAACAAATTTGTTTGCATCCAAAGCTGCATTATCTGGAGGCCAGGTTTGGACAGGCCTAGGCCCCATTACCAGACTCTGCAATGTTTTCTGCCAGTATTTTGTGTTGGAAGAATGCAGGTTTTGTTGTGGAGCTCACAGAAGTATGACCGTTGTGTCTTTTTTTTTTTTTTTTTTTTTCCCCTGCAGGTGTCCTTTCAATGGCCAATGCTGGCCCAAACACCAACGGGTCTCAATTTTTCATCTGCACAGTTGAAACGGAGTGGTAAGTACTCACAAACTGTAGGTAGTGAAATGGTGTCAGTTAAAATCTTGAATCTCCCAAAACCTGTGCAGCTGTCCAACAATTCCTTTACCATTTTGTAACCTAGCATTTTAAAGCCTTCTACATGCTGGGCAAAGGAATGTGAGCGGTCCTCACTGTGGGTTGTGGGCAACGAAGCGAAAGGTTATCTGCAAAACTCTGCCATGGCACTTGTGTTTAATGGAGAACGGTTTCTGCCAAGCATGCAATAGCCATCTATTCAAACTGTATATCAACTCATGGCAGAACAAAGACCACGCTGCCCACGCAATACAGGGGATGCACCAAATCGGGCCCTTTCAGTGGGCCCTGTTCAAGCACCTTTAATGTCAACCTAAAAACATAAGCTTCACTGGAGGACTGCAGAGTGACTGTAGGGGGGGCAATACAAGTCACTAAATGGACAATCTCTACAAATGGTCATCATTGTTCATAACTGTGAAGTGTGTGTGCATTGGCACCATTTACAAAAACAGTGATGGCATGCCTTCATGAGGTATCGTTCATGTGCTACCACCGCAGGCTGTCACTACAAGGAACGTTAACCTCACTCATTCTTTTTCATCTGTCTCTTCTCTCCTCATAGGTTGGACAATAAACATGTTGTGTTCGGGTACGTTAAAGATGGCATGAACGTAGTAAAGAAAATGGAGAACTTGGGCAGCAAGAACGGCAGGACCTCCAAAAGAATTGTCATAACCAATTGCGGGCTGTTGCCAGAATCACAGGACCGCCCCTTGTGATTGGAGCGAAATCTGGACTGTAGATGTTTGTAATTTATAGAATATTCGAAGCTGTGAAGAACGGGGTACGGGTGTCAGTGGGCCTGTTGTGAAAGGTGGACTGTCTTTATGTGCCTGCCTGGAAATGATGTTGTGCTGCAGGAAAGTGAAAGCATGCTATGTTTACACAGTCTTTATATGTGCCTTTCTGCTGTGAAGGTGAAGATGTTTTGGGAGCCATTTGCCTTCTAGTAGGATCCACTACTGCTTTGAAACCGAGTTTTCACGTTGGGCCTATGTGTGAAACATTTTTTTTTTTTTTTTTTTTTTTTTTAGTGAATTTTTTGTGTGAGCGTCACAGAGCTGGTAATGTATAGTTGCCTTTAACCTGTGGCTGTTATTTATTATCTGACAGATTATTGTGCAATTAACCATAATAAGTATTCATTCTCTGAGTAAAACCAAATTTACCTCCTACCACACTGCTGTCAAATTGCAGAAGGATTTTCGCCATAATGATTACTACTATTTTGAGTTATTTTGGAGAACCGCTCTTTTTCTGAATATTGTAAATACCTCTTGAGTTGGACAGCCTTGAACAAAGAAAATCCTGTGAAGCTAATTTAAAATTCAGCTGAAAACTCTGCATTAAAAAATACATTTTAGAACTGGACATTTAACTTTGCTAGAAATATTTTTGGAACTTTGTAATGTAGGCGTTCAAAACATATGATCATGCAGGACATCAGGCCATGCTTGCAATAGTTAGATACTTGTAATGTAAAGGTTCATACAGCTGGTGTTCTATGGTTAGCTTTTTCAGACTAGGAAATTTAAGTATATTTTAAATTTGATACTCTGTAGGGATATCCTACGAACGTCTGGTGATAATAAACCTGATTTATGATGGAACTTACAATGACATCAAATAGGTCCCTCTCTTGCTGCATGCACTCTTATGCCACACATGTGCCTGTTGATCCTAATACAGACTTTTTGTGCCTAAAACCCAACCCTTCCACCAAGTTGACTTTCATCACAGCAAGTTGTCCAAAGCAGTCCATTTGATAAGCTGTTTTAGTTTATGTATTCAGGAGCTGCCGACTCCTTGGAGATAATAAGTACTGAGTTAGGTTATTGCAACATTGGTGTTCACCATTTTAGATGGTGCAAGTGGGCATTCTGGTTGCGCTGCATTTTCAAAGTTTGAGTGAATTGTACAATATAAATCTGTATGTTCAGTAAAGCATGAAATGCAACTGAAGAGCAACACTCTCCCCACATTCCCTTCTCTTGGGCGCAGGAGATAAGATAATTGAAGTATACCAGTTTAATTCTTGTGTCCGCTAATTCCGTATTAATGTTAACCAGTTAATGATGTAATAAAGTAAATAAGATGTAATTTTGTTTGGGGCGCATGGGGTTGAAGGATAACTGTTGGACCACCATTTTGTCTGAATGCAAATTTTTTTGTCCATGTTTTTACTGTACACGGATGCACAAGGAAACATTTAACCTTTAAAGTGACTTAACATGTGTTGACTGGTGCCTATTTTCAGTAATAAACCATTTTTGGTAATAACTCCACTTGTTTTCATTACAAACCTGCTCCTGCCCTAACCTGCTCACCTTTGTTAACATCACCAAAATTGTAGGTTGCAGATAAATATAGCTGAAAACAACTTATTTTGGCAAGAAGTAATTTATTCTAAATTACATTTTATTTTAATATAATCTCAATTTAAGCTTCCCTGTGTCTGACTGGTCAATGTCTGAGGGAGCCCTTGCACACAGACAATTTAATGCACCATAAGAACTACTGCTGACAACTGTTTGTGGGTTCGGATCTCTAACTTGCAGAAATATAACACCAGGGCCTGGCTCCTGGTGTTATATTACAGAACTGCCCCGGGGGCACAACAGGTATTTTATTAGTCTGCTTTGTGTGTCACTGGGGCACTTTAGAACTACAGAAGGTGTAGCAGATGCTTGTGCAGCATCTTCTATAGTACAGCTAGTGCTGGTGCATACATAGTGCCCGCGCTATCGAGAGATGGCATACCCTCACTTGCTTGGCTGTGGGGCCCCATGCAAATTAGGGACTATTATCGACATGGGCTCAGAGGGACGCCTTTTTCAGGAGGGGTACTGAAAGTGGGCCACAGAAATGGTGGTGCACCTCCTAAAGGCAGCCCTCTGGAGGGGAGAAAGGGAGTCCAATGGACAATCACCCCTGCCCCCCACCCACCCCCATCCTTGCAGGTGGGTGGAGTAACTCACGACACTCGCCAGCAAGGGGATCTCTCTCTCTTCTCTTTCAGCTTAGGAGTGCACATGGGTAGCACATTTTTCCTAATAGGGCTTACTTTCCTTGTTTGCACTCATCGCACCCAGTCTAAAGTGCGCAGTGGCGCAAACAGGAAAAGTGCACTCTAGGTTTAACAGGGCCCCAGATTAGGATAGTGCAGGGATGATTTCTTGTTGTGGAATTTGTAGTACAAAACATGGAAAAATATATGTTGGAATGTGAGAAGAAGCCTGCGATGGAATTAATAGTGCTTGTCCTGATGGAATACATAGGTCATTGACTAAAATTCCATCCTTGTTGTGAAACCTGAAGTGACCATACATGCTGCTAGTGTTAAAGTAGAAAATAGTGAATTTGAGGCACAGCTGTGAAAGGGGAATCCCTCCTATCCAGGCTGGCTACCATCTGCCACTGGTCTCTCCCAGCCTTCCATGGGGACATCAACTGTGACATAAGAGGCCTGATTCCAATAGTAACAAGCATTTGCAGTGCAATAGGTCTCATATTTGTGAGTTAGACGTATTGGCGTGGTAAATGACAATGTCTTTTACCTATGTGTTTTGGTTTGGAGTGTAGTGGATGTATGCCAGCAGCCACAGCAACCCTCCCAGGCTTGTAGCTGCAGTAGAGGGGACACAACAAGGCTGCCATCTTGGGAATGTTTTTTGCTTTATTCCTACAGACTGGCTGTGATACCCTAGAGATGGAACCCTGTTCTTTTGTGTTTAGGTAAACTTTTAAAGCACCAAACAAGCCACAAAGAGGCACCTTCATGGCATTTAACCCGTGGAATGAGGGGTCAAAAGAGTTAGGAGCAAAGTAAAAAAAGGGGGCAGCCTTATATTTGTGCATTAACCTTTTAAAGGAATTATTCCTCTACATTGGCAATACCAGCCTAACTTTTAAAATCATTGGCTATATACAAAGAGAATAACAGAAGAGGTAGCCTAACTGCAAATTAATTCTAGTGTTTTTTTTTTTTTTTTTTTTTTTAAGAATGGCACCTGCTCTGCAGCACTATGAACTGGAAGCCCTGTATTACCAAGTGCTATATTTAAGAACAAAAAAAGGAAAAACACGAGTTATTCCCAGACGGACCCAACATGCTCCGGATAAAGAACCGCTAGGGAAGAGGATATGGTGTAAAGGCCCGAGCTGCTGACTTAACAGCTGGGGAACACGGTTTGAGTCTTGGCGCCGGCTCAAAGTCCTGTGATTTTGGGCAAATCACTTAATCTGCCCTTGCTACCAAAAATGAATGTGTTTTTGTTTAATGTAACTGCTGCTCCTGTATAGCGCTGTAATACCTTTGTATAGAGTTTGCAATAACTGAACTCTATTTGAAGAGGGTCAATTTATATCCAAAGACGAGGGGCCAGATGTTCATACAATTATTCTTGTTCCAAAGTTTGCGACAAGAAAAAAGCATTTTGGTATGTACAGACCCGATTTTGTGATTTGGTAATCTATTTACCGAATCGCAAAATAGGTTTGCCAGCCCGTGAATGCGGTCACAAAACAGTCAGTTGTCGCCAGTTTCAAGTTGGTGCTAACCCATTCGCAAATGTTAATGAAAATATTTTTTTCAGAGCAGGCAGTGGTCCCACAGACCACTGCCTGCTCTGGAAAAAAAAAGCGTTATTTTTGTTTTTGAAATGCATCCTGTTTTCTTTTTAGGAAAACGGGCTGCATTTAAAAAAAAAAAAAAAAAAAACGCTTTATTTAAAAGCAGTCAGACGTTGCGGTCTGCTGTCCCCAGTAGGCCACCATCCCTGTGAGGGTGGCTGTTCCCAGTGGGGTCGCAAATTGCTACCTACCTCATGAATATTTATGAGGTAGGTAATTTGTGACCCTACTGGGAATCGCAAACTGTGTCATTGACACTGTACATCACGTTATGCGAGTCGCAAATTGCGAGTAGCTAAGACTCTCAATTTGCAAGTGGCAAAACATATTAGTACATGTGGCCCTAGATGTTTTTGCTATGAAACTTGAGGCTGTGAAGTGCGTGGGTCTGTAGTCATGACTGCTTTTTCCACCATTTTGGGGACCGCACCTTTCGCCATCTTCTTGCCCAGAACTAACGTATGTACTTGGCTGGTGACCCTCCGGAGGTTATCAAGAGCACGTGCTGTTGCCTACTGTTAAGCTCTACTCTATTGGTTAAGGCACACACTGCAGAGATCTTGACAGAACGAGAATGTCACAGATTACACCTCTGACAGCTTTTTCACCTATTCATCTCTGCAAGGTTGATGCAAATGAATTATAGCGTTTTTGTAAAGAATAGCACCTGCTTTGCAGCGCTATGAAATGTCAGAGCTTGTATTACCAAACACAATATATCATAAAAAAATGTTTTAAAGTTCTTCCCAGACTGCTCCAACACACACCAGACAAAGAACCCTAGCGGAGGGGATGTGGTGTAAGTGCCAGAGTTGCCGACTTCGTAGCTGGGGAATACAGTTTGGGTCTCGGTGCCGGCTCAAAATCCTGTGATTCCTGACAAATTACTTAATCTTCCCTTGCTACCAAAATATAAATAAAGCGCTCTAATACCTTCGTGTCGAGTTCTTGCTACATAAAACTGCGAAAGAATAACTAAATCGAGATCCTGCGGGCATCGCAAAGAAAAAGCAATATTCCTGAAACCAAGGAAGACGAAGAAACCACATGCTCCCACGAGGTAAGTGGAGAAGCAAAAGAAAAAAGAGTTTGCCACACTAAGGTACCTGGCTGATCATGCAATAATCCATGTAACGGGTGAAGTCTCCAAGGCAGTAACAAAACAGCCTCCAGGCAGGACAAACAAAAGCATTTACCAATGAAATCAAGGGATTTTTGAAAGGCAGGCCCAGGAACGAATGAAAGTGATGGGTATGGTTAGAACCCACAGAGTAAATTACAGCAGTTTGAGAACAGGGCTTGCACGCTTCAATGCTTGGCCTAAAAAAGATAGTATAAGCGAGCCCCCATACTAGGTGTTTAAAAAAAAAAAAAAAAAAAAAAAAGTGTTAATAGGGTAACAGGGGAGACACTTGCTCTAGAGTGGTGAATTAGAATGACTAAAGGCATTAGAAGGAAAAGGATTTGATGATGAATTTTATTATCACGCTGCTGGCCAAACTCCTAACAACTGCTTCAGATCGGCCCTTTGCTTTGGCATTCTAGGGTGAACTGGTGAGTGCATGAGCAGATGTGGACAAGTTAGTAGCATTTTAAAAGTGCAAAAGCTACTTCAGGAATAATTGTTTAGGCATTAATGTGGAAACAAAAGCAGACCACGGTTCAGCAAAAGGGAAGAAACTGTCACCAAAAAACAGATGGTATCAGTGAACTCGTGGGTTTTATGACGTTTCCTGAAGATGGTAAGAATAGCTTGAACTCTAATAGGAAACGGCAAGGGATTCCATGCCTTAGACGAGACCACCTCTAAAGAGCGAACTCCTGTTGTGGTCTTCTTAAATTCAGGCATTTTGACCAAGCCTGCATGTTTTTAGATATTAGACACACAAAGGGGGATACTAGGTGGACAGTGTTTCATGTAGCTTTCTTGCCCAGTATTACAAATCGTCTTGTGGCAAAGACACAGGACTTTAACTCCATTAGCTGTCATCCATGAAAAGATGATATGTTAATTTGTTTAAAAAAAAAAAAGTGCAGAGGTCCACATTTTTTTTTTTATAATTATTATTTCTTTATTTAAAAAAAAAAAAATGGGAAGCATGCCTCTGTTTCACCGCCCTGCGCTTCAGTCTACCTCGCGCTTGAAAGTTATTATTTTTTTTTTTTTAAAACCCTGCGTTACTCACTTCCTGTCCTTTACTTCCTCCTATTTCCATTGTATGCTTTTGTCTAGCGTGCTCTGGGTTAAAGTATGGTGATGCAAAGTAATTTGTGTGCCCCCAAAATGAGCGTCGTGGCCCATTACCTGCAGATACTGTAAGAAATTAAGTACTGGTGGTACGTGACCAGAGTTTCCTGCCATTGTTGGTGTGGGGGCAAGAGTCGTACCCCCACAAGATGTTTTGCAGGTCCTTGGGCTGAAATAGGCAATGGAATACACAGATACGTGTGCTATACGTGCGACCTAGCCTGCAGGCCTGATGGCCCAGCACACTTTATATACACATCTCTGCATACTAGCTGCGTGTGTTGTTGTAGTCCACCTGCATACTCTAGAGGTTGGAGTTGGTATTACCACATGTTTTTCTCAAAGTTAAAGGATTTAGGAGTCAAGCATACCAGAGCCACAGTGCAGATCACCCCGACTCCCTCCCCTCTTGACAAGCATCTACAAAGGCCCTACTTCTTGTTCTTAGATTACTGTTTATTAAGTCCAAGCATCGCTACAAAGCAAAAGAGCTGTATGATAAAAGGTGGGGAAGAAAGTGAGCGTAAAGTCAGTCCTGCTTACAAATGGGAGGGCTTTCTTCGTTGGTGTGTGTTGTATTAAGACAAATCCAGTGAGGGGAGTACAAATCTTTAACCAAAACATATTTCCCTGACATTAATTTTAATAGTGCTACTGGAACTAACCTTCTACCCAGGGAATATTATCCGTAATTACAGAAGATAAAAAAAGCTTTATTTCATTTGTTCTAGGGCAATGTATGAACCGCCTAGAGTCAGTGATTACCAAACTGTGGTTGTGACCCTATTTTTTGGTGGAATGTGAAAGTCTAAGCAATAAATAAGGATACTTTTAAAATCTGTATTTATTTTTGTCATATTTGCTGTGCCTTAAAGATTTGTCTTCTGACAAATTGGTGCTAATATTTTTTTTCTTTTACATGAAAATTGATGTTTACAAACTCCTCTCACTTTGCAGTCAGAGATCGAAAAGTAAAGTGTATTATGAGACAATCTTGTCGGAGTACTAAGAGTTTGAATGAAAAGGCTATAGGATGCCATTTTTTATAATGTACAACAAAATGTAAATACCTTTTAATGAACTGTATACATTCAGCAGTTAGGAAACCAAAAATGAAGCACATTTTTTGTAATTCTGAAGTGTGACGGTAGCAAAGGTTTTTATGGTATCAAGACAAGTCAAGACACTTTACTTAGTGATGCACAAATGATAAATATCCACTTAAACCAGACTTCCACACATTATCATTTGATGCTGTCAAATGCTGCACCTGGGGATGTGTTCCATTTTACATTGCTGCCGGGGGGGGGGGGGGGGGGTGAGGCCTGGAACACCCTCCCACAGCACTAAAAAAGCATCTTCCCAACCCCTCTGCCTGGGACTGGCAAGTGCTGCACCTAGGGACTTAGGGCCATATTTATACTTTTTGATGCAAACCAGCACCAGTGCTGGTTTGCGGCAAAAAATTTATCGCTGGCTAACGCCATTCCTACGCACCAGGTGAGCGCCTTATTTATGGTTTGACAGTAGCCGGCGCTGCGGGCTCTAACCTCCCAGCGCAGGCATAGGGAAGAATGGGGGTTGTGTGTCAAAAAATGGTGCAAGTCAGGTTGGAGTAAAAAAAACATGGCTGTAACCGGACTTGTGCCATTTTTTGACGCACAACCCCCATTGAAATGACTCCTGTCTTATAAAGACAGGAGTCATGCCGCCCTGCCCAATGGCCATGCCCAGGGGACTTCTGTCCCCTGGGCATGGTCATTGGGCACAGTGGCATGTAGGGGGGCCCAAGTCAGGCCCCCCTATGCCACTTAAAAAAAAAAAAAAATACTTACCTCAACTTACCTGGGATGTGTCCCACTCCCCCCCCCCCCCCTCCCCCCCATCCATGGGTGTCCTCCAGGGGTGGGCGAGGGTGGCACGGGGTGTCCCTGGGGGCATGGAAGGGCACCTGTGGACTGCTTCCATGGTCAGAGACCTTAACACCTGCCCTCACCCAGGCGTTAAAAAAATGGCGCAAATCAGGCTGTGCACAATTTTTTAAGGCCTGCCCCCTCCTGTGCGTCAAAATGGCGCAGGAGTATAAATAAGCACACATGCCTTAAAGTCTTTTTTTTGGGACGGGAACGCCTACCTTGCATATCATTAACGCAAGGTGGTTTCCCTCATCCAGAAAATGACGCACACTGCTGAATTTTGACGTTTGCGGGGTCGGGAGTCAAAGTATAAATATGGTGTTAGGTTTGTGCCGAATTTGCGTCAAACATTTTGATGCAAATTTGGCGCAAACAGAGTATAAATATGTCCCTAAGTGTCCCATCTTACATCGCTGCAGAAGGGAGAGGAGCCCTGGAACACCCTTCCACAGGGCTATAAGCACCAACGCAGCACCGCTGCGCGAAACGCGCCCAGGCAAAGCCCAGGTCAGGGGCGGACCTGCCAAAGTCAGGATAAGGCAGGGTGGTTCTACCCCACTTGATTTTGCATCAGGAGGTCTGTGGCAGCCGTGCTTCTGCAAAAGCTAAAGTACAGTAATTTTCCTTTTCCACTTTTTAGCAATATGTTGTTTGCAATTAAAGCCACAGGAGAGTGAAAGTGCTGTGTGACTACAGTATATTTGCTTACCATCTACCACGTTTTTTTCTTGAATAATTCTTTATTTGCACTTTCACAATGGAAATCACATACATATAGCATAACAAGAGTAAAGAATAGGTCACAGGTATCTGCAGACAGTACAAGCAGGAGAGTCAAGCATCTGTACATAGTGTATGAGATGCAAATCGGTAGACTCCACTACCGATTTCTTATATGAGGACTTATACCTGTGATTGTGCACCTCTATGTTCAAGGCTGCCGCCGTGCAGTGGGTACCAAAAACAACAGGTGAAACCAAACAGAACGGTCACTGTAGGCTAGAAACTATTTGCAGGGGCAGGAAGAAGAGAAGTCACCCAACCACAGCATGAGAGTGGGTCCACAGCGACGAGGGGAAAAACTCTCACCAAGGGAGGTGGGGGGGGCAGGCTGGGGAGAGGCCAAGAAGCAATCACTGCAGAGAGGGAGGGAAACCTGGCGGTGAGTCCCCACCCACCAGATTGCAACCCATGGGTGGAGCAGGCCAGATTTGGCTACAGGGCGCAAGCAGTATGCAGAGGAGCATGAGGACCCCAGGAATGAACAACTGCTAGAGGCCTTTCTAAAAGTGGCATTTTTATAATGATAATAAAAAATCCACCTACACCACTTATCAACATTTCTCACTACTATTACAACCATACCAAACATTTCTACGCCACCCCTCATAGATTAGACAATACCACCTTGACATATGTTTGGGCATTTCCAATGCAATCCAATGAGAGGAGCTGCACTCACAATAGTGAGAAACTACATGGGCTGTTTGTCACTACTAGGACATGTAGTACATAAACACATATGCCCTACCTTTTACATACACTGCACCCTGCCCATAGGGCTAGCGAGGGTCTTCCTTAGGGGTGACTTACGTAGTAGAAGGGGAGTTCCAGGCTTGGCAATTACATTTAGATGCCAGGTCCCAGTGGCAGTAAACTGCAAACACAGGCTCTGCAATAGCAGGCCTGAGACAGGTTTGAAAGGCTACTTCTGTGGGTGGCGCAGGCTGTGCTGCAGGCCCACTAGTAGCATTTGATTTACAGGTCCTCGGTATAGGGATACCACTGTACAAGGGACTTACAGGTAAATTAAGGCCTGTATTTATACTTTTTTTGTGTCGCATTTGCGTCATTTTTTTATGCAAAAGCGGCACAAACATACAAAATACAATTATATTTTGTAAGTTTGCGCCGCTTTTGCGTCACAAAATGACACACATGTGGCACAAAAAAGTATAAATATGGGCCTAAATGTGCTAATCAGGTGTAAGCCAATCATACCAAGTTTGGAGGGGAAGCACATGCACTTTAGCACTGAACATCAATAGTAAAGTGTCCACATTCCCAACATCAACAAAAAGGGTCACAAAAAATAGGAGTAAGGCAGGCAAAAAGTTTGGGGATGACCCTGTAAAAAGGCCAGGACCAACAGGGGGCAAGAGCTGACTTCCAAATCATCGCTATCCGCCATTTAGCGAGAATCGGGGCAAGTTCAAAAACGTATTGGTAAGTTTTTGTTTCTGCCATGTGTGTGGTGAGCCCTAGCAGACAATGCAGTTCTTTCTTTGGCAGGGAGGAGCCCAGGGCTTCTGACGGATGAGTGAGTACTTCGTTCCAGTAAGAGCTGATGGAGAGGCAGTTTCAAGCCATATGCATAAAGTCTACCCAGTCAGTAAACAACAGGGACAGGCATCTCCTTTTCCTAGGTACATATGGCCTATCTGCTTAGGGGTGGGTTAAGTGTTGTGGAAATAGTTTAACTGGATGTGCTTAAGCCTGTTGTTGGTAGACACAACTTTAGCCATCACTGTGCACTGTGTCCATAGCCTGTCCATGAATGTAGTAGTCAGTGTAGGCTCCTAGTACGTCCTCAGTGCCAGGAACAGCACACTTCTATCCATACATAATGAGCTATGCAGGCAAGTAACGGATTGCCTGATCACACTGTGTGTGAGTAGGGTCTGCAGAAATTAAGAGGTGTCTGGTTCATCGTGTCCTATGCCAAATCTGGTATAAGTGGCGTATGAGAGTAGCATAGATTAGGAAAGGGCCCGGTGGAATACCATAATCATCCACCAGTCTTTCAAAAGTGTATAGAACCATGTGGGATAAATTAATTTCCACATGTGGTGAAACCCACCTCTATTGGAGCACTTCTTGCCTCAGTCAAAGCGTGTGGGGACCCTGGCACTGCCCAAAGAGGCAAGTCTGGCACATAGGTGTTAAGTGTGCAATGCTTGATAGTGTAGGTGTCCCACCACACCTTAGCCTCCTGCATAAAAGTGTTCTCACCTCCCTTAGGAATCACCTAGTTGGAGCCCATAACCACCAGAGTACTGCTGCCGGGCTGCTCTACTGAAGCAGTGTCCCAGTTCTGACATGTTATTCCTGGTAAGCCAGCGCGTCTGCCATTGTAGCTGAGCTGCTGCATAATAGAAGTAGTTTGGAGCCTCTATGCCACCTGTAGTCAGCGGGCGTCTAATTTGGAGATCGACACCTGTCACCTCATCTTTCCTCAGATCAGGGCAATCCGGAACAAACGTAGCCCTCGATGAACCTCTTAGCAGGACAGGAATAGCAGAGAAGAAATATAACTGTTGTGGACGAACCAGCATTTTAGAGATAGCTATGCACCCCATAGGAGGTTGTGGGAGGAATGTCTAAAAAGGCATGAAACTGCACACCCCATTCATTACCCTTCCTATATTGCCATCCATCAGGTCTCTCTCCATATGATACGTTCTGATCCCCAGATACTTAGGTGTCATAGGTCCAGGGATGGAGGCATGAGAGCCTTTTTGCCTCCGTTCGTCCATAGCTGCCGTAAGGGGAAAAAGATAAAACGTGTCCCAGTTCACCTTCAGGCCAGAGGCTTCAACGAAGAGGCACAGTAGGTCCACAAGTTGAGGGATGTTGTTTGCATCTTTATGAAGGTACACCTGCGGATCGTCTGCATATAATGAAATTATATGCCATCTATCTGTGATTCACAGGCCACAGTCGGAGCCCTCACACAGAACTCACATGCAAGGGGCTCCATGGCCAGAGCACAGACGACTGGGGAGAGGGAACAGCCCTGTTGTGTGCAATGCTGAATACGGAGCAGGTCGGATACAGTGTCCCCCATCTTCACTTGTGCCATCTGCATATTCTATTATAGCGCCATCCATTTCAGAAACCTCAGCTTCACACAAAGGCCCATGTTTATACTCTGTTTGCACTGGTTTTGCATCAATTCTTTTACGCAAATTTGGTGGAAACTTAACTCCATATTTATACTTTGGCACTAGACCCGTCCAGTGCCAAAGTTATGGAGTTTAAGTCATTTTTTGGACGTGAAAACCTACCTTGTGCTAATGACATGCAAGGTAGGCGCTCCCGTGCAAAAAATGACTCTAAGGCATGTGCGCCTTATTTAACCTCCGGTGTCAAAATGACGCACAGGAGGAGGCGGGCCTTAAAACATGGCACCCAGCCGGATTTGTGCCGTTTTTTATGCCTGGGTCAGGGCAGGCGTTAGGCGCCAGCTAACGTCATTCCACAAATAAGGTGCCCGGCTGGCGCATTGGAATGGCATTAGCTGGCGGGACACTTTTTGACGCAAATCTGCCCTGGTGCTGATTTGCGTCAAAAAGTATAAATATGGGCCAAAGTTCATGAAGGTTCTCCATGAGGTATTCTCACCCCAAAGTATCAAACGCCTTCTCTATATCAAGAGAGGCAACCCACGGGTTAGTGCTGGAATCCTTCGCCCAGTCCATCAGCATGAAAAGGTGGTGCAAGTTTAGGGTGTTCCTGCCGGGTATAAAACCGTTCTGGTCAGCGCTATGATATGTTGTGCTATGGGTATCAGTCTGTTGGCCGGCACTTTCCACATGATTTTATAATCTGTGTTGAGAGAGGACAGGGAGCGATTCGATCCCAACAGCAAGGGATCCATGTCTCTTTTGGGAAGGACTCCTAGTATCGCTACGTGTAAGGAAGGGGAAGTGTGCTTGCCAAGTATGCCGCTTCAAAGAGCTAGAGGCGATGCGGGTGAGCTGCGATGTGAAGATGGATTATGTTAACTCTCCGTTTACAAGAGGCCTGTTTATTAAATTTAGGTCAGGGATTCTGCCTCTGGCTACTTTTACTCTTTCATGAAACAAAAACGATAACTCTCCTAATCTATGCCCCCGGGCTCTCAGGCTGAAGACAACGAAGAGCACTTGCTTTCTTTTTGCAACACCTACGCGAAGCAGCGTGCCTGGTGGATTGCGCCCCTCTGGCGCCATTTTAGGCTCAAAGAGCGACATAAATGCACTGATAATATGTAAAATGGACAACAGGAGTGATCTCAAATTATCTGCAATTTACCATATAAGATTTAGGAAAGGTGCTAGATAAAGCCCATGGGTTACGTTTTAAATGCGTGATCATTATTTAGAACTTCAAAGGTGTAACAGCTGCAAAGTCAATCTCTCTGAGTGTCAGTAGAATTTTTCTGGATAGCATAGCGGGCACGTTTTGAGGCCCTTTTCAGAGACTCTTTTTTAAATTTGTGTTGAGCCAGTAAATCTGCTAGCCCTGACGTTCAGCACTTTTTCTATCGAAGTCTTCTGATTGAACTAGTAAAATCTATATGCTGCATTGATTCGGAAAGCTTTGTATTGAATTCTGTATTACATGGGGTGTATGCTTTTATACTGTACTTTTATGGTTCTGTGAACTGAAATGAAGCTTCTTTGAGTTGCTGATCGAAAGTTGAGCTGGTTCTGCTGAGGTGAAACCTTTGCCCAATGTTAATTTATGTAAAAATTACAAAATAACGTAGTACTGTCCCAAAACGTGCCAAGTTGCACTGCATAATTTACCCTTTCTTCCCTCATAATTTAGTCAACCCTGCCACACGTGGTCCTCCCCTGCCCAATAGTTACAATAGCCTTGACCTCATGGATGATGACCATGACTATGGGACAGATACCAGATCTGTGTCTCTATTCAGTCCTCTGTGTTTCCTTTTCTGCCTCCCTTTGGCCCATATTTATACTTTTTGGTGCAAAACTGCACTAACGCAGTTTGCACCAAAATGGTTAGCACTGGCTTGCACCATTTCTGAGCACCAGCCGTGCATCATATTTATGGTATGGTGCAAGCCGGGGCAAAGGGTAGGCTAGCGTAAAAAAAAATGACTTTAGCTGGGTGGGGCTGGCTGTATTGGAGAAGGAGGTTTTGCACCAAAAAATGACTTTAGGCAGGTTAGAGTAAAAAACAAAAATGACTAACCAGCCTAGTGTCATTTTCTGATGCAAAATCATCCATACCACATGACTCCTGGCTTAGAAAAGACAGGTGTCATGCTCACCACCCCAATGGCCAGCACAGGGGGCCAGGGTCCCCTGGGAATCGCCATTGCACCCAGTGCCATGTAGGGAGGCCCATTTCAGGGCCCTCAATGGGACTTTAAAAAAAATAAAAATGTACCTGTACTTACCTATACTTACCTGGGATGGGGTCCCCCATCCTCCGCTGTCCCTCTGGTGTGGTTGGGGGTGTCCCTGGGGGTTGGGGACGGCACCTGCGGGCCTATTCCATTGTGTTCCACCACTTAAATAGGCCCACAGGTCCTCCAACACCTGCCCAGACCCAGGTGTTAAATAATGGTGCAAAGTAAGCTTTGCACCATTATTTGACCCCTCCTCCTGTGCGTGATTTTAGCACGGGGGATAAATATGTCGCTAAGGCCATAGAGTCATTTTTTTTCACGGGAACGCCTACCTTGCATCTCATTGACACAATGTAGGTTTCCACGTCCAAAAAATGACTTTAACTCTTTAAATTTGGCGCTAGACCGGTCTAGACCCAAAGTATCATTATGGAGTTTGTTTTGCACTGAATGTGCGTCAAAAAAAGACACAAATTCGGCGCAAAACAAGTATAAGTATGCCCCTTCGTTTCTTTCCCTTAATTGTTCAACATATTGCGCCCTGTGCTTAACTCTTGTTTCCAAAGTTCGCCCTCACCATGCTTTTTGACACATACGCTTGTTCTGTCATGCTGGTTTGATAATTATATGACACAAAGGGGTCAAAGGACCAAGAATTTCATGTTAATGTGTATAGGCCCTCCAAAATTTTGAGTTTGTACTTTGCAGTTTATGATTTTATAAGTATGCTGAAATTGAGACTTCATACACTGCTCAGTTATCGCTAGTAAAATAAAATGCTATTTATGTTTAAAAATCCCCTTTATTAGAATATTGACTAGCACTCCACCATTTAACCATAATATTTGTATATACTAATCCAGTATGTATATTGAGCTTTTTATAAACATTGTGCTGGGTGTTGAATACTCCACAGTGGTATGAAAATGAACTCTTCATTCTCGTTTATACTGCACAGTAAAGTTAAACAAGCATTTGCAATGCAACAGGTCTCGCCTTTGCTTGAGTTAGAGCTATTAGCGTTTTAAACTTCTAACCTGACTTTTCTTGCCACATAAACTGAAAAGTAAAACAGTTTCACATAAGCGAGCCGGCGAGCACTTTGAAGCGTGATGGAGACACACAAAAGGAAACAGAAGTTCGCTCGCAGTGAAACATTTTGGCAAAAGTGCAATTATCCATGTAACCGGCAAAAGTGCAATTATCAATGTAACCGGCAACAGTGCAAATATCCATGTAACAGGGTCAATGTCATGCACAACAATTACTGCCCAGCGAGATCGCGCTGCCTGTGAAATAAAGAGAAAACGTAGTCCAGAACCATACGGGAAACATGGAGCATCGTATGTTTTTAGTAGTTGGCCGGTGCACTCGAGGAGGGCTAAACACCAGAAAAGACGTGACATATGCATGACTTTCACTAAAAAAATGAAGCAAATTTTAAAAGGCAAGCCCACGAACCAACCAAACTGATGGGCGTGGTTAAAATCCCCTTAGAGAGATTACACCAGGGACAGAGCACTTTGTGCTCGACCCTAAAAATGGCTGTGAATCCTATTATAAATTGTAAAAAAGTAAACACTTTATTGCAAATTTTCATTTTTGTTTATTATCTTCTCACAAGAGTGAGACAAGTGGTTTCACCACATTGACTTTCTTACAGTGACCTCATACAAGAATGCAATATGACCAGTGTTTCTGCATTTCCATATGTCAAACTTAAAAGTGTTTACAATAGTAACAAAATAGGAAATGTGTGTTCTCCAGTAGTAAAAAATCAAATATAATAACAAAATAACAAGCATTGGCAAAGCCAATAGGTCTCGCCTAGGAGAGTTATTGGCTTTGACAGTGAGTTTAGTCATGTTGTACAGCAGTGCATATGCTGTGCAATAAGCCTAAGAATATATGTTTTAAAATCTATATGATGCGGCCATTACTAATGTGCTTTAAAAAAACAAAGAAGGTAGTGGGCTGGGGCATGAAGCAACACAGAGGAAGGGAGGGTGGGAGAGAAGGACGTGGCGGAGAGGACATGTGAGAGACAATGGGATAGCAGAGACAACAGCAGGTTGGTGTTAGGGGCTGGGGAGGGACACAAAGATGAGACTAGGGAAGCAAGCTAACAACAGAGCGTGGGTGGGAGTGGTGAGTCTACACGCTAACAATGGAGGCTGAGGAGAGGGGCTGGGGCATCAAGCTGGCAACAGAGGGGGATAAGGAGGGGCTGTGGCAGTAGGCTAACAATGGGGTGTGGGTAGGAGGGGCTGGGCAGCAAGCTGACAAAGAAGGGCTGGGAAAAAACGCTAACAATGGAGGGTGGATGGGTGGTACTGAGGAAGCACCCGGGCAAACAAGGGTGGAAGTAAATGGATGGGGAACTGCACAGACAACTGCAGGGGGGAGCGGATGGGTAAACACAGATCATGGAGGATGGGAGGGGCTGGGGAGCGAGCTAACTATGGACGGCAGGTGAAAGCAGATGGGACAGCAAGCTGACAATGAAGGGTGGGCAGGATGGGATACCCGAATGTGTGATGTGGCAGACTCAGAGGTGCGAGGTGTCTGGACACATATTTAGAAATCATGCTGCATCCCTTGGGAATCTTTTAGGGGCATATTTATACTCTGTCTGCGGCAAATGTGCGTCAAAATGTTTGACGCACATTCAGCACAAAACTTGCCCCATATTTAAACTTTGACGCCCGAGCCCGCGGACGTAAAAATCCTGCTGTGTGCGTCATTTTCTGGATGCGGGAAACCGCCTTGCGTTAATCATATGCAAGGTAGGCGTTCCCGTTCAAAAACTGACTTAAACGGCCGTGCGTCATATTTATGCTTCCAGGCAAAAATGCCGCACGGTCAGGAGGCGGAGTCGGAAAATGACGCACAGCAAGATTTGCGTCACAAATTAATGCCTGGGTCAGGGCAGGCATTAAAATGGGGCAAACACACCTGTATTTAATCAGAACACACAGAAGCAACAGCAGAGCAGCAAAAGGGAGACACGGAGGTGCTACTCATCCAGCGTGCACACAGACGCAGAGCCCAGCAACAACACCAGCAGGAACCCCAAATGCAGCGCAGAAGGCAGGAGAGAATATTCTGCACCAGAACAACCCTTCATGGCCTCAGGGAATATGACATCATCCAAAGTAACAGGTTGATCTGGCAGGCCATTCAGCAGCTGCTGCGCAACATAGAGCCACGGTTGGCACCCACCTTGCTGAGACCCCGCACCACCCCAACAGAAACCAAGCTGCTAGCTGTACTTCACATGTTGGCAAGGGGCTCCTTTCAAAGCACTGGTGCTCTGGTTGGCGTAATATCACAGCCATCATTTTCTACCTTCTTGCCCAAAGTACTAGATGCCATCATTGGACTCACACCCCGCCACATCTGCTTCCTAAACACACTGCAGAAGCAGAAGGAGACAAAACAGGGGTTATACATCATTAATGGATTCCCACAGATCCTTGGTGCCATCGACTGCACACATGTACGCCTAGTGCCACCTGCTGCAACTGAACACCTCTACCGCAACAGGAAGCACACACATTCCATCAATGTGAGGCCATTGTCGATCACCAAGGATTGATCACCAACATCGTGGCAAAGTCTCCTGGGAGTGTACATGACTCATTCATCTTCTGTCACTCTACCATCAGCACTTTCAGGATGGACGATATGGCAATGGACTACTTGTTGGTAAGTACAAAAACCTACTTATATACACACTGCACTGCAACCCTCTAGGACACACAACACATACCCCACGACAGCAACATGTGGACTGGAACATACAGAGGTCGTGACATCGCTAGCCATGTTTGATAGGTCTGCAGTAAACCTGTCACACATCTGAAATTAGTGTACAGTCAAATATTAAGACGTCAATGATCACAACGTATGGAGAGGTTTGGCTAATTGTCACCTTGCAAAATGTAAGCGTCTCACTGATGTTTAAATCAATCCATTGCATAAGTCTAAAGGTATGGGATGTCCAGGGTACATACATGCTAACATGTTACCACCACTGTCAAAATGAATCTGTGTATGGAACTATCATCTCACCCCCAGTGAAGACACGGGGACACCGGTATCACAAGTCACAATGCTAGGGAGTGCACACTGTACTGCAACTACCCAAACATACTGCTGACAACCGGTCAGCAGGCAAACACTCATTCAGCCAAGGAAACAACACAATGCAGATGGTACATCCTACAAGTCTAGGAAGGAACACAATAACACAAAAGAGTCACAGACAACACAAGACAACTACTGCCATGCAAGGTGATATGAATGGGGCAAGCTACATCAACATGATCCCATTCATTTTCTTTTTCAGCTGATCAGGGGTATGGGATCCAACCATGGATTATGACACCATTTGGCAACCCAAGCACTGCAGCAGAGCGTTACTACAATGACGCACATAGGAGGACATGCAGCATAGTCGAGAGGACCTTCGGCATCCTCAAGTTGAGATTCAGGTGTCTCGACATCACTGGTGGCAGCCTCCTATATTCCCCAGAAATGGTCTGTGAGATCATTCTGACATGTGCCATCCTTCACAACATTTGCATACCAAGGAACATTTCCCTCTTAGAAGCAGAGCCACAAATGCCTGAAGAGGAGGAAGAGGAGGATGCTGGCCTGCAACATGAGGGGGAACAACAAAACACAGCTGCTGGATTGCGTAGGCGCCAACATACTGTATTGTGAACAATTTCTTTTAAAACAACTCACCATCACCACTGTATTAACTAATGTAAATAAACACTGATAATAATCACCATATCATGGTATGGCTTATCATTTGTGCTCACCTTTATATCTAACTATCAGAATAAGAGTGTAGCCTCATGGAGCTTTGCTGATATACCGATCAGGACACAGAGATTTCCTGAGCAATTGTGATGCGTATTATACAACAGTCACATACACACACACACACTATAAATGACATATATCCTGTACATTTCACCTTTGAAGGGCAATAGCAGAGGACCACACCTATTTCACACATACATGTTGGCAACATGGTTCATCGCAGCATATGGCACACAACTAAGACACCATCAGTCAATAAGGCAAAAAAAAAGCCTCATACATGAGGCAGTGGATGTGCTATTGCATTGGTAACAGGAATGTATGACAGACCCTTGACAGCAGTAAGTCGCACAGCACCTATCTTTGCAAGGACTATCTGTGACTAGAGTTCCCTAGAAGCAGAACATATACAGCACAAGTGCCATACCTATGACAGGCATTGCGCTCTGACATTCCATGTACATGTCAGCCCATTTCCTAACTCCTGACACACCCATGCTCCTGGTCTCAACCCACCTGTCTGAAGAGGTCCCTGGAATGGTAATATGTGTATCCCGATATTTCCTACTCTACACACACAGACTAACAATAGTAATCCAGTGTGCTACACCCTTTCCTATGTTATGCCATTGTCATAGTACATCTGACTGCATGGACGTCAGGTCAATTAATACACTGGTTTGTAGTTTCTAAGCCCTGTTATCACCTGTAGATTGCTTCCTGTGTGAAAGGTACTGTTGGCCATTTGAACTCAAATCTCACCTACAGGACTTGTGAGAAACTGATGCCGCAAACCCCTGTGATCACCTCCATGCACACCACCCATTTGAACATGCACTGCCCCTGTAGATGATTGGGACAGCATAGAAGTTGCCATTTTGTCAAATACACTGTTATGCGTTGCTAGTAATTAAGCCCTGTAACACAGCCCTTGGGTTTATGAGTCACCTTAGAAAACACAGGACAAACACAGTTTTGCATGTCAACTGTCTTGTTCTTCCTCCGACCAGTCTTAGTCAGACCACTGAGTATGTACCTTGTGAAATTGCTCGATCCTGATTGAACCTGCATCCTGTCAGCCTGACTGGCACCTGTCTGTGCGTTACCCTAAAGGTTCCTTGTGGCCACATATGTACCATACTTGCTTTACCAAACCTCACATTCCTCAGGGGGTATTTTGTCATGTGCTTCCTCAATGCATACCCAAATACATTGCATAGCATCATCTGCATTTTAATTGTACCATATTTGTAAAATTGTCTTTGAATACCAAAATCATGGCCTATCCCTTGTCTGGGTCTCATGTATGCATGAACGACAAAGTGTGACACTGTACCATGGCCGTATGCAGGGATTGGGTATGATGCCTCCAGCAGAACCAGCTACCTCTGATAATGTGCATGAAAAGTCCACACATGTTTGGACCCTGACAGTTCACACGCTGAATCACATTGCTCACAACATATTGATGGGCTGTGCGTGCTAAATAGCTGCAAGACTAATCAACACAGAGGCTATGATGTTCCCAGATCCAGAGGGAACTTTGCAGGCCAACCTGTGTACAAATGTTGTAATGACACCTGCCGGAACATGACTCCTGAGATATGATCTCACTCAACACACCAAGGTTGCCCTGTTGACAGTCTCATAACACGTCTGCAGTGACAGGGTGGGACCATCCCCATGTAGGTTCTCATGTCCTCATCGACTTTACTCACATTGATCCGAAGGTTACTCAGTAGATACAGGAATAGCCGCCACTGACTCATGATGAAACCTGGACGTAACTGTGACAACATATACCCCTAAAAATATACAGGATCAACATTGGACCACACACATGAACCAGACACCTCTGTGCAATTGATCACTGGAAATATGTGGCCATGTGCTTCCTTGTCTGCTGGTCCACCACTGCCACTGGAGAGTTGTGGCTCAGTCATATGACCACAACTGTGGCATGATATAACAGTTGGGGGTCATCTTTGGCTGTCTGTGCCAATAACATGGTACCCACTTAGTCTGTACATGTGCCAGATTCACAGTGGGTTCACCAACAAGTGCCTAGGAAGCACTTACCAAATTTCTAGGACATGGGATGGGCAACTTTTGGACCATTGACATGAACAAGCGTCTGCCATCTATCCGGTGCATTCTTTGTCATTTGTGGTGTCTATGTTACCCAAAATCTTGGAAGTGCACACAACAGATGTTGCTACATGTATGACTAGCACATGTCCTCTCTCATTTCCACACTGACTTGCATCTAAGGTTTGGACACATTGCCTTCACATTCATACAAGCATATTTTCAATAATGCATCTTGTGATGCACACACACTGGGTCGGCAACTACATTAGTAGCCAATGCACACACATTGAGCCATAGGCATTGAGGTATTGTACTTATGTGCGTCACCTTGCTATCCTCTCCTGATGCAAAACATGCCCAATTTGTGCAATACATATATGTAGGTCACACATATGGCCATCTAGTGCGTCAGCCAAGCGCGGGAATCCTGTTAAGGAAGTAGCAGATCATGGTCCGCAGCAGTATGATGTCTCACATGTGACCATACACCGTCAACACCAAAGTTGGTGCAATCATCCTATCTCAGTTGTGTCACAAATGTAACATTACATTAAAATGGCAAAATTACCCAAACCCAGTTACTGCCCTGAAATTTTGATGCGTACGCGTCAAAAAATGACACACAAGCGTCAGAAAATTACACTCATGCCCGAAAAACAACGCATAATACCCTTAAGATTGGTTAAGTGTTAGACTATTTCCAAATATATGGGTGCGGCCTAATTTGTACTCCTGTGCGTCGAAAAAAATGACGCACATACTGTATGTGTCAATAATTATGACGCATAGCGATAAAAACGGCGGCCATTTTATGCAGGAAGTTATGTAATAGGATATCCTGTTTACAGATTATGTACAGTGGGGGTACTTTCACTTTGCAGTCTGTGAGTCTTCTAGACTGTGTGGCTGTGTTCTGAGTTTTGTCCAGTGAAATTGTGCTTTTGTCTCCTGTGTGCTCCATTACTTGTTAGTTTGTTATCTAAAATTGTTGTTGTATACTGTCTGAGTGTTTATTGTGTACTATTGTCCAGTGTTGTATTGTCTTTGTTGTTTGTGGGAGTCTGTTGTGGGTAGTGTTAGTTTGGGGATAGTTGGGCTCTTTTAGTTGTTAAGTTTACTTTTTTCTTATTCTACTTTCCCCCTTTTCTCCTTTGTTCTTCTTTATCCCCAATTCCCATTTTTCGGTGCTAAGATGTTGGGTAGGCCACGTCTTGGCAAGATGGGTGAGGAGGAGCTTGGGGGGTTTATATGGCTGGTGTGCCATTTCCTCCCACTTATGATTGAGGCAGGAGGGCGGGTGATACAGGGGTATCACACCGAGGCACGTAGAATCCGGTGGGGAAAGGTCCTGCATCACTTGCAGGGCGCATATCGGAGCCAGAGGAATGACCACCAGCTGAAGCACCGCTGGGCAGGCCTCGTCTCCAGGGAGCAAGATCTGCTGGACCACCTGGGAATAGTGATTGGTGGCCCTGTTGGTGAGTACAAATCATGTAAATGTGCACGATTAAAAGCTCTGTAGTGACATCAGACGATTTGTACAATATCTGCCAGCTATGTTGTTGAGTGTGCGGAATGCTTTGGAAACATACAGGGTCATTGATGGACTATGTGAAGGACCACAATTGTTAGCTGTCAGGATCAAGTGCTCTGCAAGCTTACTGAATACTTTTGCTTAATGTAAGTTGGTGCCGCCTTTGTGTCAGACAGCAACACAAATTAGGAGCCAATCATGTCTATATAGGTCACATTTTCCAGTGAGGTATAGATTTTCCAAAATATTAAAGACCTTTGTTGACGCAACAGCTAGACTGACTTTAGAAACACTACATTATGCAGAAAATGAGTGCAGGCTTCACATCAATTGATGATAGCAATGTGGCCCACACATCTGTCTCATGTGTGTCTGGTGAGTGTGTAAGGAAAGGGTCCACGGAAGTTCTATGAATGTTAGGGATTATTGTGGTCCTTCATCATTTTGGATACATGTCGGATTTGGAAACATAGGTAAAAAGTGCAAGGTGCCCTCAGCTAACATCTTACACTGGTATTTGATGTTTGTTGTTCCACCTTTCGTTTAGGGATGGCAGGCCAAAGGTATGCATATGGGTTCATATCTCTATGGTTGGTGCAACTCATCATAGCTGGGTCACATCACATGAAGAAACTGTAACAACATGAGGGCTTAAAATGTCCCTGCCCCTCTGTACATTGTACCTATGTGTCATACATTTGTCATGGCCACAATGGCTGTTTGACTGGCAATGCACTCCTCAAGGAAACAGGCTTTGGATGTCTCTCTTGGATGCACATGATGAGACGAATACACTCCATTATTATGTCTGCTCACTAATGAAGGAGCATGTTTGCCACCACATGATAGTTAGGGCCACTGCATGTGTGCAGATATGTGTGTAAATTTCACAGGAGACCCATGGTATGTACATGTTAGCCGTGCTATATCGGATGCAGTATCATCATGTCTGAGTGGCTTTACTTACTTATGTAATCTTACACATAGTTTTTGTCTTTGGAATTGTTGGACAGTGCACAGATTTTGAGCACATTTCTTCCTTCCATGCCTTACAGGTGGATCCGCACCCTACACTGTGGGTGAGGTGGCTTCATTTGAGGACCCCGACAACTCCAGTAAGTGTTGATATGTCTGTTATGTGTTGTGTTTGCTGGTGATGTGTGAAGGACTCCTGTGTGTTGAACAAATAGCAAGGTGTGATGTGCTGGCCCATGATTTGTCTTGTTCCATGAGTGGGATTTAATTTTCTCAGCATTTTGGAGTTTGCCAATGCTTATCCTATTGTCTTATCTAGGGATTCTAGGTCATTCCTGTAGGCCCCGCAATGTGAATTGGGTTGAGTCATGTGGATAACTCTTGTATCAACAAGAGTCTCACTGGACCTAATATCAGATTTAGTCAGCCTGTCAGACCCACATTCTCCCAGAATGGGGCTGCAAAATGCTTACCCACAGACTTCTGCTTCCCTATTCACTAATGTACTTATGAAACTGTAGGTTGAACTTCCTAGCAGCATGTAGCTCCACATGTAGTGCTACAAGTATGTGGCACTTGAGTGCAATGGCCTAGGTGTGCATGCAAATCATGGCCAGGGGTGTTCTTGCAACTCTGTGTTTGTTGTAAGTCATAGCTTAATGGAAGTATATGATGTGGACAAAGGTCTGCATTGCAAGACATGTGTGGCGCTGGGATTGGTCAAGGGTTTGCTGTCTCCTATTTGTAGATACACTTTACCTGTGGTGTGGGTGTTGAGCCAAACACATGTCCAGCTTTCATAAGCTTCCTCGGTGTCCATGTTGTTTGAAATTGTTAGTTGTTTCTCCAACCCCCCACCCTCAAACACAGGCATGGGTTTGTGAATAGTGTACCTAGGACTGATGATACAAGTATGTTACACATGTAAATCAGTGAATCTTTGGTCGGAATCTAGTATACACTCTTAGGTATAGCACATGAGTACTATACTAGCAAGTCCATTTACAACTTGCAGATAACGTGGCCCTAGATTTCCATCCCGTACACTGACATTTGTAGCCCTGGCATTGGCGGAGGATGTGCTGCATGATTGTTAGCTGACAACTGGCAGAACTCTGATGACAAAATCATGCCAGTTGTTACCCATCTTGTAGGGTTTGGATGTGCTATGTGTGATACGACTTTTGTAGGCTGGCCTGCCATGTACTTCCTCAGGGACATTCAATGATCTGTATGATGATAGGAGCTGTTACAAGTACAGTAGATGGACTGTCTGATTTACTTCTTGTGCCATTTCACACAATGCAGTTCCTAATGTAAGTTTTTTCCTTTGTCTTCACTGCTGCTAATATGACACTCATCCAGGTCCGTGAATTCCAGAGGCGGGCAATGCGTTACCAGCATATCCTTCTGGTAGAGTCGGGGTACAGAAGGATGGCCCGAAGATACAGGACCGAACGTGCCTCCGGAGCCTGGAGGGCTTTCCCACAGGGTGGCCCTACTTTGCCCACCACAGCCACCACCAGCACGACCACCACTACCACCCAGGTGGCACCACCCACAGCTGGGACCGTTGTCCCAACAACATCTGCAAGTGCTCCAGGCCCTAGCAGTGGACCACCTTCAGGGCAGCCCACAGGCATTGACAATATACGGCCACACACGTCCTCAGCTGGTACCTAGACCACCCCATCTGCAACAATTGACCCTGCTGCTTTTGTGGACATGCAGCTCAAAATGGACCGTGTCCTCTGGAAAATGAGTCACCTGCGGCGGGATGTTCCCCATATCAACAGGCGTGTGCAGTCCGTTAAGCGGACCCTCCGGAGGGCCAACCTCTAAACTTTGTTGATGGACATGATTCCCTCCCCTCCCTCCTCTTTCCTTATTCTTATACTTAGTTGGCTTAGGGGGCTTAGTGTTAGGTTAGTATAGGCTGTTAGTTTAGTTAGTGTTCGTGGGTGTGGGGTCCTGATTACTTCAATTTTTTCTTTCTGAGTGTGTGGGTGGGTGGCTATGTTGGGGTTCTTGTGTCCTTAAAATAAAAATACAATTAAAAAATAAAAATAAAAAATACAAAAAAATATATATTTGTTTAGGATAGGATAGTATGTGTTTAGATTAGTATCTGTTGTCCTCCATGTGTCCCGTCTCATAAGAGGGTTGGGGGGGGTGATGTTTAGAACGTTTCGTCACATGTGATAAGTACGTTTAGGTTAGGTTAGTTAGGGACAGTTGTGGGTAATGAGTAGTTAGAGTAGATTAGGGTAGGTAAGACTTTTCCCTGAGTTTCCTCTTCTGTTATTACCGTTTAATAAATATGTAGTGAACCCTTTACAGTATGTGTGAAATGCTTATAGATCAGGGCCTTGGCATAAGTGTACATGAATTCTGTCCTATTACATTTGTGTCCTATACTGCGAAGAAATCCCAACTGAGCTGTAAGATTGGCAGCTACCCCAGAGCTACCTTGCAAAGATTCCACCATTCATTGCAACCACCAATCACAGTTACTATGAATCCCAATGTGTTTTTTTCATCACGTATGTTTTCAAAGTCACAAACAGTGCTTCTAGATTTGGTATTGGGGACACTGTGTTGTGTCTGACTGCAGTGTAATGTTCAAGGAACCTCTTATTAGCTGAGTGGTAGTATGCACTCTTGTAGTACCGTGTTCATGACTCACAGAGATCATTTGTGACACTGTTCAGCATGATTACTTATTTGGATGTAAACTCAGACACCTTCATTCATGCAGTTTGTTGACTGTTTGCTTAGATTTGTAGGCACTGTTATATGTGTTAGCATTGCATGGTGGCTACATTTTGCTGCCACTATTTGATGGCTTAGATATCCCTTGAGAAAGCATTATTCTGTACAACACAGCATTGTGGTGTATGGTTTCTCTTTTCATCAGATATTACCCTCAGGAACGGCAGAGTATGGTGCAATCCAGGCCACTGTGCATAGTTATCAGACTACATAATTTCAGGACAGTTGTATTGACAAGCTATGTGATTTGACAGGAGGCAAAATTCAGTGATCTACTGCATGGTTGATGTGTCACATTACACAGAGACAAAGTGGTTGTGTAAGTGCTATTTATTGAAAAGTGCTGTAGTGCTATATGTACATTGTCCATGATTGTGAGTCCATTATAGTGACATCTTCCATTGTGATCCTATACAAGTGCTAAAGGAAAATACATTTGACATGCTCGGGTGATGTGTCAGACAGTGCAGAGGGACAGGATTTGCCAATGAGTAAGTGAGAGACAAGCACTAGGCAGGCTGACAAGATATACAGTGGTTTGCAGAACAGTCATTGAGTACAGTTGTTGTAAGACTGGCATGTTACAAAGCGCTGGACCTTGGTAATAGTTGGCCATGTGGCAGGGCCTAGTGCTTCCGGGTACTTTTCCGTGTGAAGGTGATCTGTTCCACATCTTCTTCTTCTGATGTGTGTGTTGCCTCCTCTGTCCTTGGTGGTGGTGGTTGTGAAGGGGCAATACACACCTCAGTGTTAGAAGACGTGGAGTCAGACATCCCGGTCGCTGCTACCTGTGAAGATCTTAAGGGCAGTACTACTGCAAGTAGGATCTGCTTATTCTTGAGAATAGCAGCCAAATCACAATGGTAGGCAGCCAGGTCGGCCCTGAGGGGTGCAATGTTGCAGTTGTGCACGCGTTGACAGGATTGCTGTTGTAGGTGTTGGGTCAACTGTATTACAGCTGTGCTGATTTCCTTCAACCGTTTTTCAAGTTCCTGCAAGATAGTTGTTCGCCCTTGCATAGCTGCTGCCTGTTCTTCAGTTGACATCATGCACGAACGCACCCCCTCTAGGCTGGCTGCCATATTTTGCATCCTCAACCGCACCTCCTTGGCCAGCTCCCGCTGTACTCCGACTATAGTTCTCTCAAAGCTGGTGCCTGTGTCATCTGGGTCTTCAGCTGTATTGGAGCTGGCAGGTCTTACAATTGGTGTTGTGGGTGGGTCCTCTGTGATGGCTGCTTGTTCTGTGCTCCTCCTGGTGACTGAAGGTGGGGTCTGGAGGGTTCCAACCACATCTTGGAGGGTCTGGTGGCTGATGTTTGTCAGCTCATCATCCATGTCATCAGGGTAGTCCTGGACAGGCAAACCCGCAGGAGATCCATCGTCCTCTGCAATGAAATAGGGTACAATTAGTGTGTCTGTGTTGTGGCATTAGTGATGTGACATGCCTGCCTAGTGATGATTTCACATTGTGATCTTGTTTCCTGTTCAATGCTCCAGTCTTTCAGATGGGCATTCTCCCAGTCCTATGCCCCACCTGCATGTCACATGTATTGTGGTAAGTTTTTTGACTTGTCGGCATCATCTCCTCTAGTGTTGTTTTAGGCCACATAATGAATTGCCACCTTCTTGTCCTACTCAACCCTCCGACTACATCCATTCTAATGGCGAGTCCTTTCACTGGCTGTGGGTGTTCTGATGGCACTACCACCACACTTAACAATCTGCACCTGCCCCAGTCTCTGATCTTTCACATCCACTTATATGTAGTTGAAATGTAGTGTATCCTATGTATAGCATTGTAATGGCACGATATGGATGTTAGCATTGGTAATGTGTACAGCTGATGTAGGGGAATGTGTGGACATTGGATTGCCATGATAGTCATAGCAGTGTCCTATTTCCTCCTTGACTGTGCAGGTGTATGTCATTGACCAGTTACATGTGTCCTCCCCCTCAATGCTGTTGTCTGAGCATTATGACTTTTGGGATGTTGCATTGTGACCCAGGCACAGGATGGACCCTGGCATATGCAGCATGGGTGTGACCTTAGTGCTGTGTAGCTCCTAATGTTGATGACATTGGCTGATGTTTGCGGGAACTATGGGCATTCACAATTGACAGGACTGGAACATTTGTCTTGTTTCAGGGGATTGTTAAAGTTGTCATCCTCAACCCACTAATTTAGTTGTGTATGATCCATGGGGACGTTACTGCCATTGGCTACTTGAGCTGCACACAGAGCAGAGGTGGTAGTGGCAACTGTTGTCACTGTTACATTCCTGTTGTCCGTATGGCTAGAGGTTGTTAATTGGGCCCTAGTTAATGTAGGGGGTATAGTGGCTGACGTGTGACGGGATGTCAGTTTGACGTTGTGCCCTTCCCTCCTGGCGTGGCTGTACCTTTGCTACATCATTGGCATGGCAGCATATCCCCATGGGACTGTTGTTGGTGTTGTGTTATGGTGTGCCTCAGCTTCTCTCTGTACAGGCCATGCCCTATGCCATACCCCTTTACACATGCCACTCCATGTATATCATGGCTTCCATGCATTTTGTGGTCAGTATCCCCCCCCCTTGTTGTAGTTGACATTAGTGGATTTTAATTCTCCATGCGACTTACCCTGCATGTGCGTTGTCTCCTGGTAGTCTGCGCTGTCCTGTCCTTGAATCCCTGTGATGATCTCCTCAGGGATGACGGCTGCGACCATCTCCTCCATGTGGTCCAGGGCCTCTTGGTGTGCTGGACTCCCACCTCCAGTCTGCAGTGCTGCCTTCCTGTTCCTGGCCATCTTTTTCTTGGTCCTGCGCTTGCAGTCATGCCAGCGTTTCTTGCACTCGATGACTGTTCTGCGTACTTCTGCCACACTGTTTATCTATCTTGTCAACAATTTGTTGCCATATTGCCTCTCTCCTACTGATTGGCAACTTTGAGGTGACAAACAGTTGGTGCTGGTGTTCCGTCACCTCTTTCACCAGAATTTCATGTTCCTCTGCACTGAAGTGACACTTTCTTTTTTTCTTCACACTGTCCTGGTTCTTGTGTGGGTCCTCCTGGCTGGTTCCTGGTCTGTTGTCATCTTCCTGGGGTCTGTACAGGCATCTGGGATCCATTTTGGCTATCCTCTGCTGAAATGGCTGTGTTTGCGGGGAATTTTGATGATATCCGGTGTGCGGTGTCGTAAATCGACCCACAGTAATTCCCGCCGTTTTAACGTAATTTTGCTTTACGACTTGACGCCGTGGTGTGCGTAAAAAAAATGACTTACCCCTGTGGTTTGCGCCGCCATGCGTCAAAGTATAAATTTGACGCCCGCACGGCGCACCAAAATGGCGTTAGCCAGCGGTAATATTTTTGACGCAAAACTGCGCTGGCCCAGTTTTGCGTCAAAAAGTATAAATATGGGCCTTAGTGTTTTGATAACTGTGAAAGCTTTAGAAAAGCCTCACTGTGGGGTTTATTTACAAGCCCCTTGCGTCGCCGGTGCGTCACTTTTATATGGGAAAAACGTATGCACTGGCGGCTCAAGGGGCTTGTAAATAAGCCCCTATATGTTGTTTCCTCTATTTGAACTATCATAATGTAAAGTTCTCAATAGCCACGAATGATGAGCGGCAGAGTGGTGTTTCCTTCATTTGCCTTGGAAGCTTTGCTCACGGAGGCCTGTGGGACAGATGGCTCTAAAACAACATTTTGTCTTCACTGACAAACTGTCTTAAGACGACAAAGGCCTTGAGTAGGGTGACCAGGCTTCCCGGATTTGCCAGGACAGTCCTGGTTTTTCACTTGTTGTCGCAGGAGATTTTGGGAAACTTAGCCCATGTCTCGGTTTTTAGATAGGGTTGCCTGAAAATGGTGGGAGGTGATTTTTTTTTCCTTTTCAAAAGAAGAGATAGTTAGCAGGTGTTCTCAGAAAGCAATCTAATTAACGGCTATTATAATGGCTTTAAAAATTGCATTTTATTTATGTTCTTAGCGCCTCTGCTATAATTCTATACTGACGAGTGCTGCCATTCTGTGCACTCTGTTGAAGTAAAATTGTAGTTCTTATATTTTGTGGAAATGTCCCGGTTTTTGGTTTTCAAAATCTGGTCACCTTAGCCTTGAGTCACTTGTGATATGGCCCACTGAGGCCCATGACTCACTAGAGATTGCCGTGGGCAACTGTTTTCTGCACAAGGCCGACTCTTGCACTTATCTCCCAATCTATCACAGAAGTAACAGGCAGTGTCACAGGTCCACGCAATTAGCAGTCACAGTTCAGAGAACTCCCGCTGCTTTTTTCCAGAGTGCACCAGAACATGAAGACGGCAGACTACCAGTGCATGTTTTCAAACTGCCATCAACGTGATGGAAGCTGCAATGGGGAACCAATTCCTTTGAAAAAATAAAAGCGCACGAATCAACTATTGCATAACATCCTGTTGTCAATGCCAAACGTGTTTAATAAATTTATTTTTAAGGGACGAAACATTCCACTTTGTAAGCATGAACTCGTGCACGTCGTCTCACACGCAATAGCCGTCGATACAATAAATGGTCACTTAAAGAAAAGTGCTATGACGCGGGCAGCGCGTGGCTGTGTCATAGTGCTTTTTGCTGCTTTTCAGAAGGACGGCTTAGAGGGGGGTGTAACTCTAAATAAGTTCAAGAACCTATGGATGGAGCCGCAGGGAGGGGAAGTGGGAGGGGACAGAACTATTACCTCTGTCACAGGAGTCTCCAACCTTTTCAGTAAAAAGAGCTATTTATGTTGAAGGGAAACCATGCTGAGTAACATATACAGTTGAAATTGTGACCAGATTAGAAATGATTACATTAGTGGCCACCATATGCATGATTACCAGCAGTGATCACCTCAGTTCATCCAGCATGGTGGGCAGCTGTATTTTAAACAAGCATTGGCAAAGCTAATAGGTCGCGCCTCTGGGTTAGCCATTTTCTTTGGCAGTTGGGTGTGGGTGGTAATGGGCGGCAGGTGGGGAAATGTAGTGGTGGGGTGGTGCTAGGTTGGGTAATGGGACAGTTAAAAAAAGCACCATGAAGCGATGAGCCCTTGCTGCATCATATAATTTTTTTTAACTTTTGGGAGGGGGAAAAGAAACACTCAGGGGAGGGAGGGAGAGTGTTAGTGGGGAGAAGAAACAGGGTTGGATGGGGGAGGAGAAGAACCAGAATGGGTGCGCGTGGGGAAAGGTTAAAAAAAAAATGACTATGACCAGGCCAGTGCTGAACACGTCGTAGCATTTTTTTTATTAAAAAAGGAATAGTACCTGAATCACAGTACAAGCATTAGATGGCCAGCGGAGGAATATTAATTAAATGTATTTAATCTGTGCTTGAGCCATGGGCCACATCTAGCAAAGGAAGTGATGCTTGGCAACCGTTGCCCAATTAGAAGGGAGCAAAGAAGAGTAACAACATTGCAAATTAATGGTATGTAATGGGCAGGTTCCATGCCCATTATAGAACTCAAAAGTTTTTCAAGCTTGAGTGCACCTGCTAGCGCATGCTCGTGCAGACAAAACATAAAATGACTTTGTTAATATTGAATGCCTCTATGTGGGCAATACATAACAGCCAGAGCTGCAATGTACCTGGCGCCATGGCAGTAAGTCCCACAATGCAACATGATTTATCACTGAAATGTCAGTTTTAAATATATATTGCAAAATCAACTATTGTCTCCAAAGTCAGTTTGATATCTGAAAATTGACACATTTTCATCTGAATTACATGGTTTTCAATTTTTGTATAAATATACTATTTCAACTTAGCATAATCTTCTAATGTAGTTGGTTGGGCTTCACACAGCTGAGCTACTTACAGGGAGCTGGAGAGCTACTAGTAGTAGGGTGACCAGAATTTTAAGGCCAAAAACTGCGGCAGTTCACAAAAAATAGAAGGACTACAATTTTACTTCAAACGAGTGCACAGAATGACAGCGCTCATCAGCATAGAGTTACAGAAGAGGTACTAAGAACAAATAAAATGTAATTTTTAAAGCCAGTATAATTCCTGTTAATTAAACTGCTTTCTGATAACACCTGCTAACTATCTCTTCTATGGAAAACAAAAAAATCACCTCCCACAGGTGACCCTCTTTATAAACTGGGACATGAACTAAATTTCCAGAAATCTGCAGGGACAGCTGGTAATAAAAACTGGACTGTCCCGGCAAATCCAGGATGCCTGGTCACCCTAATTAGTAGCTCACCAATTACTTGTTGGAGAAGCCTGTTCTATCATATTGGGAGCAATGGACGGACATGGATTAACTTGAATTTATCTGTACTTGGTCCCTTGTCCACAGAAATGATCAGAAATTATGTTTCACCTGCACTGGCCAATTAGGGAGACTGTGAAGAAGAGTGCTGTGAAGTCAACAATTGGTAAGCAATGGACAGGCTTCAAACCCTTTTTGTATACAATAGTGTCTTGCAAGTGAGACACATACATTATCAAATGCTCTTGAAGACTCGACCCTGAAAATGATACATCTTTGTCTAAGTTAAGGGTCCCTCTTGTTTTAAGAGCCTTGACACCGATCCCACTTAGGGACCATCAACAATGTCAGTACCAAGTCCATTAGCATAGACATCTTCAACATCATGCTCCTCAGCTAGCATAAACTTTGAAAAATCAGCACCAGGAACAGGGTGAAATGGATGAAAGACAGAAGACAGAAAGAGGAAGGAAAAAACTTGAGTCCTGGGAAAGCTAGGTGCAAAACTTGAGAGAAAGACATTAATACCAGGAGAAGTGTACCCAGGAGCAACAGATAAGCTAAGGGGCAGATTTATCATTATGTGATGCAGTGCTGCAAGCCACCTTGCTGCGCTGTGTGACATGGTAAGGGCTGAAATGCACCATATTGAAAATAATATAGGGCATTCCTGCTTTTTCCCAGCATTGGTGCACAATATTCTGCCTTGTGCAAATGCAGACACTATTGTACCATGGTGCAAGGGTGCCTGCCTTGTAAGGAGGATTATTTTTATGCAGGAAACGAGACATTCCTGCACAAAAACAATCCTTTGAAGCACTTTCCTCTTTCTGTGTGTGCTACAGAATGCTCCACTGCCAACCTTAGCCTTCATATAAAGGCACAAGCCCATATCATCCTTGCTTTGAAGGCCCTCCACTGGCTACCAGTTGCTGGAAGATTCAATTTTAAGCTGGTTTGTCACCCACAAGGTAATAATAGGTAATGACCCAATTTTCACCAGGAGGAAAACAACCAAATACATCCAGCCCAGGAACAAGGTGGCACAAGGTGCAAAACTATGGAACTCCTTAGCAGCAAATACAAGGGCCACTCAGAATCCTATAACTTTCTGAAGATTGATTAAGAGCTGGCTGTTTCCATGTGACTTCAAGACCTCTACGAAAAAATCCAATCACACTCAACAATATCCAATCAACTTGCACGGATATAAAAAACATACTACTATAACATTAGTTTAAATCGGAAGGTCTGAAGATAAATATGTGTGTTTTCATGTTTTTCAAGCTTCAGTAATGGAGCTCAAAAATAAATATCCTAGGGTGACCTCATATGTTACCGAAACTGAAAATCCTGATACGTCTGCTGGCCTATGGAACAACATTTGCAACCCGGTCCCTATGCATCCAGATACATAGGTGACTTGTAAAAATAAAAACATGGAGTGTTAGGAATTGGGCTTATGGTTGGCAGGGATATGCACCCCGTCCTAGCAAGAACCGCAATCGCAGTCAGGGCAAGTGAGATACACACCATAAATTAACCTGTGCTCATCCTCTAGTAGCTGAGCACAAAGCAGGCAGGCTTAACTTAAAAGGCAATATGTAAAGTATTTGTGCAACAGTTCAAACAGTAAAACAGTGAAAACACCAAACAAAAGACACCGAACCTGGTTAGAAATATACAGCTTAATTTTAGGAGCAAAACAAGTCCAAAACAACAAAGATCCAATAAGTAGAACTCGAGATATGAAGTTTTAAAGATTAAAATGTAATATAGTGCTTAAAATCATACAGCACCAAATGGGCTGTAGCGTTAGACTCGGTGAAATCCATAAGAACAGGACAACCGCGATGGAGCATGGGTCATATAAAGTCCCAGACAAGTTCACCGAAGATTTACCTTCTCAAGAGTTGAGCCAAGAGTCCAGTTCGCAAGACAGAAGTTCACCATGAGCAAGGAGAGCATGGCTAGCAGTACTATGCGGGTGCAAAGTCAGCAGGGTATCGCAGATGGGTGGACTGGAGCCTTGTGAGTGGCAATGCGTGCTGTGCACAGAGACAAGTTTGTGGCTGTTCACACAGATTCTTCGAGTGAGCTGTGCGGTTTAGGTACAAGTGGGCCCGTTCTTGGTCGGGAAGAGACCAAAAGCTTGATTTCAGCAGCCAAACACTATGGGGCATATTTATACTCTGTTTGCGCCGAAAGTGCGTCAAAAAGTTTGACGCACGTTCAGCGCAAACCTTGCCCCATATTTAAACTTTGACGCCCGAGCCCGCGGATGTCAAAATTCCTCTGTGTGAGTCATTTTTTGGATGCGGGAAACTGCCTTGTGTTAATGACATATGAGGTAGGCGTTCCCGCCCAAAAAATGACTTTAAGTCCTGTGCGCCTTATTTATATTCCAGCGTCATTTTGACGCACAGGAGAGGGCGGGCCTTAAAAAACGGCGCACAGCCTGATGTGGGCCGTTTTTTAATGCCTGGGTCAGGGCAGTCTTTAAGGGATCTGTGGGCTCACTTCCATGGTCTCTGACCATGGAAGGAGTCCAGAGGTGCCCTTCCCTGCCGCCAGGGACACCCCCTGCCACCCCCTGCCACCCTCACCCACCCCTGGAGGACACCCATGGATAGGGGGGACCCATCCCAGGTAAGTACAGGTAAGTTGAGGTAAGTATTTTTTAGATTTTTTTAAAGTGGCATGGGGGGCCTAATTTGGGCCCCCAACATGCCACTATGCCAAATGACCATGCCCAATGGCCATGCCCATGGGACAGAAGTCCCCTGGGCATGGCCATTGGGCAAGGGGGCATGACTCCTGTCTTTGCTAAGACAGGAGTCATTTCAATGGGGGTTGTGCGTCAAAAAATGGCTCAGGTCCGGTTTGAGGCATGTTTTTTGCCTCAAACCTGACTTGCACCATTTTTTGACACACAACCCCTATTTTTCCCTACGCCGTCGCTGCCTGGTTTGAGTCATTTTTTTTTTTACTCTGACCAGTCCACAGCGCCGGCTAACGTCATTCCTTAAATAAGGGGCCCGCAGGGCCCGTAGGAATGGTGTTAGCAGGCAGTGAAATTTTTGATGCAAACCAGTGCCGACGCTGGTTTGCGTCAAAAAGTATAAATATGGGCCTATATCCATGGGTGCAGGACTGGAGTGGAGCATATTGGTGGTCGGGGACTGGTTGAAAATGGGTCTAGAAGGTGTAGTAGATGAGCTGGAAGTCTTTTGTGTACCTGAGACTTCAGAAAAACAGGAGGCAAGCCAGCAAGCACTTGGAGTCACTTTGGTTCTGGGTTGGAGAAATTATGGTCCAGTCCTTCTCACTACCAGACAAGGAGGGAGGCAAGTTAGCACAGCAGAGCAGGGGTCCAGCAGAGTGATAGTTCTTTCAGCAGCACGGCAGTTCTTCCTGGCAGACGATACACAGATCCAGAAGTGTCCTGAGTTGGTGGGCTCTGAGGCCCATTTCGTATACACAGTGATGCCTTTGAAGTGGGAGAAACTTCACAGAGAGGTGTTTGAAGTGCACAGAATCCCTGGCCTTCCTGCCTTAGATCCAGACTCCCTAAAGGGGGTTATGTTGCCATTTGTGTGGATTTGGGACACAGTCTATTCAGGTTTAAGTGTCAGCACCCACCTCCCGTCCAGCCCAGGGTGGCCCATCAGGCTGTGGATGGCCGATCATTCACACCTAAGCCCCATCTGTGTATGGCTGACTGGAGGGAATGCACAGGAGAGCAGCTCTCACCCACCCAGACATGTAGTCAGAGACAGGCAGAAGGCCCCTGAGGGTTAACGTAGGAAAATGACAACTTATTAAAAGTAGCATTTTCAGAATTACAATTTAGAATCCAACTTCACCATAAGTTGTGATTTTAAATTCTCATTCCAGAGACACCAAACTTGGGGTCCCATCTCTTCCCAATTGGAAATTATACTTTTAAAATGTAATAACACAATCCAGAAGTTATCCTATGAGAGAGATAGGCCTTGCAGTAGCAAAAAAACGAATTTAAGAGTTTATCACTACTAGGACATGTAAAACTTAAAAGTACATATCCTACTTTGTACATGCACCACACCCTGCCCTTGTGCTGTCTAGGGCCTACCTTAGGGGTGAAATATTTATTAAGAATGAAGGCTTAGGCCTGGCAAGAGGGTTAACTTGCCAAGTCTACCTGGTAAACTAAGACTGCACACACAGGATCGGCAATGGCAAGCCTGACTTTTGGTAAACGGCTATTTGAGTGGGTGGCACTATCAGTTTTGCAGGACCATTAGTAGCATTTAATTTACAGGCAATGGGCACAAGTTGTGCACTTTACTAGGGACTTACAAGTAAATTAAATATGCCAATTATGGACAAGCCAGTGTTACCATGTTTCAAGCAGAGATCACATTAACCTTAGTACTGGTTAGAAGTAGTAAAGTGCCCAGAGTCCTAAAGCCTGCAGAAACGAGGTCAGCAAAGCAGGAGGCCAGAAGGCAAACATGTTAGGGGAAACCTCACCAAGGAACCCAGGTCTAACACAGAGGATAGTGAATCAGCTGAGTCAACCTAGAAACCCCCCCTTAATGTAACACTGAGGCTAAGAGATTTGTCTGCTACTTTCCACAATCACCTTCATATAATCTAACCACCTCAGTGAGTGAAAAAAACGGTCCCAGGATGTGACTTGGAAGTTAGACCTTTGGAGCACCTTGACTCTGAGCACACCAAACTACTGTTCTACCCGAGCTATGCATATAAAGGCCCCCATGACGTTTTAAATGTATGGGAATATTTTAATATTCTTAAGCTCCATACCACTGCTAGCTCACATCATCTCAACAGACACCGCTAGTGCAGAGTTTCTCAAGCCTTGAGGGTATCAAAGGACCAAACTAACATTAGTTACATGGTGCTCAGTCTGCTGCGCCGAAGATATTCTAGCAAAGAAAGACATATCAGAAGAATAAGCATCAAAATATCCTAATAGTGGGTGGATGCAAATCCAACACAGTTAACTAATCCGCAATGGGTCATGATAAAAAAAGTCATTGGTAAATCACATTCAAGACTGGAGCTGGCTTTCGGCAGCATTAGTTTTGTCCAGCAAAAAATAAAAAAACTCATGTAATAAGCACCCACTTCTACCAATTTAGTCAAGCTGCGTATCTTTTGGTGGAACGTGAAAGGTCCTCAGCAAAAAAATGACTTATCCATAAGTTATTGCCTTACGGAAGAAGTACAACATAATCATTCTACGGGAGACATGGAGTCTGTCTTTAATACCAGTGATAGGCTTCATTGCAGTAATCAACCCATCAGATAACTAGCAAAAAGGTAGACATAAGGGTGGGTTGTCTATCACCCTTTCTTCGGACTTAGCTCAGGAAATCACAAAAATCTCATCCCAGGAACCTTGCTTTCTCTGATTTCAAGTGGAAATTGGTCTCCATTTGAAGACACAAAACTGTTAATTCAAGACATGTACATATATCTTCTGCACAGGGAAAAATGGAGCTTGGGTACAGGATGCAAAGTTCACAGACCTTAGAGTCTTGAATGGAAGGGTCAGTGATGATCAACCTCCCTTATATACTTTTTCCTCCATGAAAGCTCGATCGACTGTTGACCATCCCATACCATGGCAAGCTTGCCAATATTTAAATACATAACCAGTGACTCCACAGTTCCTCGAGCTGGAAGTGACCACTTTTCACAGCATCTAGAGCTTTCAGCAGGAACTTCCCTTTGCTGGAAAGCCAACAACTTGCATACCGACAACTTAAAAAAAACTATGGGGCAGATTTATTGAAAAGTGGTGCAACGCGGTGCTGTGCCAAAATTTACTGCGCCGTGCTGTGTCACTTTAGAAACGCAGGGATGCGCAGTATTTAAGTGAATACAGCATACACCTGTGTTTTTCCCTGCCCTGGCGCTAAATTTAGCTGCCAACACCAACGCAGGCATCCTTGCACCATTGTGCAAGGATGTCTGTGTTGTGGGGTGTGATTGTTTATGTGCGGGAAGGTGTCCCTTTCTGCACATAAACTGGCATTTAGCTTTTTATATGCATGTGGCAGAATGCAGTACGCATAGAAAAAGCAAAATACAAGGAGGAATAAAAGTATTCCTCCTCATTGCCCCCTACTTATGCCACCTCTCGGGGTGGCGTTAGATTTTGGCGCTGCCTCAGGTTTACGTGATTTCATAAATCTGAGGCAGCGTCAAAATGCAATGGCCTTTGCGCCATATTTATCCCCCATGCTAAAATCCAGCACGGGGGATGAGGGCCTTAAATAATGGCCCTAAGCTTGCTTAGCACTATTATATAACACCTGGGTATGGGAAGGCATTAAGGGACCTATAGGCATATTTCCATGGTCAGAGACCACGGAAAGTGGCCACAGGTGCCCTTCCCTGGCCCCAGGGACACCTCCACCCACCCCCATCCACACTAGAAGGTCGCCACAGGATGAGGGACCCATCCCAGGTAAGTATATATATTTTTTTCTATTACCACACTCGGGGGCCCTGACTTGGGGCCCCCCTGCATGGTGCTGGCCCCTGGGCATGGCCATTGAGGTGGTGGGCATGGCTCCTGTCTTTACTAAGACAGGAGCCATGTCCATGGGAGTTGTATGCCAGAAAATGGCGCTACACTGCTTAGAGGAAGTTTTTCTGCCTCTAAACAGTGTAGTGCCATGATTCGGTGCACAAACCCGGTTTCCCCTACGCCTCCCCCGCCCTGTTAGCGTCTTTTCCTAGGATGCTAACATGGCATTAGCGCCGGCTAGCGGCATTCTATGAATATGACACCTGGCTGGCGTCTTGGAATGGAGCTAGCCGGCTCTATACTTTTTCACGCAAAACTGCACTAATGCATTTTTGCATGAAAAAGTATAGATCTGGCCCTAAATTGGAGTGCCGTGCTCAGTGACGGGATTGTGGATAGTTGTATAAACTACAAATAATCCCCAGCAAGCCAGTACAGGAATGGGAAATGTTTTCAGACACATTTTTGACAGAATATACTGTCAAGGACCACAAAAATACACACTGTCCCCTACGTCTAGACAAAACTGGTGGTACCCTTCCACTCTGAGACTGGAGGAAAGGGAACTACACTGAAAAATAAAACACTCCAAACAAAACTAACAGCCACCAGCCTGACTGGACAAGGTTAAATATTATGACAAAAGAACAAAAAAGTCCATCTGAGATGCCAAAATACAGCACCGTGTCATGTTATGTTAATTTAATTTAATACAGAGCACAAATCACCCCCTGAGGGTTTCTCAGTGCTGTGGTCAGACACAGGTAAAAATAGAACAGTAAATTAAAATAAGACTGTCTTAAGCAGTTTCCAGAATTTGACACCGTCAGTACAAGTGTGGATGTTGAGGGTAAGTTATTCCAATAGTAACGGGCCAGGTATGATAAATACCTGCCTCCGCATATTGTTAGTCGGATGCAGGGGATGATAAGTAAAGCTTTGTCCTTAGATCTCAAATTCATAACTAGCTCGAAGTATTTGATCTTCTGAGGTAAGTAACCGGGACCTTTTCCCCATTAATGATCTGTGCGTAAGGCAACATATTGTGAAGATTATTCTTTTCCTCACTGGAAGCCAGTGTAAGGCTCTCAGAAAAGGAGCAGAGCCAGAAGGGAGGTTACAAACAAGTAGTGCTGCTGTGTTTTGTACTACTTGCAATTTAAACATTAATGTCTCATTTGCTGAAACAGATGGTGCATTTCCATAGTCTCTACTGCTAATGATTAGTGCCTGGACTAGATTTTTCGTGGCAGAAAGAGGAAGAAAAGGAAACTCTTTCCTCAGCATGGGCATTGTGTTAATGTTGATACAGTAGAGGGTATAACCTCTTACTTTATAGATAAGGACTGTTCCATTTTAACATCAAGTTTTTTGACTACCTGCCTGTGAGACGGAGCTGTGCCTAATTCAGGAGGCCACCATTCCAAGGACCACAGTTGTTGGGCCTTGCCAATCATTATGATCTGTTTTGTCAGCATTTAACTGTAAGCAGTTTGTATTGATCCATTCTGCAATCGCTCTCATACCTTTGGAGAAACTGTATTTTACTTTGTCCAGGTCTTTATCAAAGGAAATACCATTAAATCTTCTGGGGGAAGCTCTTTATCGCTAGCAAAGGAGGCAACCCAAAGAGTTCTGGCTTATTGCCAACCGCTTGGACAAGGGAGAAGCAGCAGCGAATGATGCAAACATTAGTGTGAATGACTGGCTTACTTACTTTTCAAGTCACCAAATTATGGAGGCAATGGAGGATGACACCGTAGAACTTACTTAGCGGTCTACCAGGAACAAAGTCACAGGCAAAAAACTGAGGGCCATATTTATACTTTTTGACGCAAAACTGCGCCGGCGCAGTTTTGCGTCAAAAATATTACCGCCGTCTAACGCCATTTTGGTGCGCTGTGCGGGCGTCAAATTTGTACTTTGACGCACGGCGACGCAAACCACAGGTGGGAGTCATTATTTTTGACGCACACCGCAGCGTCAAGTCGTAAAGCAAAACGACGTTAACGCGGCGGAAATGACTGTGGGTCGATTTACGACCCCGCAAACCGGATATGCGCCATTTTTTGACGCAATAGCGTAAAAAAAAAAAAACGCAAACACTGCCATTTCACCAGAGGAGAGCCAAAATGGATCCCAGATGCCACTACAGACCCCAGGAAGATGACAACAGACCAGTAACCAGCCAGGAGGACCCACACAAGAACCAGGACACTTATAAGAAGAAAAGAAAGTGTCGCTTCAGTGCAGAGGAGCAGGAAATTCTGGTTAAAGAGGTGACGGAACACCAGCACCAACTGTTTGTCACCTCAAAGTTGCCAATTAGTAGGAGAGAGGCTATATGGCAACACATTGTTGACAAGATTAACAGTGTGGCAGAAGTACGCAGAATAGTCATCGAGTACAAGAAACGCTTGCATGACTGCAAGCGCAGGACAAAGGAAAGGATGGCCAGAAACAGGAATGCAGCACTGCAGACTGGAGGGGGGAGTCCAACACACCAGGAGGCCCTGGATCACATGGAGGAGATGGTCGCAGCCATCATCCCTGAGGAGATCATCACAGGGATTCAAGGACAGGACAGCGCAGACTACCAGGAGACAACGCACATGCAGGGTAAGTCGCATGGGGAATTAAAATGCAATAATGTCAACTGTGAGCGGGGGGGATACCGACCACAAAATACATGGAAGTCATCATATACATGGAGTGGCACGGGTAAAGAGGCACGGCATGGGGGCATGGCCTGCACAAACAGAAGCTGGGGCACACCATTACACTACACCAACAACAGTCCCATGGGGGCATGCTATCATGCCAACGATGGAGCAAAGGGAAAGCCACACCAGGAGGGAAGGGCACAACGTCAAACTGACATCCCGGCACACGTCAGCCACTATACCCCCTCCATTAACTAGGGCCCTTTTAACAACCTCTAGCCATACCGACAACTGGAATGTAACTGCGACAACAGTTGCCACTACCACCTCCGCTCTGTGTGCAGCTTAAGTAGCCAATGGCAGTAACCTCCCCATGGATCATACACACCTAAGTTAGGGGATTGAGGATGACAACTTCAACAATCCCCAGAAACAAGACAAAGGCCCCAGTATTGTCAAATGTCAATGCCCATAGTTGTCGCAAACATCAGCCAATGTAAACAACAATAGGAGCTACACAGCACTAAGGGCACACCCATGCTGCATATGTCAGGGTCCATCCTGTTCCTGGGTTACAATGCACCATCCCAAATGTCATACTGCTCAGACAACAGCATTGAGGGGGGAACGCATGTAACTGGTCACTGAAATACACCTGCACAGTCAGAGGAGGAAATAGGACACTGACACAATTATCAGGGCAATCCAATGTAACACACATTCCCCAACATCAGCAGTGCACATTACCAATGTCAACATCCATATTGTGTCATAACATTGCTATGCATAGGATATGCCACATGTCAAATACATTTAAGTGGATGTGAAAGATCAGAGATTGGGGCAGGTCCAGATTGTTAAGTGTGCTGCCAGGGGCATCAGAACACCCACAGCCAGTGAAAGGTCTCACCCTGAGAATGGATGTAGACGGAGGCTTGAGTAGGACAAGAAGGTGGCAATTCTCTATTTGGCCTAAACCAACACCTAGAGGCGATGATGCCGACAAGTCTAATAACTCAATAACATACATGTGACATGCAGGTGGGCAATAGGCCTGGAAGAATGCCCATCTGAAGGACTGGAGCAATGAACACGAAACAAGATCACAATGTGAATTCATCACAAGGCAGGCATGTCACATCACCCATGCCACAACACAGACACACTAATTGTACCCTGTTTCATTGCAGAGGAAGATGGATCTCCTGCGGATATGCCTGTCCCAGATTACCCTGATGACATTGATGATGAGCTGATAAACGTTCCCCAGGAGACTATCCAAAAGGTGAATGCAACATTGAATCCCTCAGGGCCGACCTGGCTGCCTACCATTGTGATGTGGCTGCTATTCTCAAGAACCAGCAGATACTCCGTGCTGCAGTACTGCCCTTAAGACCTTAACAGGGAGCAGCGACCAGGATGTCTTACTCCACGTCTTCTAACACTGCGCTGTGTGCTGCCCCTTCACAACCACCACCAACAAGGACAGAGGAGGCAACACACACATCAGAAGAAGAAGACATGGAACAGATCACATTCACAAGGAAAAGTACCCGGAAGCACTAATCCCTGCCACATGGCCAACTATTACCAAGGTCCTGCTCTTTGTAACTTGCCAGTCTTGCAACAACTGTACTCAAGTACTGGTCCGCAAACTACTGTATATCTTGTCACCCAGCCCAGTGATTGTCTCTCTCCTACTCATTGGCAAATTCTGTCCCTCTGCACTGTCTGAAACATCAACCCCAGCATGTCAAAAGCATTTCGGTAAACCCTTGTGTAGGATCACAATGTAAGATGTCACTATAATGGACTCACAATCATGGACAATGTACAGATAGCACTACAGCACTTTTCAATAAATAGCACCTACACAACAAATCTGTCTCTGGGTAATGTGACATATCAACTGTGCAGTAGATAACTGAAATGTGCCTACTGTCAAATTACGTAGCTTGTCAATACAACTGTCCTGATATTATGTAGTCAGATAAATCAGCACAGTGCCCATGATTGCATCGTACTCTGCCCATCCTGAGGGACATATCTGATGAAGTGAGAAACCATACCCCATCATGCTGTGTTGGACAGAAGAATGCTTCCTCAAGGGATATCTAAGTCATCAAATAGTGGCCACAAAATGTCACCATGCAATAATAACACATATAACAGTGCACACTAATCTAAGCAAACACTACAAAAACTGCATAAATGAAGGTGTCTGAGTTTACATACAAATAGGTAATCATGCTGAACTGTGTCACAAATGACGTTTGAGAGTCATGAAGACAAGAATACAAGAGTGCCAATGAGAACTCATCTTATAAGGGTGTCCTTGATCATCACACTGCAGTCAGACCTAAAACTGTTCCCCCAATACCAAGTCTGGAAGCACTGTTTGTGACTTTGAAAACACTTATCAACAGAAACACATTGTCATCCATATTAACTGTGATTGGTGGTTGCAACGAAGGGTGGACACTTTGCAAGGTAGCTCTGGGCTAGCTGCCAATAGTACAGCTCAGTTGGGATTTGTTTGTAGCATAGGACAGAAATGTAATAGTACAAAATTCATGTACACAGATTCCAAACCCAGGATCAAGTACCAGTTAACACATACTGTTAAGGGTTAAACAAATATTTATTAAATGCTAATCACAGAAGAGGAAACTGAGGGAAAAATCTTACCTACCCTAATCTACCCTGACTACTCATTACCCACAACTGTCCCTAACTAACCTAAGCTACACTTACTTATCACATGTAACGAAACGTTCTAAACATCCACCCCCACCCCCCTTATGAGACGGGACACATGGAGGACAACACATACTAACCTAAACACATACTATACTATCCTAAACAAATCTAAAAATGTTTGTATTTGTTATTTTTTTTTATTTTTTTTTTTTGGTATTTTTTTTTTTTTAAACACACAAGAACCCCAACATAGGCCCCCACCCACCCACCGACCCACACACTTAATAAGTAAAAATAGAAAGAATCAGGACCCCCCACCCACTAACACTAACTAAACTAACAGCCTATACTAACCTAACACTAAGCCCCCTAAGCCCACTAACTATAAGAACAAGGAAAGAGGAGGGAGGGGAGGGAATCATTTCCATTTCAAATACAGTCTATAGGTTGGTCCTGCGGTGGGTCCTCTTGATTGACTTAACACGCCGGTTAATGTGGCGCACATCCCGGCTCAGGTGGCTTAACTTGCGCAGCACACGGTCCATCTTCCGTTCCATGTTGTGGAAGGCTGCAGGGTCAACAGATGGAGCTGTGGCAATCTGGGTACCGGTGGAGGAGGTCTGTGTGTGTGTGGAGCCAGGCCCAGTGGGCTGTCCTGCACCTGTAGCAATGCTGGGGCCTGGAAGTGTAGCAGATGTAGGCACAACTGTCCCAGCTGTGGGTGGGGCCACCTGGCTTGAAGTGGTGGTTGTGCTGGTGGTGGCCGTGGTGGGCAAAGTAGGCCCACCCTGTGGGAAGGCTCTCCATACCCCAGAGGCCCGTTCATGGCGATATCGCCGGGCCATCCTCCTGAACCCCCGACTCCACCAGCAGGATGTGGTGGTATCTCATGGCCCGGCACTCAAATTCACGGATCTGGAGTCATGTTTGCAGCTGTGAAGACAAATGCAAATATTCTACATTAGTAACTGCATTGTGTGAAATGGCACAAGAAGTTAATCAGACAATACATCTACTGTACTTGTAACAGCTCATATCACAATACAGATCATTGAATGTCCCTGAGGAAGTACATGGCAGGCCAGCCTACAAAGGTCACATCACACATAGCACATCCATAACCTACAAGATGGGTAACAACTGGCTTTGACTTGCCATCTGAGTTCTGCTAGTTATCAGCTAAGAATCATACTGCATATCCTCCGCCAAGACCTGGGCTACAAATGTCAGTGTACGGAATGCAAAACTAAAGCCACATGGTCTGCAAGTTGTAACTAGACTTGCCAGTATAGTACCAAGTGCCATACCTGAGTCTGTATACTAGGTTCCAACCAAACAGTCACTTATTCACATGTATGTGTAACATACTGGTAGCATCAGTACTAGGTACCCCATTCACAAACCCATGCCCGTGTTTGAGGGTGGGGGGGGTGGATAAACAACTATCAATTTCCAACAACATGTACACCGAGGAGTGTATAGAAAACTCCACACATGTTTGGCTCTACACACACACCACAGGTAAGGTCTATCAACAATTAGGAGTCAGCAAACCTTAGACCAATCATAGGGCCACACATGTCAGGAAATGCAGAACTTGGTACACAACATATACTTTCAGTAAGGCCTGACTTACATCAGACACAGAGTTGCAAGAACACCCATGATCATGATTTGCATGCACACCTAGGCCATTGCACTCAAGTTCCACATACTTGTAGCACTACATGTGGAAGTACATGCTGCTAGGAGGTTCTACCTACAGTTTCAGAAGTATGTTGGTAAATAGGGAAGCTGAGGTCTATTGGAAAGCAATTTGCTGAGAATGTGGGTCTGACAGGCTGACTAAATCGGAGCTGACTTCCAGTGCGACTCTTGTTGATACAAGTGTCATCCACATGACTAACCCCAGTACTCACAGTGGGGCCTACAGGAATGGCCTACAATCCCCAGATAATACCATTGGATACGCATTGGCCAACTCAAAACATTTGAGAAACTGAAATCCCACTCATGGAACAAGAGAAATGATTTCCCAACGCATCACACCTTGCTATGCGTTCAACACACACAAGTCCATAAACAGAAAACACAACATATAACAAACATATCAACACTTACTGGAGTGGTCGGGGTCCTCAAATGTCACCACCTCTCCCACATTGTAGGGTGCCGGTCCACCTGTAAGGCATGGAAGGAAGAAATGTGCTCAAAATCTGTGCACAGAGCAACAATTTCATAAACATATACAATGTGTAGGCTGAATAAGGAAATGGCAGCCATTCAGACATGATGATACTGCATCTGATATATCACGGCCAACTTGTACATAGCATGGGTCTCCTGTGACAGTTACACACATATCTGCACACATACATTGGCTCTAACTATCATGTGGTTGCAAACATGCCCCGTAATTGGTGACCAGAAAAAATATGGAGTGTAATCGTCTCATCATGTGCATCCAAGAGAGACATCCAAAGCCTGGTTACTTGAGGACTGCATTACCAGTCAAACATGCCTTGTGGCCATGACACATTTATTACACATAGGTACAATGTACAGAGGGAGGGGCAGGGACTTTTGTAAGCCCTCCTGTTGTTACATTTGATTCAATTGATGTTGCCCAGCTATGGTGATTTGCACCAACCATGGAGATGTGAAGCCATGTGCATACCTTTGGACTGCCATCCATATTTGGAATGTGGCACAACTAACTCAAACAAACATTCTAAGATGTTAGTTGAGGGCACCTTACACCTTTTCACAATGTTTTCAAATCCAGATCTGACATGTACCTAAAAAGATAAAGGAACACAATAATCCCAAACATTCATAGTACTTCCGTGAGTGCTTTCCTTCCACACTCACCAGACTCACATGAGACATATGTCTGAGCCACTTTGCTATTATCAATTGACGTGAAGGCAGCACTCATTTTCTGCATCATGTAGTGATTCTAAAGTCAGTCTAGCTATTGCGTCAACAAAGTTAGCCAATATGTTGGTACATCTTTACTTCTCTGTCAAAAGTGCCCTATATAGACATGATTGGCTCCTATTTTGTTTGGTTGTCTGACACAAAGGCTGCACCAATTTACTTTATGGAAAAGTATCCTGTAAGTTTGCTGAGCACGTGCTACCTGACAGCTAGTAATTGTGATCCTTACCATAGTGCATCAATTATCCCTGTATGTTTCCCCAGCATTACACACAGTCAGCAAGTTAGCTGGCAGACATAGTACAAATCCTCTTATGTCACTACAGAGCATTTAATCGTGCAGATTTACATGATTAGTACTCACCAACAGTGCCACCAATCACGATTCCCAGGTGGTCCAAGAGATCCCGCTCCCTGGTGAAGAGATCAGCCCACCGGTGCTTCAGCTGGTGGTCACTCCTCTGGCTGGCATACACATGCTGCAGGTGATGCAGCACCTTTCCCCACCGGATTCTGCGCACCTCTGTTTGATACCCTTGTATCACCCTGCCCCCTGCCTCGATCATGAGTGGCAAGAAATGGCACATAAGCCATATGAACCCCTCCAACTCCTCTTCACCCATCCTGCCAAGACATGGCCTACCAGACATAGTAGAAATGTGAAAGGAAATAGGGGTTAAAGAAATAGAAAGGGGAAAAGGGGGAAAGTAGGGGTACAAATACAGATGAAAAGTAAACTTAACCACTAAAAGAGCCCAACTATCCCCAAACTACCATTACCCACAACAGACTCCCACAAACAACAAAAACACTAGGTAAATGGACAAATGTACACAAAACACAGTAGTACAGTATACACCAACAATATTTATTTCACAAATTGACAATACAGATAGCACACAGGACACAAAAGCACAAAATCTCAGGACACCACTCTCTACACAGCCACACAGTCTAGAAGAATCATAGACTGCAAAGTGAAAGTGAAAGTACACCCACTGTACATGATCTGTAAACAGGATATCCTATTACATCACTTCCTGTATGAAATGTCTGCCCTTTTTCGCGTTATGCGTCATTTTTTTCCCCCCAATACTGTATTTGCATCATTTTTTTTGACGCACAGGAGTGAAAATTAGCCCGCATCCAAATAATAGTACATGGCCTGTACAAATATCTGGATGCGGCCTAATGTTCACTCCTGTGCGTCAAAGAAAATGACGCAAACACAGCATTGGTGGGCAAAAAATGACACATAACGCTAGGAACGTCAAAATTTCTGTGCATTAACAGGTTTTGGGCAATTTTTCAGTTTTTTTGTTATGTTACATTTAGGACACATCAGAGATAGGCTGATTGAACACACTATGGTGTTGATGGTGTATGTTCACATGTGTGACATCCTACTGCAGCGGACCATGATCCGCTACTCCCTTCACAGTATTTTTACAGTTGGCTGACGCAATAGATGGTCATAAGTGTGGCCTACATATATGTGTTGCACAAATTGGGCATGTTTGGCATAAGGAGAGGATAGCAATGTGATGCACATATATACAATGCCTAAATGCCTTTGGCTCAAAGTGTGTGCTTTGGCAACTAATGTATTTGTTGACCAAGTGTGTGTGTATCACATGAAGCATTATTGCACATATGCTTGTATGAATGTGACGTCCATGTGTCCAATCCTTAGATGCAAGTCATTGTGGAACTGAGAGAGGGCATGTGTTAGTCATACATGTAGCAACATCCATAATGTGGACTTCCAAGATTTAGGGTAATGTAGACACCACATGTGACAAAGCATGCACCAGATAGATCGCAGACGCTTGTTCATGTGAATGGTCCACATTTTCAACATCCTATGTCCTAGAGTTTTGGTAACAGCTTCCTAGGCACTAGTTGGTGAATCCCACAATGAGTCATACACATGCATTGAGGAAGTGGGTACCATGTTGTTTGCACAGACAGACAAGGGTGAATCTTAAATGTATGATGACACCACAGTTGAGGCCATGGAAGTGAGCCACAACAATCAAGTGGCTGTGGTGGACCAGCATACAAGGCAGCACGTGTCCACCTATTTCCAGTGATCAATTGCACATAGGTGTCTTGTTCATGTGTATGGTCCAATGATGATCCTGTATATAGTTTGGGGTGTAATTTGTCACAGTTCGGTCCAGGACTCATCATGAGTCAGTGGCAGCTATTCCTGTATCTACTGAGTATCCTTGATTGATCAATGTGAGTAAAGTGGATGAGGACATGTGAACCTACATGGGGATGGTCCCACCCTGTCACTAAAGACGTGTAATGAGACAGTCAACAGGGCAACCTTGGTGTGCTGAGTGAGATAATGTCTCAGGTGTCATGTTCCGGCAGGTGTCATTACAACATTTGTACACAGGTTAGCCTCTGCAATTCCCACTGCATCTGGGAACATCATAGCCTCTGTGCAGATTATTCTTGCAGCTATTAACCACACACGGCCCATCAATATGTTGTGAGCACTGTGATTCTGTGTGTGAACTGTCAGGGTCCTGACATGTGTGGATTTGTCATGGACATTATCAGAGGTTGCTGGTTCTGCTGAAGGCCCCGTACCCAATCCCTGCATACGGCCTTGGGACACTGTCACACTTTGTCATTCATGCATAAATGAGACCCAGACAAGGGATGGGCCATTAATTTTGCTTTTCCCAGAGGATTTTACTCAAATGGTACGGTTAAAAGGCAGATGATGCTATACAATGTATTTGGGTATGCATTGAAGAAGCCCATGCCCAATACCCCCTGATGAATGAGAGGTCTGCTAACGCAAGTGTGGTACATATGTACACACAGGGATACTTTAGTGTGATGCACAGACAGATGCCAGTCAGGCTGACAGAATGCAGGGTGATTCAGGATCCAGCAATATGACAAGTTACATAATCAGTGGTCTGACTCAGACTGTTTGGAGGACGAACTAGACAGTTGACATGTCAAACTGTGTATGTCCTGTGTTTTTTGAAGGTGACAAATGAACCCAAGGGCTGTGTTACACGGCTTAATTAGTATCAATGCTTAACGGTGTATTTGACATAATGGCAACTCCTATGCTGTTCCAGGCATCAGCAGGGGCAGTGCTTGTTGAAATGGGTGGTGTGCATGGAGGTGATCACAGGTGTGGGCTGCATCTGTTTCTCACCAGTCCTGTAGGTGAGATTTGCATTCTAAGTGCCAACATACTTTTTCACACTGGAAGCAATCTACAGGTGCTAACAGGGCTTTGAAACTAGAAGACAGTGTATAAAATAACCTGACGTCCATACAGTCAGATGTTCTATGAAAATGGCATACAACAGGAAAGGGTGTAGCACACTGGATTTCTAATGTTAGTCTGTATGTGTAGAGGAGGTAATATCAGGGTACACATCTTAGTATTCCAGGGACCTCTTCAGACAGGTGGGTTGTGGCCAGGTGCATGGGTGTGTCAGGAGTTAGGAAATGGGCTGACATGTACATGGAATGTCATGTGTGCAATGCTGCTCATATGAGTGGCCCTTCTGCTGTCTATGTTCTGCTTCTATGGAACTCTAGTCACAGATAGTCCTTGTAGATATTGGATGCAGTTGGACTTACTGCTGTCAAGGGTCTGGTCAGACATTCCTGTTACTGATGCAAAAGCACATTGACTGCCTCATGTATGAGGCTTGTTTTCCCCTTATTGAGTGATGGTGTCTTAGTATTGTGCCAATGCTGCATTTGACCTTGATTTCAACACCTATGTGTGAAATAGGTGTGCTCCTCTGCTATTGGCCTTCAAAGGAGAAATGTACATGATAGATGTCATTTACAGTGTGTGTGTGTATGTGACCATTGTATGTTAGGCATCACATTAGCGCTGGGATTTTCAGTGTCCTAATCAGTCTCTCAGCAATGCTCCATGAAGCAACACTCTTATTCTGATAATCTAAGTAGAGATGAAGGTGTGCAAAAATGATTAGCCAGACCATGATATGGTGATTATTATATGTGTTTATTTAAATTAGTTAACTAAAGTGGTGAAGGTGATTATATTTAAAAGAAATTGTTGATGATATGTTGCCACCTGCGTATACCAGCGGCCGTGTTCTGTAGTTCCCCCTCATGTTGCAGGCCAGCATCCTCCTCCTCCTCCTCTTCAGGCATGTGTGGCTCTGGTTCCAGGAGGGGAATGTTCCTTTTGATGCAAATGTTGTGCAATATTGCACATGTTAGGATGATCTTACAGACCATCTCTGGGGAATATAGGAGGCTACCACCAGTGATGTCGAGGCACCGGAACCTTGACTTGAGGATGCCGAAGGTCCTCCCGACTATGCTGCGTGTCCTATGTGCGTCGTTGTAGCACACTCTGCAGCAGTACTGGGGTTGCCAATAGGTGTCATTATCCATGGCTGGATGCCATACCCCTGATCAGCTGCAAGAGAAAATGAATGGGATCATGTTGATGTAGCTGGCCCTATTGAAATGACTATGCATGACAGTAGTTGTCTTGTGTTGTCTGTGACTCTTTTGTGTTATAATGTAGCATCCTAGGCTTGTAGGATGTACCATCTGCATTGTGTTGGTTCCTTGGCTGAACGAGTGTTTGCCTGCTGACCGTTTGTCAGCAGTATGTTTTGGGATTTGCAGTACAGTGTGCAGTGTGCCCTCCCTAGCATTGTGACTTGAGATACAGGTGTCCCTGTGTCTTCACTGGGGGTGAGATGATAGTTTCATACACAGGTTAAAATTGAGAGTGTTGTTAACACGTTCAAATCAATGTACCCTGGACATCCCATACCTTTATGCAATGGATTCATGTAAACATTATTGGAACACTTACATTTGGCAAGGTGACATTTAGGCAACCCACTCCACACGTTGTGATCTTTGACGTCTTAACATTAGGCTGTACAGTAATTTCAGATGTGTGAAAGGTTCAATGGTGACCCAAGAAACATAGCTAGCGATGTTACGACCTCAGTGTGTTCCTGTTCACATGTTGCTGTTGTGGTGTATGTGTTGTGTGTCCTAGAGGGTTACTGTGCAGTGTGTATATAAGTAGGTTTTTGTACTTACCAACAAGTAGTCCATTGCCATACCATCCATCCTGGAAGTGTTCATTGATGGTGCAGTGAAGGAGTCATGGACACTCCCAGGATATTTAGCCACGATGTTGGTGATCAATCCCTGGTGATCGAAAATGGCCTGCACGTTGATGGAATGTGGGTGCTTCCTGTTGCGGTAGAGGTATTCAGTTGCAGCAGGTGGCACAAGGAGTACATGTGTGCAGTTGATTGCACCAAGGACATGTGGGAAGCCACTGATGAGGCAGAACCCCTGTTTTGTTTCCTGCTGCTTCTGCAGTGTGTTAGGGAAGCAGATGTGGCGGGGTGTAAGTCCAATGATGGCATCCAGTACTTTGGGCAAAAAGGCGGAGAAGGATGGTTGTGATATTCCGGCAACCAGGGCACCAGTTGTTTGAAAAGAGCCACTTGCCAGCATGTGAAGTACGGCAAGCAGCTTGGTTTCTGTTGGGATGGTGCGGGGTGTCAGCAAAGTGGGTGGCAACTGTGGTTCAATGTTGCGCAGCAGCTGATGAACGGCCTGCCAGGATGATGTCGTGTTCCCTAAGGCCATGAAGGGTTGTTCTGTGGCGGAATATCCTCTCCTGCCTTCTGCGCTGCCTTTGGGGTCCCTGCTGGTGTTGTTGTAGCTGCTGTTGCTGCTGGGCTCTGCGTCTGCTTGCACGCTGGATTAGAATCACCTCCATGTCTCCCTGTTGCTGCTCTGCTGTTGCTTCTGTGTGTTCTGATTAAATACAGGTGTGTTTGCTCCATTTTAATTCCTGTCCTGACCCAGGTGTTAATCTTCTACGCAAATCAGGCTGTGTGTCATTTTCCGGCTCCGCCTCCCGGCCGTGCGTCATTTTTGCCCGAAAGCATAAATACGACACACAGCTGTTTAAGTCATTTTTTGGACGGGAACGCCTCCTTGCATATGATTAACGCAAGGTGGGTTGCCGCATCCAAAAATGACGCACACAGAGAAATTTTGTCGTCCGCGGGCTCAGGCGTCAAAGTTTAAATAGGGTGCAACATTTACGCTGAATGTGCATCAAACGTTTTGACGCACATTTGGCGCAGACGGTGTATAAATATGCCCCTGAAACTCCAGAACCATTAGGCCCTAATGGTATGCTGTAGAGTTCAGAATACAGAGAGAGTGAAGTAGAAAAAAATATAAATAAGAGCTGAGAGCTTCCGGGCCCTAACAGCCTCCCCATGCTCTATTTAAAGGAAATGCTTAATTCTGGGTGGGCAAATTTGCCCCTATAATCAAGCACTAGCAACAAAACAAGTGCCAGACTTTAGCTGTGTGCCTATTATCCGCCAAATTGTGATGGGGGAGGTCCCTTCAACTACTTAATAGATATTGTTACTTGACATTGAAGCCAAGAACTTTGCAGGTTTATTTCAAAGACGGCACACTGGGCATCAGAGCGGAAGATCATGACATTAAATCAAACCGGCTTTGGGAAAGGAAGGGGAACATTATCCAACTTAATCACCCTATCCCTATTAATCGACAAATCCCTGACCAATCGTTCACTGCTCTACTTACATTTTATCAACCTCAAGTTGGCGTTTGATTTGGTACCCACAGAAAATGAATAGGCTAAGCTACGTTTGGGAATCCCAAAGATCCTCCTAAAAGTGATTAATCTACAGTAAATGAACACTTGCTTTTGTATTAAAATTGGAGACTGCAGCACTGTACCTTAACAGATGTTCACTGCCACAGGACTGAAACAAGGCTGTGTGGTAGCACCATTGTTTTGAGCAGATGTCTTAATAATACTAAATAACACAAAGGTCCACCTTCCAATGCCTGGAGGCCGTTTGCTCCCAAGTCTGTTTTATACGGACAGCGTAATTTTAAGTAGGCCTGGGCAGAATTATAATTCCACTCCTGGAATTTGGGTAACTCAAAGTTAAGTTTATAATGAGTAGTTTGTGGCAAATGTCTCCAATCGGGGCGTGGAAGAATTATTCTGATGTTTGCGTCTCACAAGAACAACTCAAGACTCCACAATAGATGCTTGCATGCCTGAGCGAGATTTGGCTTTCTTTGGTGCAATTTCCGGTTGCCACAGAGCCCTCCGGTACTATTTTATAATGCTGACGGACGCAAGCAGTCGCTGTCAAATACGGGTGCCATTCAAGTAGATTTGCTGCCTCTTGAGTAGATTTTCTACTCAAGTAGCAGCAACATCAACTTCAATGTCTGTACGCTCATGGGCAATGCATGTTGCTGTTCGTCTTGATTTCAGTGCTGCTCATGCTATGGGCACTAAATTGCAGCATGAGCTGCATATTTCCCACCTGTTGGTGGAATTCCACAGAATCTCATGGAGATTTTTCTGTAACTCCGTGGAATTCCATGGAGTGAAACTCCACCAGTTCTGCCCAATTTTAATGAACAAGACTAAAATACGTTTACAGTGCTTGTTGAACACTCTCCACGGTTACTCGGTCTGAGTAAATAGTAAGGGGCATATTTATACTCTCTTTGCGCCGAATGTGCGTCAAAATTTTTGACGCACAATCGGCGCAAACACTGCCCCATATTTATACTTTGACGTCCGACCCCGCGGGCGTCAAAGTTCCACCATGTGCGTCATGTTTTAGAAGGGGGAACCAGCCTTGCGTTAATTATATGCAAGGTAGGCGTTCCCTTCCAAAAAATGACTTTAAGGCCTGTGCGCCTTATTTATACTGTGACGTCATTTTGACACACAGGAGGGGGCAGGCCTTAAAAAACGGCGCCCAGCCTGATGGGCGCCGTTTTTTAACGCCTGGGTCAGGGCAGGCATTAAGGGACCTGTGGGCTCAGAAGGAGCCCAGAGGTGCCCTCCCATGCCCCCAGGGACACCCCCTGCCACCCTTGCCCACCCCAGGAGGACACCCAAGGATGGAGGGACCCATCCCAGGGAAGTTAAGGTAAGTTCAGGTAAGTATTCTTTTCTGTTTTTTTTTTGTGGCATAGGGGGGCCTGATTTGTGTCCCCCTACATGCCACTATGCCCAATGACCATGCCCAGGGGACATAAGTCCCCTGGGCATGGCCATTGGGCAAGGGGGCATGACTCCTGTCTTTGCTAAGACAGGAGTCATTTCAATGGGGGTTGGGTGTCAAAAAAAATGGCACAAATCGGGTTGTGGCCAAAATTTTGCCTCAGACCTGACTTGCCCCATTTTTTGACGCCCAAGCTCCATTTTCCCCTACTCCGGCGCTGCCTGGTGTGAGTCATTTTTTTTTACGCACACCAGTCAGCTGCGCCGGCTAACGTCATTCAATAAATAAGGCGCCCGCATGGCGCTTTGGAATGGTGTTAGCCGGCGTTAAAATTTTTGACGCACAACTGCGTCAAAAAGTATAAATATGGGCCTAAACGTGGTAAGACTAAAGTCATAAATCTGGGCAACAAAATAAAGAAGTCTGGAAACTGTGATCTGAACTGCAGTCAGATGTTCAGCGAAACAGAGTATAAATCGGTGACGCCTACTCCAGTGTGATCGTTTTGTTGTTAAAGGGGCGGAGCTGAGGGGGAGTGCACTGTGCCCTCCACTCAGTGCGCATGTGTGTTTGGCCGGCTGTCTCAAATTTCTTTCCCGGAACATCCATACAGTCAGGGAGTGTCAAGACACGCCCAACCCTGCACTTTCATTAAGAGCTATCCAGTTCTCACCAGAAAAGTTTATTTGAGCATGCTCCTAAGAAAAACTACAAAGCATAACATTGCATTATATCGCTGGGACGATTTCCTACCCTAGAAGACTTAACACTAAAATGGAGTAGTCTCAATGTCTTGCAGTACTATAGATGGTGCGGTTATTTAAAGGAAACCAGAGAGCACATTTTGCATCTCCCCCCACCCCAGGACTTAATGGACGTCATTTTGTGTCGCCGCTGAAACCACTAGGTTGCCATTTGCGACCCCTGGTGGCAAAATCAGTACCAGTAACACAGGGCAGCTCGTCCTTACGGACAACGGTTGATGCTGCAATACCCTTTTTTTCTGTCAATTTTGTTTACACTAGTAGTGAATACTAACAGATTTTTCACTATTAGTGTAATAAAAATGGAGTACTATTAGTTGGAACTTGACTCCCCCTAGCAGTTGAGAAACTTATAAATGCTTTTAAATGTATGTAGTGTGAATGTGTGCAAGTGAGCAGTGGAGAGTGTGTGTATGTGTAATTGTGCGTTTATGTGAAGAGTGTGTGGGTGGGTGAATGTAATGTCAAATGGCACGTGATGTCACTTCTGTTACCCTTGTCCTTTTGGTGAATAAAAGTTTTTATAGCTAGCCCGTCAAGAATTTTCAATTCTATAAAGGACACGGAGGCGATGATTATGCTTCTTTTTCTTTACTGAACTTTTACAGCAGCCAATAACCTTTAAGTAAATCAAAAAACGACGTTGCCCAACAGTAATTGCAGTCCTAGCCTGCCCAATCCCATGCCTGCTCTCCGTATAAAGGTCACTGTCACAATAGTCCTTCCTCTTTCTTTGCACCAACTTGAAACTTGATCTCCACACACAGAATCTGCCAACTTCTTTACGGAGAACTCTCGAACCAAACAGAGGCGATCATCTCGTTTCCAGCATCACTTTGGTTGCTCAAACGCCCATATTAATAGAACCTATGAATGAAAGAAATGTGCTAATAATAATAACTTGAAACAAAATTTAAACAGATATCATCAAAAGTATGAATATCTACTAAGCATATGGTTAGAACAACAATTTGTCATATATAATCACAAATTAAAAAAAAAGGTGGGATAATCCTCTCCTCCGTGTCCTTAATAGAATTGAAAATTCTTGACACGTTAGCTAGAATGTTTTTTATTCTATTTCAGGACTGAAGCCTTCAGATTATGCTAGTTCAAAGCTGATCCACCACAGCAGATGCTACATCAACAATAGGCTTATGACAAAAAACCTTAAACGTATTATCAGAAGACCAATCTGCGGCTACCATGATATCTTCCAGACGAGAGCCAGTCCCAAAAGACTTGGATGCCATGACTCCCCGAACCGAATGTTCTCCAAATATGGTAGTGTCTACGCCAGCCTCCCCAATTAATCATCAAACCCATCTAGCCAAACTAGCTGATGACATTGGATTGAATGGCTTTTGCAATGAAACTGGCAATTGTCCTCCCACATCTCTGCGGTTCTCACGAGTACAACTTTCGTAAGTTTTCAAACATTGTACCTCACATAGTTTCTGATTGTGGGGAAAAGCTGGATAAGAAATACATCTAGTTGAGGTTTTAGTACGTCTAAAGACAGTGAATGAAACTCCAGTTGGAGTAAATACTCTACCTGTCGAATCCAGGGCTCTTAACTCCGATACACACCTACATGATATGAGGCATAAGAGTACCGTAAGCTTGGCTGATAGTTGTTTACGGGAGAAGTCCTCATTGCATAGCCAGGATCTGATTAAATGCTAAACGACATCTACATCCCATAAAGCGGAATACCTGGGTTGAGGGGGCTTGACCATCCTAATACCCCGCAAAAGTTTAGAAATCAAGGGATGTTCCCTATCCGGTCTGCCCTCCAAGTGAGGGCTTCCTGCCGAAATAGCTGACCTGAAGTTAATAATGGTTCTATATGCAAGACCCTTAGTCGCTAGATTAGACAGAAAATTTGCAATCATGGTAATTTGGGCCCCCATGGGATCAATACTCCATTCACTGCACCAACCCACCCATCGCTTCCATGAGGCTACATAGCGCTTATGGGTGGGGGGAGCCCAAGATTGGGAAAGGAAGAACATTGCGGCATATTTATACTCTGTTTACACTGAATTAGTGTCATTTTTTTCACTCTTATTCGGTGCAAAACTAACTCCATATTTAAACTTTAGTGCTAGAACCGTCTAGCGCCAAATTTATGGAGTTAAAGTCATTATTTGGAAGTGGAAACCTACCTTGCCTTAATGAGATGCAAGGTAGGCGTTCACGTGCAAAAAATGACTATATGTCCTTAACGCCATATTTGTACTCCCATGCAAAAATGGTGCAAGGGAGGGGTCAAAAAATGGGGCAAAGCTTGCTTTGCCCTATTTTTTTAAAGCCGGGTCAGGGCAGGCATTAGCGGACCTGTGGGCCTATTTCCATGGTGGAACACCATAGAATAAGCCCACTGGTGCCCCCCACAGGCCCCAGGGGCACCCACACCAGAGGGACTGCGGAGGATGGGGGACCCCATCCCAGGTAAGTACAGGTAAGATTGCATTTTATTTTTTAAAGTGCCATAGAGGGCCCTGAAATGGGCCCCCATACATGGCACAGGGTGCAACGGCCATGCCCAGGGGACCCCTGTCCTCTATGATGGTCATTGGGGTGGTGGGCATGACTCCTGCCTTTTCCAAGGCAGGAGTCATGTGGCATGGTAGGTTTAGCACCATAAAATGACGCTAATCTGGTTAGAGCCATTTTTTTTTACTCTAACCTGCCTAAAGTAATTTTTTTGGTGCTAAACACTCTTTTTCTATTCTGCCAGCCCCACCCGACTAAAGTCTTTTTTTTTTTTTACTCTAGCCTACCCTTTGCACCGGCTTACACCATTCCATAAATATGGTGCCCGGCTGGTGCACAGAAATGGCGCAAGCCGGTGCTAAACTTTTTGGTGCAAAACTGAGTTAGTGCAGTTTTGCAGCAAAAAGTATAAATAAGGGCCAATATTTTGTACATTTGCGCCACTTTTGCGTCAAAAAATGATGTTAATGCGTCACAAAAAATATAAATCAGGGCCTTGGTGCTAGACGGGTCTAGCCCCAAAGTATAAATATGGAGTTAGATTTGCACCGAATTAGAGTAAAAAAATGACGCTAATTCGGTGCAAACAGAGTATAAATATGCTGCATAGTATAAATATGCCCCTAAATATGGCGTTAAGGCCATAGAGTCATTTTTTGCACGGGAACGCCTACCTTGCATCTCATTAAGGCAAGGTAGGTCTCCACTTTCAAAAAATGACTTTAACTCCATAAATTTGGCGCTAGAGGGGTCTAGCACCAAAGTATAAATATGGAGTTGGTTTTGCACCGAATTACAGTAAAAAAAAATGACACTAAGGCCCATATTTATACTTTTTTTTAGCACCGCAATTGCGTCATTTTTTGACGCAAAATCGGCGCAAACTTAGCAAAATACCATTGTATTTTGTACGTTTGCGCCGATTTTGCATCAAAAAACGACGCAAATGCGGCGCTAAAAAAAGTATAAAAAAGGGCCTAATTCGGTGCAAACAGAGTATAAATATGCCCCTAAATCTTTTAAATTTAGCACCAGGTGAAACCCTCTGCCTGTCAGATGGGGATGTGATCTTACTATTGCTTGCTTGCGCAGAAGCGCTACTATTTCTGCATTTATAAAAGAACTCTCTGTTTGGGAAAAATGCAGAGAAAGAGGAGGTAACTTTTGTTTGGGGGTGGAGTAAAACTCCAGTCTGTAACCCTGTACTGGTTGCAGAATCCAAGGGTCCTTAGATATGCGTGCCCAAGAGTGAACATGGGCCCGTATTTATACTTTTTTTAGCGCCGCATTTGCGCCGCTTTTTGACGCAAAACGGCGCAAACCTACAAAATACAATGGTATTTTGCAAGTTTGCGCCGTTTTTGCGTCAAAAAACGACGCAAATGCGGAGCTAAAAAAGTATAAATACGGGCCATGGTTTTTGAACCTATCCCCAAGAATCACTTCTGCAAAGGGAATTATCCTCACCTGAAACTGATCACTGCCTCTGTATCCATGACCACGATCTCTTCTGGACCTGGATGGATAGAATCCTGAAGTGGTCTGATAGGAACCTCGCCCTCTCTGGTTGTAGCTGGGAGAGGTCTGATAAAACCCTCGGCCTGAAGCCTGACCTCGATAGCGTCCGGCACTTGTAAAAAGGTTACCACTAAACATCCTTCTCATCGAGGTTTGAGCCTTATCCAGTGCTGAAAAAGTGGAGACATATTTGCCCAGGTCTTTAACAATCTTATCCCCAAATAGAAGACTATTAACCAAATATCCCGGTTCTGTAGGGGCAAGCTCTGTCAGTTTAGGGTCAACACACATTAAAAACAATTTCTGTCGTTCTGTGGACATGGCACAGTTAGCGTATCCCAAAAGGCAAATAGCTCTCTGAGCCCATTCCAAAATGCCTTCCGGGTCCAAAGGTGTGCTGGCTTCCTTAGCCTGAACAGCTAGTTCCAAGATTTTGGAATGAGTCCCGGCATGTCAAGAAGCGTGTCCTCGCAACCTTTCCAGGCTCGATCTAGGCCCTTCTCAGGGTCTTTAGCAAATTTCTTTAGGAACACAGCCATACTGGGGTCTAGTTCTGGGGTATCGGCCACTTTACCCAGTAATGAGGGACGAGGACATTCGGAGCACAGCGGGCTCCATACGTCTTTATCAAAGCTCTTGCACAATCTCTTTTGCACAAACTGTGCCGCCTCCACACATGGCACTCACTCAGTAGATCTGGGGTGAATAATGTTTTCAGGCTCAAAAACAAATTTCTTTGTGCTACTGTTAACACAGAAGTTATTAATGAAATTATTAATGAATATTCATGTATTCTGGGTGTCGAATTCACATAGAAAATGAAATAATATAGAGAAAAATAATACACGCATTGGAAGGAGCACCCATGTGAATGGCCGCCAATGTTCACGAAGTGTACTTATTAATGGTTTATTAATATGAAATATTAAGCCTATGTTTGATTAATATAGTACTATGTCATATTAAGGGTTATGCTTTATTAGCTTTATTAATCGGAGGCCTTACCTTAGTGAGGTCTTGGCCTAGTTGCACGGCTTCATGTCAAGCTGCATTTCTTAGGTGTTTAATAAAATGGATGCTTAGAGAATTAAATTGTGATTTTTCCACTGTGATTACCTAATGCTTGTAGCTGAAAGTCTTTCTCATGAGAACTGCTTGCTAGGGGATGATGTACTTGCTAATTAAACAATGTTTAATGTAATGTGTGTGAGAGTGACTTTCCCAGGAGAAGCCAATGAATTCACTGACTGAAGTATAAGCTGCAACAATATTGTTACCTGATGAGCACAAATGACGAGAACAGGAGCCAATCATCGACATGTGAACCATGTAGTAGAAGAACTTTAGATTAAGGGTTTTAGTTTCATTTGGGCTAACTGCAAACATGCGATCCCTTGAACCAATAGGGACATGGGAAGTAGTTTTAGGAAATCTAACCTAGCCTGACTGCACTGAGAAGAGGAGACCATTTGCCCATTTTTCTATCTGACCATAAGGTTATTACTTTCTTGACAGACTTGAGAAGAGACGTGCATAACTTTACTGCTTAAAGAGACTGCCTTTCCTGAACTTTGATGCTGAATCTTGATGCCTTGCTGACCAGACTGATGTCCTGATGCCAAAGACTATCTTAGCTTGCCAATCTAATTGAGTAGAGGTATACTAATAATGATATTGACTGCCATGTCTATTTGCTTTTGTTTCTAGGTATCAACCGCTATTTTGATAGAGCCATAGTTGGATGTTTTTCCCAAATTTGTGTTGACTAAATTGTTTGCATGACGCCCATACATGCTATTCTAATCTGATGTTAGTTATGAGTCCACTGAGAGGTTTGCTACATGTAATAACAGCTGATGACTTTCTTTGCTGAATCTAAATGTATGTAATATCGTTTTCACAGTTATTCTTACTATTAATTTGTACTGTACTCTTAGAATGTGTAGTAGCTCAACTTTTATTAGATTGAGATTCTTTCATCGCTTTGGAGACCGAGTGTTGTTTTTGTATGGTTATCATTTGATTTTGAGATTAAGTTACGTAACATTAGCATTGTTAATATAGGGAAATAAACATTCCAACTTTACATAAAGGTGTGGTTATTCATGGCTGAGCGGTCATGGTGTGTGGAAATTACTGACTCCTATTGATTATTAATGTTATTGAGATTGTTATTGGTTATTGATCTGTGCATGTACAAGATATATGTTGGAAAAACCTTGAAGCAAGTCAAAAGGTTCATCAACCTATTAGCGTCTCCTTGTAAGTTTACTTATAAAGGTGCGATGTGCTAACACTAGCAGCTCCTTAGTGGCATGATGGGATTTGCATTTACGCTTGTCCAGTTGCTTGGGCTCTGCTAGAGCTCGATTGGAGTCAAAAGAATGTGATATGGATGAATGGGACTCCTCCATATGAGGTAGTTGGGGAATTGGAAAGGATTTAGAATCTATCTCGGTCCCATGTCCATATTTGTGGTCTTTAAGGACTGAGGTTGCCATTTCAGAGAATAGCTCAGCTGAGAAAAAGATCTGAAAGGTGCTCTTGGGTCCAAGCCCCTATCATAAGGCTGAGTATCTCTAGCCAATAACTCAGAGGGCAGTCGTCCCATTAACTCTGTTCTGTACATGCAGAATGCACAATGATCTCCGACTCAGAAAAAGATCGGAGATCGCCGTCCGCGTATGTGCGAAGTTAGAAATAGAAAGAGGACAGTGTCCTCTCGGCAGCGCTTATCTGGACTCACTTGGAGGCCAGGAAGAACATCAGAAACCCGCTTCCACAGATTGGAGCGCAAAAGGAACACTCTCTGATGCTGAGGGAGGCGCAAGGTTGTCACACTGCACACCCGGATCAAGCGTCAAGCGCACATGGCACTTTAAATAAGGAAGGGATATTCCCTTTATGAGCACCACTCTGCCCCCCTCCTACTCCACGGACCTCATCAATAATGACCACAAACAGTGTAAATAAAAGCTGTGAGTACTTATCTTCAGCCGCACATCAGCCACAAAAAGGGTAAGGACTATTGAGACAGTGACATTTATAAGGAGAGCAGGCCTGGGATTGGGCAGGTTAGGACTACAAGTGCTGTTGGGAAACATAGGCCCATATTTATACTTTTTGACGCAAACCAGCACCAGTGCTGGTTTGCGTCAAAAATTTTAGCGGCGGCTCATGCCATTCCTATGAGCCATGTGGGCACCTTATTTAAGGAATGACGTTAGCCGGCGCTGCGGACTGGTCAGAGTAATATAAAATGACTCAAACCAGGCAGTGCCGGCGTAGGGGAAAATGGGGGTTGTGCGTCAAAAAATGGTGCAAGTCAGATTTTTGACACACAGCCCCCATTGAAATGACTCCTGCCTTAGCAAAGACAGGAGTCATGCCCCCTTGCCCAATGGCCATGCCCAGGGGACTTCTGACCCCTGGGCATGGCCATTGGGCATAGTGGCATGTAGGGGGGCCCAAATTAGGTCCCCCTATGCCACTTTAAAAAAATTTAAATAAAATACTTACCTCAACTTACCTGTACTTACCTGGGATGGGTCCCCCCCATCCATGGGTGTCCTCCAGGGGTGTGTGAGGGTGGCAGGAGGGTTCCCTGGGGGCAGGGAAGGGCACCTCTGGATTCCTTCCATGGTGAGAGACCATGGTGAGGCGCACAACAGGCTGTGCGCTGGTTTTTAAGGCCCCCCCTCTCCTGTGCGTCAAAAGGACGCAGGAGTATAAATAAGGTGCACAGGACTTAAAGTCATTTTTGGGGCGGGAACGCCTACCTAGCATGTCATTAACGCAAGGCAATTTCCCGCATCCAAAAAATTACTCACACAGAGGAATTTTGACGTCCGCGGGCGTCAAAGTTTAAATATGGGGCAAGGTTTGCGCTGAATGTGCGTCAAAATATTTCACGCACATCCGGTGCAAACAGAGTAGAAATATGCCCGTAGTTTTTTGATTGACTTAAAGTTTATTGGCTGCTGTAAAAGATCAGTAAAGAAAGAGAAGCAGAATCTGAAGTGGACCTGTAGTTATCACTGGTTTTAACTGCAAATGAATTGACCCACTTCAGTTAAAAGTACCACAAGACATACCAATATTTCTACCGAACCATCGCTAATTTCCGGTTCTGGTGGAGCGTTCTATTGGACCCAAACGGCTCGTCAGTTGGAGTAAAAACTACAAACATGTAGTTACAATTATAATTACAGTTCTTTCCTTGTGGATCGCAGGAGTGCGGAGTATTTGACATTCCTAGACAGGCCCAGGAGGATTATCAGGCGAGGGCAAGCACTAATGAATTAATCTGTGTTAACATAGTCTGTCGATGTGATTTCTGCCTAATTGTAGTCTATTTGTGGAACCTCACTCCACATTTGTGTTGTATAAAATAACAGGCGGTATTAATTCCCAATGTAGCAGTTTTTATGATAGCAACCTTGAAAGCATGAGTGTTGAGTACACCTTGCCAGGATTTAATCTCGTAACCTCAGGATCAAACACGGTGCCACTGGTCTGTTAAAACTCGTTAAGACTATAGATCGGTTTTACTTTAAGAACTTTAACACTTTGTATATACCTAGTATATACCTAATCTAATAAAATCTTGGAATTGCAATATACTAAAATCTCTAACAAACCCAACGGCAAAGGGACTTTTATTCTTAACCTAATGGCGACACCTACAGGAAAATGTTGGTATTTCCATTGGGTTTTTTGGAAAGGGCATTAATAATGTAAATATCTCTGGAGAGCAAATGGGAATGTTGTTTTTAAGTGGAGTCACGAGCAACATTAGATAACGGTTAACAATACCGAAATACAAACATGAAGTCGATGGCAGTCACTTACATTCGAATTTTCACACAATGGATGCAGCTTTTAGCTCCACTCACCAAAAGAGCCTGGGCATTCTTTGAAATAATGATTTACCTCAGTAACCTTGTGAATTTTTATATTACCATTAATGACAAATTGGGTCGGCACAAACTGAATAGTGCTTCAATATAAATATTTGAATTGTGTTTAATTACTCACGTATTGTCGTAAAAAACACATTGGTCCATGAAAATCCCAAAACTGTAAGAAACAAATCACCACGTGTCTTCGAAAACTCTATAAGACCACGGCAATAATATACGAGTGCTATACAGATGCTGATAATATGACAAAAAAATGCCTCTGAAAAAATTGTACTGAAGAAATATATGAAGCGACAATGTTCTTAAACGCTTTTAAAAAACAGTTGACCTCATTTACAAGCAGTTTGCGCCTCTGTAGCATCATTTTTTCGATGCTAGTGTTATGCAAACAGTCCCCAAAACAGCGCCGCATTTACGAACTGGTGCAGTGGTACAGTTGCGACAGCTTGTAAAGCCTTGCGCCACATAATACCTGCCCCAGGTATAATGTATGCAAGGTAGGCGTTCTCCACAGAAAGGGCCACAGAAATGGCGCAGTGAAATCTACAAAATTTCACTGCGCCTTCACAGTGTCATTTTTTTAATGCTTGCTCAGGGCAGGTGTTAAAGTGTTGCTGTGCTGTTTCTAGGGCCCCCCTACCATTGCTGGACTTGCATCAAAATTTTGACATTAGTCCAGCAATGCTGTGGTTTAGCACCACAGGTGTGTCAGAATTTCTGATGCAGCTGTGGACACTGTGCACCATGGAGCACTCCATGGCAAATACAGTGCTCCTATGGCGTTGTTAGGGGGCATAGGGCAGTGTAGAAATCAATCAATCAATCAATCAGTATATTTATAGAGCACGCTACTCACCCGAGAGGGTCTCAAGGCGCTGAAGGGGGGGGGGATGTTACTGCTGCTCGAAGAGCCATGTCTTGAGGAGTTTCCTGAAGGCGAGGTGGTCCTGGGTAGTTCTTAGGTGTGCGGGGAGGGAGTTCCATGCTTTGGCTGCCAAGTAGGTGAATGATCTTCCTCCGGCGGTGGTTCTGCGGATCCGTGAGACGGTGGCGAGGGCGAGGCTGGCTGAGCGGAGCTGACGGGTGGGCGTGTAGAACGAGAGGCGGCTGTTGAGGTATTCGGGGCCCATGTCGTGGAGTGCTTTGTGTGCGTGGGTGAGGAGCCTTAAGGTGATCCTCTTGTTGATGGTGAGCCAGTGCATGTGGGCGGATATGGGGCTGTGGCGAGGAATGTCGAGGATTAGGCGTGCGGAGGCGTTCTGTATGCGTTGTAGTCGTTTCTGAAGCTTGGCGGTAGTTCCTGTGTATAGGGTGTTTCCGTAGTCCAGTCGGCTTGTGACGAGGGCGTGGGTAACCGTCTTTCTGGTTTCGGCGGGGATCCATCGGAAGATCTTCCGGAGCATGCGTAGGGTGTTGAAGCATGATGACGAGACGGCATTGACTTGCTTGGTCATCGTGAGGAGGGAGTCCAGGATTAACCCGAGGTTGCGTGCATGATCCGAGGGGGTTGTTGCGGTGCCCAGCGCCGTGGGCCACCAGGAGTCGTCCCAGGCGGAAGGGGATTGTCCGAGGATGAGGACCTCCGTCTTGTCTGAGTTCAGTTTTAGGCGGCTGAGCTTCATCCATTCCGCAACGTCTTTCATTCCTTCCTGTAGGTTGGTTTTGGCAGTGGTTGGGTCTTTGGTGGGGGAGAGTATCAGCTGGGTGTCGTCAGCGTAGGAGATGATGTTGATGTTGTGTTTGCGTGCGATGGCAGCGAGGGGGCTCATGTAGATATTGAAGAGGGTTGGGCTGAGCGAGGATCCTTGGGGTACGCCGCAGATGATCTCGGTGGGTTCTGAGCGGAAGGGAGAGAGGTGGACTCTCTGGGTTCTGTCGGAGAGGAACGAGATGACCCAGTCCAGGGCCTGTCCCAGGATTCCAGTGGTTCAGAGGTGGGTTATTAGGGTGGGTTATTAGGGTGCGATGGCACACTGTATCGAAGGCTGCCGAGAGGTCCAGGAGGATGAGGGCGGCTGTTTCTCCGTTGTCCATCAGGGTCCTGATGTCGTCGGTGACTGCGATGAGGGCGGTTTCTGTGCTGTGGTTGGCTCGAAATACGGATTGGGATGGGTCGAGCGAGTTGTTAGCCAAGGAAAGCGGTCAGCTGCTTATTAACGGTCTTCTCGATGACCTTGGCCGGGAAGGGAAGAAGAGAGATGGGGCGGAAGTTCTTCAGGTCACTGGGGTCTGCCGTGGGTTTTTTCAGGAGGGCGTTGATTTCTGCGTGTTTCCAGCTCTTGGGGAAGGTGGCTGATGCGAACGAGCTGTCGATGATGTTCCGGAGATGGGGTGCGATGATGGTGTCGGCTTTGTTGAAGATGTGATGGGGCAAGAGTCCGAGGGGGAGCCGGAGTGGATGGTGTTCATGATGCTTCTGGTCTCTTCTGAGCTGATAGGGGTCCAGGAGCTGAGGGTAGTGGTGGGGGCTGCTGGTTCGGTGGAAGGAGGCGGGGTCTGGGGTCTGAAGCTGTCGTGTAGATCTGCGATCTTTCGGTGGAAGAACGTGGCGAGGGAGTTGCAGAATTCTTGTGATGGTGTGATGTCGTTGGAGCTGGCGCTGGGGTTGTAGAGCTCTTTGATGATGTTGAAGAGTTCCTGGCTGTTGTGGGTGTTGTTGTCTAGTCGCTCTTTGAATGATGTCCTTTTGGTGGAGCGGATCAGCTGGTGGTGTTCACGGGTGGCGATCTTGAGGGCTGTCATGTTTTCTGTGGTTCGTTCGCTGCACCAGGTTTTTTCGAGGGTTCGGCAGGATTTCTTAGATTCTTAGAGGGCGTCCGTGAACCATGGGGTTTTTCTGATGTTGGTCCTGCCTGGGTTTTTTTTAAGTGGTGCGAGGTTGTCAGCACAGTTGGTGATCCATTGTGTGAGGCTGTGGGCTGCGTTGTTGACGTCAGTGATGTTGGATGGTGGGTTTTGGTTCATTGTTGAGAGGAGCTGGTCTGTGGTGATTTTGCTCCAGCATCTGCGGGGGATTTGTTGTGTGCGATGGTAGTGAGTCTCCCGTTTGAAGGTGAAGTGGACGCATCTGTGGTCGGTCCAGTGTAGTCCGGAGGAGTGGCTGAAGGAGACGTGGTTGCTGGCGGAGAAGATGGGGTCGAGTGTGTGGCCAGCGATATGGGTGGGGGTGCTCACCAGTTGCTTGAGTCCGAGGTTGGCGAGATTGTCGAGCAGGGTGGTGGTGTTGTTGTCGTTTTTCTCCAGGTGGAAGTTCAGGTCCCCGAGGAGGATGTATTCTGGTGAGGCTAGGGCGTGCGGGCTGATGAAGTCTGCGATGGTTTCGCAGAATTGCGCGCGTGGGCCCGGGGGTCTGTAGATGAGTGTTCCTCTGAGGGTGGTTTTGGGGTCGGTGTGAATCTGGAAGTGTAAGTGTACAGCGGTGAGGGGTATGTCTTCGGTGGTGGTCGTGATGTTGATGGTGTTCCTGTAGATGATGGCGATTCCTCCTCCGGGTTGGTTGACACGGTCCTTCCGGGCGATATTGTAGCCGTCGGGGATGGCTATGGCGAAGTCTGGGACCGAGGAAGCTTTCATTCAGATTTCTGTGATGAAGGCGACGTCTGGTGCTGTTGTGTCCAGGAGGTCCCATAGTTCGATGGCGTGATTGTGGACGGAGCGTGTGTTGAGGAGGATGCACTTGAGGTGGTTGTTGTTGTTGCGAGGGCCGGTGGGTGGTCTGCAGGTTCGGAGGCATGTGTATTTGCAGGCTTTACAGGTGAAGGGTCCATGGGTTCGCTTTGGGCTGGCTTGGTAGCAGGTGGCTGTTCGTCCGGTGTTGAGGGCATTGAGGGAGGTGGAGTTGTATCCCAGTCGGGTGCTTTGTGTGTGGTGGGGGCCCTGAATCCATGAAACCAAGACACCAGGCTGCGAGGCAAAAAGTGGAGAAATCTGCAGTAGTGCAGCCAGTGTATGATTCACCTTAGTGCACGGAAGCCAATGGGCCCCCTGGCTGCAGTTTGCAAGGCCGGCTTTAGCACTGGTGACGCCCAGTGCAACAATGTTGAAACCACCACTGACCACCTTCGCTACAGATTCCCTCACTACCACCCTTTAACAGTGCCCCCAAGTCTTCTTAACCACTTGCTGTCAGGTGCATTTAATTAGTTTTATAGTGCCACTCACACTGGTATAGCGTGTCAGAGCACTTTACATCACAAACACATTACACAGAGGCAAATCAATCATATGTCTATATCAGTGTGTTGGAAATGTTCCATAAGACAGAGGACTATGTAGGAGTAAGATCATCCATGCTAGTAGGCAGCTTAAGAGTTCTTGATCTGGCAAAGCACAAACTCACAATTTCAAAAGTACCACCATAGTTAGGGATTGTCCTTTCTAATAAGAATTTATTTTTGACACAAATGAACCCTTTTTGCAACATTAGGATAATGAAAGACTTGGGAAAAAATCATAATGGTTTAACCTATACCTTGCAGTTAGGATTTTAACTTATAAAACTGCAAGTAACTAAAGGATTTCTCCAACAGAAACAGTTATCTACTGCTCTATTTATATTAAATGCTCTTTGTGATTTGCATGGTACAAGTTCTTTGCAGCAGGCATATTAACCCTCTGCGCTACCTTATGATGAGTTAAAACTTTCAATAGACAAAACTCGATCCCGCCCCAAAAGGTCAATTAATCTCTGGAGTTATCTTGAAGTTTTAATTGTTGACAGTTGCTGGAGGCAATGAATGTGGCAGCAGGTATTTTTAAAACCACAGGATACTTGTGAACACTGCGTGTGGCGACACCCCGTCAAACCGCCCTAGAGCCGCCCCTGGCTGTTTGAAATATAAATTAAAGCAATACTCAGGGTTCAATTGGCCCATTAGGTCTCTGGGTCCTGTTGCCACTGAACCTCCTGCACAAATAGAAGCTACGCCCCTGATCTCTGCACTATGATATATGAAACTTATCAGTGATCTCTGTTTATGGCCTCCTTCTGTTTCTCACTATTCTTTTTTATGTGTATCAAAGATGTTTTGAACAAATACTTCCGTGGTGACATTAAGCTTTATTAAGTTTTATACGGTATGTGTTATATTGTATCTGACACAATAAGGCAATGTGTGCTGCTTCTCTATTGATGTGGTTCTGCACCTCGTTAGGAGGTTGAAGCCAAGGGTGCTTGAACAGTTTTCGGAGCGGGGTGCTGGTATCAGTTCTAAACTTGAGTCTTAAAGACTATGAAAAAATCCAAGCATCATGCAAAGAACAAGTTTAGCGAACGATCCATGCAATTCAACAGTAGAGGGGTAATGGTGTAGTATGTAGCCAGTGATGCACTTTGGAGCACACTGTCAAATATATATTTCTGAAGCATGGTGCTGTAGCACACTGTGATTTACAGACAGCACATTTTCCATTGAAATGGCAAGAAAATTCACACTGCCATGCAGTTTTACAGATAAAATTACATAGCGCAAACAATAGTGCGTAGAAATCAGGTTGCAACAAATATTTACCATTTAAACATTATCCAATGTCTTGATTTTTTTTTATCCTATTCAAATATTCATTTCCATCACACTTCGAATTTACAAAAAATGTGCTACATTTGTGCCTTCCTAACTTCTGATATGTTTTGAAATATTTATACAGGGCACTTACAGGTATTTAAATGCTATGTGTTAGAAAAAAACTGACACTCTGAAAGCGGTCCCAGGATGCTTGTTTCTGGTCCAGGGAGGACCTCACCTGGTATTTCGTGCTGGACTGTTTTCGGGGGCGCTGGGTCAAAACTGATTTGCATATGGCTTGGTCCAAACTGGGGTGGCATGGGAACAACGGATTAAACCCAGACTGTTTGAAAAGTGTTAGAAAAGTTTCAGCACTCTGTCCATCATCCTTTTGTGTTGCTAAAGTTGCCCTACCTTTCCAGAGTATACCCAGACGTGGGTCCCTTGTTCGCCGTGACACTGGATTCAAGCTAGCCTAGCTGCTAAAGCGTGATACCCCAAAAGTGGCCCAGGGAGAACATGGACTGGCACTTTGAGCTCGGTCCAAACTGGGGTGGCGTGGAGAGCAAAAGAACAATGGATTTAAGCCGGAAGTGTGACTGGGGTTCAATGTTTGAAAAGTTTCAACACTCCGTCCATCATCCTTTTGTGTTGCTAAAGTCACCCTAAGTGACCAGGGTATGCTCGTCACCCTAAGTGACCAGGGTATGCTCAGATGTGGCTTGCTTGCTCACTGTCCCGTTGGATTCAATGTAGCCTGCCTGATGAGGTGTGATACCCTGAAAGCAGTTAGAGGATGCTTGTGTCCTGTCCAGGGAGTACCTGGCCTGGAATCAGGCTGGACTGTTCCCATGAGGAGCAGCATCAAGACTGATTTGCATATGGCTCGGTTGAAACTGGGTGGCATGGTGAGCATAAGAACAATGGGTTTAACCCAGATCTGTGACCTGGGGGTGAGTGTTTGAAAAGTTTCAGCACTTCATCTATCATCCTTTCGTGTTGCTGAGGTCATCCTAAGTGGTCATAGTCAAGTGTAGTCCCTTTGATACAAATCAAGTATAGCATGAGCAGCAACATTGCTGGCTTCCATCTAATACAGGTCATGATTAGCGTGAGCAGCAGCAGTGCAGCCTTCCCTTTGGCAGGAGTCAAGCATAGGGTACGCAGCAGTCCTGGCTTTGCTCTCCTACCCAGCAAGTATAGCATGAGCAGCAGTGCTGGCTTCCAGGTAATACAGGTCAAGTATAGCATAAGCAACAGAAGTGCAAGCTTCCCTCTGATACAAGTCAAGAATAACATGAGCAGCAGCAGTGCTGGCTTCCCTCTGATACAACTCAAGTATAATGTGAGTCAGTCGTACAGACTTCCCTCTAGTACAGGTCAAGTATAATGTGAGCAGCGGTGCTGCCCTCCCTCTGATACATGTCAAGTATAGTGTGAAACAGCAATGCTGGCTACCCTCTCCTACGGGTCAAATATAAAGTGAGGAGCAGCAATGGAAGCTTCTTTGTCATAGGTGTCGAGTATAGCATGAGCAGCAGCAGTGCAAGCTTCCTTCTGACACAATCAAGTATAACATGAGCTGGCTTTCCTCTCTTACAGGTCATGTTTAGCATGAGGAGCAGTGCTAGCTTCCCTCTTACATTGGTCAGGTATAATGTGGGTAGCAGCACAGCACGCTTCCCACTGATACAAGACAAGTATAGCTTGAGCAGCAGCAGGGCAGGCTTTCCTCTGATACAGGTTAAGTGTAGCCTGAGCTTCAGTGCTGGCTTCCCTCTGATACAAGTCAAGCATAATGGGAGCCGTAGTGCTGGCTTTCTTCTCATACAGGTCAAGTACAGCATGAGCCGCAGACGTAGAGGCTTCCCTCTGATACAAGTCAAGTATAGCATGAGCAGCAGTGCTAGCTTCCCTTCTATAGAGGAAATTTAGCATTGCAGGAACAGTGCTGGCTTCACTCTGATGGTGGTTACGTTTAGCAAGAACTTCAGTTCTGGCTACCCTCTGATGCAAGCCAAGCATATCGTGAGCCGCAGTGCAGGTTTCTCTCTCTTACAGGTCAAGTATACCATGAGCAGCAGCAGTGCTGGCCTCTCTCTGATACAGGTCAAGTGCAGCATGAGCAAGAGCAATGCAAGATTCCCCTCTGATACAGAGCAGCAGCATTGGAGGCTTTCCTCTGATTCAAGTCAAGTGTGGCATGAGCAGCAGCAGTCCGAGCTTCCCTCTCATAAAGATTATGTGTAAAAGGAGGTGGCAGCAGTGAAAGCGTCCCTCTCATACACATCAATCATAGCATGATCAACAACACTGCAGACTTACCTCTAATAAAATTCAAGTATTGCATGAATTATAGCAGTGCAAGCTTCACTCTGATAAAAGTGAAGTATAGCATGAGCAGCAGTGCTGGCTTCTCTCTGATACAGGTCAAGTACAACATGAGCAGCAGCAGTGCAAGCTTCCCTCTCATGAAAGTCATGTTTAGCATGAGGTGGCAGGAGTGCAAGCTTCCCTCTCATACATGCCAATTATAGCATGAGCAACATCAGTACAGGCTTCCCTCAGATTCAAGTCAAGTATAGTGTGAGCAGAAGTGCAGGCTTCCCTCTGAAACAAGTCTGGTATAGCATGAGCAGCAGCAATGAGGGCTTCCCTCTGGTACAGATCAAGTATACCCAAAGCAGCAACAGTGGAGACTTCCCCCTAGTACAGGTCAAGTGTAGCATGAGTAGCAGCAGTGCTGGCTTCCCTCTGGTATAGATCAAGTATAATGTGAGCAGCAGTAGTGCTGACTTCCCTCTGATAAAAGTCAACTATAGCATGAGCAGCAGTGCAAGCTTCCCTCTGATACAGATCAAATATAACACGAGCAGCAGCAGTGCTGGCTACACTCTGATACAAATCAACTATAGCATGAGCAGCAGTAGTGCTAGCCTACTGTAAACACGGCGCTAATATGGTTACGTTAGGGGGCAAGAAAAGTGGCGCATCATAGTTGATGCACCACTTTCTTGTAAGCATGCCCCAGAGCATTTTGACCACATTCCTAGGTTGATAAGTTTTTGTAAATCTGGGAAAGCAACAAAATCCATAGGTGGATGCATGAGTACGTCCATGTTACACCTGTGGAACACCTTTCCAAAACAAGGTAATACAAGGCAGTACTATGCGCTGCCTTGCGTTATTTTGTGTTTAATGAACTGCGCAAAGCAACGTAAAGTAAATAACAAAAATAATTTCGCATCAGGGCTGCGCCTCAGAAGCGATGCAACCCCGATGCAAAATATTAGTAAATCTGCCCCTGTAGGTCATGCACCCGTACTTTGTTGGAAGAAATACTGCTATTTTGGGAGATCATTACATTCATATGGGTAAATTCTCATTTTCTTGATTCCTGTCTTCTAATCCTTGCCTTCCATTTCTTTCTGCGCTCTCAGGCCCTATGAAAAGCTCTTAGGGAACACATACAAAGAGAAGGGTATGTCTACGGAACAGTCGTTATATGGATATGTTCCTTAGATTGCTTTCCCAGCCACCATTCAGTTTGTTTGGTGTGGTTTGCAGGGAGACTGCAAACCACACCAAACAAAATTCCCTCCTTATAACCGGCTTCCAAGACAAGCCATATAGCCACTGTCACACGGCTTACTGTAACAAAGTTAGCTACATTAGGCCAAAAAGGTTGAGCCAACAACACAAGGCGCATATATCCAACTCAACATAAATATGCCATTTATAGTTGTCCGTTACCATAGTGACAGCAGCAGTTCCCACCATGATAGGACACACTCCGAAAACAATCAAATATCTCAGAGAGCACTCCTGAAATGTATCCGACACAGTCCAGATTTGTTGTATTTGTATTTTTCCGTATGTTTGTGGCGAGCGCCATATAGAAAGCATTGGGGAAAATTAATAAACATAAATAAAAATGTATAAAACATCAATATTCATCAATTAGATCTAAAAAAATATAAAAACTTATTTTCTTAACTCCTCTCCACCCAGGACTGTCGTTGTATTTCATTATATTTGAAATTAATGTTTTATACTTAAATTATTTTGAGTTTACATTCATTTAACTTAATTACAATGTTAATCAACCACTTACAGTCTCACAAGTATTGAGGGGCATATTCACAAGAAAGTGGTGCATCGGTCCCGATGTGCCACTTTTCTTGCGTGATCACTGCCCCACCTAACGACACCATAGTTGCCCTGCGGTCCTCAGGACAATAACGTCAACATTTTTGTGGCGCTTTGCTGCAATAGCGTCAAAAATTTTGACACTAGTGCAGCAAAGCACAGGGAGGCCCATTGGTTAAAATACATGTGTCATTTTAACGCCTGTTCTGAGCAGGCACTAAAAATGACGGAAAAAATGGCGCAGTGAAATGTTGTAAATTTCACTGCGTCATTTTTTCGGGCCTCCATGCGTCAGAATGCCCCCCTGGAACAGGCATGATGTGGCACAAGGGTTTACAAAGCATTGCGCCACTTTGTAAATACGGCGCAGGAGAAAGGCCGCCGACAGAGCAAAAAAAATAAAGAACGCTAGGGTGGCACACGGTGGAGCTAGGGGATTGTAAATATGCCCCTGAGTGTAATATGTGCTTGTTTGCATATATATATATTTTTAATTGATTTTATTTTAAATTAAATTATAATTTAAATTCAATTAACACGCAATATAGTGTCTGGGTGGAGTATCATGGAGAGTAATGCTGTAGAGTGGAGTGTTGTAGAGTGAAGGAGAGTGGCCTAGAGTGTAGTGGCATAGCATACAGTGGTGCAGAGTAGATAGGAATAGAGAGTAGTGGAGAAGAGTACATTGGTTTTAAGTAAAGTGGTGTAGAGTGCATTGGCGCAGAGTGCAGTGCTTTAGAGTAGAGTATTGAGGCATAGAGTAGAGTAGTGAAGAGTAGAGTGACGCAGAGTGGAGTAGAGTGGCATAGAGTAGATTGGTGTTAAGTGCACCAGCATACAGTGCATTGTTTTAAATAAAGTGGTGGAGTACAGTGGCATAAAGTGCAGTGGTTTAGAGTGGAGTGGCATAGAGTAGATTAGAGTGGCAGAGTGAATTGGCGTAGATTGTAGTGGTGTAGAGTGCATTCGCATAGAATGCAGTAGAGCGGTGTAGAGTCGGGTGGTGCTGAGTAGAGTGCAGTGGCAGAGAGCAGTGTTGTAAAGTAGAGTGTGAGAGGTACAATGGCATAGAGTGCTTTGAGGTAGAGTGCAGTAGCATGCAGTAGGGTGGTGCAGAGCAGAGCAGCGTAGAATGCAGTTTTGTAGATTACGGCATTTCATAATAGAGTGGTCTAGATTGCAGTTGCAGAGAGTGCATTGGTGCAGGGTGCAGAGGTGTAGAGTGGAGGGACAGAATTGAATGGCGCAGGTACATTGCAGTGGCTTAGAATGGAGTGGCATAGAGTGCATTGGTTTTGAGTAAAGTAGGGTAGAGTGCAGTAGTACAGAGTGCAGAGGTGCATAGTAGAATGGCATAGAGTGAAGTTATGCAGGGAACATTGCAGTGGCATAGGTTGGGTGGTGTAGAGTTGAGTGGATTAGAGCAGATTCTTTCAGAGAAGAGGTAAGTGCATGAAGTGTAGTGTATTGGTGCAGGGTTGAGTAGAGTGGTGCAGGGCAGAGTGGAGTGACGTACAGTGGAGTGATGCAGAGTAGAGTACAGCAAACTGGTGCACGCTAGAGTGGAGTGGTGCAGTTTAGAGGGCAGTGGCGTAGAGTGGCATAGAATACACTGGTGTAGAGTAGAGTTGTGTAGAGTAGAATGGTGTACAATGCAGTGCCAGAGTGCAATGGTGCAGAGTAGTTTAGAGTGGCTTATAATGGACTGGAGTAGAGTGGAGAGATGCAGAGTAGAATGGCGTAAAGTGTAGTGGCACACAGTGCATTGGTGTGGAGTGCAGAGTAGCGTTCATTTGCACAGAGCACAATGGCATAGAATGAAGTGATGCAGAGTAGAGAGTCATAGGGAGCAATGGCATAGCGGACACTGGTGCACAGTAGAATGGAGTTGTGTAGCCTATAGGGGTGCAGAGTAAATTGGCATACAGTCTACTGATGCAGAGTGCATTGGTTTTGAGTACAGAGATGTAGAGTGCATTGGTGTAGACTGCAGAGGTGTAGAGTGCAGTGGTTAGTGTAGAGTGGTATGGAGTTCAGTGGAGTAGTGTAGAGTGGTGCAGAGTAGCGTGGCATAGAGAGGAGTGGTGCAGCATAGAATGCAGTGGTGGAGAGTGCAGTAGTATAGATTAGAGTGGCAAAAAGTAGATTAGAGTGCAAGGTGAAAAGTGAAGTGGTGTAGAGTAGATTGTTTCATAGTAGAGTGCAGCAGCGTACAGTGGAGTGGTGCAGTGTAGTGTGCAGTGGCATAGAATTCAGTGGCATAGAGTGTAGTGGGGCAGAGGAGATTACAGTGGCATAGAGTGGATTGGTGTAGAATGCATTGGCATAGAGTGCAGTGGCATAGAGTGCAGCATTGCTGTGTGGAATGGCATAGAGTGGACAGGTGTAGCGTGCAGTGGCAAAGAGTGCAGTGTTGCAGAGTAGAGTGGTGTAGAGTGCATGGGCATAGAATTGAGTGGTGCAGACTAGAATAGAGAAGCGTATAGTGAAGTGGCATAGAGTAGAGTGGCTTAGAGTGGAGTGGCATAAAGTGGTGTATGCATGGAATGGTAGCACATTACCCTTACAGACAACACATCTTCAATTAAAATGACCATTACATTTGCACAGACATACGGGCCCAGATTTATGCTAAAGTGGTGCAGCGTGGTGCTGCACCAAAAATAGCAGCTCCATGCTGCCCCACTTTAGAAACGCAAGGGTGCGCCGTATTGAGAGGAATAGGGCACACCCCTGCATTTCCCCCTGTGCTGACGCTGAATTAAGATGCCTAGTGCCAACCCAGGCATCCTTGGACCATAGTGCAAGGGTGTCTGCCTTGAGGGGATAGATTGTTCATGTGCAGGAAGGTGTCCCTTCCTGCACATAAACAATTTATACTTGTGATTTGGCACCTCTTTGTGTGCTGCAAAATGCAGCACACATAGAAGTACCAAAGCGTCATTGTGAATGATTGTTAATATGCAGGAAGTGGCACATTCCTGCATGTAAACAATAGTCCATGGCATTTTGCTTCTTCTTTGTGTGCTGCAGAATGCAGCACACATAAAAAAAGCAAAAAACGAGGAGGAATAAAAGCATTCCTCCTCGTTTTGCCATGCTATCCCATGGGTGGTGGTAGTTGTTGCAGCTGCCTCAGGTTTATGACAACTCGTAATCTGAGGCAGCGTCAAAAGCAATGGGTGTTGTGGTGGAATGCCCACAGCAACACCTATTACATGCCCATGAGACGCAGAAAACTGCGTCAGAGGGGCCCATATTTACAAGGAGGTGTAACGCCACAAAAAAGTGGCGTTACACCTCCTTTTGCGCCGTTGGCCCACCAAACCTCCACTATGTTGGCCCAAGGCAAGGTCCAATCATTTAAACAAACCAGACTTTTGTCAGTGACATAGCGCCCTGACAAGCAGTACACAAAGTAACTCTTCTCACTAGTGATATCCTGTACCAATACCTCATGGTGTCCATCCCAGCTTTAGAATCGTTCATAGCAGACGGCCCACCCTTGGCACAAGCAAACAGATGGAAGGAATAGATGGAAGGAAAGGGTGGCGAGATTAGTTACCTACTTCGTTGCGGTGATGCTGGACAACAACAGAAAACACTCCATGCTCCTACATCTAGGGGGTATCACGATTCACAATCTAGAAGAATCTGTAACGGAAGAACGTCCACCATTCACCTACCAGACCCTGAAACGGGCCCTCACTGCACACTTCGAACTGCTTGGAAACCCTGACTATGAGAGGTTCCTCATTTGCCACGCCAGGCATCTCCCCAACAAGTTAGTGGACACTTTATATGCAAGGCTCAAAGAACTTGCAAGCACCTGTACCCTACCCAATGCGGATAACAAGATGAAGGCTCAGTTCATACAGGGATGCCACTCAATGAAACTAGAGAAAGTATTCTGCAAGTTCCATGCATGCCCCTGGCGGACATGCTCACCATGGGGCGATCCAAAGAGCTGTCAAAAGTGCATGCAGTGCACACGGAAGTGGCCTTGCAGCTACAGATAAAGACGGAACTAGTCAACACTGTAGCGACAATAGGGACTGAAAATAAGAATGTCTGCCCCAAACCAGTCACCGGCGCTAGGACATACTACACATGCGAAGGGCCATACCCCCATCAAGGACCATATCCTGCCCAAGGAAAGCGGTGCACCAACTGCAACATACCCAACCACTTCCCAAAAGTCTGCCAGACCCCGGCATCCCAAAAGAATTAAAAAAATTAGGTCAGTGAACATTTTACAAACTGCTACGACTCCTGAAAACGAAGAGGACATGGATAATGATGATGTGGAAAATGCCATACATGTAATTCAGGCCATGCAGCCCAGAGGGCACCCTAGTCGGCGCATTCCAAAGTGCAACATCTCTCTGGCAGGCCATCTGATCTTGGCACTCATTGACATGGGAGCATCAATAAATATCCTAGCACAATAAGTATTGCAAACCCTACCCATTCACCCCACATTACGTCCTACCACAACTCAAGTATATGCATTTGGATCCTCAACCCTACTCCCCCTGGCCGGGGTGTTCACCACCAAACTATAACATGAATCATAGTCAGCCTGAGCCAAGGTGTATGTCACCAAGAAAGGATCCGTCATGCTACTAAGCTGCAAAACGGCAGAAGAGCTGAACCTAGTAACTTTCGCTTTCAGTATACACCTGGGAAGTGTAGGTGAGTTGGTATTGGAATTCTCACAGCTGTTTGAGGGTATCGGATGTCTAAAGAACAGGCTCTTACATCTCCACATTGATGAGTCCATCTAGCCAATAGCGCTGAAACATTGCCATGTGGCATTCCATTTGCGTCCTATGGTGGAGGAAGAATTACGAAAATTTAAACAGCCCGACATTATCGAACAAGCGGATGGCCCCACGCCATGGGTCTCCCCGATTGTGGTCACGCACTTGCCCAACATGGCTATCCGATGTGAACGCACCCTTACACCCACTGTAGATGACATTGTGGCAGAAGTGAGTAGGTCCCAATGGTTCTCCAAAATGGAAGTCTGGGCAGGGTACCATCAACTGCTGCTGGCTCCAGAGACAAGAACCATTACCACATTCTCCACCCATGTAGGGTCAAGATGGTACAAGCATCTCAGCTTTAGAGCTTCAACGACCACCGAAGTCTTTCAAGACACAGTTCATGGAGTGCTGACTGGATTAGAAGGGGTCATCAGTGTTAGTGATGACATATTACGGCACTCCCCTATGACTGAGGAACACCTGGAGAGACTGAGGGCCACGTTCAAACGGCTCCATGACAATGGGTTCACCCTCCACCATGAGAAGTGTGTGTTTCTCCAAAAAGAAATTGCCTTCTTTGGGTATCGATTTGCGAAAAATGAATGATGTCTGGCCCCAATAAGGTCAAAGACATTCAATCTGCCCCCACCCCACCACTGTCTCCTGAGTCTGGAGTTTCTTGGGGATGGTCACGTACTGTGGAAGGTTCATTCAGAATCTAACCTCCCTCAGAGCCCCCACCTGGAGTTAACCAAGGCAAACACCAGCTGTGAATGGGGACAGGCTCAAGAAGAGATGTTCCAAGAAACAAAGGATGCCCTGACCGAGCACACCATGCTAGTTAATTTCAACCCAAGCAAAGAATTAGAACTCTCAGTAGATGCCAGCCCCACTGGACTTTGGGCTGTCCTATCTCAAAAAGGAGCCAATGGCGAATGGGCCCTAGTGGCATATACGAGTCGTGCACCCACAGACACCGAACAATGATACTTGCACATTGAAAAGGAAGCCATCTCAGTTCATTGGGGGTGCCGTCACTTTCATCTTTATTTATATGGCTAACCGTTTACAGTGCACACAGACCATAAATGACTCATCCCACTATTCAATGGAACACCCTCCAAACCGCCTCCTAAAATCAAGAAGTGGATCCTTCAGCTTCAGGAGTATTGATCCTCAGTGGTATATCGACTCGGGCACAGAATCTGGCATATTACGTTTCCTGGCACGCCAGACCAGCCACCAGTCATGAGGAGGCTGACACGGAAGACGTGGAGGAGTATGTGGCAAGAGCTCCCAATTTACCCCAAAGGGTGCACCTGCGCGACCCGCACCTGGTGATCCCTGCTTCACTACAGCAAAGATTTGTGGATTTGGCCCACTCGGCACATCAAGTGATAGTGAAGACTAAAGCAAGGCTCGGGTGCAAAGTATTGTTCTCAGGACTAGATGAGCAGGTTGAACGTGCCTTGAGGCAACCCACCTCTGTAAAGCGGTTGGCCCCACCGAACCTCCGGCACCCATTATCACCGAGTCCATTCCTTCCGTCCCGTGGTACAGAGCGAGTGCAGACTTTGGGAGTCTACCAGATGGCCGCCACATGCTTGTGATAAGTGATGACTTCTCAAAGTATCCTGAAGTGGAGATCATGGACTCAATTATAATCACTCAAACTCTACCTCGACTGGAGAAAGTCATGGCCACCCATGGACTACTCCACGAGCTGAGGATGGACAATAGCCCACCATTCTCAAGCCAAGACATCACTGACTAACGGCCAGGAGCGTTCATCACCTCAAGATCACCCCTCACTGGCCACAAGCAAATGGGGAAGCTGAATACTTCATGCAGACTTTAAACAAAGCTTTGAGGATTGCAGTGTTCAACAATCAAAACATGAAGTGCGCTCTGTAGACTTTTCTGCATGAGTATCGGCTTACCCACCAAATGACTACCAGTGTGCGACCCAGCACATTATGCATGAACAGAATGGTAGGAGACACCATCCCCCACATTGACAGACCCTCAGAGACACAAAACAAAGCAACAGATATATTGCATCGATGCAACGTCCAAAACAACCGCATGTCGCGTAGGAGACATGTCCAGCGTTGTGACATTCACATTGGCGACCTAGTGCTAGTCAAGAACTGACATCCAGGAGGAAAGTTCAAGCTTCCCTTTTGAAATGAAACCCTGGAAAGTGAGTGACACCAGAGGGACCATGATCACAGCTCGAGGAGGGTGCAAGACAATCACAAGAAATGTGTCATTTTTCAAACAGTATCAGTTGCCAAACCAAGGGCTGGAAAGATCATGAGATGGAGAGACATACACTCCCCACAAGAGTGATGACCATGCTGCCCGTCCCCTGCAGGGTAGAGCCAGTGGAATGACTGTCCCTATGTCCCGCCACGCTGATGAATATCATCAGTTAGCAAACAGGCCAGAACCCAGCATGACCAGTGTGCAGGAAGGCCCGGCTGCAGATGATCAGGAAGAGCATACTGCAGCACACTTAGAAAGAGGAAACAGCAAGGACAAGTAGAGATATTTTTGCTCTTGCATAGCATTTTGAGGCATTCCCAGGTTTATCAAACTTGGTATATCTGGGAATGCGTCAAAATCCATAGCTGGATTTGTGGGAAAACCCATGCTTCACCCAAGGAATGCCTTTCCAGGGCAGTGTAACGCAAGGCAGCTACTTGCGCTGCCTTCCCTTATTCTATATATACCAACCAATGTAGAGCTCGCAAAGTGGCCTTGCTTGGTTGGTTAATCTGACTTTAGTATAGCGTTACCCCAGCGTCACCATGCTTGATTCAAGGGCCATCTAATACTATAATAAATCTAGCTCTAAGCTATCAATTATCTGTATCCGACACACTCCATTTGCGAAGATGGTATCACTTATTTAGTAAGATAGAGACAAAAACTTCAATGTTTTTCCACGTCTCATTATTATTAAGGAAACGTCAAGAAGAACATCCATAATCGATGGAATGGAATATTGGTACTCTTCAGAAACAGTGGACCAGCATACAGATGTCCAAATCATCTGGATATATTCATTTGGTTGGCTCCTTATAGGCCACGTGTATGTTGTTGCCAGAAAGTGTACCCTCACTCATCTGTTTTTGTTCTTTGACTCAAACATAAAGCTTACAAATTAAGGCCCATATTTATGCCTTTTTAGCACCGCATTAGCGCCGCTTTTTAACGCAAAAGCGGTGCAAACTTACAAAATACAATTGTATTTTGTAAGTTTACGTGGCTTTTGCATCAAAAAATTACGCAAATGCAGCGCTAAAAAAGTATAAATATGGGCCTAAATGTAATACATATGTATGCCTGTTGTTATACTTTCCTATAGTCTAATACTGGCTGATTCATTCCTCACTCACAACTTATTAGGGGGTGTGGTTACACCACCACTTGGTTTGATGCAAACACTAAGTAATTCGTGAACATTTTACTAAATGATCCCCTTGTTTGTTGTTTACCTCAGTATATACTGTCACCCAAACTCACAAAATGGGATTGTGTTGTCCTTTCGTGTTCCTCCCCATTAGGAGAAGGAAGCACTATATAAATACAACTATAATACAGATCAACATACTCAAACTGTACAGCACTGCCAGGTTATAATGCAGCTAATACAAAGCTACGCAAATATCTATTAACATAACATATCCCTGCTTTCTATAAATTTACAGACTTTATTTAGACCACAATTCATGGGCTACGTATTCCACAATTCATGTGAAAATGGACGTTTGACATAGAATGGAAATCTGTGTTGTGTACCAATTACCACACTACAAGTTTCTCCTGAAAGATTTCACCACAAAAAGCCGGAGGAATCCTTCAGAGTAAAATGGTAAGACATAAATGCAAACCATGCAGTAACTGGGTTAGTAACCACCAATTGTTGTAAGTTCTGCACCAAGATGCCTTAAGGTGTTTGTTGCACTTTATAAGTACCAAGTCAACTTGTATCCTGCATGCATGTCTTTTCAGTATTTTTAGTGGGTGCCCTCGGCCACTAAACTGAGGGTCAGTGGTAATTTTAGAAGAAATCGAGTAAAATGGGTCATGGCCCTTGCCCTCTGATAATAGAACATTGTCACATGAGGGATAGATCAGGTGTTTGATGCCTTACATATGGATAGGCAAAGATTGCTTAGCTATGTGAAGACTGAACATATCATTTAAGTATAACCAGAGGCACACATCTGCCACCTAAAGCAAACACCTCTATGGTAAGCTTCTCAGAGTGTATTTGAAGACCAATGCAGAATGTGCTTTTAAGTTTACCATGTGTTTCTTCCGGGATGGCATCTATGCAGAGGAAGTACATCAGCACCTCCCTTGTGTAGGCTTGCATCACTTTATCTAGCCTTGTCAAACTAGTATAGTTTGACAAAAATTGTTATAAACCTTTATTCCTCTGTCAGACTAGGCCCAGCGTGTCTACAGCAGCATAACTCCGATGCTGGGCATAATAGGCTACCAAAGTAAAACAACTGCACAACAAAAACACTAATTTGTACACTCCTTGGCCCAGTATTACAGTAAGGTGTATTTATTGTGCTCTATTCAGGTTGGCCTTTTCTTTAATAGGCATGGATACTTTCAATAGTTAGTATACCAATTTGGAAATAAGCAATATAGAGAATATGGTCATTCTTATCAAGGGAATTTGGGGGAAATTTATGATAAGGTTTGCTTTTCTTTTTTACAATGCACATTGCCACTGCAAGATTGTAAAACAACATTGATATTTTAGTGGAGTTGTGCTTTATGTGCTGGGCTTCAGAACATAATTAAAAGCACTGTTGTTTTAATATATGCTACTAAGAATCTCAATTTCTGTTGCTGATGTAGTGACCTCTTTGCAAGACATTACCCGCCAGTCACACTTGAAGGAATACTTGTATCCTTTGCATGCTTGAAAACAATGTATTGCTAATTTATTTCAAGGCAGCTGCCTTTTTTGCCTGTTCCTTAGGCTTCCTGCATGGTCGTAGCTCAGACATCACATACGAGAACTGCTCAAAATATTTCATTTTGATTTAGGATAGCACAGATTCCTGGCAGCGAAATTAAAAGTTGGTAATATTACAAATGATGGGCACTTGCTTATGCAATTTTAGGAGGAAACAGTGGTCCATAAACAATAAAACCTGTGAGTTGTCTGTCACTAATCCTAAAAATGTGTGTGTTAACCCACTAAGCTCAATATTATGAGACCTGTACCTGCATGTGGCCTCAATCAAGGGCATTTTGCAACGTTCCCATGAGCAGACTGAATACTGACCTTTGGACAACAGTCTCCGTGTCATTACACAGACTGAATTGGAAAAGGGGTTGTAGTCATGAAAAAGTTCTATGAAAATTTGTTCTGAAGTGTTTCGTATTAAAACTATAGATGCTACTTTTTAGTTGTCAAATCAATGATTCTTCGTTTAAAAGAGCTCTGTCAGAAGCTGTTGGAAATGTCCCTTTCTGCAGGGTTACCCCCAAACTGTTTGCCTCCCTCCTTCTATTTTTCTGACCTTCTTTTTGTTGGCTTTAGGACTGTGGGCACTTTACAACTGCTAATCAGTGCTAAAATGCATGTGCTTCCTCCTGTAAAATTTGGTAGGATTAGCTTACACCTGTTTGGCCTCTTTAGTTCACAAGTAAGTCCCTTGTAAAGTGGTATACCATAAATCCAGGGCCTGTAAATTAAATACTACTAGTGGGCCTGCAGCACAGATTGCGCCACCCACAGAAGTAGCCTTTGAAACCTGTCCTATCCTGCCACTGCAGGGCCTGAGTGCGCAGTTTACAACCACATTGACTTGGCATTTCAAACTTCTTGTCAAGGCCCAAACTCCCCTTTTTAGTACACGCAAATCACTCTTAAGGTAGGTCTGAGGTAGCCCTGTGGGGAGAGTGCTGTGTATGTAAAAGGTAGGGCATGTAGTTTTATGTTTTGTATGTCCTAGTAGTGACAAACAGCCTATTTGTTTTTTTTAATACCGTGAGAGCTGCTCTTCTCATAGGCTTGCATTGGGAATTCCCTTATATTTTTTAAGTGGTAATTTCTGTTCTGAAAGGGGTAGAGTGGGCATGTTTGGTGTGTTTGGAATGGCAGTATAAAATCCTGCTTACTGGTGTGTTTAGATTTTACATTACTATTTTAGAAATGCCACTTTTAGAAAGTGGGCATTTCTTTGTATTTATAACTCCAGTATTTTGCCAACTGACTCTAATCCACATCTAGGCCAGAGTGACAGTTACACTTTGTACATACTTTCCAGACAGCCACAGCACAGGACAGGCTGGTTGTGACAGGAGAGGCATCTGCATCCATCTGCATACTGATAGTTTTATTTGCAAATTCAGGGCCCCTAGTGACCCAGTAACTAGGGGCAGGCCAGGCATGAAGGCCAACACCCCCTCCTGGAATGTGCAGTGTATAACCAGTTGAGGGAAGGCTGATTGTGCAAGAGTTGTGTCCCCTTTCTGAGGCCCGCTTCTTTCCCCACGTACTTGATCTGAGAGGATGGGCCCATCCCCCCATGGGACACTGTGGGTGAGTGGAGGCCCGGGGGGAAAAGTAGGACAGTGATCCCACGCTCCTCCCCGGGTGGCTCCATTCTATTGTTAATCTGCATCGCATGTCTGAGGAGTCCCAAGGGGCCCAGACTCGAGAAGGAGTAGGAGAGCATTACTTTCCTCTGCTCTGAGAAGTCAGATGTTCTTTCTAATCCCGGCCAGGGAACACAGGGAGTGTCACACCAGGCACTGTAAGGACCTTAATAGAAGTGTAGTCGGTTTGGTGATCAGGCATAGCTAATGTCAAGTGCATTTGGGTAACGCGCATAGAAAACATGGCATTTTATCCCAAATCATAATATATAGTACTAATGCCTTTACCTTATCAAGTATAATATGAGTGCAGGGATCCCCAGTACCTCTTTATTTACAGGTGTACTGGATTATGTCAGGTTCTCTAATTACCGTAACCCCTCAAATAGAAAGGCAGGGACTCCTGTGACATTGTGGACTTATCATCATATTGTATGCTAAGAGGGATAGTTGGATTCATGCATTTGTGATTATTATAAGGTTTCATATCCCTGGTCTCTAACGCATGCTACTTTACCCACACTCAAGTAATGATATATGTACGTTGTTTTCCACACCCCAAGAATTTACTGGTGGTATGATGCCTATCGCATGATTCCTACGTTGTCAGGATAACAAGCAACATTTCAGTAACTGCATTCTTCGCACAAATTGTATGGTTTACATTGTGATTTAGTTACAATATAGAAATATATTTTTATATATCATTATGTGAGGAGTTTCTTTTGTCGTGTACTTCATTGTCTCACTGGTCGGAGTGTCTCTCACAAATGCTTTACACATTACCTCTGGGGATAAGCCTGACTGCTCTGCACCAAGCTACCAGGGGCTGAACACAGGTTATATTTGGCGTGTAACTTACTTGCCCTGACTAGAGTGGTGGGTTCTGCCTGGCTGAGTTGTATCCCCTAGCCATCCAGAAACCCCATTTTAACAGTAGCCTATAAGTACTGTCAAATGGAGTAGAACTTGTTTGTTTATGCAATTGTATTGGGCTTGACTAGTATGATTAAAATGCACAGTTTATCACTCTTGTTTCTTGTATAGGTTCTAAGGATAGCTCCACTCCCATCATTTGAAGTGCTAGCCCTGCCTCCATTGGTTGATATGTTAGAACCCTCCGAAGTTCATGTCTAGTTGCACCCCTGGCGAAAGAAGAGGAGGGAGAAATGTAAGAGTAGGATTGAGGGAGATGAAGTGAGAGACAGGGGCTTGGGAAGAGGGTGGGAAAAAGTGGTTAAAGACGGAGAGGGGAGTATAAAAGGGAGACAGACGAGGTAGGTGGGAGCGACTGGGAGAAGGAGTTAAGCAGACATGGAATAGGCAGGCAAAATTGAAGAGAGCGAAGAGTGGAGAGGATGAGGGGAGAATGAATGAGAAAGGAATGCGCATTTTAGATGGAGGAAGAGAAAGAAAATGTAAGGCAGTATACGGACAGAGGAGGAAAACAGTAGTAAGAAATAGGGGCAAAGGAGTGGAGGTGGGTAAAAATAAGGAAAGGGGGAAAAGAGAGGAGAAGGGAGAGTGTAAAAAGTGGGAACAGAGGAGAGATGGCTTGAAGTCGAGAGAGGCAGAGGAAAGGGAGGAAGGTGAAGAAAGGATAAGTTTACATTTGAGAGGCAGTGAGAGGGATATATAAAAAGGGGAGAGGAGAAAAGAAGGTGTGAAACAATAAAAGGGAGACAAGAGATGCTGGAAAGGAGAAGGACGTGTGTGGGAGAGAAGGAGAATTAGTGAAAGAGAAAAAGGTAGCGATGAAGTAGGAGTATAGAACTGAGATGGGTGTGAGAAGAGAGAGAAAGCGTGGGATCAGTGGGAATAAAGTCTGGAGAAGGCATAAGAGAAAGAAGTAAACAGCAGTGAGAAGAAAGGTGAGGAAGCAGAGAGAACGTAGAGAGAAAAGAACAAGAGAAGGAGAGGTGGAGGTGGAGGAGATGCAGATGAAATGGAGAGATAAAATGAGGTAAGGAGCAAAGTAAAAGGTGAAGTTAGGGGGAAGAATGCCAAGGAATAGAGGGAGATTCCAAAGTATACTAAAAAGTGATGGATGGAATGCTCAGATTAATCTCAGCCACTGGTCACCAGTTGGGGCCGCAACCCAATTCATCGTTCTTTCACACACTCGGGCCTATTTACAAGCCCCATGTGCTGCTGATGCATCACTTTATTCCAGATAAAAAGTGATGCACTGGCAGCCCAAGAGTCTTGTAAATAAGCCCCTCAGTATAACGCAGCCACATGCAAATTAGTCTTGACCACGCTCCACTTGCAAAAGTCAAGCCCAAGCTGCCAGGCCAGGTTCTCCTTGAATCGGAACACAAGCAAAGCAGGACTGGTTTCACCCCAGTTAGGGCTCATCAGCCAGCTATGGTTTGGTTCTAGTGACACAGAATACATGCATTCCTCCATTTACAGCAATCAAATCAGATTTTGATAAGAGCTTATTTAGTTTATTCCCTCACAGATTGGTACTATTGTCTGCTTTTGGAAGAGTGGAGAGCAAGGAGAAAAGTCTGTGGTGTGATCTTTATTGTCTTCAACCTGCTCTAAAGCTGCATTCATACGATCCTTACTGAACTTTCTGCTAAAAATACAGGGGCATATTTATACTCCGTTTGCGCCGAAATTGCGTCGTTTTTTTTTAACGCAATTTCGACGCAAAACTAACTCCATATTTATACTTTGGCGTTAGACGCGTCTAGCGCCAAAGTCCATGGAGTTAGCGTCATTTTTTAGCGTGGACACCTACTTTGTGTTAATTATATGCAAAGTAGGCGTTCCCGTCTAAAAAATCGACTCCGAGGCATGTGCGTGGGATTTATACTCCCGGGCAAAAATCACGGCCGGGAGTGGGCGGGTCAAAAAAAATTACGTACGGCCGCTTTTGCGCAGTTTTTTAGCGCCTGCAAAAGGCAGGCGTTAAGGGACCTGTGGGCTCTGAAGGAGCCCACAGGTGCCCCCCCATGCCCCCAGGGACACCCCCTGTCACCCATGCCCACCCCAGGAGGACACCCAAGGCTGGAGGGACCCATCCCAGGGACATTAAGGTAAGTTCAGGTAAGTGTTTTTTAAAAAAAAAAATTGTGGCATAGGGGGGCCTGATTTGTGCCCCCCTACATGCCACAATGCCCAATGACCATGCCCAGGGGACAGAAGTCCCCTGGGCATGGCCATTGGGCAAGGGGGCATGACTCCTGTCTTTGCTAAGACAGGAGTCATTTCTATGGGGGTTGGGAGTGAAATAAAATGGCGTAAATCGGGTTGAGGCGAAAAAATTGCCTCAACCTGACTTGCCCCATTTCTTGACGCCCAAGCTCCATATCCCCCTACGCCGGCGCTGCCTGGTGTACGTCGTTTTTTTTAACGCACACCATACGGCGCCGGCGGCTAACGCCGGCTAACGTCATTCAATAAATACGGCGCCCGCATGGTGCTTCAGAATGGCGTTAGCCGGCGCTAATTTTTTTGACGCAAAACTGCGTTGGCGCAGTTTTGCGTCAAAAAGTATAAATTAGGGCCACAATTCATTCTTCCAACTAAGCATCATAGTTCACTTTATTTGGTGGTACATATAGATTTACTATTACACCGAGGTCTTTTAGCTGCAAGTAAAGTGCAAAACACTCTTCATCTAAACTATCATTTTTTAAAGGTATGGACTGGCTGTCTAAAATTGCAAAACGCTACTAGACCAGCCTTCCTACACCTTTTTCCTTAATTGCTTGATCAACGGTACATATGCTTAATAAAATGCACAAGTCCAAGTCCATCAAGTTATGAATTAAACCTCTGACATTCCATGACAGAATTGGTAAGTTTGATGGCTTATATATGATTTCCCTCTGGGACTCCACTAAGGTAGCAGTTAAGTCACAAGTATCACTCTAAGGGGCATATTTACTAGAAGCGGTGCAGCGTGGCTGCTGTGCCAAATTGGGCAGTGCCGAGTTGCGTCACTTCTAAAAATGCAGGGATGTGCCATATTTAAAAGAATTCGGCATCCCTGTGTTTTCTCCTACGCTGGTGGTAAATTAGCTGCTGAGCGCCAATGTAGCCAGCCTTGCGCCATGATGCAAGGATGGCTGTGTTGTGGGGGAGATTGCTTTTGAGCAGGAAAGTACTCCTTCCAGCCCAAAAACAATCTTTAATGGCGATTTGCTTGTCCTATGTGTGCTGCAGGAGGCAGTACACATAGGAAGAGCAAAAACCGAGGAGAAATTAAAGCATTTCTCCTCGTTGCACCATGCTAACGCAACCTCTGGGGTGGTGTTAGATGTTGGCGCTGCCTCAGATTTACGAAATCCCATAAATTTGGAGCAGTGTCAAAATGCAATGGGTGTTGCATGGGTACGCCCACAGCAACACCCATTGTATGCTCCTTACATGCAAAGTGCAGCGTGTTAAGGGGCCGTATTTACAAAGTGGTGTTAAGCCACAAAAAGTGGCTTATTGCTGCCTTGTAAATAAAGCGCAGTGCACAGTGCCACTGGAGCGTCTCAAAAAGTGACGGTCTGGTGGCGCTACAGGCTTGTAAATATGTCCCTAAACCTCTGAACAGCTTTGCTCTGAAATTTATGTAGCATTGTATGTATTGAAATATATGCGTGATTTCCACCTCTCTTACTGAGGTAAGTGTGGTAAATAAACCAGTGCTTAACTTTTAAATAATAAAGTGCCTGTCCCAAAGCTCTCCTTTGAAACACACGGCTGACTGCTGCATTTAAATGTGGGCGCACAGAATACTGAGGCAGCATAATCCTAAATCCATCTCGGGCCTCTTTAATCCATTTACAGCCACTCCCTGCCCATTCAGCTCACTTTTGCAGCTGCTGCTTTCTCCCTTTCTGACGCTTTTTCATTTTACTTTTCCTCCGCCTTTACCATATGTGTCTTTTGCTCGCAGTAAATGCCTGATGCAGAAAATTAAGAGCCGGCCCTCAAAAATAAGTGCCGGTGGTTTCAAATTAAGCACTGCAATAAACTCTCCAGGACTCGCCACGACTTGACAACTAGGTTTAGTCTCAGTAAAACGCCCTAGCACAGTCCTTCCTCACCAGGTCAGCCACATGAACTCACTCGAAGAGGAATTCTTACATGGAACCAACCCTTACATTTTTAGTGATATATTTAGCATTCCTGAACTGGAAGCTACTCGAGTTCGAGATATAGGGGGTCATTCCGACCCCGGCGGTCAAGGACCGCCGGGGCCGGGGTCGGCGGGAGCACCGCCAACAGGCTGGCGGTGCCCCGCAGGGCATTCTGACTGCGGCGGTTTGGCCGCGGTCAGAACAGGAAAACCGGCGGTCTCCCGCCGGTTTTCCGCTGCCCTCAGGAGTCCTCCATGGCGGCGCAGCTTGCGGCGCCGCCATGGGGATTCCGACACCCCATACCGCCATCCTGTTCCTGGCGGTTCGCCCGCCAGGAACAGGATGGCGGTATGGGGTGTCGTGGGGCCCCTGGAGGCCCCTGCAGTGCCCATGCCAATGGCATAGGCACTGCAAGGGCCCCCGTAAGAGGGCCCCACAAAGAATTTCAGTGTCTGCTTAGCAGACACTGAAATTCGCGACGGGTGCAACTGCACCCGTCGCACCTTCCCACTCCGCCGGCTCCATTCGGAGCCGGCTTCCTCGTGGGAAGGGGTTTCCCGCTGGGCTGCCGGGCGGCCTTCTGACGGTCGCCCGCCAGCCCAGCGGGAAAGCCAGAATGGCCTCCGCGGTCTTTCGACCGCGGAGCGGCCATATGGCGGTTCCCGCCAGCCTCAGAATGAGGCCCATAATGTGGGGTTCTTGGGTGAATCCACCGTTTCATCTAATTTGAAAGAATCTGCTTCATTGCTATTTTCAGCTGATGATGAGAAAACGTTTTGAGGGTGGGTGGTAAATATAAAGAAGGATCTACTACAATGTAATGACTTTTTTACTGTTTAAAACTGCCCGTCACTCATATGTAGTTCGAAATGTTACACATGATTAACTGATCAACAGAGTTGAGGGGGCATTCTATAATTTATATCGTGTCTGAATGTTATTAGTCTTCATTTGATAACTTGCCACTGTATTTACAAATGTTTAAACATAATTTCACCAATTCCCATTATTAAAAACCTGATATACAGGTTTCTGTTGATTTACAGAATTCCATTCTGACCACTAGTACTTGACACGGAATGTGTAGTTTTTATTTGTGATTCAGTTTCAAAAAACATCCTTTGTTTCCTTAATTCATTTCTAATGGCGTTTATGCTTCCTTCTTTGCTAGCAAACTATTTACGTCCTCCTTATAGTTTCTAGTATTCCTTTTTTCAGTGAAGGCTGTTTTTCTTATTCTGTGTTCTTCCAGGCTGCCCCCAGGACACCAATGTATCTTCTTTTTCCTATTTTAAGTATAATGGTACTCATAATTAAGTCGTGGTACATCCATGCTGTCTTCTTTTCGCCATTCTCTCTGTGGCTTATCTGTGACCTTTCTTTTATCTCCGATGGGCATTTGTTCTTACTAGACAGGGGCGGCAAATCTTTCATGAGTTCTACCTCACCTGGCATGGATCAGTATTTAAAGTTTGGGTCTGGAGATTTCTTATTAGGTCACGCTTCTTTTTAGGTTTTTGATCCTTTTGTGTTTTTTACAGACTTAGATAACTCTTAAGATTAGCCCTAATCTATATTAATATTTGTTGTGGTTTGGAGAATGTTTGGCCCAAGGGTTGCAATGACTGATTGGCATCTTAATCTAACAGGGCCTTTAGTTGCTATTATTCGGTACCGCCAAAAAGCTCTTAATAGTCAGCTGATAATTTCGAGAATAATGGAAGGATCCGTGTTACCCCACGCAGAATATCCTGCTCATTTATGATCCCATTGTTCGATCATTTAAATTATTTTGCATTACATATAAAGTACCATAATCCGTACATGTTTGAAGGACCTGAATGAATGAATTAATCACATTTTATACAGCACACTGTCACTTTGAAATAGAGTATCTTGGCACTGGGGGGGGGGGGGGGGGGGGGTCAAAACTGACAGGCTGGGAGAACATAAAATAGCCTATTAATGGAAGCATATGGCCTAAAGTTTAGATCTGAAAACAGATTCTTGCCGGGTTGAGTGGAGCAGGTGAGGGAGAAAGAGTTTTTGAAATTTGGTGCTAGAAAAGCGAAAGACCCTCCACCAATGTGGAAGCACTTGAGGAGGCAGTACATACCAGCTTGGCCGAGGAGGTTCTAAGGTGCCTCCCGAGTATGTAAGGCCTGAAAAAATCCATGACATATTTTGGCCCTATGCTATGTTGTCTTGAACAATCATCTTTTTTGTACTGGCAACCCATGAAGATATTTCAGATGATCTGAGGTGGAGCAATGAGAAGGTAAGTTGAGAACTAAAGAACCAGCCGCGTTTTGGATTCTCTGGAGTTTAAGTATTGCGACTGCAAGGATGCACAGATATAGCAAGTTGCTGTAGTCCATTCTGGATGTAATTAAGGCATAGACCATAGTTTTCTTGTATGATTCAGGAAGTTCTCCCAAGCATTTTGAGAGAAAAAAAACGAAATGGTAATTTACCAATAGCAGTAGTTTTGAAGCTTGAACAGTTTCTGGATTCACATGCTATTCATTATTCTGCTATCTAGTGGCTGAGTTGAGAATCTTCTTGTTAGGTTTATTTTGGCAGGGCATTGTCGGTAGCCATTTGGTGCTATGTCTGTCCTCCCATTAAGTCAGAGGTGTGCCCTGGAAGCTCCTGTGCATGGTCGCTATCGTCAGATTCTTTTTTCCCCTTGGCAATTCTTCCTGTTTTTTCTGGCTTCCTTTTGTGTTTAAAAGGTACCTCAGTATTTTTCCCCTCTTTGTTTCACTTAATTTTTCAGGGAGGTGGAGGGTTGCATGTGAATCCAGAAAACTCTTCAAAGTGCAAAACTACTCCTACTGGAAAGTACCCATTTTGTTTTGCAGAATGAATCCTTCTCTGTATTCACATGCTGTGCATTGATTTTGTAGCAGTATCTGCAGTCTCTCTTGGAGGTGGGATTAAAAAGAGGTTGAGATTGAGAACAGGTGTATCAGTACTCTTTTTCCCCACTTGTGGCTCTTTTGTTACTTGAATGTCCACGCAATAGTGTTTTATGAAGGTCTGACCGATAACGATCTGACTGCCATACTTGTGTTGCTTATTGGTACGTTCTCTAGGAAGGCCATGACTCCTCCTTTTTTCCTTGTAGGATGTGGTCTGGGTTTTGCTTCTAAGCGCGCACCTGCTTTTTGGTAGCACAACTGGACTGTTAGTACTATCCACCTTGTGATGGGGGTCTGTGTCACTGGTCACTCTTTGTTTGAATATGCAAATGATATGACGAACTGACTTCCATTTCTGACTTCCCATGTCCTTTCTAGATAGTACATCACAGCTCTGCGTAGGTCTATCACATGCAGCACTTTTTTGGCTTGTGTTTTCGGTTGTTGAAAGAAGCAAGTGTTTGATTCACTTGGAACTGTGATATGACCTTGAGGAGGATGCATGATTTGGTCCACGACCTCTCTGTCCTCCTTGTCTGTTTGCTGTTAGGGCTTCTGGGTGGTTGGCGCTTGCAGCTCGCTTACTCTGGACACCAATGTGATCACAATTAGGAAAGCAGACTTTAGGGTCAGCAACTGTATATCTGCCTTGTGGAGCAGTTCAAAGGATTGTCTCATTAGTTGTGTTAGTACCAGGTTGAGGTTCCATTTTGGTGTGAGCGTCCTTCTAGATGGAGCAATTCTTTTTGCTCCCTCTAGAAAACTCTTAACAACTGGTGTGTGGAAAAACTTCTCCCTATCTGTCCTTTTGTGTAGGCTAATATAGCAGCAAAGTGTACATTTAGTGAAGTATAAGTCAAACCGTTGTTTGGGTGGTACGTTATGTACCTGATGACTGTGGTGTCCTCTGTTCTGGAACATTTCTTTCCGCTCACCACCGAACATGTCTCTGCCACCTTGCTCTGTAATACTGTGTTATACTTGGTCTTTTAGCTTCTTTTAGGATGTCCATGGGTTGCTTTGGATGATCCAGGTGTCCAAAATCTATGTACTCAGGAGCTAGCCAGCTACGCTCAGGCTGTTTGTTTCTGGATAGTATATTCTGCCTCCCTGCATGGAGAGAAGGTTGCGTCATATTTGTAATCTTTTTACTTTTCCTTGTGCCCTCTCCACTTGTTCTGTGAACCACGTCTGTCTAGCCCACTGTGAGGTGATCAGGAACAAAGTCATATGTAAATGTTTGCTCTTGCTTCTAACTAGAGGGTTGAGAGGGATTGGTGAAAAAGCATATGCAAATTTCTGTGACCAGTTTATTGACCGGGCATTCCACAAGGAGCAACGGAGTGGGTGCCTGGATGCAAAGTCTTGGCATTTTGCATTTTCAGGAGTTGCAAACAGATCGATCTTTGGAGTGCTCCACTGCTGGAACACGTCTTGGAGCACTCGTTCTTTTTGTTCCCATTTTTGTGATATGGATGCTTGTCTATTTAGTCTGTCTGCGTCCCCTCTTTCTACGTCTGGCAGATGTATTGTCATTAAGGTTTTTCCTCTCTGCAATGCCCTTTTCCAGATCTCCAGGGCTACTTTTGACAGCACATGCAATCTTTTTCCTCCTTGCTTGTTCAGATAAAACATTGTGGTTGTGTTGTTCATTTGGCTCCACACTGTCTTTCCCCTCACATGTGTCCCCAATACCTTCAGGACCAGGAAGATCATTTTTAACTTCAATGCATTTATGTGTTGGATTACCTCTTCTGCTTTCCATAGTTCTCTCATCATTAGCTCTACCATGTGCACTCCCCCAGCCAGTGTGGGACGCATACATGGTGATGGTCAATGTTGGAGTTGGTTGTTTGAAGGACCTGCCTACTGTTATGGTGTCCATGCTCCAATATGTCATCTCTTACTGTAGTCTTTGCGTTACAACCACTAGATGCTCCCAACTCCCCATTACCTGTGACCATTGGTTCTGGATCCACCCTTGAAGTATTCTCATATGTTGTCTTGCATGTGGGATCGCTGCGATGCACAAGGCCATCATGCCCATCACTTTCTCCACATTCCTCACAATCAGAGACTGCTCCTGTGGTAGTGGTGAGCATGTTCTGTAATTCCTTGAATTCTCTTGAGAGTAAGCAAGGCTCTTGCCTCCATTGTGCTGATTCTTGCTCCCATAAAAACCTTCTCTATGGCCCATATTTATACTTTTTAGCAGGTCCTCATCATTGCTAGTCCTGAAGAAGACCCGTATGTGAGCCCGGAATCAGCCAGAGGGGGTTGAAACGTCGACAATGATGGTTGTGCCTGGATGTGTTTTCAGTATATAGGATTGAAGGACTTTAGTAGGGATTTGATACTTTTATAAACATGTAATAATTCAATGCGTAAAAGGATTAACCAGCAGGCAATCTGTTAAAAGGTTTTGTTTTTTGGTTTGATAGGTATGTGATTTATGCTCTTTTTCTATTCTTCTTTTCATCAGAAGCACTTGATCTTTTTGCGCTTCTTTATGTTCTTCTACTTTGGTGTTGTGGTATGGGATTTCAGAAATATTTTTTTTACAAAGTTAGAGAATATATGTATAATTTTATATATATAGAATATTGGATGTTTTCTAAATGATTACATATCAATGCTGCATGTGATTTTTATGGATGTATGTGTTATTTAATTTGGTTCCCCAGGGGGCAATGCAGTTTTGTACTAAGAGGTGTTTAAGCAGCTTTTCCTCTTCTTCCCAGTGTTTGTGGTCATATCAATTTATGAAGCTGTTGTAATTATTGATTTTCCCACCATTTCCACTCTTGCTGTTTCTCCAAGGGTGGGCCCATGTAAGTGGAGATGTTGGCTCTTTTTTTTTTTTGCTGTGGTCATGATTTTAGAATCTTGCATTGCATTTTTCTGATGTATAGGGGATCCATGGAAGAGTCTTTATACTTCTTTTCGACCCTCCAGTTAACAGCACAGAGCAGGCCGTTGGCTCTCTGAAAGCCTCTTCCCTAATCTAGAATGGTTTGGAGCATTGGAAGGTACAGTCTCTTGCTTTGTGAGGGCATGAGTGATTCAAGAAAAAAGCATGCCCATGCCTTCTCTTCCTCAAGTTGGATGCCATACCTATCTGCCAGCCTTTTTACCACTGAATTATACATTGTGATGTCATCGGGAGGTGATGGCCTCAAGTAAGTCACCATTGGTGTCTTGAATCTGATCGCCGACTCTTTCGCCATATGGGAATAATCTCAAGTTCTCATCCAGCTCTTGGAGAGGCTTTCTTTTTCTTCCACTTGCAGCTCTAGTGTGTTCAGTCATTCAAGATTGATCTGCAATGGGATTCTCAGTGAGATGCCATGAAAACCTGCTTTTTTTTAGAGAATCGTCGCCATTTCGGCTTTGAGTTGCCTTTTCTTTCTTTTGGCCTCAAGCATCTTCTCGTCTGCATCTATAGCAGTCAGTGGCCTTTTTTTCAGAGCCTGGGCTTCAACGTCTACTGGTTCCTTTGCCCTCTCTTGCTCGTCTTTTTATGTGGAGCACTTCTCTGGAGGATGTTCTCTGCTAGTATCCCTATGACAAGACCCGTCGGGCTCTTTATGTTTTGACTCCCTTTGGTCGACCATTCTTTTGGTGTCAATGCATTCTTGTGGGACTTAAAGTCTGATGTTTTTGGTCAGCTCCCCATGTTTTTTATTCATAACCTGAGTGCGTTTTCGGAGCTGTTCTCCCCCCCCTATGTCTCTTCGATGGGATGTGCAACTTCAGCTCAATGACTTCTCTCTATGCGTTGGACCCTTCAGCTTGTGCTGGCCCTGTGCCAGCATTGTCCTCATTTTTGCTCAGCAGGGGAGCTCTCTTAAGGACGAGCTCCACTTACTGCATAGTGGCGTAATGTGCCTGTCTCTGCTTGGCAGTAGCCCTCAACGCCTTCATGAGAAACTCAGAGCATGCCTTGCAGTCTTCAGTGCTATGATCTCTTGACAAGCAGAGGTTGCAGACCTGGTGGTTGTTCTTCTGGGTGAACTCATGCTGGCACTTGGAACTGAATCTAAAGTAAGTGTTCTCCATTTCCCTTGACAGATTATGCCCCTTGCCACTGTAAGCTCCAACTGTGTGGTCGACCTCCCATGCGGTGCACCTACTTTTCCGTGATCTTCAGTGTTTTTCATTTTTTTACTCTCCACAGAAGTCCTTCATGGTGTTTTTTCCACTTCCTTTTCAGCAATCTTTCAACTTTGGTTGTCTTCCATCGCTGCATTTATGAAACTTTGGCAGATTCTCCCAGACCCAGTGTCAGAAAAGAATCTGAAGAGGACGACCCAGCTTAGGGACTTCTGGGGCACATCCCTGAGGTCATAGGGGGACAGACATATCACCAAGTAGTTACAAGGACTTACAAAAAGATTCCAGACCAAACCTCTAGATGGTAGAATACTGCATAGCATTTGGATCCACAGAAGGACTCATGCTGCAAAATGGGAAAGATGTGTGATACTGGAGTGTCAAATGAAAAGTTGCCATGCAATCAAAAGCCTAAATATTCTGGCCGCTTTGATTGGATGGAAAGCAAACCAAAATCCCACTGGCCACAAAGGGTCTGACCAGATTTATGTGAATCTTTCAAAACGTAAAATGGTGGTTTTGTCGCTATTTGGTTTTAAGCACTGTAATTCAACCAGAGAGCAACTGCTGAAAGGTAATTGCAGAAGGCCAGGCAGGTGGGTGTCTAGTTGTCAGAAATGGAGATGATCAACAAGGTATCATCCATGTAATTAAAAATAAAAAGTTAATTATGTTTTATATAGTGCAAACATGACTCCTGCGATTATCAGAGCGCTTTACAAATGTTCAGCATACAGGTAGCACAAACAACAACATAATCAAGGATGAAAACAGGATGAAACCGAATTTACAAAGATACCACCTCCAAGTCCAAACGAGTAGAGTTCATGAGCTCTACAGCATGAATTTATTCATTGGTATCATTTTAACTTCTTTCTTGAAAGAAGCCGCTGAGGGGTTCGACCTGATTTAAGGGGGTAGGGGTTCCAGATTCTTGGGCCTATACCTGAGAAAGCTAAGTTGTATTTTTTTTTTTTATAGAATTTACGTGGTTTCAACAGTAGGATATTAGTACCTCTAGGTACTTTAAAGCCACCAGAGTTCCAGTTTTTGTGCAAGGTATCTCAGGGTGTTGAGGTTTAGGGCTTTGTGGGTCATTAAGGCAATGTTTAATTTAATCCTGGTTTCATATGGAAGCCAGTTTAGTGATTTCAGATCAGATGCGATTGTTTCTTTCAGATCCTGTGATGAGCCTAGCAGTAGAGTTAAGAAAGACCCTTATTGGTGCCAGCCTAGATCTGGGAACGCTGCTGAGGGTTTTTACTACCATAGTCCAGCCTAGGGGTCATTAGGGCTTGAACAGCTGACTTCAGGTAATCGGGTGGTAGGAAGGGCTTTATTTTTCTTAGTATATTCCTGTGGAAGTTAGTTCCTTTGGTGGCAGAGCTGATGTGCTCCTGCATGTGCAAGTTCTTGTCAAGAGTTGTTACCAGAGATCTCGTTTAATCCATAATATGAGGTACGCCGTTAGGAGCTGTTATTTGTTTTATCCATTCTGCAATGTCCGGAGAGTGTTTGGTTGGGGTGATTAAGAGGAATTCTTTTTTGAGAGCCTTAAGTTTGAGGTGGTTATAAGTCAGCCAGTTTAGTAAGGTTGTGTTCAGAGACCTAATGTCTTCAGGGGAAGAGATTTGCAAATACAGTTGGATGTCATCAGCGTACATGTGATAGTGTATGTTAGACAAATTCAACAATTTGGTTAGAGGTTTCATGAACAGATTAAAAAGAGTGGATGAGAGCGTGAACCACTGTGGGACCACTAACGTGACCGTAGTGGGGTTAGATAAGGACCTATTTACCTTGAATCTTTGAGTTCTGTTGTGGAGAAAAGAAGCAAACCAATTACGCAAAGCTCCCTATAGACCCATCCTGAATTCAGGTAGGTTTAGGAGGCTGTGATGTTTGACCTTATCAAAGGCTGATGAAAGATTGAGGAGAAAAAGCAGGCAGGATTCATTCTGATCCAGCATTTTTACTGCATCATCATCTATGTGTGTGAATGCTGATTCAGTGCTGTGGCCCTGACTGAAACGAAACTGAAATAAGTCTAGGAGACTGAATTGCACTATGTGGTTGAAGAGTTGTTCATGGACACATTCTGAAGGAGCTTCGCCATGGTTGGAATATTAGAGATTGGTGAGAAGTTGTTTGGGTCTGAGTGATCTGCCATAGGTTTTTTTTTTAAAAGGGTGTAACCTGCCCCACTTTAAGGCAGTTGGGATCGATCTTTGAAGTAGTGAGTCATTAACTATCTTGGTCTAGAGAGGGAGTACGGACATTTTGATCTCGCTGAAGACGTGCGCTGGAAAAGGGTCACTAAAGTGGTTTGAGGGTTTTAGTGTTGTAAGGATATTGAGAATGGCGCTTTCAACTAAGGTTCTGAATATGTTACATCAAGCATTGTTTTGGGGGGTGAGCTGAGCGACCTGGAGGCTCATCGATCAGGGGGAAAGGGGTCCTGATATGATACATGAAAGGCAGGTGTTCCATGGATGACAGAAAATCAGTTTTAATCTTTCTTGCTTTTTCAGTGGAGGAGGCAAACTCCTCACAGTTTGGTCGTGTATTAGACCCAATAGGGGAAGAGTTGGGTTGCCTGTTGGATTGTAGCTTGACAAGTTCAAATGGTCTTTTCGGACGATTTCCATATTTATCTAATTGGTTTGTAAAGAAATTCACTTTCGAGCTTCTGATGAGTTTGTTGTAAATGTTCCTCTGAGATCTCAGGTGTTTAAGGTATTCTAGGGATGATGAGTCTCCACAAACATTCAACAAGTCTAAGATTATGTCTTTCTGAATTTAGGCTATCATTGAACCATGGTTTGGATTCTCTGTTGGGCATTCTTTTTCGCTGTGGAGGTGCTATCAAGTCAAGAATGTTCTGCATGGAGTTATTGTAATGGTCAGTGATATCATGGGCATCTATCATAGTCAAGAAAGGTGGCAAGATGTTGTTGCTGAGGGATGTCAGATCATTCAGGTCTATACTACACATGCTCCTTTTTCAGTGTTTGGATTTCCTTAGTTGAGACTTTTTTGTCCTTACAGGTTCTGTGATGCAGAAAGTGATGCAGTGATGATCTGTCCAGTCGCAAGGAAGGATAGATTCCATTTGAATGGTATTGCTTTTGGCAATGATAAGGTCCAAAGTGGCACTTATGTTGTGGGTAGGACTATTGCAGAATTGAGTCAGGTTGAGGTAATCTAGGAAGGTTTTAAGGCTGTTACCAGCTGGGGCGTTATGGTCGTTTCAGTATCGGTTGAAATCACTGAGGAACATCTTGATGCAGTGATGTCCTGTGTTAGTTGAGATAGTCTCCATGATTTTTCTATGAATGTGATGTTATCTCTTGGTGGGTGGTAGAATGTGAGCAGCTTGCACAATGAATTGTTGTTACTTAATAATTAAAATGCATAAGTATTCTCATGATGATAGGGCAATGGGATGTGACTGTTTCACTGAGAGATTGTTACGATGTATGCAAACAATACCTCCTTCCTGGTCTACTGGGTCTATCTAATCTTATGATGTCATGGTTAGGTTGAACTAGTAAGTCAAGGATAGGTGCGGAGGAAGCATGTAGCCATGTTTCAGTCAGGATAAGTAGGCCAAACTTGTGTGCAAGAATGAGGTCCGCAATGTCAGCCGCATGTTTCACTGCTGATCTGCAGTTGAGTAGCATGCATTTCAAGTGTTGTTTGGTGTCAGCTGAGGTATATTGAGTGATGGGCACCTGTTTAACGTTAGATAGGTTTAGGGCTCTATGATTAGGTCTTGGTTCTCTGTGTGGGTTTATTAAGAAGATTTTGTATTTGGTCCAGATCAACTCGATTACAGGAGTATGTGGAATTATATGAAAGTAGGAGGGAGTGAATGTCACTATCAGAAAGAGGATCATTCAGTCTGAAAGGTTGAGTGTAGGAGATGGGGTAAAGTATCATTCTCCATGCCATAAAGGGAGATGCAGAGATAGTTGAGGTCACGTTGGCTGTGGGGTGGGACGGTGGTTTGGTGCAGTAGTTATTATCTAGGGCATGGACAAGTCTATTCTTCACAGGTGTTTTGTTGCACCATCTTATGTTCTCCAATTCTGAGGTGACTTATTAGGCTTTTTAGATCTGCCATCAGTAGTGGCAGGTTATGTATGATCTCATTCAGTCTGGATTATAGTGAAGACTGAGCACAGTTGGTCGAGGTTTGGGTAAAAAAACCATTTGAGTGCTGCTGGCCTCGGAGTCAGCAGGGTGGAAGTAGAGTTGACAGTAGAGTGGGGTGGGAGGTGTAGAGCTCGTGAGGGGTGCTGGGGGTCTTATGTTGTGTGGAACGGTTCAGTCTTGGGCTTTCAAGCATCGAGGGGGACATCAATTGGGGTAAAGGAGGTGACCTGAGTGCATGTGAAGTATCCCCAAGGGTGTATTCATCAGCTGAAGGGATAGTCGGTGATATGATTATTTCCTGTTTGTGTATCCGTGATTGCTACTCTAGGTGTAGTAAAGACGTAATCTAGTATGGACGTTCATGGATATGGACTCAGATTCAACCCTTGGGGGTGAAGATTTAGTGTAGTGTGAGTTGCATACCATGGGGGGGAATAAAGGGGTGGAAGGAGTGGAGCACTTAATGCGGATAAGCTACTAGAGGGCATCTCTGGGGATTCTGTGAGACTTCTGGGGAGTCAAGACAGCCTTGTGAGGGGGCTTATTCATTACTGGTTAAAAGGTTTTTGATGATAGAGAAGATTTCATCAAAAATTCCTAGGTTGTGGTCTTAATATTGGATGAGGATAATCCCATTATAATATAACGAGATGCTTACGTCTGCTCTGCAAGTGAGTGAGGGAGCTACTGAGAGTCTGAGCCCATGTGGGATTTTGCTGAACGTAGTGATCAGGAGCTGAGAGAGCAAGGATTTTCTCCTTTGTGCTTTTCTTTTGTGTAGAACAGTGGTTCCCAACCTGTGGGCCGGGGACCCCTGGAGGTCCGCGGCTGCTTAAAACATTTAAGAATATTAGGTCCCAGCTATCAGTAATGACTCCTCAGGGGTCCCCGTGTTCCAATAATGATTCAGTGGGGGTCCCGGGGCTCCAGTATTGATAAAATGGGGGTCCACAGAAGTCAAAAGGTTGGGAACCACTGGTGTAGAATATAAGATCACTTATTGCAGCTCCTTTTTTTGCACAGCAGAAAGGGTCAGAAATTAGCATTTTTCGGTGGGACTTGAGGATTGTGTGGTTTAAGTTCTTGAATGCATTTTTAGTTAGTTTGGGAGGGTATATAATTCTAAAGGAATTGAAGCCTACCTGCTCCAATATATTGTTGGGTTTTCTAATGGAGTAAGTCTCCATGACTGAGGGAATAAACTACAACCATCTAAAAAGAAGGGTCCGGGAAGGCTGGACCTATTATTGCAGAAAGTCAGCCAACTGGAGAAAAGATTCACAATGTTCCTCCTGATGAAGAATCTCGAATGTCACAAGCGATAAAATTAAGAGGTTTGTAGTGGTCCTAATGAGAAACAATCCCCTTTAACCAAGAGCCATAGGCAACTGGAATGATAAACATATAATCGCTAACTGACATTATAGCTAATAAGGGTGAGGGAAAGCTAGATCAAACCTGTGATAATTATGATATGTAGGACATGTGATAATTATGATATGTGATGATTAAGATATGGAGGAAGGTGCTGAAATAAGAGGGTATCCTACTCTAACCATTTAAAGATGGCTGCTCCATTAGAAAATGGGGGGGGGCATCCTTAAACACTGAGGCCTTCGTTGCTTTCATTAAAACTATGTGATACAAGTCCTGCTTCAATTTCCATGCAAGGGTGAAAGGGGCTCCATCTTGCAGTGAGCCCTTGTGTCATGAAATGTAGATGTAGCCAAACTGGATGGAAATCCCATCACTCCAATGCCCCAACCACTAAGAAGCGCTAAGGATGACGTGGTGTAGGAACCAAAAGTGGTGCTGTACTCCTTACTGTGGGTGGGTCCATTGGACAAACCCGACATATCACCCATCGCATACTGGTGCCCCAGCAATGAGCAAACCACTGACCAGGTAGAAACAGACCTGACACTTACTGCTTGTGTGTCACCGATGCCGCCAAAGGCACTGGACCTGCAGCACAGTCCAAAACAGAGTCATTGCAGTAGGCGACCTCAGAGAAGGTAAGTGGTGCACAGGATGGCTATATATGATTTTAAATCAAAAGATTTTACCAAACAGGCTGATGGGAAGACATATATAGTAAACAGCATTGAACCTAAGGAGGCACCATACAGGCCTCCATGGTGGCTTCTGAAGAGGCATCACCTGGGTTCTGTTGGAAAGAAAAGACTCCTACCTTTTGGTTTCCCACATCCAATACCCAGATTTTGTGACCAGGCAAGCAAACTGGGATGAGAGACAGTGTTGAACGCTGCTGACAGACCAAGAAAATTTAAGACCCAACTTTTTTCATTGGGCAAGTACCTGCACAAACAAATATAAAAACTTCGCTTGGATGGGTTATTCTAGCTTTAGGGGGCTGCTTGTTTCAATACTGTGCATATATGAAGTTTTACTCTATACTAAGGTACCTTCGCAAACCTGAACTTAATACCTAGAATTTGCAAATTAACAATCCAACTACTGTATAGGATATCTCTGTGATGCTGCAGAAAAGCCATTTGAAAAAACATCATGTAACCTGACAATATCCAACCCAATTCCCTGACTAGCCACGAGTCACTGCTGGCCAGGTGTCAGTCAGCTCACTACAGGACTTCATCCAGTGTTGTTCTCTAAATGGTGTATTTTTTTTTACTGCTCACCACAGTCTTACTATGAGAGCTCTGCCATTGCCACACGGAGTAGTTATCCAGCACTGCTTTATCAAATTTAGCCCAGGACCATAATTAACCTTTGCATCTGTTTTGTGTTCCCTTAGCAATGCTATAGACACAGAAGATGTCTGTGCCAAACCTACTATAATATTAATTGCATGGATATATGCAGTGGCAACTGGGCATTCCCACTTTTGCATGTGGATGCACAGAGGTTTTTTAGGTTAAAGTCTACCAGACAGCCTAGCTGTCTTGTGGTGAAAAGACTTCTTGGGGACCTTCTGAAGGCTTCCATGGGAATGCATTACACCCATTGCTTACCATTGCCTTTGTGGTTTGTAACTCACATTTGCTTGCTTTCTATTTGCTGGCTTTATTTTTTTAGGCTGTCCAGTATGTCATTGTCCCTTGAATATCGCTCCTCGTAATTTTCCATGAGTGCTCACTTTCTGTAAACAGGCCTTTACATTGTGTTTTTATATTGTCACATTTGAGGTGAATTCAAACACAAGGGTCAAATGTCAGGCTTTGTCTTCAATGGAAATTGGTGTTTACTTTTCTTTCTCTGACTTAAAAGTGAGAGGATTTGTGTGACAATCTTGGTGGATATTGTTGGTGGGAAGGAAAGTTTCTTTTCAAGTACACAAGATTTAAATGTTTGTAAAAGAACTGTGCAAATATTCAGAATATATCAGAATTAGCACAAATGAAGCACATTTTGAATAACTCCCAGGTGTGGTGGAAACAAAAATTTTAATACAGTTAAAAAGAAAACCAATAGACTAGGTGATGCCATTTCCACACTTCATCATTTGTGTGCTGCATAGTTTCATTAGCAAAACTGTATGTAAAAATGTAGTGGTCATTTCAATTGAAAATGTGTTGTCTAATGGCAGTGCACGTCCACTCCATTTTAAGCCACTCCCTTCTATGACACTCTACGCCCCTCTAAGCCCCTCTAAGCCAATCCACTCTATGACACTTCAGGCCACTGCCCTCTATGCTACTTCATGCTAGGCCTCTTTACTATATGCTACTCTACGAAATTTCACTCTTTGCCACTCCACTCTGACTCTTTAATCCATTCACTGCAAAATCACTCAGCTCTACACTCCTCCACAATATAACACTCTACAACACTCTATGCCACCCTGCAGCACTCCACAACACTACACTCCATGCTACTCTACGGCACTCATCTCTATGCCACTTTACTCCACTCTATGCCACCCCATTCTATGCCAAGTTATTTCACTCTACACCACTCCACGCTATGGCACGTCCCTCCACTCTATGTCCTTAGACCTCACAACACTATGGCACTCTACGCCTCCTCACTATGTCACTCTACGCAATCTCCTCTATGCCACTCCAATTTACTCCACTCTAGGACATTCCACTCTGCGCCACTCCCCAAACTTCCACTATAGAACACTCCACAACACTGTACAACACTCCACTTTAGGCCACTCCACTGCACGCCACATTATGCCATTTCACTATCCATCACTCTATGCCACTCCACTCTACAAATGTCTGTGCTACTCCACATTTGAACACTATACCACTGCACTCTACACACTGTACTCCTCTTTAACACTCTACTCCACTTTACACCACTCTGTGCCACCTTACAACACTCTACTCCACGACAAGGCACCCTACTCTATAACAACCTACTCCATGACACTTCAATGTATGCCACAAACTAAAGTCCACTGTATGCCACTCAACTCTATGACACTCTCTACCACTCAGCTCCATGACACTCCTTTCTATGATGCTCCACAACACTCTACCCCAGTCCAATGTATGCCACTCCTCTTGATGCTACTCAATTCCACTCTACACTCCTCCACTCTGACACTTCACTCCACACCTCTCCATGCCACTGTACACATTTCCACTCATGACACACTACTCCACTCCACAACGCTAAGCTCCACGACACAAGTCTACTGCATTCCACTGTACACCACTCTACGCTACTCCACTCTGCAACAGTCTATGCCACTTCACTCAGACACCCTACTCTTCAAAATATGCCACTCCAGTCTAAACCCCTCCACTCTGCACCACTCCACTCCATTTGATTCTATATCACTCTCCTCTATGCCACTAACTTGTAGTCATGCTTAACAGCAGCCACACTAGTATGCAACATGGTTAAAGCACATTGACAACACCAACAGCCTCTTGCATAGGTGAGACCTATTGACTTTGCCAATGCTAGTTTGTTTTTGTGTACCTAGCAGTATAGCAAGGGTGCAATGGCTCCTAATGCAAGCAAGAAAAATAAGTGAAATGTGTCACGGATCCTCCTTATACCCCTGAGTCTTGGTGACACTGCACCTCCTCATGAACTATAGCAGTTCCTCGAAGCGGGTCCCCTCAATAATACTTCAATGCTGTTTCCAGGACCCCTTTAATAATTTACTTTATGGCCACCGATTACCACTGCTAGACTGCTGTTGGCCTTCCAGTTGCCTCTATGTTCTGTGATAAGCAACAAAGAATACCTTATGGAATGCCCATGTTTTAACCTCCAGACAGTGATGTAGAGCAGTAAAACATATACTCACAAATTATTCTCTTTTGTCCCCCAATTTCACCAAATGTAGAGAGGAACCATGAGCAAGAACTAATTAAAATAAGACAAATTAGCAATACGAAAAACGAGAACGGACACATCTGTTTTTCAACATTTATTTGCTCATTAAAATATTATGGTCTGTCTACACGAACACTTTTAAAACTACCAAGCAAATAAGGCACATGTGGGAATGCCAACGTATGGAAAAATCCACAACAAGTGTTTGGAGCATTTCAGAAGTCCTGTGAGCTGCCTGCCACGTCGGTGAGCAGCAACAGCAAGGGAACGCCTGAGCCTGCCCACTGGTTCAGCTGTACATACATTTCTCTTAAACAAATATATATGAAAAGGAATCAGAAAACAAAATATACACGATTACGAGCTGGAGCTCACCATACCTAGTGACAACAACCAGTTATAAAGCAACCTAACGCACAACATGTAAACTGGGCTAATACTTAATGCGGTTAGTTTACTTTTACTGTACACTGACTGTAGTGAACGCTCCAAGGGAGAGTACAGCATATCAGCCCTTAGTTGTGAGTACATTCGGACCTGGACAAGTCCGGTTGCCATTGTAGAGTGGCCACAAACAGCCTTAAAAGAAAAAACTACAACCGTAAGTATTAAATGCAGGTATACGTACATACGCACTCTAAATTCACACCATGCATCCAAAAGCAAACTTGTTTATAAACTTATACATTTTATATTGTTGCCCTTTTTACTCTTTCGGAGAGGGCTCACCAGCTAAAGCTTTGCTCCAGGGTGCATTGGACGTTCAGTCAATCACATTTTGCTACTTCTATTGCTTTGTGCAAACACCCCAAAGGGCAGATCGCAGATACCCCAAAAATGTGCAACAGAAAGGGAAGGAGTTAAACTGGTGAAGGGGGGGGGGGGGCGACACAGTATAAGAGAGACGGGATAGAGAGGGAAGACAGACTACAAAATCTGGCAAACAAGCACTGATTTGAAGACCAGCAGCTTATGCTCTCTGAAGGCACTTTTCCTATAAAGGTGTATTGAAGAGATGTGCCTAATAACAGTAACAGTCTGTTCAGGTGTGTTGCCGCAAACCTCCTGATTTTGTTCAGGGGATAAGATCTACTTCCCAACAGAATCCGTCTGAGTACAAATATAAGAGCCTAATGTGATGCTATTCCTGCAACCCAAAGAATGTGCAGGGCAGAGCCAGGACCACCTCGTCCCCTGCAGAAAATAAAGTGATCGCATAATTATTGTTAAATAGTATACTTAATTCCTTATAGACTAATCTGCCTACTGCAGTTCTTCTTTATGAAGCAATTTTTCCCATAATGCACTAAACCAGCATACATTAAAATGTGAGTGTAAGCACCCGACTAATATATTGGTTACCTAATACTGATAATATTTTCCTCTAAGAGAAAATGCATATAAAATACATATGGCTTTAAAGACATGAGGATTTTTCCCCCATCAAAAATATGCACCCACCTTCATATAATAATCTGCATAGACATCAATATTTCCTTCTTGCTGTAGTTCTGATGCATACTTTATACAGATAAAAGCATTGTAAAAAAAACCTTATTTATAAATATGTTCCTTAGGATAAGCCCTTTACTTTGTAATTTTTGAGAAACTCTTAGCTCAGATAGGATCCAGCCTTTTTGAAGGTGGCCCGGATTTGTAAAAAAGAAAATAAAACAAAACGTTGAAAACATTTGTCATAAAGCAAAAAAAAAAAAAAACAATACTCCGATGCTTTTCTTTTTTTTTTTAAACCCTCGAATATATACAGAATAAAAACCACATTACTGCAAAACGTTTTCGGATCAGAATAGCATAATTCAGTACTATAAGAAATATTTGTAACCATTCGAAAAAAGGACTTTTAACATCTAGAAAGGTTTTCCAAAATACACACATTCATTATTATTTTTCTAAACTGAAAAAGTTACGCTATGTCAAGTATAACTGAAGATAAATACACATCTGCGAGCAAAAATGTAGAATATTTCATACATGGGTAAACATTAATATGAATGCAAATACATCCAGTTAGAAACTTCATGCGATTGTCCCTTTAAACACTGTCTGAAATACAGACACACACACGAACTTACACACAAGCGCATATATACTGCAACTCCCACATTTCACATTCTTTCATACATTTTTTCTCTAAAACATTTTGAACCACATCTCATGTGAATATGTTCTTGCCCAAAACGTTATGGCGAATTTTGCAAATGTAGATGGCTATGTAGATGGAGTTCTTTGCAAGAAGGCACTCCCCTTTTGATTACATCTTATAAATTGTAGAGTGATATGGTCTCCCCAACATCAGTGTATATGAATTATAATTGGACTAGCCTCTACGTTGCATCACCCGCATCTGATGCCCTCCTAGTGTCAGAGTGTCTTTGGCAACCAACCGTGTTGCTGCAACAGATGGGTGATATATAAATATGGCCATACAGTCACTGATCCAGAGTGCATTATCACTTAAATATAAAGTGTTATCAAGGACATTCTGTCAATGGATATGAGGATATTTTTTCCTATTGCAGCTACTGTAAACCTAACATGAGTGAATACACTCAACAGCAATTACATTTTCGTGTACCCTCAAATTGTGATTAATTCTAATTTATGGAGAAGCATCCTACGTATTCTTCCATGGAATAACGTCATTCGGACATGAGTGCAACAATACAAAAGTCATCTGCTGTAGACCAAAAATATATATTCTCCACCACAGGGTGAATGGTTGTATTTTAAGAGATTTTAGAATCTTCAACATCACACAATGGTGAGGGATTTATGGTTTAAGGTTATAGTAAGTGCTGTTTGGACTCCCATTCTTTTGAATTTACGAGGTTAGGTCTATGACCAAGAAGCTCCTCTTGGTACAAAAGAACCCAGCACTTATGTGCAAAAGCTAGGAGGGCATGCTGCTATGTTGGGCTGAGGGAGGGAGACCTTGCTGGGAAACATTTATGATTTATCCTAGCAGCTTAATATACCTTACAAAACGATAGCAAAAATGAAGAGTATATAACAAATGGATGCTAAAGCACGTGAGCTGCTCAGAAAGCACATTTCCTATTTGGAGGAAAGAACAGTCTTTGGGCAGTGAGATGTGTGCCTAAGAGTGTGGCTGGGAAAGTGTTATCACTGGGCAGAAGAAAATTGTAGGTTTCTTGAGTGCTGAACATCAATTCAATAAGTACCAAATCAGATTGTATGTTACCATTCTTTTGAGCACTAGGGTCACATTACTTTAAATACATTCAAAATATGCAATAAACACTAACAAAATTCTGAGTTCCATACAAGCTGATGGATTGTTCCCCGACCGTCATGGCATCCATAAGCTAGGATCACAGAGTAAGAATCCAGTCTGTTCAAATTTAAAGCCTCTTCATTGCCAACCAACAAGGTGCCAAATGGCCACAGTTCTACTTCTCAGTTTGCCTCCACAGTTAGACAGCAACACAAACTGCAACTATCATCACTTTGAGGGGCTGCGAGGGATACATCAAGCCTCTTCACGTTCTAAAGCCGCACAAGAAAGAGCAAACGTCCCTGAGTGCTTTCTGAAACCAGTGACACTAGAAACCTTCAAAACTGCAAAGGTTGATAGAAGATGCTCCCTTCAGCTCCAGTCTCACCGGTACACATCCTTCTGCCTTGTTTTCTCGATTGCCATAAAATAGGCATGTCATACCTACAGGTTAGGAAACCACTGGCATCTACCCCACAATCATCGCCAACCAGAGTTTCTGAGCCTTCCCACAATCCATCCTGCTAAATAGTGAAATATCAAATCAACTCTAAAGAAACCAACGAGAAAAGTTTGAAAGCCAAATCCATCCTCTACACCTTCATCCTCCCAGTGGCGCATCTCAGAACCCTCAATTCACTTTACCACGACTATCTCGCCAGCTGTTCATGATGTGGTATATTTTTTTCGTGCATCCCCCATAACAGATGATAGCTGAGTGTGGAGTTCCTCATACACTGACCTCTATCCTAGAACACTGGTTGCACTCATTCTGAGTCGTCCTTGTATAGACTTATCCACCGTGAACAAAATAAGAAAATATATTCTTCAAAAGCCGTACTGAGTATGAGAAAGTGTTAAATGTCAAATTCATACTAAGGCTCAAATATAAAGTGTCTAACCATATAAGAGAGATTACAACTCTTTCGGGATAGGAGGTTGGACAGTCTCCTGACCAATATGATGTCATTCTGAGATCATAAACCGACTAATGTGATAATAAACCATCCCCTTTCCATAACTAACTGTGATGTCACTGATAGATTCATTTTAGGAATGACTCAGTTTGTGACTTTCTGTGATGTCATAAACGAAGGTGTGTAAAAATGCACCTTGGTCTCTAATTGTGCTGTTTCCAAACAGTTAGCTGAACGTGCAAAGAACACCACGTGTTAAATTAAAAAATATTTGGCTAAACTTAAACACTGTATGGGTTTTTCATTTGTATTTATGTTTTTAGGTGACAATGACTCCTCATGGGTAGAGAAACAGTAAGGGCATATTTACAACAAAGTGGCACGGCGCAGTGCCAAAATTGGCAGTGCGTCGCTGCTTCACTTCAGAAACGCAGGGATGCGCTGCATTTACAAAAATACAGTGCATCCCTGTGTGTTTCTCCTAGCGCTTGTGCTAAATTTAGCTGGCTAGCGCCGCAGTGTAGGCACCCTTGCACTATAGTGATTGTTTATATGCAGGAAGGTGTTTCTTCCTGCCCATTAACAATCAATAATGGCGATTCGTTACTTCTATGTGTGCTGCAGAACGCAGCACACATAGAAGAAGCAAATTGTAATTATTTAATGATTGTTTAGGTGCAAGAAGGGACAGCTTCCTGCACATAAGCAATCATTCATGGCGCCGCCGCCTTGTAAATATGGCGCAGGGCACAGCGCCACAGATGCGTCACAAACTGACGCTCTGGTGGCACTAGGGGCTTGTAAATATGCCCCTAAATCTTTTCCATCACTCTCAATTTAGATGCACTCATTTGAGAATGACCAACTCCATTTTTAAAAGGATCTGCACCAGAATTTCTTTGTAAGGGGGTAACATATTGCGTTTAGTGTGCTTTCAGTTGGCATCGAGGAGGGTAAGCTAAGAGGAATAAGTGCTGGGCTAAGAGCAGAGTTTTTGTACGAGTCAGCTGGTATGCTGTGGTGTGGAACCTGGGACTATTGTCCCATTTGTTCAGTTAGACCTTGTCCAGCGTTCTTCGGGTGAGTAGTGTTCATATTTGTAAACAAGTTGGGATGCTCATAGCTGTGAATAAGTGAGGATGATTGTGTGGGTGGTTGCTGAAGGGAGGTGGTGGGGGTTGCTGTGGAGGACAGATGGATGTAGCGTGAAGTGGATTCATGACAGTGGGGTGTAGGTCACTGTGGTGGTATTGATATCTGCAGAGTAGGGGCTGCAGAAAGCTAGCAATAAGTGGTGGAGGTGTATCTGTGGATAGGTAGAGGAAGGGGTGGTTGTAGGTGTATGGTATTTCTTAGTGTTATGTACTGTAGATATATGTGAGGGGTAGTGTGGCTGTGGATGGGTGGTTGATCGAGGGATTCAATGTGAGTGTGATTGGAGATCAATGGTGAAGTGCTAGCCTGGGCCACCGCTCGTGTGACTATGTATGAATGGGTGGACTTTTAGTGTTTAATGTACATTAGGCATAACTTTGTGACATGATTACTTAATTCTTTAAGGTTATTTTCATGGTCTTTGTAAACTGCAAGAATGAGCGTGCCAGATAAGCGTCTTTCTTGCAGCTGAGAGGAAGGGTGGTCAAGGTCAGAAGTGGGCAGTGCTTAGTAGGTAAAGAAATAGGGTGGTAGAGCTGTATAGTTCTCACAGAAATGAGGTGATGTTCTCCGTTCAAAGTTAATGGTGAGATGTTTACTAAAGAGGCGCTGCTGATGACTGTCTTTTCATTTATTCATAAATGCAAGCCTCAACGGGAACTGCGTTCCATCCATGAATTACCTATCAGTATGAAATTTCAGTTCTTTTGGGTCCTATGGCAAAACCTGTCTATAATTCCCCCCTGATTTACGTGAAGGTATTCATCCATCAGTGGTAGTTCATGAAGAAAAAGAGAAATATCCTGGATGTTTAAGAGGATGACTAACAGCTGACACTGAAATGCATATAATTAAAAGATATGACCACCAGTTCTAATAAAGGTAAATCATACTCATAAAAAATAAATGAATACACATCAACCTAGATACTGGATGTTTTCCGAAAAACCTGTTTCTCACACCCACCTGTCAATGTATCAAAGAAGTCTTACTTTTAAAAAAGATCACTAAACTTTAGCCTTTAGTCACTGCATCTCCTTTAGAAACGTTACACAAATTAGGTTCTGAAAGACACCAAGCGCAAACCTTTCATTTTTTGAGAAATCCAAATGTTGCGTCACTTTTAAAAATGTTCATTGTTATTGCCAGTCAAAAACACGCTAACAGGAAAGATTCTCTATCCCTTGAAGAAACTGTGAAATTGAAGTCTTTTCTTATTCCATCATGGCCGACTGAAAATTCTGCAGCTCGCTCATCATAGTAAGTAATAGTTCACTCCTCTACTGATTATTAACATGTTAAAAATATGTAGTTTTAAGATCATTTTAAGGATGAAACTTTACATTATGAAAACTGCTAACACAAGTCATTCTTGCTAAATAATGTACTGGGTAGCCTACTTCATCCAGAGATCGGGACATTCCAAGTGTCTTTTGCAGGTCTTTATTCTTTGTATCAAGATCCAGTCGGAGCCTATTTTGGAAAAGGGAGTAAAAAAACTAGCCATCTTTCATGAGACCAGAAGGTGCAAGAAGATTAAGGAAGCCTAATTTTACTGTGAACAAGCCCAACAAAACAAATTGAGATGGAGGCTGTGCTTCTTCTGGAGGTCAGGGCGAGAGGAAGGACCAAAGGCAGAAAGAGGCTGCAAACTAGTTTTCTTTCTATTGGAGGATTCACTCCTTATTACATGAAAACCCGAGTGCACGACGTTTACTGTCAGTACTGCTATTTCAAAGCAATATATTGGGATACATCACATCTCTACTCTTTTATAAACCATAAAAGATACCTTTTAGGCAATAACATATCGCTCAAAGCAGCTTTCTTTGGCAAGATTGTCTGCCAGTGTGTGTTGTAGAGGGTTGAGCAAAAAGAGGTATAGATCGTCCTAAACAATCATGGCATGTTCAATTCTGGTGAATGCATGTTGGTGCAGATATCACTGGAAATTTATGAAACCAGCCTGCATTTGCAGCAAAAAACATAAATGGAAAGTTTCAACGGAAGCCTTTTATGTTTACAGATGATCGAAAAGGTGGGTGATGTATTTTTCCAAAACTTACAAGTACACTCACTAAGACATAAAAACAAGCATGTTAACACTCAAATGTTTTGAGTGTGTGAATAAACTGACAAAATAACACTCAAGTCAACCCATCTTCTCGAAATTACTGTGTCAGCCTCTGATGGTATCATGAAAAAGTCATTTTGTCTGACCTCCACAACTGTTACAATTTGCCAGGACTTTACCCAGAATCTTGGGCGATGACCAATAATCCCTCATCCAACACCATATTTGCATGTTTGAGATTTAGACACACACATATGCACGCACACACACACAAATATTCCACAAAGTGGCTTTCCAAATAAAAAGAAGCCTATAAATAAGTGTCTAGTCTCAAAACCAGGGATTCCTGGAGGGAAGGTATATTCCAAATCCCACCATGTCCCCTGTTTTTCACAGTAAAAATTTAGTGGCCTAATAAACGATGAGAGTTAGAAAAAACACACACACGGCTCTATTGACGAAAACTCATAATAATCACTTATCTTCACGTAGCCAGAGTCTAGGAACCGTGTAAACAAGACCTCCGACGACGTGCCACTATCCATAACACTGTAATGGTAACAGAGTATCTCTCTCTAAAGAGGGAGAGAGGCCCTCAAACTATATAAATAATATATCTTGCAGTTATACATACACATAGGCAGTGTGTTACACGCTAGTGATAAGGCATATTATTAGGTTGTAGGTGGGTAGGTAACATTGGCAGGGATCTGATCCCAACAGTGGCTGCTCCAGTTGTCCAAAATGGCAGCTGATGGGGAGATTCCATTTCCAGGGCCCCTGTGGAGGCCACGCCATCATGTCCAGTCAGCACTTCCGCTGTTTTATTGAACCCGGCGGCAGTAGTAGCCGAGCACTTTGCACTTTTCACACAGGTGCTGCGGGTGCTCCTTGCTCTGGTCCGATACATCCAGGCCATCCGGTTTTTCCAAGGGTCTCTATGGAAGGTAAAATATGGAGAACAATTAGGAGATGGTACGCGGTCTCTAAGCAATAGGTCATGTAACAGAACTCTATCCCAGCACTAAGAATTGGGAAGCGACAGCAGCAACTGAGCACTGCCGGAGATGGTTCACGCCTTCATACTGATCCTATAATGCTTCGTCTTCACTTGTTGGAGGCTATGGGGTGAATTAATGGTTTTACTGACATTTCTACTCGTAACTTTTTACATGACATTGTCAGTAGATCGATTAAAGCCAAGCATAATATATAGAACATCAGAAAACTACAACACTATCAGACAAAGGGGAGTAAGGGGCCCTCCTAATCCAAAGCACTTATTGAATCAATGTATGACCAACAGATGGCACTTTCATGTATGGATGATCCCACAGGTATTTGTTCTCCAGAGCAATCTTAGGTGTATCTTAACCACATTTAGGTCCATCATCCAGTACTAGTTCTTTCCTCAGGGACCTCAACATCCCTTGATGGAAGGTTACTGGAATGAAACAGACACTCCAGCAACATTATACACAATGCAACACAGCTCCCTCCTTTTGGCACTATACAAAGAAAATAACAAAATAAGAATGTGATAACGACAACAACGAAATGCATTACACAATATAGAACAGTTAAGCAATAAATTGACTGCTTGTTTGCACACAAGTCGATAGTTCTACCACCCCTATAACCATTCCATTAAAAAAAATGCCAAACCCTACATCTGCTTTAACACAACTTGTTTGATATCATTTTTGTTAATTACCTGCTGGTCGTCTTCCTCTAAACTACACAAAATGATGCTATTTTCCCATTCTACACAATAAAAACCATCATTCCTCAAGCAACATCCAGGGCTGGCCTTAGTGCTGGTAGCACCCTGTGTGACAATGTTTGTTGGCACCCCCCAATAACCATCTCCGCCACCAATTCCCTCACTACCACCCTTTAACAGGGCCCCTCAAGTTTCCATAATCACACTCTATCAGGTACATTTAATTAGTTTTATAGTGCCACTGATACCAGTGTAGGGTGTCAGATCACTTTACATTGCACACACATTACACAGAGACAATGAATCCTAGGTGTGTAAATCAGTGTATAAGAAATGTTACATAAGACAGAGGACTACATGGTGTAGGATTCACATGTCATTCATACTAATAGGATTTATAGATTGAGTGCTTGGTTTGGAGAAGTACAACCTCAGAATTTAAAATGTAACCCCATGGTTGGGGGTTCTCTTTGATAATAAGAATTGATTTCTACCCAAATGAACTCTTTTTTAAACATTAGGATAATGAAAGGCTGAGGGTAATGAAAGGCTGAGGGAAAGTCTATACCTTGCAATAGACTGACATTTCTTTGATGACAACAAATAGCTTACTGTTCTATATTAGGATTTTAATTTACATACTGCAAGTAACAAAATAACTTCTCTAGTAACCCACTGACTTATTTGCATTATATGCACTTAATCTGCCTGGTACACGTTATTTGCAGCATTGCATTACATAAAAATTTATAGAGCGCATGGCTACCCGGATGCCTCCCAGCGCTAATGCAAGACCATTTAAACAGACAAAGCTGACTGGCGATGACGGGTAAAGAAAAGTCTTCAGCTTTTTTGAAAAGAGAGTTCTGAGTTTTCTAGGTGGAGTTCCAGTGGGAGAGAGTTCCATAAATTACCTGCTTTAAAGGCAAAAGACATGCTTCCCCATCTTGCTTTCTTAACACAATGTATGTGAATCAGGGAGGCGGATGAAGAACTAAGTGATCTTTAGGGAGTATAGGGGGGATATAATCTGCCTAAGAAAGGCCAGCCCCTTTTTATGAAGTGCCTGGTGAACAAATCAAATAGCTTTAAAGTTGATACGCTGTTCAATGGGGAGCCAATGGAAAGAGGTCAGAACATATTTAGCAGACTGATGTCTGGGAGTGCCCATTAAAAGGCGGGCAGCAGCATTTTGTGCCTTCTGCAGTCTCTTTAGGACATAGGATGGAGAACTCATAAATAAAACATTCCCATAGTCCAGGCGAGATAGTATTAGAGCCTGGACAATAAGCCTTTTAGCTAAAAGGGGAAGGAATGTAAACATTTTCCTGCAGGCCCTCAACAAATTGAAACAAGTAGCAGCCAGTTTCTGTGAGTGACATTCCATCGTGAGGCGGGAGTCCAGCCAAAAGCCTAAGCATTTTATGTTGTCTTTTGGCGAAGAGAGATCATTTAATCCTGCTGAAACTGAAGCACGGGACCTAAGGCAAGGGAAGTTTCCTAACAACATAATCTCTGTTTTCTCATCATTTAGCTTGAGTTTGCTGTCAGCCATCCATCTGGCTACATCCGACAGCCAGGAAGAAAGGATGGCATATTCTCAATTGGTGCCAGTGGAAAAAGAAAAGACCAATTGGGTATCATCGGCATAGGAAACAAGGGATAACCCATAAGGTTCCACGATCTTTGCCAAAGGGGCCATATAGATATTGAAAAGGGTAGGGCTTAAGGACGAACCTTGTGGGACCCCACAGGTAAGAGGAAAAATGTCAGAGTGGTGTGCTTGGTCAAGGACTTGGAAGTCCTCTGACTTAGATGTGACGAAAGCCAATTAAGGCAAATACCCTCAATTCCCATTTGAGAAGTTCTGTGAAGTAGGACCTTATGATCCACAGTGTCAAAGGCGGCACTCAGATCAAGTGCGATGATTGCTGCATATCCACCTTCATCTAAGCGTTGTCTAGTATCCTCCGTAACAGCCAGCAGGGCACAATAACCAGCTGGGCTACCTTAAAACTGCCACTAGCGAATCCAATCTCTTCTCAGGCAGGACATTAACCAACAGAGTTATCCTGACATACTGATTGTTGCCTTAAAACTTCCCTTCATTTCTATAGTAAAATAGAGAAAAGCACCAATTATAAACTTGTTTCACAAATTCTTTACTCATCAGTCATAGCTCAACTGGATAACCCCCTTCTCACCTAGTTCACACTCTCTGCCTGGCGATCACTTGGAGGGCGAAACAACATGCTAAGCAGCTTTGCAACGCCATTCCTCTAAAACTTGCATTTAATAAGACAGGACTCGCACCCAGTTACTGGCTATCATTTCAACTGGTAAACATTCATAGAAGACACAATCTTCAAAACACTGTATTTTAACTTCAATACTATGCCAATGAATCCTACATCAGCCCTCTTCAAGAAGTAATTGCCCATGATTGCAGCATATGTATGGTTCAGGGTGTCGAAGAAATCTATGTCAACAACAGATTTGCCAGGAGACACGTGTATTTTCGAGCGATTGTGCGGAGACTCCGGAGAGCATGTAAACTAGCTGGCAAGATACAGATTTTAGGAAATATGCTTATATAAGTGTATCAACAGAAATCTGTCAATGTGTACACAGTGGCTGCTCCTCCACTAAGCTGGAGGAGCGTCTCCCCACTGCTTTAAGAAGTGGACGAAAGGGAAAAATAAAATGATAATAAAGTTATGTTATTATCATTTCATTTTTTCTCGGGGAGCCAGGTTAGGGCAAGGCGGGGCTGGAGGAGGAGGAGAGCTGGAGGTGGAGTGGTGAGTGCACCTAAGTGTGCATGACTCTTTGGCTGGCCATGTTTGGCTGGCCAGACTTTCATGCGCACTTTACATTTTTCCACCTGGCTGTACAGCCGGGAGGAGAAAGTGCACAGGGTCCTACTCCCTGTCTAAGCACTGAAGCAGGGTGCTCAGACCAATCACGATACTGCTGTCATGCTGTTGACAGCAGTGTTGTGATTGTAGGGGAGTCTGGAAGCCTGTGTGCATCCGGGAGTCAGCAAAGAGATGAGGATAATGGAGAGACAGAACCGTCTCACCAAACATAGAGGTACGTTTTAAAAAAAAAATATTATACATTTTTTAATAACCGTCCCGCCACCTGTTGACAAGTGGCCGCCTCTGTGTGTACACGAATTAGCAGCAAACAGTACAAGATTAAAGAAGTATCTTATCATGGAGAAGAATTGACTCTGCGTTTCTCAGACACCTAGCATTCCCTTAACAGTAAACAACTAGATCCTGCCTTTCTTGAAATGTGCATGAATAGTCAGGACTGGATCTTCCTCAGAATGTTCTTCTCTTCATCTTCTTACTCTGATTTGAACCTTCAGGAATACATTATTTAGGTAACAGGGTGCACAGTCTTGTTTTAGACCTAGAATCTTTTTTTCTACTTCCACAAGTGGATGGTCAGTAAATCCATTACCAAAGTTGATCCGGTGTTTCAGCTCACAAGAGTTCTGCTCAATTTGTACCCATTGTCTGATAAACATGCAAAACATTTCGGCATCTTGCCTCGAACCCTCAATAAAAAAAATAAAAAAAATAAAAAGGAATTCCACCATAGTAGCCCTAAGCATTACATTTTGTACACGGCATGGGACAGCCCTAGCACGTGCTAGCTCTGTTAATTATCTGGAAAGAGGAATTCACTTCCTCTCATCACAAATCCGTACTCCTTTGCAAATTTCTTTGCAACCTTATATCAAGCCTTTTATTCCCTCATAAAAACGTTTTCCTACAGCCATCCCTTCTTAATACACTATTACTTCTTGCAAATTTCACCTTTTCCATAAACGTCTCCCTATTCTTCTTATACATACACAATCCTTGTAGTAGCAAATCATGAACTGGCATCTCAGCTTCATCCATCTATGCTATCTTGTGTTCTTAGTTATCGTTGTCATATTCCACCTGCACTTGCACTGCAAGGTATACTTTCAAATCAGTCTGTCTACTACTTGGCTTAAAACACATTCCACAGAAAACTCAAACGCTTGCAACATGGCTGACATGGGAGGCAACCTACGGGTTCAGTTATCGTTCCCCAGTACATGTAGAAAGCTAATGTTAACATGCCCCTACAGTGAGAAGGCCCAAAAAAGCTATATTCATTGTGGCAGGCCTAGCTGCCCTATGTAGAAAGTAAGAGTGCATAGATGTCTGTGAAGCACATGTAGAAGTTTTGCGCCCTTCAAAGGGATCAAACAGGATGCTAGGACAATTCTTAAGTATCACCTATCTGGTTGCTGAAGGCCCCAGCTTTTGTCCTATTGTTAAACGTTGGAGGACATTAAGATTACAACAGTACACTCCTCTAACACCCCACACACTTGCAAAGCCCTAGATTAGTGTAACTAAAGACTTTCATCATCTTGAAAATGGCCTGCACATGGCATTTTGGACCTGCTTGCAGTAAAGCAAACAGGAACTGCTGTAAGAGTAGGTTGGTCAGGGCCTGGAGACCTTCACTTCCTTGGTTAGAGATGGTTTAGGAGCGCTTTCAGGTGTCTCCCACCCACATGCTGGTGAAAACTACAAAGATGAACCCTGACCCAGTCTTCCTCAGAATACTGCTGAACTTGTGAAAGGATACCAGGAAGACCAAACCTTCTGCAGTTGGCACTTGTGACCTGTGAGAAGGACCTGAGGAAGTTGGACCCCTCCCCCCCTTCCACTTAAAATCCAAGGATAGCAAGATCTCCAAGGATAAGGCTGTTCCCCTGGGTGGCTACAGTATAGAAAAGCTCTGAAGAAGACAGTCCTATGAAATATCTCAGCTGACCAGCGGTACGTGGATCTGGACTGGAGTTTGCTGTTGCCCTCTGCCTGACACCCAGACAGGCTCTAAGTTCTACCCCTGAAGGCCTTGAAAGTATACTTGTATGGTAGTTTGGGGACTTTTTCAAACCTTTTTCTCCAGAGCTTCAGGGGGATCAACTGAGAAAAATATCCAACAGGCAGTTCCACGGGGTTAGACTACATTACACATCAGTCAGGTGCAAAGAAGAGTTTTTCTTCTGAAAAACATCAAAGTATCTTTTCAGACCGAAACTTAGAAACTTTTTTGAACTATCCTACTTCAAAGCTCTAGTGCAGCTGAACTATTTGATGTATGAAATCTGTGCCACTTTGTGTTTCACTTCAATTTGCGCCCTGGTCCACAGCTTCCATTAACTACCACTAGCGCTTTGTAATTTTGGCACTATTTTCAGTTAAATCTTTACAAACTAGCATACCAAACACCCCTTCTTGGATTTTTGATTTTGGTGTTATTTTGTTCATTACATTTCACTTTAATGTTCTGGATTGGAGTGGGATTTTTATTGTTTCGTTTTCAACTTTTTAACTATTTTGGTACTTCTAGATGCTTTACATATTTTCTCCAAGCTAAGCCTGCCTGCTCTGCACCACAGCTATCAGATGTTGAGCTCAGGTTTTAATTATTGAAACCTTTGAATGAACATAGCAAGATGGTGACTTTTTTACTTGTGGTAGATACCAATCCACCACAACTAATAAACCGATTTTTCAAACCACTTTCATAAACCGTCCAACATACTCTGCATGATCTCAGCCCATATGCCAGAGGAACCCTTAGTGGAGTGCATCACCATGATATTGATTAAATTTTACATTTTGTAATTTTACATAAAATAATGTGTCCCCAACGTATGCTGTACATCTGTAAAAAGTAGTAGATGCATTTCATGGCCCTCAAGCATCACCCATGCTAAACCTCTGCTCCAACTTCATTGTGGTAACCATATGACCAGCACTCCAATACTGGGCGAAGGGTGTCTATCTTTATGCATTTGTCTACTTGCCTTAACTAAATCCATGGGCAAGACAAACTGAAGGATTTCTAAGCACCATCACAAGACTGTTCCACTCACTCACCTCAAAAAGCCTCATTTCATCTTCTGCACACAGTCTATCCACATCCTTTTTAAATGCCTCTTTCAGGCTAACTGGAATGTTTCTTTCCATCTGTGCCACTATACTGCATCCATCTTTCGCATTAATCCTGTTTACAAGTCCCTTCAAACTTCCCAGTCCATTACTAAATACTCCAGGAAAATCCTCCTACTTCTGTTCAGCTCCTATTCATACTAATCTTATCACAAATGTGAACGTCAGGTGAACTGTTAAGATTCATTAGGGTAAAGCCTGCAAGTGCATGCTCTTGCGCATGCATGTTGCATGCGAGACACTTGGATCTGTAAAGGGCTTGGAGCCTGCCTGTCACTCACCATTTGTCGGTTTGCGTGGCACTCTTCTTTACAGCCTCATAATTCGTCAAAGCCTGTCTGGCATCATTTGTTTTCCCCTGTGTGGAGCAGGGATCAAGCACTAATTGATTTCAACTTAATTAGGGCGCGTCCGCTGCTTCTGATGTGATCGAGGTACTATTTTGTTCTTTTTAATTTCCAGTGTCCCGCAAATAGAAGACTTGTGACTGGCAAAAAACGTGCCCAGCAGGACAAACAAAATTAAAAAGTTTTATTTTTTAAAGCTGTTAGAAATGGGGTCTTTGGTTGGCAGTCAGGTAATTTCCAGTGTCCCGCAGACAGAAGACTTGTGACTGGCAAAAACGTGCCCAGCAGGACAAACAAAATTACAAAGTTTTATTTTTTAAAGCTGTTAGAAATGGGGTCTTTGGTTGGCAGTCAGGTTACCCACTGTCCAAGCAAGGACCCTCACTCTAGTCAGGGTAAAGGAGACTCACCCTCAGTTAAACCACACTCACCCCCTAGGTAGCTTGGCATGAGCAGGCAGGCTTAACTTCAGAAGCAATGTGTAAAGTATTTGTACCAAAACACACAGTAACTCAGTGAAAACACTGCAAAATGACAACACAAGTTTAGAAAAATAGATATTTATCTAAACAAAACAAGACCAAAACAACAAAAATCCAACATACACAAGTCAAGTTACGAATTTAAAAAGCAAAAGAGTCTTAAATCCTTTAGAAAACAGTGAGAACGTGGTTAGTGTACAAAAATACCTGGGTAGCGTCAAAATAAAGTCGCACGGGCGAGTGTGCGTCAGAAAAGGCCAGCGATGCGTCGATTGCTCACCTGCAAGCGAAAATGTGCATTGTTCCTTCTCCGGTCGGGTAGGCTTGCGTCGTTTCTTCTCTCCTGCAAGAGAGCAATGCGTCGATCCGGATGGGCACCTACGGTCCGGGCAGGCCTTGTGCTGATCTTCCACGCCCAGCAATGTTGTGTCCGGTCGCACGGTGTCAAGAAACTGCGCTGCGTGGGGCTTGCAACGTTAACAGCAGCCTCTGCGTTGTTGCACGTTGTTTCTCCAGATGCGTTGTGTCGATCTTCCAGCCGCGATGCAGGTGGAGCGTCAATGTTAGGCGCGAGGCCTGCGGAGTGTATTTTTTCAGCCGTGAGGCGGGTGGTGCGTCGAAAGTTTCCCCGCACGGCGGTCTTTGCGTGGATTTCTGTCCTTTTTCACCAGCTGCACCTCTCAAGGGCCCAGAGACAGGTTAGGGCACCACTTGGAAGACAGGACTCTCGGCAGAAAACCCAGGTGCTGGCAGAGGGAAGTCTTTGATGTTCCGGGGACTGCAACAACAGAAGGCAAGCTCAGTTCAAGCCCTTGGAGATACTTCACCAGTGGGAAGTCACACAAAAGTCAGTCTTTGTCCTCTCTCAGGCAGAAGCAGATACTGCAAGCCAACCCAGTAAAGCACAGTCACAGGCAAAGGGGCAGTACTCTTCCTCTAGCTTCCAGCTCTTCTCCTTGGCAGAGGTTCCTCTTGGTTCCCGGAGTAATCTGATTTTCATGGGTTTTCGGTGTTCTTTTTATACCCCTTTCTGCCTTTGAAGTAGGCCTATTTCAAAGAGAAGTCTCTGTTGTTTTCGAGATCCAGCCTTGTCCAGGCTAGGCCCAAGACACACACCAGGGGGTTGGAGACTGCATTGTGTGAGGGCAGACACGGCCCTTTCAGGTGTAAGTGACCACTCCTCCCTTCCCCTCATCACAGATGGCCCATCAGGATATGCTGGCTACATCCCAGCTCCCTTTGTGTCACTGTCTAGAGGAGAGGTACAAACAGCCCAACTGTCAAACTGACCCAGACATGGAATCCACAAACAAGCAGAGCCACACAATGGTTTAAGCAAGAAAATGCCTACTTTCTAAAAGTGGCGTTTTCAAACACACAATCCAAAAAACCAACTTCACTAAAAGATGTATTTTTTAATTGTGAGTTCATAGACCCCAAACTCACCATGTCTATCTGCTCCCAAAGGGAATCTGCGCTTTAATAATATTTAAAGGCAGCCCCCGTGTTAACCTATGAGAGAGATATGCCTTGCAACAGTGAAAAACGAATTTGGCAGTATTTCACTGTCAGGACATGTACAACACATAATTACATGTCCCACCTTTAACATACATTGCACCCTGCCCCTGGGGCTACCTAGGGCCTACCTTAGGTGTGCCTTGCATGTATAAAAAGGGAAGGTTTAGGCCTGGCAATTGGGTACACTTGCCAAGTCGAATTGACAGTTTAAAACTGCACTCACAGACACTGCAGTGGCAGGTCTGAGTCAAGTTTACAGGGCTACTAATGTGGGTGGCACAACCAGTGCTGCAGGCCCACTAGTAGCATTTGATTTACAGGCCCTGGGCACCTCTAGTGCACTCTACTAAGGACTTACTGTTAAATCAAGTATGCCAATCATGGATAGCCAATGTACACATAAAATGTATACAGGGAACACTTACACTTTAGCACTGGTCAGCAGTGGTAAAGTGTCCAGAGCAAACAAAAAAGCAAACACAGAGTCCAGCACACAGAAACAAACTGGGATGTAGAGTCATCTTTTCTCAGTTTCCACGTATGTTTTTTTTTTGTTTTTGCTCATGGACGCTATTGTCAAAAGATGACAATTAACTTGTTCAAAATATGTGAGACCTGCTGCATTGCAAGTGCTTGTTTTAATTCTGAAAGGTTCCTGCTGCAACCTGTGCTTAATTTGTGCTTGTTGTTTCCGGTGCTGAGCACTGGCACTTATTTTTGAGGGCCGGCGCTTAGTCTTCTGCCTCAAGAATTTGCTGCAAGCAAAAGACACATATGGGAAAGAGAAGAGAAAAAGCGTCACAAAGGGAGAAAGCAGGAAGCTGCAAGAGTGAGCTGAAGGGGCAAGAGTGGCTGTAAATGGTTAAAAGAGGCCTGACATGGCTTTAGGATTAAGCTGCCTCAGTATTCTGTGCTTGCACATTCAAATGCAGCAGACACGTGTTTAAGAGGAGGGCTTTGTGCACCGGCACGTTTTTATTTACAAATTAAGCACTGGCTGCAACCAACCTAACAAGTCATCTCCTTATAAAGGATATGGTGGTAGGCTCTATGTCAAAATATTTTTAATCGTGTCTTCGCTTGAAAACACCAAATGTAACAAAGGTAAATCCACCATATATGCCTGGCCTTATAATGACTTATCGCAAGACCAGTGTACCCATAAGCACATAATGACAACACTTTTTGGATAGAGATCACTTTTGATCCCTTATCCTTCACTATTATACCTTTGCACCTTCTAGGTTACACCTCATCCCTAGGACTGTCATCACCCCGTTCACCAGTGGCATACACAATTTTTTTCAACATCCTTATTCAACTAACACACTACCCTTGGTTCCAGCCTCTGATAACTTTTGTAACACTTCATTCGATGACTTTACCTCCACACTTATTGCATGTCACTTTCACATCTAGGCACCTACTTTGTCCTTCTACACCTAGAACACCACTTATGGTTTCCACCATTTCTGTTGTTTCTGTTCCGTTTCTAACCTTCACTTCCTAGATAATTAACCTCTTCAATCTCCACAACGCTCAATCTCTTTCACAGATCTCATGGATTGCGCTTTCCCCTTTAGAAATGTCTGCCCTTTAACCACAGTGCTTAAAGCAATTTAGAAATATTGTGGATTAACATGAATTGATCTCTTGGTCTCTGGTCATCATCTGCCCTGAATGTGCACGTTTTTATCAACTTGCTTGTGCTGCAATATAATCCTCTGTATTCTGAGACAAACTGGCCATTCTGCTTCTCTGACAATTTCCCGGTTGGCTGCAGGCTAAGAAGCTACTTTGTGATGTGGATGGGCTGCCATGACCCAGCCATGAAGGCTCCCATGGCCCAATTCTAGTTATGGCCTCCGGCAGTGTAGGGCTGGTTTGAACATTTTTGGTTTACAGTCTGTCCTGACCCAGAGTTTAACCCAATTCCTATTTTCCTACCGAAATGATGTCTTTGCAAGTCTACACCCCACATTTTGATGCATACACACAAAACATCCTGCTGCATAAGGCTAGGGTGGTGCTTTTTAGCTGCTGAGAAGTTTAGCCTTTATCACAAATATAATTTGAGTGTTTAACTCTCACATACCTGTATGCCAACACACCATCAGTTGCAGCACCCCCTAACATGACTATACCTTGGTGGACATCATGCGTGACATGGATATACATCCCACAGGCTCAAAACAAAAACACAACACTAAAGGTAGCTTGCTATCCGCGTGGGTAGGCAATTCAGCAACTAACCTAGGGGTAGTAGGCTGTGTTATTCTACATGACATTAGAGGCTTTCCTCCTTTTTGCTTGCCATGAACGTACACTGCTTCCATTACATTGCATGTTTCTTGGGGCTTGTCATGTTTTAGAAGCTAATGAACCATTCAACTTACTCAGATTTGAGATGCATTCATGTCACATTTGTCGCAAAGAGGCAAGCTTTCACATACACCCTGCCCTTTAGGGTTTAAACAATGTGTGCCGGTAAAACAGGTTTGCCCACATTTATCTTAGGTGTAGTTATTGTATGCAAATAATGTATAAATACCTTACAGTGCCTTACATACTTCTACGAGTCATCACGGTGCTTGAAAATTTTAAAAGTAATTGATCAATCAGGTACATTGTAGGACACAGAGCACAGAGCAATTGAATGTTTCCAGTAGGTAAAGATTCAAACCAATGGGTGAAGATGATTTTTGCATCTCGTCTGTAAGATGCTAGTATTATACCATCCTGGAAAATATACTACAAAACCCTTATATCACATTTTCAGGCTGACCATACACTTAAAAAATGAAAAATGAGCAATAGTATAATCGTTCAATCTTGCCCTCTTATGATCCTCTTTCTCATTAAAGACAGATTCTCTGCTGGTGCGTGTTGTGTATGGGTTACGGAGTCTTCTCCAACTGCCCCTCTTTTTGGTGTATCCACACAGGACATCATACTTCCCATATGGCCACGCTGTTGCTTTCTCTCTGCTTATATATTTTCAAAAATGTGAGCGTCTATCCCTCACAAACCCTCAACCATCAGGTGCAACATCCCATAACACGGTAACCGCACCTTCGCAAACATCATGCATGACAATAATACAAATCCTATAGGCTCGGAACAAGAACTCCCTACACCGTGTAGCTTACTATCCACATGGGTAGGATCTTCAACTAGCCACCTAGGGGCAGTAACCCCTCTACAAATGCTACATTCTTGTTCTGCGACAGCCTTTAAACTAGATCAACACATTCCCATTTCCCCTCCTATGAAATCATCGCCTTTGAGGCCGAAACAACGAACCTCAACACACTCTAACCTAAATCAATGGAGTACTACGCTACATAGTAATATATGGGTGTTTATTCCTCCCGACTGAGTGATTACAGAACAGAGGGGAGATGTATTGCCTTCACGGACTCCTTTCTGACAATTAAACTGTAAAGGAAATGTCATGCTTCCCGGCTGTCTGGGCCATCCAGTGAGGGGAACTACACTTGCCATTTTTCATGATGTTTTTCTTTTTTGTGCCTTACTAAGAAGGCTGCCAGAAGCACTTCAACAAGGAATTGGAGCCCGTCCCAGTTTCCAATACCCATATGAACATCCTTTCGAATTTTAGCTGCACAGAATTCTTTGGGTGTGGAAATCTGATATCTTCAAGACTTACATGACTCTGCTAGAAACTATGAATTTCTTCTCGAAAAAGGTAAGAATGTGAGCAACGGATATATCAGACAAAAAAAGTTTTTTTATTTAAAAAATCTATTAAAGCCTCTGAAATAGCAGCATCTTGCTTGAAGACCTGAAATACTTTTTTTTATTTTTTATTTGTGCGGTCAAATCTTTTGATTGAGGCCTGAAAACTGGTGCGTAGCGCCTTTTCGGATGAAAATATTTGTTTTATTACCCATTACAATGGATATTTTCCTCCTTTTAACTTGTCACGATCGTACACGTTTTCCATCACATTGCGTGTTTGTTAGGGTTGTGATGATTCAGTCTTGGCAAAGCTAGCTCTTTCAGAAGTGCGCGAGCAAGCAGCAGCAGGCTCATTTTACAGTCCGACTAACAGAAGAGAACCCAAGGGCCCCCGTTATCCTGTGCTTATTGATATAAACCAGCTTTATTACCTTAGGCCTTGGGAATCATTTTTTTCCTAGAAATGCTGCGGAGGTCTCTGGGAAAAGCCAGCCAGGCGCCAGCTGCTCCTTGGATCGTGGTCAGAAGCAATACCTCAGAATACTCCCGCGTGCAGGGCGCTGACCTCGGTTTTCTGGTCCCCAGGACTTGTGGTTCACTGGGAGCGTTGAGAGGTTGGTTATTGTTGCATGATGTGTTACTCAGAGCTGATCCACTTTGCTCCAAGATCGTTTTACTCGGTCAAGGGACATTTTGCTGCATGCACGGCTATTGCTCTGCTGTCCCTTCGACTCCATGCAGAGTCATTTTCTTGAAGCATGACCCCTCCAGAAAACACATCTTCCCTGCACATAACAAAGGATACCTTTGCCATACAGAGAAGCAATTCACCCCACGCAGTGCTGGGGCTGCCAGTCAGTTGATGTGCACAGAGTCGCCCTCAAACACGCTTCAGGTAGAGCGGTGGGCTTCTTGTTGCTGCTAGGAAGGGATGTACGCTGAGGTTTTGCAGACTAAGCACAATCAATGACAGGCGCCGAGTATTGTGAAAAAACTACTTTCATGAGATGGGACTGTACACTACAACAAAATTCCAGCACTTGGCACCAACACCACATGAACAACAAAAAAAACAAAAAAACAAAAGTGGTTGCACCTTACGTTCCCGCTTCTTTAACTCTACCCCAGACCAACAGCACCCACGTTACGCTTTTATGAACATACCAACCCATCCTCTCAAAACACCCAGGAACGAAATGGTTTCTTACCTGTAAGAGTAGTTTTGCAGCTTGAAGAATTTTCTCTATTCACATGCTGTCTATTATTTCTCCATCTAGTGGTTGAGTCCAGAATTCTCCCCTTGCAGTAGTAGTCCTTCTCTTTTTTTTGTTGCTGGGCGTCAGTGGTCCCACCATTTGGTGCCTTATCCGGCCTCCTGTGATGTCATACGCCCTCCCCAGAAGTACATCTCATGAACGCAAACTTCAGATTCTTTTTTTCCCATCGTTGTGTCTGGATGCGTAGCTAAATGCTTCCCAGGTCATTGTAAAAAGTGAAGTTTGTTGAGGTATCCCAAAAGAAAACCACTGAAGACACCCGAATAAAGTACTGCTGAGAAATCCAGGCGTCTGAGGTATCATTGAGAGGGTTTAGAGAATGCCTGGACAGGAAACTTCCTGTTCTGCATGATGGAGAAGACACCCTTTCAATTCTGCTCGAACTGCCATCATAAATTCAAACAAAAAGACCAGCACCAGGTATGTAATCTTTGCCTGTCACTCGACCACAAAAGTGAGGACTGCGAGGCCCGGCTGGGTTCAAGCCAAAGACATTGAAGTCGAGGCAGAAACAGAAACAGGCGCACTACGTCAGTGGTTCCCAACCTTTTGAGTTCTGTGGACACCCACTGAATCTTTATTGAAATACAGGGACCCCCCCATCCCCCACCCCCCCCACTGAGTCATTACTGAAAGCTGGGGACCTAATCTGTTAATAATATCTAATTTTCTAAGAAGTCACGGACCCCCTGAGGAGGCTGTGCGGGCCCCCAGGGGTCCCCGGACCACAGGTTGGGAACAACTGCACTACGCCATGCAAGGTCAGAAGCAAACACCATCTCTGAATGATCCTGGTCTCTAAAGCGAAGTTGACTACAATGTCGCTGAAGGGGGCGAGGGAGACGGCTCGGATGTGGAGCTAATAATTATCAATGTTGGACATCGGAATTCAAGAGAGAAGACACCACAGGTAACCCTGACAAAACATAGATGGGTGGGAGTCTAAGACCACAGAGTCAAACACAACAAAAGCAGCCTTGGCACCAAAGAAATCGCCAACCAAAGTCAAGCAGACTAAAAAATAAATCCCTTTGGATCCCAGTACAAGGATAGTGCAGGCGGTCGCGTATTCGAAAAGCCGAAGACGTCAATGATTGGAGTCAAGGTGTTTCAACATAGAAAGAAAAGGAAGGAGGGGGGAGACGCTGAGAAAGTCAACAATGAAAACACAGTTGAAAAGAAAAGCTTTGACGGTCATCAGCATCAAAGATCAGTCTGCCAAGATCTAAAAGAAAAAGTGGCTCTCGAGGGAGAAATGGCAGCACTTCCGCAAAAGAAGAAAGATTTTGATGCCTTGTTACAGGAGTTCAGAATCCCGCCAAAGCCCCTAACACAGAAGGAGCAGCAAGAGAAGGAGGTTGAAGAGTCAGAGCCCCCTGTAAAAAAGAGAAGGGCTACTTCTACTATTACAAGGGGGGAATTTCAGACCCAACTACTAGATGGCAAAATAATGTAGAGCATGTGAATCCAAAAATGAATCACACTGCAAAAAGTGTTTGTTTTTCCCGAATCCGCTAAAGAAGATCAGCAGACAATTACACTATTGTTGAGCAGAACACGGACTCAACCGTGCAGATTCAGGGTAACATTTGAGCATGACCTAACATTCAGAGATGTTTCAGCGACTGTCACTGACACACTCAGAAAATATGTGTTTTTTCATGACTTTAATTAGGTAACAATATATGGACAATTTCAATAGATAAAAATAGATACCAGTACAGGCATAGGTTATATCACTATTTCAATTACAATCACTATTTTTGTGCTGTAGTCAAATGCACATGATGTGGAAGGTTTGCTTCAGCAATTGAAACCCAACTATTTCAGTCTTGTGCACCATACAGCATCCACATTCAGAGACAAAAGTGCAAGTACTGTGAGCTAGCTCAACCATTCTGCAAATGTATCTCAAATACCCTTCAGCGCTTCCCTGAGTTCATAATATACTCACAACTAATTCATAGAATGGGTTCAAAGACTTTTTCCAGTGCTTGCACATCAGTTGTCAGTTTTTCGAAACCATGTACTTGATGGATGGCTACCATATTGTACATTCAGGAATTTCTTGGGCTTTATTAGTCAAGAGTACAATATCTGCAACCAAAGTAAATAGTTGAGAACTACACTTCTTCCAATGTGTGATCAATGACAATGGCAGCCACATGCTAATATGTTATTAGGGGGAACATCCGGAACAATGACTCAGTAACCATGATGTAGTTCACACAAGCGGAACCACGCTTGTGTGAACGACGACTCCCTTTTTCTCTACCTTAACCACGCAGGTAAGTAGGGCTGGGGCAGGGTTGGGGGTAGTTTTTAGGTGTGGATTAAGGGCTTGCGGTGGGGGGAGGTCGGGGTAGTTTGTTATTTTAGGGGCGGGGTATTGGGGTAGTTCTGGTTTTTAGGGGTGGGGGATTGAGGCAGTTCTGCTTTTAGGGGGGTGAGGAGTCAGGGTACTTTTGTTTTTGGGGTGGGAGATCGGGGTAGTTTGGTTTTTGGGGTGGGGGGGTCGTTGGCTTTTTAGGGTGGAAGGATCAGGGTAGTTTGGTTTTTGGGGGTGGGGTGTCAGGTCGTTGGGTTTTGGGGGGGTGGAGGTAGTTTGGGGACGGGAGATTGGGGTAGTTAGGTTTTTGGTGGTGGGGGATTGTGTAGTTTAGTTTTTGGGGGTGGGGGTCCAGGTAATTAGTGTTTTTGGGGGTGGGGTCACTGTTTTTTAGGGGTGGGGGATAGTTAGGTTTTTGGGGGTGGGGGATCGTGGTAGTTTCATTTTTGGGGGTGGGGGTTCGGGGTAGTTAGTGTTTTTGGGGGTGGGGGATCAGGGTAGTTTGGTTTTTGGGGTGGGGGTCGGGGTAGTTTGGTTTTTGGGGTTGGGGGGTGTAGGAGGCTGGCCTGGCTTGTAATGGGTACCAGAGGTACTTACACCTTGTGCCAGGGCAGTTATCCCTTATTAGTGTAGAAGAGGTGTTTCTAGCAGTTTAGGCTGATAGAATGTAGTCATGGCAAAGCAGCTTAGGCTGAACTAGGAGACATGTAAAGCTCCTACCATACCACTGGTGTCATATGCACAATATCATAAGAAAACACAATACACAGAGTTACTAAAAATAAAGGTACTTTATTTTTATGACAATATGCCAAAAGTATCTCAGTGAGTACCCTCAGTATGAGGATAAGTTATATACACAAGATATATGTACGCAAACCAAAAATTCGGTAAGTAATAGCAAGAAAAGTAATGCAAACAGTGTAGAATTACAACAGATTGCAATACAGGCACATAGGTATAGGGGCAACACAAACCCTATACTCCAAAAGTGGAATGCAAACCACGAATGGACCCCAAACCTATGTGAGCTTGTAGAGGGTCGCTGGGACTGTAAGAAAACAGTGAGGGTTAGAAAAATAGCCCACCCCAAGATCCTGAAAGGTAGGTGTAAAGTGCACCTACTACCCCCAGAGAGCACAGAAGTCGTGATAGGGAGATTCTGCAGGAAGAACAAACACCAGCAAGGCAACAACAGTGGATTTCCAGACCTGAGTATCTGTAAGACAAGGGGACCAAGTCCAATAGTCGCGACAGTTTCGAGAGTGGGCAGGAGCCCAGGAAATGCCAGCTGGGGGTGCAAGGAAGCTGCCACCTGTTGGAAGAAGCTTGGAGTTCTGCAAGAAAGAAGAGAGCTAGGGACTTCTCCTTTGGAAGACAGATGTCCGACGTCGCGCTGAAGCTTGCAGAGGTGTTCCCACGCAGAAAGACCGCAAACAAGCCTTGCTAGCTGGAAGGGTCGCGGTAGAGGTTTTTGGGTGCTGCTGTAGGCCAGGAGGGACCAGGATGTCGCAACATGGAGGAGGAGACAGAGGGGGTGCCCAGCAACTCAGCGAGCCCTCACAGAAGCAGGCAGCACCTGCAGAAGTACCTGAACATGCACTTGGAAGTAAAGTGAACCGGAGTCCAAGTGAAGTCACAAAAGGGAGTCCCACGACGCCGGAGGACAGCTCAGAAGGTTGTGCACTGCAGGTTAGAGTGTCGGGGCCCCAGGCTTGGCTGTGCACGAAGGAAATCCTGGAAGGGTGCACAG